>NC_059326.1:146837500-147446666 GCF_018350155.1 Leopardus geoffroyi
TAGACTCTTTCTCAGCTGAAGTTACATTAATTATTTCATTGTTTACTTGTTTACATTAATTATTTCATTGTATACACGTCTTCGTTACTAGTTGTCACAGCCTATAACTATTATATACTAGGGACTCAATACCTATTTGTTGAATAAATGGATTCTCTTACATATTCTGAAAAATGAAAGAAGAATGATTGAAGATATTTTCCTGGAGGTTGTGAATTATTTCCACTTTTCAACTACACAGATGGGAAGGCATGTTTTTAGCTGTCTCATTTGTTTCTTCTCTCTCAGGGATTGTTGTCTGGTACTGCCTGTCATTCAGTATCTGAAACCCATTGTTTTATATGTTTTATTTGTTTTGTCATTGTTGCTGTTATTGTTGTTTAAAAACAAAGAATAAATCTGATTCCCATTTCTCTGTCTTGGTGGAAACTAAACACTTCCACATATATGATTTTCATGACTCCAAATGGATGTACTTCGTATGGACTTTAACAAATGGAGAGCATCTCAATAAAAGCAATTCGTGTATAGTATTGTGTTTCCTTTCGATTGTATCCCAGGTCCTTGATACTTAAGTCAATACACTACTATCTTGGGATACCATGCATGTCACTGGGAGATGTATGAATACAAACTTAGAAGGGTCTATTTAGCATTTCCTTGCTCTTTCCCTAGGACTCATCTCTGTTATTTCAGATCTTGTGTGTTGAAGAACCATGGTAGATCCAAGATTAGATGCTGCAGACCCACAATCCAATATGTCACTGGACCCTATGTGGTGCTTTGAACAATTCTTGCTGATTTTTCCCTAAACCAGATAGACTGTTTCTAAACACAGTGCTAGAAAAGGGAACACACAGGGGCGCCTGGGTGGCTCAGTCGGTTGGGCGTCCGACTTCGGCTCAGGTCATGATCTCGCGGTCCGTGAGTTCGAGCCCCATGTCGGGCTCTGTGCTGACAGCTCAGAGCCTGGAGCCTGTTTCAGATTCTGTGTCTCCCTCTCTCTCTGACCTTCCCCCATTCATGCTCTGTCTCTCTCTCTGTCTCAAAAATGAATAAACGTTAAAAAAAATTAAAAAAAAAAAGGAAAGGGAACACACTGAGGTGATACCTTCAAGAATTTAATTGTTTTGAGAGTCAACACAAAGTTTTTGTTGTAAGAAGCATGCCCCCACCTCCCACCCTGGAAAAATATTTAAATGCTAAAATTAAATAGACTTACTCAATAGATCTATACTTGGAATTTGAAATATGGTTCAAAACAAAAAGAAATATTTCTATGGAAAATCAGGCTTCTATTGCATTGATTTCGAGGCAAAATATTTCAACTTAAATATCCTGGAATTGCCTTTCTACAAACTAAGAAGTGGATAATTAGACATGAATTCAACCACTAACACTTACACTTTCTATTTTCATTCAGAACGAAACTAGTTTTCTCCATCAGTTAAAAGGCTGAAAACGGGTAATTTTATTACAGCATTGAAAACTGTTTGATATTTAGTTCTTTGTGTAATCAAAAGGAAATACATAAAGAACTTTGAAAAAGACCTTCTGTTGGTAATTGTTCTGATGCGTGATGCCAGTTGCTGTATGGAGACCTAGTCTGGCTCCAAGAAGTTGTATATACCCTACATATAACGATACCCTGGAAGGAGGGGAAAGCACTAATTTACACTGAACAATTAGTTCTAATACAAATGGAGAATATCAACTAGTGAGTTTTTTATAATGTAGTTTGAATTTTACATGTAAATAGAATATTGAAATTTCCTGTTCCATACTACTAGGTTAACCATAGTGGCCTGACATCAGTGTCTAGATTTTAGGTGCTAACTTGGATTAAAGGCTTCATTAGAGTATTTTGGTTAATAAGTTGCCTAGAAGACCTGACTCGTGAAAATCTCGTTCATCAGAAATCTCTAGGAGACACTTGCTATTATTGGGTAGGATACAATAGGAGAATTATGACAAGGAACAAAAGGAAAAAAATGATTTTCTCAATCAAAATTACAGGGACAAATCCCAAAATGATAGTTCTAAATTGACCTAAAAGTTTTTCTGGGACAGTGAAACAAAATGTGAATGTACATTCATTCATTCAATATATATATATGTATATATATATATATATATATATACACACACACACACATACACACATATATATATATATACATACATACACACAAACACATATATATATATGTGTGTGTGTATATATATATATATATATATATATATATATATATATGATAGGCACAAACTATGTTTCAGTCACTGTCCTAGGTATATTGGGAACATCAGTAGACAAAAACAAAAATGCCTATAATTCCTGCCCTGATAGAGCTTAAGTCCTATTAGAGGACAAACACACAATAAACATAAACATAAATAGCTGAGTATATTACAAAGTAGAGAAAGTGAGAACTTTGGAGAAA
The DNA here is from genome assembly GCF_018350155.1 of Leopardus geoffroyi. Taxonomy (NCBI): domain Eukaryota; kingdom Metazoa; phylum Chordata; class Mammalia; order Carnivora; family Felidae; genus Leopardus; species Leopardus geoffroyi. Next base: position 146,839,942 of record NC_059326.1, read on the forward strand.
ATAATAGAAAGTGAAGTAGGGGCAGGCAAGCTGGCTGCAGTGTCAATGATGTCTGGGTATATCTCATGCAAAAAGTATGTTTTGATTAAAAACTTGAAGGAGATGAGGTACTTAGCTAAATGATATCAGAAGAAATAGTGTTCCAAGCTGAGGGAGTGGTCAGTGCAAAGGCTCTAAGATGGGAGATTCCTTGAAAGACAGTGGGTAACAGCAAGAAGGCTAGCATGCGCAGAGTAGAATGAACAAGCCAGGGGTGGGGTTGGGGATGGGGATGGGGGTAGGGTATTGGGAAAAAGATCATAGGTAATACAGAGCTAGACTTTTGGGTTTTACTCTGAGAGATACGGGGATCCACTGCGTCACTCGAATCACCTCCCCGTTCTTAAAGGAGGAGACACTTTTTGCTCTATAGGTCTAAAATTAATTATCTACTTTGGTCATTATGGCTGAAGCTGTACTTCTTCCCATCCCGAGCACCGACCTCTATCTTCTCTCCCAGAGCATCAACATCATCACTTACTTTATATTAAGGAGTGATAAGTTTACGGTACTCAGCCAGTTAATGAAGAAATTAATAGCAGTAATAGCTTTGTAAATTGCCATAGTCAAATTCCTTTTTACCATGAGCTAGGACATGAGTCAACAAGGGTTTTTCTTTTTTCTGTAAAGGGGCAGAGAGTAAATGCTTTTAGCCTCTCTGATATATGGTGTCTGTTGCAAATAGCACTGCCATGGGGGTGTGAAAGCAGCAATAGATAACAGTGTAAACAAAGATACACAGCTTGGTTCCAGTAAAAATTTATTTACAAAACCAAGTGGCAGGCTAAATTTGGGCCACAGGCTGTAGTTTGCTTACCTTTATGATAGAATATAGAGGGTATATTAGCTTTGGAGTAGGGACCAGTGGGTGAGGAGAGGTGCAGCACAGTGCCCGCAAAGAGCAATCATAAAACTCTGGTATCGGACAGACCTGTCCTTCAAGCTCAATTCTTCTCTTGGCACTATGCACATAGCAGGTGTTATGGACTGAATGTTTGTGCCCTGCCCCTACCCCCTGCTCAAATTCATATGTTGAAGCCCTAACTCTCAATGCAATGGTTTATGGAAGTGGGGGCCTTTTGGAGGTAATTAGGTTTAGATGAGGTCATGGTGGTGGGGCCCCATGATGGGATTAGTGTCCTTATGAGAAGAGAAAGAGAGACCAGAGCTTTCTCTTTTTCTCTCTACCATAGGAGGACACAGCAAGAAGACAGACATCTACAAGCCAGGAAAAGGATCATTAGTGGGAACTGAATTTGCAGGCACCATGATTTTGGATTTTCTAGCCTCCACAACTGTGAGAAATAATGTGTGTTGTGTAAGCCACTCAATCATGATATTTTTTTATAGCAGCCCAAGCTGACTAAGACAGCAGGCATTCAAAAATACAAGAGAATGTTTACCAGTTATCAGATTTTCAGCAAAAATTGTCACTTCAGGATACAATGATGACTTCAGAAATAAGGGAGAAAATGTTGTTGCATTGACGATTCTCTCTAAATATTGCCTCTGTCCCCTTCCCTCAGTCCTGTCCTCCCAGCACTCCAGTTACCCAGATTTGCACCTTTTGATTATGCCTTACATGTCTCTTACTTTCTGTTTTGTTTACTCTATTTGATTTTTATGCCTCTGTTTTGCCTATTTTTATTTACCTGTCTTCCATTCCTCAGCCCTGGCTTATATTGTGTTCAGTCTGCTGTAAAACCTACCCGATAATTTCCTAATTTCAAGTATTATGTTTTTCCATTCTAAAATGTCCTTTTGATTTTTTATTTATTCCTTTTTTTTTTTTTTTTTTTTTTTTTTGCTTAATTCTCAATATCTTCTGCTATTCAACCAACTTCTTCTTCTAATATGTGGATCACCTGTGGACCTCTTTTTCCCCTTGGTTGTTAGCAAACTTCGTGTGTCCTATGTATTATCATGCTTCATAAATTTGGGTTAAAAAAAGAACTGTAGAGGCTCTGTGATTTCTTTCAAAAAGAGCTAGTTTTTTGTTTGTTTGTTTGTTTGTTTGTTTGTTTTTGGCAGGCAGACAGATCCTGCTGAGGTGTGATTTTAGGCTTTCTTAAGGCCAGACTGTTAAATTTTTTACCTTATTTGACCTTATTTCTGGTTGGTTTCTCTTGCTACTAAGGCATTCCCCTTCTGAAGTCTTGACTAAAATTTTATAGTGTTTACTGATGCATCTTCTCTTTGGTAAGGCTTAAATTCTAACTTCTGTTTTCTCAGTACAGCGTGCTGCTGAAATCTGTGATCAGATTTTTAGATCTCCAGCTGCTATTTTCATCTGGTTTGGCAGAATCTCACTCGACTCATGCACAGCTTAGACACTGTCCAACAGCTTGTGGGGAATATGTACATGGGTTTCTGGGCTCCTTTTCTGAATTTCTTTCACTATCCACAAAGTTGCTTCTGGAGTGCCTCACCCCTGCAAGACAGCCACTTGCTATGTGGGCCCTATTTCCTCATGCTTGAATGTGGAAAAACATCTTAGAGAAAAAGCCAGAGGACATGGGGGCTCACTTTCTGTGCCTTCTCCTCTAAAGGCTTACAGCACCCGTATTGCTGGCTGGCTCATGGATTTGTTTTGCATGTCTTATCCAGTTCTTACTGCTGTTCCAGTCATAGCATGAATCCAACACAAGATGCTCCTCCATGGCTGGAACCAGCTCCCCTTTACTCTTCAACTCACTGGAAGGTAATTTCGATCCCACTCCTCCTGTGAAACTGCTCTTGCTGGGGTCACCACTAACTTCCATGGTGCTTCTCCGGGGCATTCTTCTCAGGCCTTATTCTACTCTCTCTCTTAGTAGCATTTGACACAGTTGGCCCCTTTCTGTCTTTGGCTTTCATGTCACACACTCTTGGAATTCCTTCTACCTCTGTGACCATTTTTCCTCAGTCTTCTTTGTAGACTTAACTCTCCTTTATCCAACATTTAATGTTGGGGCCCCTCACAGGCTCTCTGATAGGTGCTCTTTGCGTCTGCCTCCACAGCCCTTTGTAGATGATCTCATTCAAATCTGATGACTGCCACACTATGGTGGAAACTGTCAGATTTATATTCCCAGACCAGGGCCCTTTTCTAAGCTTCACAACTTGGATCTAATAGCCTACCAGAGATCTTGACTCGGATGACTCACAAGGATTTCCAAATTTAGTGTGCCTAAAGCTGAACTACTTTTGTGCTGTATGCTAACCTCCCCCTCTTCCCAAGTTCTTTATCTCAGTAAAGGACATCATCATCCTCCACACCCTCCCTGCCCTGCCTGTTACCCTTGCCAGACACTTGGGAATAACCTGGATTCTTCCCTCACATTTCAACACACCAGGTTTCAGTAGCTCATCTTTTCCTTAGTCTTTCAAGTTTGTGAGAGTTCATCTCTTTGCTGGCTGAGGACTTTACTTTCTCTGCTCTGGGTCAAGTACACAGTTCCCATCAGAGTCTTTTTTGTTAGGGTATTTGAGAGTATAGGGGCTGTGAACTTTGAAATCACAGCAGAGGACAGGTACCTAAGGTCATAGGCAAGGCCAAAGCCATCGAATACAGATTAATTTATGTTTGCTATGCTTGGTTTTAGATGTTTAGAACATTTGTGATTAATGTTTAAATAATTTCTGAGAGACTTTAGAAATTTGGAAGCTAATGATAGGGGTTATAAGGTAAATTCTATAAGGCTTGTCTCATGGAAGATAGTTACCATCTCATAGCAGCTACTTGCTGGTTGGACTATGAATTTGTGTTCCACAGGTTGAAATTTTAGGCTCATTTTATTCATATATGACTGGCAGTTTTAGGTTTATGCCTGCCATCTAGTCTACTAAATGTCTTAGAAAGTTAAAATACTTCTTAAAAAGAATAGTATACTTTAGTAAATGAGAGATGGTCTAAACGTACTGATACTCTTTATTTTTGTACAATTTGCTTCAGAACCCCAAGACATAGCACAGTACCCACTGACCCTGGGTGACCTTAGGCAAGTCATTTACCTTCTCTGTCTTTACTTTCCTCATTTATAAATTGATAATAGTGCCTGCCTCGTTGGTCGTTATGAGGTTCAAGTGATTTTGTATTTATAAAGTGCCTAGAATAGCACTTGGCACAGTGTAAACATGATGATAACTGTTAAATAAATTAAATAAAGTATGCCTGGCTTTTTCCTTTTTAATTTCTGTATTATTTTGTGGAAGAACTAAGGTGTCAGCAACCCTGGATTCTCACCTCAGAGGTGTTTGTCTAGCTTTGTGGCCTTAGCACCACTTAATTTTTAGTATCCCTTAGCTTTGGTTCTGTATCTGTAACCTAATAAGTAACACTAATGGGATACTTCCCTTGTGCTTCTGCGAAGCACTTGACCTACATCATTGCACAACGATGTGTCTAGATAGGTTGTGGGACAATAATCTTTATTTTATCTGAGGTTTAGAGAAGAGAATAACTTGCCTGAAGTTACACAGCTAGTAAACGTGGCATCCAGGCAGCATCTCTGGTTCCAGAATTCAAAGCTCTCAGACACCTCATTCTTTCTCAGGGCTGCTTATTTTTTACTTACAGAGCTTTTAGGCATTGAAAAGCAGCCCAGATTTCAGCCAGGCCTCTGCCTCTGAAAACGTCTGCAGCTTGGCTGTGCAAATGAGATTGTCTCATAACAGAGTGAGACGTCGCCACTGCCTCCTGGTGCAGGCTGGATTCCAGCCCACTTGAACAGCTCTCTAGCTCTCCTGGAGATGAGTAGTGCAGCCTGGGCTGGCCTTCGTTCCTTGGCTTTTGGCTCTCTTCTGTCATTGCTTTCTTTTTAGAACGCATTTGCAATTATAACAAAGAAATCATGCAGCCCCTAAGCCCAGTGTTTTCTCTGAATTATGTCCTCGTTTCCTTTGGCAACCATGTAGCTTGACCCCCCACCAAGCAGGTCTCCCTGTAGCTTCAGCATTTCAAAACTGAATCCTTCTGTCAAGAGAATTGTTGGTTTTCCAGAATCTAGATTATCCTTGCAGAGGCCCTCAAGTGACAATGTATTTGTTTATTTGTCATTTAATACCTTTGTCACTCTAATGGTGAGAAAAGCAGGGCAGGAAGGAAGGGTCATATGGTGGCAGGGTAGTGTTTTCAGACCAGTAGAGTCTTGTGGTACCTCTTAAACCACACTGTGTTAGTGGTCAGCACTAGAAAGAGTCTCCACCGGAGATGAAGAAATCGAGACCAGTAGAGGCTAACTGCTTTGCTCAGGATGCTATGTTACCTGGACACTTGACCAGGACCAGCCTTCCTGACACACCTATTTCACACCAAAGTCACGTGTGTAGCAGGTATGAATCCCAGACCACAGATTCAGGTGTGCAGTGTACTGAAGTGTGCCCCCCAAAAAGATATATTCAAGTCCTAACTCTTAGAATCTGTGAATATGAAAATCAGGTCTTTTCAGATGTAATCAAAATAAAGTCATATTGGATTAGGGTGGGCCCTAAATCCAATGACTGGTATCCTTATGAGAAGAAGAGAAGACATAAAGGGACATGCACAGAGGGCAGAAGGCTGTGTGAACATGGAGGCAGAGACGGAAGTGATGCAGGACCTCAGGCATTGTTGGTGAAGGGGAGCTGAATACACCATCCCAAAATATACCTCTTTGGCATAAGGATTATTTTAGGCCGATTAAGTTTGAGAAGTAGCAGGCACAGGAATGCTTTGAAGACTGAGTAGAAGTTACCCTTTTGTAAGAGACATTTACATTCATAAAGAAAATCTCCAATTTTAGGGTGTCTTCCTCTCTCCCAGGGAGAGGAAGAGGACTAAATCTCTAGAAACTCTGACCAGTGGAGGCAGCAAGGACTTCAACCTGCACAGCCATGATCTCATTTGTTGAGCTTTGCCTGGTAACATCCCATCACTACCCTCCCTCAGCATCTTCTTTTGTCTTTTTCTGAAGATGGTATTTAAGGTGGTGACTTGGACCGTTTGGGGAAGTTAGTTTTCCTGGGTATCTCCCATGTACACGTGTTATTAGACTTCTGTTTGATTCTCTCCTATTAATCTGTCTTCTATCATAGGTGGACCTTAGCAAAGAACCTAGAAGGGTAAAGGGAAAATTATTTTCCTCCTGTATACTGGCAACCACCAGAAGCTAGGAAGAAGCAAAAAGACAGTTTCCCCTACAGTTTTCAGGGGGGAGCACAGCCCTGCTGCCACCATCATTTTGTGCTTCTAGCCTCCAGAACTGAGAGAATACATTTCTGTTGTTTTGAGCCACCCACTTCGTGGTAATCCATTGTAGCAGTCCTTGGAAACTAATACAATGTGGCTATTAAACATAATCTTATTTTTGTGTAATTCAACATGAGGTTTATTTTGTCCTTCAGTACTTCCAGGGGGTAAGCACGTAAAGCCCAATCCATTTAAGCTTCCCCTACCTCCCAGGGCTGTGTCTAAGCTATGATGTATGCATGTTGGTGCAACCCAGTTGTCTGGTGATGCCTTGTTTCTGTGCCCATGGCCTCTAGAGATCGGATGGCTCCAGCAGCTTCCAACCTACCACAGGGGATGAGATTCCCAGACAGGCAATTTACACGCATGTACACCTAGTTGCGGTGTTAAGGACAATTCCACAGTGAATTCTTCTTTGTCATGAGGGCTCAGCGGGCCTCTCTTCCCAAAACGCACCTATTTTCTTGCAAATTTATCCCACCTCTGTGGTGGAAAAAGAAGCAGATCCAGTTCCCTCCACCTTGATTATTGACACTCTTCCTACACTCTCTCTCTATGCCCCAAATCCTCCAACTTCCTAACTTAGACTTATGGAATACAAAACCCAAGTATTTTGCAGCCATTGGCCATGTCCCTTCCCTGAATCAATAAACCCAGAATACTTGTTATGCGTGGGGGGGGGGGGGGAAAGAAAAGTGGAAAATACTGGTGGAAAAGCAAAGAATATTAGTTTATGAAAACTGCCATCTGGATGAATGTGATATAGAAGAACATACTCCTGAAGCCAAAGAGACATGGAATTGGATATCAACAATGCTCCTTCCTAACTGTAACTAGGGCCAGTCGTAGTCTCTCTGAGACTTTGTATTGTCACCAAAATAAGGAAGCAAAGTACCTGCCTTCTAGAGTTGTTGTGGGGTCTAAATTTAATGAGATAACATATGTAAAACACAAAGACGATACCAACTAGCCAAGTCAACGTGGTCACAGAGACAATTGAAGTCCGGGTTGATTTCCCAGTTCTTTCCTAAGGAGCCAGCATCCGTGAAGACACCAGCTATCCAGCCTGAAGATCCATTCTGCATATTGCCTCCCACTGCTATGTAAGTTGCTGCTACGGAGGGTAGCTGGCTCCTTACTCATTTTTCTTGTGCTACGGAATAGATTGAGGATGGGAACTAGGTTTTCAATTCTTCCCTATCTATATTATTTTCTAGATCTGGTGCATTTTGTCTTTTGTGCTTTCCTAAATCCAAATAAATAGTCAGCAGACAGACAAATGCCTTATGTTTTAATCTACTTGGCTATTAAACTAGAACACTGCTGAGCTCTTCTGGGAAATTAGGAATGCTTTAGTGTTTTTTTAGGAACTGGCGAAACCCAGGCACAGCCACTATTGGCCAGATTTTCCTTCTCTAAGAGGTTGTCATTCAGATGCAGAGCCACTAGATGTCACACATGGGGAAGTGTTCTGCTCTGCTCTGTGATTTCTCCTGCAAGGAGAGATGGTGATGCACTATTATCCTTCTGTAAAAACCAAACAAAATATTTTGAACAGATTTATTTTTTTAGAGTACTTTTAAGTTTATAGTGAAATTGAGAGAAAGGTACAGAGTTTCCCAAATACCTCTTGCCCACACATACATAGGCTCTCCCAATATCAACATCAACTTACCAGAGTGGTACATTTTTTTTTACCAAGGATGAACCCACATCGACACATAATTATTACCAAAGGTCCACTGTTTACATTAGGGTTTACTCCTATTGTTGTATATTCTATGGATTTGAACACATATATAGTGACGTATATTCATCATTATGCTTATTTGCCATCTGTATATCTTCTGTGGTAAGGAGTCTGTTAAGGAATTTGGTCCACTTTAAGTCAGGTTATTTTTTATTTTTTTTAATGTCCATTTATTTTTGAGAGAAGGACAGAGCATGAGCAAGGGAAGGGCAGAGAGAGAAGGAGACACAGAATCTGAAGCAGGCTCCAGGCTCTGAGCTGTCAGCATAGAGCCCAATGCGGGGCTCAAATTCGCAAACCGTGAGATCATGACATGAGCCAAAGTTGTACGCTTAACCAACTGAACCACCCAGGTGCCCCTGATTTCCCATTATTGAGTTTAAGTGTTCTTTGTATATTCTGAATGAAAGTCTCTTATCAGATGTATCTTTTGTAAATATTTTTCCAGTCTGTGGCTTGCCTTCTCATTCTCTTGACATGTGTCTTTCACAGAATCTATGTTTTAAGTTGTAATGAAGTCCAGCTTAGCAATTATTTTTTTCATAGATCATGTCTTTGGTTTTGTATCTAAAAAGGCATCGCCATCCCAAAGGTCATCTAGATTTTCTCCTATATCATCTACTAAGAGTATTACAGTTTTGCATGTTACATTAGGTCTGTGATCCATTTTGTGAAGGGCTGTAATGTCTGTGTCTAATTCACTTTTTGCATATTGATGGCCAATGGTTCCAGCACCATTTGTTGAAGAAACTACTTTTGCTATACTGTACAGCAGTCCTCCCTTCCCCTTATCTGGTTTCACAGTGTATGGTTTTAGTCAGCCTGTGATCAAACAGTCCAGAAACAGATGACCTTCCTTCTGAAGTCTAACTTCCTAGTAGCCTAACTCCATGTCAGAATGCCTATGTCATTCACCTCACTTCATCTCATCATGAAGTTTCTTTATTATCTCACATTATCACCAAAAGAAGATGAGTAAGTGTGATATGATATTTTGAGAGAGAGAGAGAGAAACTACATTCACATAAGTTTTATTACAGTATATGGTTATAACTCTTCTATTTTATTATTTGTTATTGTTGTTAATTTCTTACTGTTACCTAACTTATAAATTAAACTTTGTCACAGGTATGTGTATACAGGAAAAAACATAGTATATATAGAGTTTTGTATTATCTGTGGTTTCAGGCATCCACCAGGGTCTTGGAATATATCCCTAATAGATAAGGGGGGACTGTTGTACTGTCTTACTCCTTTATCAAAGATCAGTTGACTATTTTTATAGATGTCTATTTCTGGGCTCTCTAGTCAGTTTCATTGGTCTTTACTTCCATTCTTTTGCCAACACCACACTGTCTTGATTACTTTAGCTGCGTAGTAATTCTTGTAGTTGGGTGACATTGGTCTAACTTTGTTCTTCTCCTGCAATACTGTGTTGACTGTACTGGATCTTTTGCCCTCCATAAAAACTTTAGACTCATTTTGTTAATGTCCATGTCATAACTTGTTGGGATTTTGACTGGAATTGCTCTGAAACTCTGGGTCAAGTTGGGAAGAACTGACCAGTGCCAGTCTCAGCCTATCAATAACCAATGTTGTGGCTGGACCCACGCTTGTGGTTCTCATTACTATTGCAAGATACTTTCAGCAATAACCATCAGGAAGTTTTTTTATAAAAGGTTGGTACACCACGAGTTTGTGGATGGAGAGAATGAGTATGGGCCTCTGTTTCTGCTTTTTGGGGGTAGAGGATTGAAGCCTACGGTTTTGAGAGCTCACTTTGTATTTATGAATTTCAAAACATTAGAGAAAGAATTTAAAGCACAGGAAGAGGGGGGAAAAAAAAACAAGCAGTCCAATGGTCAGATATCTAAACCAAAGGAGTCAGAGAAGTGGGGCTAGGTGGGCTGGCTCTTTATCTAGTGTGGTTCTTACTGGGAACAAATGTTTAAGGAGCCAAGAATGTGGTTCAATGAGGTCAAATGGTCCTTTTCTCTAGAATGATGGAGAAGGTGGGAAATGACTAAGCATTTCAGGGCTGGTACTGGTTACAGGTAGGTGTGGCCACCTTGCCCAAGGGCATACTTTCCTGGGAGGGTTCACATCCAAGGATCATCTGGTATAGAAAGGCTCAGTCATTTCAGTGCAGTGTAGGACAACTCTGAAAGACCCTTTTAACTCCAGAATTTCCCATAGGATCAGCTGAAGCTGCTTTTATTAGGCTTGCATCTCAGCTTGTCTTCTCCCTCAACTAATCCTGCTTCTTCCTCTTTCTACAGGCACTTCCTAATAAACATACTACACATGAACCTCTGCCTCAGAGTCAGCTTCTTGGAGAACCTAACCTGTATCAATGTGCATGGGAAATAGGGTTTCTTTCCCATCCTGGAACAAAACTAGGTACTCCCAAGAGTGAGATGGGAGAGTGAGCAAAGTAATTGACTTGTTCTATTGAAGAATAGTAGTGGTACTTCTCAGCTGATTACAGCTGAAGATAATACTGGTTATAAGTGTAAATGAATAGCGGTACCCCACACAGAGCAGTGGGTTCAAAAATCCTGCAGGGAATTGATATTTCATGATATTTGATTCTAGATAACTAGGTGAACTCTTCTTCCTTTTCAAAGTCCAGTTAAAATGTCACTGGCCTTGTTATTCTTTCTGTAAGTCCTTCATAAAAAAGTCAGTCTTTTCTTTCACTTGGATCACACAGCAGTTAGAATCAGTGTCATACCAAGGATGGTAGGTGGGGGAGAAGGGAGAGAAATCTTCCCTGAGAGTAAGCATAGAGGGGATACACTGTCTGTGGACAATTGAAAAACAATAATAAAACTGACTAGAGGTCAGCTGCTTTTTATTATCACCATGCATTGGCAACTCTAAACAACGTCAGTTTGACAAAACATTCCTTCCTTCCTTCCATGAGGAGTGCTTCTCTATATCTCATACACTCCTTTCCACCTTGGCCTACTCTGACTCAGTATATACCTTCATTATAGCACCTATCACCTCATATTATACTGTTTACCCCAGACCATGGGTTCTCTATGTCTAATTTAAGTGTGGCTGATTTTTGCTCCCTCTTTGTCATCTCTGTATGATCCCTATTATAATTCTTGGCCAAAGTAGTCACCAATAATATTTAGTTGAACAAATAAAAGACAGTAATTCTGTTCTTCATTTACATGTGGGAGCAGCAGGTTATTACAGAGATAATAGTCTTCTAGCCCTAAAGCTCAACCAACATCCTAAATCAGTGTCATTATCATCTCCCTCAAACTTGATTTTCTTCGAATTTTTCACAAGTATTAATTCAAAACTTTACTTTTCCTGGAACCACCAACCTATTGGGATAGATGAAGTCATGTAACAGTAATAATTTAAATGTCGCTAGTCCATGTCTCCACTTGCCTACTCAGGACTGCCACACCCATGTATTTCTGCATGCACTCCTGTAATAAATAATTGTTTATGCAATGAATAAATATTAACTACTATGTGCCAGGCTCTGGGCTAGCACCTCTGAAATCTCATCCAAGTATGTCTGACAGTTCCAAGTGAGTGTCTTAGCCATGACTGCAAACAGAGCAGAACGAACACACACATTTCTCTTGCTAATAGTGACTTCCCCACCCAATGCAAACTTTATGCATTGTTTCATAACAAGTCTCTGATTTATATGAGTCTTTGCAAAGACTCCTTCCAGGGGATTAGGAGAAGAGGACAAAAAGGAAAGAAAATTCTCTTTTGCCAGATGTCACCCTTCTTTTCTTTATAATCTATCCTTTACCTTTTAGCCAGACTATCTTGTAGATATATGGATAAGTTTAAGCCACTTACTTCATCAAATCTCATCAGTGGTTTCCTATTACTATAAAGTAAACCCAAATCTCATGACATTTAAGGTTAGTTGAAGGGGAAAAAAAGTACAAATAAATGTCACAGAACCAAAATGACTAACATATGGGAACTCTCAAATTTTCTTCTCTTCTCTCTGCCAACTGAAGAGTGGTCTGGCTCTGCCCTGCTTAGAGTTTTCTTTTCCTTTTCCTTTTGAGGAGAGTTCTTCCAGTGTCCTGTGCACAGCCACTGGCTGGTGGCATAGTTGGACGGCTGCCCAAAAGTACCTGGGGCAGTGGAGAGCAGGCCTGAGCTTTAGCGCGTAATCAGCCTCCCAAGATGTGCTTGCCGTTGGCGCCATGTTTGTCTTACACGCGCAGAAGCCCTGCAGAGTTGGCTTTTGTGATTTACGGTTGGGAGGACAGAAGACGTCTGGGCAAGACAAGAGAAGGAAAGGGGTGCCTGGGTGGCTCAGTCGGTTAAGTGGCCGACTTCGGCTCAGGTCATGATCTTGTGGTCTGTGAGTTCAAGCCCTGCGTCGGGCTCTGTGGTGACAGTTCAGAGACTGGAGCCTGTTTCAGATTCTGTGTCTCCCTCTCTCTGACCCTTCCCCTGTTCATGCTCTGTCTCTCTCTGTATCAAAAATAAATAAATGTTAAAAAAAAATTAAAAAGAGAAGGAAAGGGGGTAGAGAGAGAATGTCTACTACTGGGAAAAGAGGTTTGTATGGTGGTTAGTGGGAGAAAGGACCAGAGAAGCTGTGGGTGGGTAAGGAAAGAGACAGGGAAGAAATGAGATTTTAAGAAGCATTGTTCAAATAAAGAATCTGAGTTACTGTGAAATTTCTTTTGGGTGTTGGACTATGCTTTGTCTGCTATAGTGTTAGAAAAGTCATTTTACGCTCCAGACTTCATGTCTCGTTCTAACTAGCTGACCAGTTAATTAAGGTCTGCAACTGCCTTGCAGGAAAATGAGTATTGGAAGAAGAAATTTTGTCCTTGCATTTATTAGCTGTTTGACCTTGAGAGAGTTAACACTTTTCTTAGCTTACATTTTTATTTTTCATCTGCAAACTAGGGTCGTAGTAGCACCTGCCTCATGGAACGGTTGCAAGAATTAAGTGAAATCATGTTTATAGGAAGCTCTCTGCTCAGTGCTTGGCCTAGCGCGAGTGCTGAATAAATGATCACATCCCGTTATTGTTTATGTTGCTAGATGGGGAAAATAAAACAGAATCTTCGGAAGTCTCCAGCAAGAAATTAGGTCTCCTGGCAAGCTAGATGGGACCAAGAAGAGACCATGGGGCTTGCTGAAAGTACAGCGCCAAGAATCAAATCGTTCTACTTCTGCAGTGGTTCCTGTAGTCTGTAGACACAACATATTTTGATTGCTAACTGCTGACATGTCATACTTCCCCTAAGTAGCAGTTTCATCCGGTAAACCTTTCATATAATTGTAACATTTTTCTACATCTTATTTGCTTAAGTTTGTTTTTCTTTTTTTTTAAATTTTAAAAAAATATTTGTTGATTTTTGAGAGACAGAGTATGAGCAGAGGAGAGGCAGAGAGAGAGGGAGACACAGAATCTGAAGCAGGCTCCAGGCTCCATCTGAGCTGTCAGCACAGAGCCCGATGCAGGGCTCAAACTCACAAACCGCAAGATCGTGACCTGAGCCGAAGTCAGACGCTTAACCCACTGAGCCACCCAGACGCCCCTTTTTGTTTTTCTTTTTTCTTCCATATTCCATCTTGTTTGCTTGCTCCCACTCAATCCTATTTCTATTAAGAAGATTTGAGGACTGCAAAACTCCTCCAAACTTGAATTCAAATGACAAAAATAAGCTTACCAACCCACCTCTCTTCTCTCCAAGCCATCTCCCTCCTTCCTTCCAGCGGCCTAACCCTTGCCTTTGGCATTTCTCCCAAGAGTGACTTGCTCCTCAAGATCTCAGCTTTCACCTCCATAGGTGAAAAGGGTAGAGGCCTTTAATCAGTGGTATCTTTTTGTTTCATAAGGAAACAACAACAATATCATCAAAACTACACTCCTTCAACAGCTAGTTGCAATTATAAGGCAGATACAACTTAAAATTCAGACAAACACTGAGGCAAAAGCTTTCTAAGCCAGAGTGGTCCAAAGGGACACTGCCTGTCTATCTTGTGGTTTTCTTCCACTTTCTCCTAAAGCTCACTCTTTCCTTCTTGTCTTATAAGGCTCTGCCCTCTCATGTCATTTTCTTTCTTTCTAAAAAAATTTTTTTAATGTTTATTTATTTTTGAGTGACACAGGGAGAGACAGAGCATGAGCAGGGGAAGGGCAGAGAGAGAGGGAGACACAGAATCTGAAGTAGGTTCCAGGCTCTGAGCTGTCAGCACAGAGCTTGATGTGGGGCTCCAACTCACAGACCGCGGGATCATGACCTGAGCCAAATCACATCATTTTCAAAGGCTCAGTGTTCTTAATCGGTGGGCTGAGGATTCTAGCACAAAAGCTTACCACTGGAATCCACGGATAATTTCAAGGGGAAATGACCCTTGAATTTATACTTATGTATAAAGACCCTTGAATTTATACTTATGTATAAAGACCCTTGAATTTATACTTATGTATACTTATGTATAAAGGCCCTTGAATCTATACTTATGTATAAAGACCCTTTAAACTATTTTCAAGAGGTGTGTGTGTGTGTGTGTATCTGCCTGTCTGTTTGTCTGTGTGTATGTGTTTATATGTTCATGTGCACAAGCAGTTGCATTTTCTGGGAAAAGGATCATATCTATTAGTAAAATCCCAAAGACCCATCCAAAATTAGTCAAAATTTGTAGGACTTTAATGGTTTATTTAAAAACTTAATTCCATTTTTAAAAAAATGTTTTTTAGTTTTTGAGAGAGAAAGTACAAGCAGGGGAGGGGCAGAGAGAGAGGGAGAGAGAAATCTCAGGGAGGCCCCACGCTGTCAGTGCGATGCCCAATGCAGGGCTCGATCTCACAAACCATGAGACCATGACCTGAGCTGAAACCAAGAGTCAGACACTTAACCAATGGAGCCACCCAGGTGCCCCCTCAAATGTTTATTTCCATTTATTTCTGTTTTGTTTCACTTCTCTCATTGCACTTATGTTTTCTTTATACACTAATAACTCTTTCTAGGCATTGCAGATCTCAAAGCAGAAATATTTCTCCCTTATCCACTATTATTTCAGAGGATTGGCTCCCAGTTTGGGCCTATATAATAGATACTTCAATTAAAATGATGGTTTCAAACAATGTGGATGCATGGTGACACAAAACATAATTCAGTTTGGCTCTTGCTGTCCAGGAGCTTATGATATAACAGGAAGGCAGATATATTGGAAAAAAGAAAAAAAGCACCACCAATCACAGCAGTACAGAGTCTTACTTATGGGGAATTGTGGGAAGAATAACTAGTACGTTTTAAAATCTTTCTGGGAGAGTTAGGATAGACCTGTAGAAATAGGTGATGTTTAAATGTATCTTGAGGGGTGCTTGGTTGGCTCAATAGAAAATGTGACTCTCCTTCTTGGGGTTGTAAATTCAAGTCTTACACGAGGGGTAGAGATTACTTAGAAATAAAATCTAAAAAAAAAAAAAAAAAGAATCTTGAAAGTCCTTGGGGAGTTTTTATAGGGACAAGTGGGCATGGGCATTTTTGGCAGGAATGGGAAGAGTGATTCGTTTGGGTATACTTGGGGCCTGAGGTGAGTGAATAGGCATGGCAGGATCTGTGACTGGTGGGTAGGGGACATTGGAGTTAGGTGAACCATCTCAAGTGAACATGGGATTTCAGGTCAAATCACAGATGTGTGTGTATGCCCACGTGCATGTATGCGTGTCCTTACATACATGCCTATCTAGAGAAAATGTACTTCAGCTCAGTTGTCCAGAACTTCCAGGGTGTGGGAGATAAGGAAGTAGAGGGTGAGCAGACAGAGACCATTTGGAAACAGAGTCGTCCAGCATCTGAGCCCTAGAAAGGCTCAGGTTTGAGGTGGAGATAGGGAGACAGTTCCCTGAGCCATGAATAAAGGACTCAAATCTGTCACAAGGGAAAGAAGACAAAGCTGCTATAAACACTATTTAATTCTAGGAGCACTTTAGGGGCGCCTGGGTGGTTCAGTTGGTTGAGTGTCCAACTTTGGCTCAGGTCATGATCTCTCGGTCTGTGGGTTCGAGCCCCGCGACGGGCTCTGTGCTGACAGCTCGGATGGAGCCTGGAGCCTGCTTCAGATTCTGTGTCTCCTTCTCTCTCTGCACCTCCCCCGCTCATGCTCTGTCTCTCTCTCAGAAATAACATCAAAAAAAATTTTAATTCTAAGAGCACTTAAAAGGCACCAATGACTATAGATCCTTAAACACTTCTCATTTTGCCTATTTAAACTAGGAACTTACAGCTTACTTTATCAAGAAGTATCTTGGTTTTTTGTGGACAGCATTGTATAGAGTGCACATGGTTTAGATCACGCAATTATGTTCCAAATGAAACTCTATTATTCACTTATAAAGGTCACAAGTAAAACGACTATTTTTGAAAAGGTGACTTTCACATAATTCTTTTGCATTTTAATAGCATGTTCGTGGACATTTTATTCTGAACATGTCTTTAGTGCCTTAGCAAACAAGCCTACATAATATTTTCACTGATAAACACATTACTAATGGCAAAGCCTATAGACCAAAGAATGTAAGACTAAACATTGTAAGGTTGTTTGTAAGTTATGGCTCTCTGTGAGAGAACCAGACATTTGTATCCTTTGCCTAAGGCTGCTTAGAGACAGTTGAGCTGTCAAATAAAGTTACTAAATGGGCTTTTAATTTACTGTATATATCAGAACCTGAGGATAATGTTGCAAGTATCTGAGAATTGGCTTGTGGAAGAAGCTAAATTTGGCTGTTATCACTATTAAAGGGGCCATATTTGATTCATTGTTTTAGTTTGCAGAATTTAAGTATTTTTGAGGAGGTGCTGAGATAATATATTTGAATTAAATATAGTGGGCAGAGTAACTTGGAAAGATCTTTTTGCTCTGAAAATGGTTTTTATTTAGATAAAAGGGCTTAGGCCCTTTTCCGTGGGAAAAAAAATAGAAAATTTATAGGCTGTTATTTTGTTTTGTTTGTTTTGTTTTCTCACCAAGGAGTATCTACTAGCTATCTTTCTTGATGACACAAGCCTGTTTCTTCCAATGTTACCCTTGATGATCTTGTCTAAGCATGTTGCTAAGATATGGGTTTAAATCAAGAAACCCCAGGGGTTTGCAAGCAGGAGGGTGCAAGATAATGTTTTACAGGTATAGTACAGAGTGTAGTATTTGCTGGAAGTGAAGGGAGGTTTCTGAAGAAGGATCCACCTGAAAATTTCTCTCCTCTTACCAAAGTCTATAGCAATGTATGGAAATCATGACCAATAGAGCCACAGGGAGAGAAGCATCCTTGCCTGAGTCTTCCCTACAGGGTGCATTTGCAAATGGGAATTAGCAGACAGTTAACCTCTCAGAGTCCAGCTCTGCAGGACTCTGGACATATTGCATACGGACACTTTCCAGAGAAACTGAACCGTGTTAATAATGGCCGAAAAATATTTCTCCATAGTTGGTATATTATCCCTAACCCAAAGATGTGATACGTTCATTGCTGGCCAATTTGGAACACAGAAGAGGAGAAGCAGACAAGATAGATCACAAAGTCAGGACAGAGGAAGCCCTGGGAAGAACGTTCCTCCAACCTGTCTCCTTGAAGACCGGTAATCTCTTGCATGTGTACTTGTTTGAACCTCAGGTAGATCTGTCTATGGGTTCTAGATTTTTGCTTGGGTAGTGGTTTGAAGAAAAGATTTTAATCACCCATAGTGGAATTTCTGTTAAAGAAAAAAGTACCTCGAAAAGGGAAATCATTTGTGTAATAGATCAGGTGAAAGATGAGAGCATGGAGGTGAATGAAGAGATGGGGAGTGGCTGTGCATTAGGATTTGGGGAGAAGGAAGACATAAGCGGAAGAGAAACAGAGATATGGTTGTATGGTACACATGACAAATAACATTTAAGAATAGGCACTCCTAATATTCAATTTAAAATTTTATGTTGCACACAACACGTCTCTTCCTTGCTCACAACGACAGCCAATGGAGTCAGCTGGGTACTCCAAGGCTTTAAGCAGCTGCTAAGATAGTTCTTTTTTTTGGCCATCAGAGCCATATGCAAATAATATAAAAATAAAAATATGTGCAATGTCCAACATCTGTTTTCACCCCTTTAAGTACAGTTGTAAAATGTTAAAATGTTAATCAGAATGTTAATATATGCAGCATGTCTAGGGCCTTTGTAGAATTAAACAATAGTTAGAAGTGGTTTCCCACTGTGCTTTTCTATTTATTTCCATTTTTTGGTAACCCACTTGAAATTCTGTCTGAACTATTTAAAAAGTAATTTTATCTGGGGGCTTAAAGTATCTTTATCCTACCTCTTTTATGGCAAGTTATGATTGTTATTATTTAAAAA
The DNA here is from genome assembly GCF_018350155.1 of Leopardus geoffroyi. Lineage (NCBI taxonomy): Eukaryota > Metazoa > Chordata > Mammalia > Carnivora > Felidae > Leopardus > Leopardus geoffroyi. The sequence goes on from NC_059326.1 coordinate 146,858,295, forward strand.
GCAATTTATTTTTCTAATTTGACAAATTGTCATAACCGGTTAACTTTGGGTGCTGGAAATCTATGGTGACTTCTAAAGCTTTACGTATCTTTTGCGTATACATTGTAAGCTAAAAACATATTGTCCAGAAATGTTACCAGTTAGCAATTTAATTCTTTCTGAAGGGTTCTCTTGTTTAAATGTGAAATCACAACTTAAGCTTTTCTCTAGGGACTATTGATCTAAAAACACAGTTATTTTATTTATTTATTTATTTACTTATTTATTTATTAATGTTTATTTATTTTTGAGGAAAGAGAGACAGAGTGTGAGTGGGGCAGGGGCAGAGAGAGGGGGAGACACAGAATCTGAAGCCGGCTCCAGGCTCTGAGCTGTCAGCACAGAGCACAATGTGGGATTTGAATCCATGAACCATGAGATCATAACCTGAGCTGAAGTCAGACGCTTAACTGACTGAGCCACCCAGGTGCTCCAACGTTTAAATGTTTTTTTACGTAAACACGACATGAGTCTAACAAATAAAAATAATCCAAATAGTCGTTTTAAAATTTTTTTTAAAGTTTAATTTTGAGAGAGACAGAGAGAGACGGAGTGTGAATGGAGGAGGGGCAGAGAGAGCGGGTCATACGATCCGGAGTAGGCTCCAGGCTCTGAGTCGTCAGCACAGAGCCCAACGCTGGGGTCGAACTCATGAACCATGAGATCATGACCTGAGCGAAGTTGGACACTGAACCGAATGAGACACCCAGGCACCCCCAAAGAGTTATGTTTTTAAAGGCAAATAAATCAATGCATCTTGGTGTGTGCGTGTAATTTTCTCTTCTTCCTTAGCCTAATCTTGAATTACTTGAACATGTTTGTTTTGTATCTCTGCCAATCTTAATCCCATTTCTCCAGCATTCTGATCAGCACTAGTCCTATATTATCATGAGGTTGTCACCAAAGCTAATATAGAATTTATTCTGAATTCACAAAGCTTCCCTTTTCTCAACACTTAAAAATGTATATAGGTGGAAAAAAAATTAAGTTCCTTTTCAATGCTTATAGGGAAGTTGTTTACTTAAACTGCTTATTTCTTTAAAGTAATTACCATTCTTTGATGCTATTGACACAATTCCTTAACTTGAGTTTTTGTTGAAACAGAATATGTAAAAAAGAGCTGTTAAAAACGTACTTTATCACCATGGCTAACGTATATCAGAATCTTGAAAATCAGTCATTTGATCCATCAGATGAAATATGAAGGTAAGTTAACCCTGGAGGTCACAAAAACCCTCTTTTCTCCAGCTTGTTTCTGGTGAACAGTGATGGTGCAGATGCGGCCCCTTGATGACACTGCACAGAATTGCTTCTGGCAGAAATGGGGATACAGGTCGGCTGCTTCTAAGTGCTCGGCAAGGCCACAAGGAAAAAAAAATTATCAACTAGAATTTTAAATTGTTGGCTCAGGGCACGGTCAGAGGATCAGGATTATTTTAGACTGATGTTTCTTTCATTACCACAGGGTTGTCGTAGCTAAAATAAGACCTGAGACTTGCCGACGATGGAAGAAGTTGAATTTACAGCCTCCCTGGATCTCTTGTCTGTGGTTGGGAAGGAGGAAGACCAAGGGGACTGGAAAGGGAGCATCTGTATCAGTTTCAATGATGCTGAGCGTCCTGGTCCCCTCAGGGTCTCCTCTGCCAGCAGAGTAGCCCCTTCTTCCTTGTTGGGGAAGTTGGTGCTGCCTTGCCTGGAAACCTGCAAAGGTGAAGCTGCCTCCCTCATGGACCCTTTCCATTTCATGTTTTTCCAAACCTGTAATTACTGTCAGGTCCCAGGACACCCTAAGGGTCAGATCCAAAGTGTGACTTGAGAGGAAAGAGCTGACATCATAGGATTTGCAAGACTTTCACAATTCTTGTAATCAGAAAGCCAAGGGGATTGATACTAATGGTCTGCAGACAGGGAGGAAAGAACCTGGTTTGGGGAGGCACTCATTCTCTCAGCTACTGGACACGTTGGCTGCAGAAGACTCGCATCTGAGCTCCTCCCTTGGAGTTGATCTCTCCTGAAGGGACTTCTCCTTGGAGCAGCCTGCATCCAAAAACTGGTCAGCTCAAGGACACAAAGACCTTGCCCCTTTTTTTCTTTTTCTTTTTTTTTTTTTTTTTAATGTTTATTTATTTTTGAGAGAGAGAGAGAGAGAGAGAGAGAGAACACGTGTGCACTTGCACTCAGGGGAGGGGCAGAGAGAGAGGGAGAGAAAATCCTGAGCAGGCTCACAAACCATAAGATCATGACCTGACCCAAGTTGGAAGCTTAACTAACTGAGCCACCTAGGCTCCCCTGACCTTGCCCCTTTCTTAATTTGGGAAAGCCATTAATTCAGAAAGGTCTATGCTAGCTCTTAAATGTCTGTGGGGTTGGCCTAGGCCTCTGCTGCAAGTACCCGGCAGTTCAGCTTCTCCTCTGTCCAGCTCTGCTTGCTGTGGCTCCCTCATAAATGTTATTTCTGAGACCACTGCTCTGTCCATTTCCTGTGCAAATTTGCATCTTAGAATCTGAATGGTTCCAGGAGAAATAGACCTGAGACAGCTGCTGCCAGGACTAATCCACAGAAGCGGACTGTAAAATGAAGTGCTTGACTTGAATCCTTTCTGGGCTGCTGGCTGGCAGTTAAAACCCAACCTCCACTTACAGGTAGAATTTGTAGAGCCCTTGGCTTATTATGGTGTTGCAATTGGGAAGACTTTCACTGGTGTTGAATTATGGACTTTGGCGAAGGAAATGCACTTGTGGGTGCAATATCTTGAAAGTTCCAGAGATTCGGGGAGAAATGATAATTATAAGGGCTGTGGAATGGGATCACTGTTGCTACTGGCCACTGATACATTAGAGAAAGACAAAGAAATGCTGAGGGTGATTAATCACCACTTATTGGCAAAGTGTGAGTCAGAAGGTGTTTTTGGAAGCATGAAGGATTGGGCTCAGGACTTAATTAGAAGAGTAGCAAAGCTGCAGAGAAGGAATGTGGAAATCCCACCCCTAGCAAGTCTGTATGTCAAGGTCTGAGCTGCCAGAGGGAAAGTACCGGACCCTGAGGCTTGTATTTGGTTCACTGAAGTACCTTAAATCTCTGAACCCTCTGAGCCTGTGGAAGTGACCCACCCCTCCCCATAAGAGGCTAGTGCTCTGACCTTGTTTTGGAGATGACACACAGGGGTCTGCCTCGGAAGATAACAAGCACCTCATTTAGGATATAACCCCACCTCTGCTAGTGAAAACCAGATCAATTGCTAGAGTTGAGTCACAACATAACCTGGCCAGAAAGTGCCAGGCCAAAGAAGGCAGGAAAGACACTGTACTTTGAAGAAGCTATAGGACTTAGCCAACACATACCACCAGGAGTCGGGAGACCATGGATTGGACCAGATTCTGAGGTGCTGGAGCACAGGAATAGAATGTGAAGTTGGACAAGCGGAGTTTTTCAGTATGTGACAGAGGAAGTAACACCCTGACACGGACCTGGGGGATGGTGCTAACACGTTCTGAAGACAGCTCTTAAAAGCTTGGAAGAAGTAATGGCCCACACTGAGTGAAGGAGAACTGTGAGAACAGCTGAGACCAATAGTGGAAAAAGACGAGATACAGGCTAGAGGTGAGTGTGCTCTGTGGATATATCACGTAAGAGCAGAAAACACTGGCTTAGTTGAATTTGTGAAGAAAAGCAAAACAAAACTTGTGCTGTACTCTTTGAATTCCAGGGTAGAGGTCATTAGCAGTCCATAATTATGCATTACATTCTGGGTTGTCCCTATTAGCATATGGTTCACAGGCTGTTTTTGTTGGTGGTGGCTTGTTGTTCACCATGTGTGTCCTGAGAAAGAGAGTATGCTGGGGGCTGTGTGTTCCACCTCAAAACCCATTCTGGATAGCCCTCTTTGCTCTGGGAAGGGGCTTTCCCTCTTTCACAAGGTGTAACATGTCTCCTCTGTTCTGGATGGGATGGTTAGGGGGCTGGGAAGTCTTGGGGTGCAAACCATAGTGGATGGTTGATGGCTAGGCAGTGGGCTGAATGATGCAGATTGGTGGCATCAGTTCTGCCCAGACCAGAGCCTTCCTGTTTTTCTTCATCCGTTGTCTTCCATCATTTTTCTAATCCTGGGGAGCAACCTCTCTGCAAGCATCCATCTGAAGCTCTCAGCTCCTATTTGGCCAGAGTGTTGTTGGAGAGTTGAGTATCTTAGCTTTCTTTTCAGGCTCTGCATTGGTGACTCGTGTCTGCCTCCGAGCACTCGGGTGAGAAAGCACTAGGGGGATGTAAGTGAACAAATTGAGTATTTCGGCAGAAAGATGCAAACTGATACTTCAAAATCTTATTGCACCATTTCACGAAACTCTTGATTGTTTGTGGTATGTGAGGTAACAGATAATAGTTTGAAAACTGCTAAAATACATAACATTGTCAGACTGGACCAATCAGGAAATATTTCAGTCAAGTTGGAAAAATTGGTCTGCTCTTAAAATTTGTGGACTTTTGTAAGTTCCGCTGGGACAAGTTACATACGCTTCCACTCATGTATTTACCAAGCTGAGGAATACCTGCAGACTTGGAAATTTATCTTTTGACCCTAATATCTTCTCCTATTTACCAAGACTAACTCACATTAAATCACCCAACAAAACTTGAACAAGCATCAATAACATTTTCCCCCTTACACAATTTCATTTTCATTAAAGGCTACATCAAGAGGAGAAACTCAATTATTTCAAGATAAAAAGTTAGGTTAGGTGGAACTCTGCATATTTGCCAGCCATCTGGTTCAGTCACAAACACCCCAGGGATCCTGACCATATTTGCAACTGAAAAGAATTTGAACTTGAATGACTTTTAAATTGGGACGTAAAATGTGGCAACCCAGACTATGCACACATACTTAGCAAGGACTAATGAATAAATCTGTTGCGAGCACTATGCTCCGTGATGTTGTCTTTTCTTCAGAGAGAACTAGAAGGATGCAAACATTTGTGAATAATTGAATGAAAAATTCTTGCCCTGAAATTAAACCATACCTGTAAAATACATTGTAAATCAATCTACTAACTACCTATACTGCATTTACCTCCTCTAAGGTCTTGACCAACACAGGCTGAGACAAGAGATGTCTCAGGATTATCACTTAATGGTATCTAAAACTTTTCATGCAATGTCTTTGACAGTAAACAATTTTGAGACCATTGATTCTAATTTTAAGTTCCAGAGAGAGGATCTTTAGTCAATGAAAAAAAGCTTCACTTGCTACAGGAGGATTTGCTAAAGCAGGAAAAAATATTTTCAGTTCAAATGTCACTTGTTTCTTATTTTAAGAAACTTCAGCCAGGTCAGACCACGAGAAAATTTTTCAGAGCACGTGGTTGATACAAATTTGACATTGTATTTGGCTTCACAATTCAATACTTGGTAAAAACACGTATTTATTAAGAATTTTCATAATCTTTTTTTGAAAAATATATTGCTAAAGCCAGATTCATTGGGTCTATTAGAAATATGAGTACGACTTGCAAGTTTCACATTTTGACCTTTGGGCAAAAACTGTTTAGGTCTTAAGGTGATCATTGCCAGATTGGAGAAGGAATAACTTGCTTTGTACACAGCTTGGCATATAGTAGACTGAAGGGTAATCATTTTAAGCTTTAAGGCTTGGACCTTGGGAAAAAATTGCTACTTGATGTACTGTGCCTGCAAAGGAAATCACCAATGATGATGATGGTGGTGATGATATTGACGATGAAAATAGCATTAATTGAACAGTTGGTAGTGCCAGGCATTTTTAGAGGCGCTTACACATTAACTCATTTAATTAACAAATAATCTTAACCGATGTGATAAATGCTGAGATGAATTCATTTCTTTCATAATGGAAGGCACTCATAAAAGGACTGCCCAGATAAAAGATGAAGGTTGGGTAAAATATCCACGGGCTTCCTGGAGACAGTCAACCTTGACGGAGCCACAGAGAGGTGGCTGGTTGAGGGAGGAGCACTCCCATCCAGCTCTGGTGGACGTTAAGGCAGGAGATTCGTTGTGGTCATTTAGCAGATGGAACATCTCCACTGGGGAACATTAGAGTTCCTTTAATCCCCCTTCTACTCAGATCATCCACCTTGCAATAAAAAAGGCAGGCATTTCTTTAGAAAGGAACTACTGCCTACCTTGGGGATGTAGGGCAATGTGTGATGTGCTTTGAGTTGTTGCAATGATTGGAAGGGGGTAATCCCTGGCAATGAGTGCCTCAAAGAGTGGGGGGTGTTAAGTGTCCTGAGAGGTGAGATAATCCCATACAGTAAAGAATTACTTTATCTAAAATGCCCATGGCCCTTCTTGAGAAATGCTGGAGGTAATTCAGGTCCTTGTGGCTTTACAGTGGCAAAACTGGCATAGAGGATGATGCGGTGGGGCGGGGGGGGAGTTTGTAGAATTAAACGTTGGATGTTTTTCCAGGTTTTTGGGAAATTGTTAGGCTCCAATGACAATGCACTAAAATTGTGGCACGTCACTTTGTTAAATAATTTTTGAATAATATATCTTTGCTGTGGAAACTTTAGAAGTAGTTTTACTAGGCATGTGAACTGACTGATTGCAGCTAGTTGAGATCATAAAGACAACAGACTTTATTAAATCAACATTTTTGTGACTTGCATAGAAGTGAAGAACTCTCATAGCCTCAGATCAATACTGTATGCTTGTAAATTTTGGAGTTTTTTGAAGGTTTCTATATGTGAAAAGATAGATAGAGGTAAGCTTTAATTATATTTTCATTGTTTTATTTATCTCTGTATTATTTCAAATAGATTGGAGGGAGTTTATTTACATTACACATCAAAACTGACTTGCGCAGTAAAGCTTTACCTTGTGAGATGAGGGTATTTCTGCAGAACAATTGTTACCTGATAGCTTTCCTCCATGGACTCTTAAAACATAGGCAGCAGTTTCTGGATGCTGTGAAGCTATATGCTGGCTCAATGTTTCTGTTTCCAAAGTCCATCCTGAACAGTGTTGTTCCGCCAAACCCTCCAAACACCGATGCCTGGGATTTCCTCCACTGAGCCTTTAATACGGAGTCACCTCTCAATGAATGTCATACTTTGGTGGTTTCCTGTATCTTTTTGGTGGCAACTAACTGTTGTCATATGGTTAGTGCAACTTTCTAATTAACGTTTATTATTTTTAATCCATCCAAGTAATTGGTTATCATTCTTTTCTTGGAAATTTAGTTATTCTTCCCAGTGGAGAGGATATAAAATAGAAGTTTATTCTTTCTTTCTTTTTCATATAGGAAGTATTCTGATAGGAAGTCTTCATGTCTTTAGCCATTAATCTTTCCTTTGTTTTGTCTAAAGCTAGGGATGAAGGGGCAGGCCTTTATCTCCTCTGCCAGGGTCAGATGGTTGGCCTCTGTGCTCTGCAGAAGCCATAGAATTAAGGAGGCTGAAGGGTGGCTAACGGAATTTCAAGCTATGCATTGTTCATGTCTTACATTTGCCTTGGAGTATGTTGTAGCAGATTCAAGTAGCTGTACCAGAGCCATAGGCAAATTAGGAAATCACTTAATAGATTTATTAATGACATAGTTTATATGTTTTATAATTTGTAGAATTGATTAATCAATTAAGTGTTTAAATAAAATCTATAATTTAATTTTATTAAAAATTATGACCTATTGACATATACAATGGAAAATACGATACTATAAGGCAAAATTTAACAGTGATTTTCTTTTCTCCCTCTGGGTATTTGGATGAGTGATCTTCATTGTTTGGATGCTTATCTGTATTTTCTGGAATTTTTACTATCAGTACATATTAGTTTCTGATAAAGACATTAATTATCAATTTACACCTAATACTAGCCTTTGAGGTGAACTATTATTAAAACAGCATTATATTGTCCTTGCTTTTGGAAGCTTATAATGTAGCATATTGTCCAAGAGTTATGCAAATAAAAATTTAAATAATTATATATTAAAAATTTCCATAGTAACAAAATGAACAATAAAGATATTTCATGGTAGTATACAATGATGGGTGATAAATAACTTTACGCCTTTAGATAATCTCATTTAATTATGAGAAAAAAGAAGTTGTAATGCTGGTATTGTGACCTTTTTTCTGAGATGAGGAAACTGAGACCTGTTTTTCTATTTGATTTGTGAGTCTGTGTATAAATTCTAATATAATACGGGGCGCCTGGGTGGCGCAGTCGGTTAAGCGTCCGACTTCAGCCAGGTCACGATCTCGCGGTCCGGGAGTTCGAGCCCCGCGTCAGGCTCTGGGCTGATGGCTCAGAGCCTGGAGCCTTTTTCCGATTCTGTGTCTCCCTCTCTCTCTGCCCCTCCCCCGTTCGTGCTCTGTCTCTCTCTGTCCCAAAAATAAATAAACGTTGAAAAAAAAAATTAAAAAAAAATTCTAATATAATACGTAATACTTACAGAGTGCTTACAATGTGCCAGGAGCTGTTCCATCATTTTCCATGAGGTTACGTATGATACAGTGGTTAAGAGGGTGACTCTTTGGACCATCTGCTTGATTTACATCTTTTTTTGCTAGTTCTAAGAAACTCTGTGACTTTGTGCAAGTCGTTTAACCTCTCTGGACCTCCATTTTCTCTTTGTAAAAATGTAGGTAATAATACATGTATCATTATAGGGTTAAGTGAATTAAACAGATTGTATATGTAAAATACTTTCAATATAGTGTGGTATATTTTGTTAGCCATTACCAAAATATATTCCCTCAATCAAATTCTATAACCCTATGAGGCAGGCATTTATGAGATCATTAATATTAACATTAATATCTGTACTTTTAGATGGGGGAAATCAACGCCAAGATGATTTTCCGAGAAATAGTAGTGGCAGAGCTAGGTGTGAACTGAGGGACCCTGGCTCTAGTGTCTGTGCTTTTAACCACTGTATTGAACTCTGTCTTCAAATTATAAGTAGCCCAATATGTTTCATTTGATAAGTGAATTCGTGGTAATGTGATAAGGAATGCATGCCATGTGCACCCTTAGAGTTTAAAAGTAAACAGTTGTCTCTGGTACTTTATCAAATAACTGAATTATCAAGTAATTGAACCTTATGTCCTTACTTAGGACAGGGGTAGAATTCTTTATCTTCTCTCCTCACTTTCCTATATCTTACTTATTCTCTGCCCTCTCCATCCCTGTACCCTCAATTCTCTTCTTTCTCTTACTGGCATTGTGTTGTCTTTTTTCTTTCCTTTTGTTTTGTTTTGTTTTCTTTCTTTTTTTGTCTAAGTGTCCATGTTTGTAAAGTAAAGCTCACAATGGGCTTAGATCTTTTTTTTTTTTTTTTCTTCCTGAGATACAACTGAAATCTCAGAGGCTGTCAACTTCAGGGTGGGGTTTGAATTCTTGTCCCCAAAATATTCTACACAGTTATTGTTATAGCCCAGTATTTTAAATAGGATAGAGTTTGATTTCAGGATGACATATAAATGGCTTCAATTAGTTTTTATAGAAGGAGTGACAATAATAGGGCAGGCAGGCAGACAGATAAATAGCTTACTAGATACACATTTGCTGATGTAATTGGAATTAACACTGGAAGACAAAGAGCAAATCTAATGAATAAAATCTTTATATTTGAAGAATATTCTAAGTTCAATAAATTCAACTGAATTATACTAGTTTAAATATTTTTAATTGTGAGTTATAAATATCAATTGAACCATGTATCACTTGAATGGCTTAGTTTCTTAATCGGTTAAGACTGGTAGTTCTCAACCATGGTTGCATATTAGAATTGACTGTGGTTTGGGGAAGGCGGGGTGGTTTAAAAATTCCCAAAGTCCAGGGACACCTAGGTGGCTCAGTAGATTATCTGATTTCTGCCCAGGTCATGATCTCATGGTCCTTGAGTTTGAGCCCCACATCTGGCTCTACTCTGACAGTAAGGAGCCTACTTGGGACTCTATGTCTCCCTCTCTCTTTGCCCTTCCCCAACGCACACTCTTTCTCTCTGTCTCTAAAAAATAAATAAAAATAAAACATTAAAAAACTTAAAAATAAAAATTCCCAAAGTCCAGACCACACCCTTCACCATAATCTGTTGGGGAGAGATGCAGATCTTTGTGTTTTTCTTAAGTTCCCTAGGTAATTGCAATATGTGAATACAACTGCTTTAACAGATTACTAAGTTTTCATGTACCTTGAACTTAAAGGTTGGATTTAAAAACATTATTCCTATTAAAACAACAGAATTTGCTTCTCAGCCACTTGAAATTTGACTCTCCTCACAGGAATAAGTACCTTCCAATGGAGTAAGGACTTAATTCATCTTTACTCTGGGCTCACAGCAATCATTATACACAAATGTGCTTATTTATCAAAATAGTAAAAGACTCATTCTGCAAGCTCCATTTTAGATTCACATGCAAGATTCTCAGCATCTTCAAAGAAGAGCCATTCAAAGACTCTAAAACCTCAAACTCACTTGATTTTTATCTTTTTCTGCGCTCTTGCTCTCTCGCTTGTGCTCTCTCTATCTCTGTCTGTATATATAGGTTTTGGTAGGTAGAATTTTCATTGACCAAAATCAAAAGGAGAAAAATTTTAAAACAAACAAATTTTAAAAACCCAGATATTTCAAGCAGGACGAAGAACTGGCAATGGGGCCCTTTCCTTAGAAAGAAAAATATGAGAAGAAAACATTCTTAGAATTCCTTGTCATCCAAGAATCTTGCATTTGTTGTTAAAGCCACTAGCTTTTCATTGTTAGGTAAATGAAGAATCTGAGCTTTTTCCTACACCTTGGGAATACTCCCCTAGATAAATAGAGCTCAGCCTGTAGTCAGATAACAACTAAATAAAGAGCCATCTTTTAATAGCTGAAGCATGTGATACTGAGCAGCCCCAGTGGACAGAGATAAACGGAGAAGGAAAATTGGTTGATTCAAGAAAGACATGGAATCACCTTCTGGGCTGACCCAAGTTGTTTAAGATGATGAGTGGCTATGGAGGTGACAAAATTTATTGGCCTGAAAGAAATATAGAGAAAATAAATAAGCTTTGTTAGCTTCTTTAGTGAAAAAAACTGTGTGCAGTGAATTTCCTCCCTAAGATTGGTGTGCATAGCCTGATGTCAGTTTCCTAAATATATCACCTTATAGAGAAGCAAAGACTCCGGAGCCATCTTAAGCTGTGTCTCTAAGCAATTCTAAATAGAAAGCCCAAGAAATTGAGACAGGAAAGGAAATATCCTTTTCTTACACTTTTGGTATCAGTTTCTTCTTAGTGCATCCGTAGCTCCCTCTCATACTACCCCATAATCTTTTACTATTTTTAGTCTCCTTACATATCTGACCATAGTAGACAGGGTCCCTTTTACTTCAGAATAGTCTCAGTATGAGGTGTTAACACTTGGTAGGGGACTAAGGACATCACATGTGAACAGTTTAACTCGTTTTTAATGTAAGTAATATGGAATTCCGTGGGACCCTTCTATGGTAGTACCAACCAGGCTTTGTGTTTGACCGGGCAGTAGTCATACATGAAATTTGCTGGCAAAGTTGAAGATGATATCCTTCATCTCTGCCAGAAGTTAAACACTTAAAGATTATGTAATTTGATATTTACCCTTGAACTTTCTTTTCCAAGGTTGTTCATTGTATTCCACATAAATAGGGGTAAAATTTTAAAGGGTTCTTTTCTGTTTGAATGTCAATGCCTCAAACTATTTTGGGTGTGTTTGAATTCAAGTCATTCATTGTACCAGCAACAGCCTCTGTATCCAAGAATCTATTTCTATACACTAGCACTCTCCAGAAACTATTTTCCATGTTGAAAATTCAGGGAAGGGATGGAAACATTGAAAAGTACATTCCTTGTTGCTAGAGTATAGAAACTTTACTATGAAAATAAAGGTGTTTCTTTTAATTCAGTACTAATAATTGAGGTCATAAAGTGTCTCAAGTACATTAATTTAATCAGTACCACAGATTTCTGTGATTGCTAACCTGGTGAAGAAAATAAATTAAAATATTTGAGTTATATAAAAATATTTTTTAAAAAGCCAATAGATTTGGGGACATACTATTGCTGATTTATCATTATTATAGATATGTACCTTCCCCCCCTTAGCTTTGCAAAAATAATAGGAAATGGAAAATGTTATGTGTTTACAATTTGAACTGAAATGTATGAAAACAAGAATGGGTTAAATGTCTTTTCTTGAAATTATGTAACTTACAGAGTTTCACTGAAGAATAATAGCTAAGATTCTACAACTCAGAAGAATCAAAAGATACTGCAGTAACACAAAATTGACTTTTAATGTTTGTTTACCAGTTCATTGTATCTTACAGAAAATGAAAACATTTTTTTTTTTTTTTTTTGGTAATACAGATTGGTTTTTCTCCTCAGATTTGTACTCAGTAGGTATTAAATGCCTTTAAGCACTGATTGTTCTTTTAATCAGGTGGTTTAATGACTTTTGAATTTTGCATTTCTTTTGTTGTACATCGTTGCTGCTCTGGCAGTAGTGAGCTATGATACAGTTCACTTATCAACAAAATTATGTCAGTTATCCATTGATTGTTCTTGATGCATTCTATGCTGAAAACTGACAGGTCATTCCCTTTTAAACCTCCCCTCCTTAGTGGTCAGCTACTCCATGAGACCACCATATTCTTTGGAGCACTGAAATCAAGAAACCCAGTATGGCTGCCAGCAACCAAATCAGAATCTCTTTTGAGTCTACTTCTAATTGCCAAAATAATAAGCAACTATATTATTGCATACAATAAAGCTTTAACAGGTACCGGCCCCCTTTCTATGACAGAAAGTTTAAATTTACAAATACCATATTTGACTAAAAATTACTGTGATAAAATATGGCAGCAGTCATTTAAAGATGGTTTCCAGTGTTAATGTGACTTATTTTCATTTCCATTCCTTCTTTTCATATGAATCATTTCTTTTTGTTTGTGCTTTCAAATGTAGGTATCTCAGTGGAATTTTCAAATCAACTTTGTTCTTTATATGGGCCACAGTGTTAATTATGGACAAAATGATCAAAACAGGATTTCCTAACCCAGACTCCCATCTCATCCCTCTGATACTCTTGGAACCCTAGTCTGAGGAGTAATTTGTGAATTTGTCAGTGCTATACTGACTTTCTGTTAGGAATTGTATTTGGATAACTTTTCTTTTTTAGAAATTCTTAATGAGATATCTTGGAGAATGAAGTAGGAAAATAGACATTGGTGGAAAACAGCAAAATAAGAACATTAAAAAAACCCTTACTCAGGTAGAAGTCCAAAGGGATAAGAGGATTCTGATCCTTTTAGGGAAGTCAGAAGATAAAAATTCTGCCCAGCAGTATTCATTCTGTTAAGGTTTTTTTTCTTTCTTTTTTTTTTTCTTTTTTTACAAGCATGGAAAAATGGTGTGCAATCAGTATAGATTTTATTTAGCTAACAGTCACTCCAGAGATTTTGATCAGCACCAATTCCAATACTAGTAAGTATTCAAAAGTTAAGAAACACTACTATGCTTAATATTATAAAGGTAGAGTTCTGCAGCAATAATGAAAATAATATATCTGCCTCAACAGAAATTTGTTCCCACTTGGATTTCCAATAAAATTCTTGTAATGTGGGTCATAATCATTCAAGTATGGGCTTCCTCCAATAAGCTAACCCCCATATTGGAGGTGTTAAAGTTGTTATTTTGGAGATACCCCTCTTTAAATAATATATTCATCTTTTCCTAGACCATTCAGGTATTTTTAATTTTGATGTTTGAGTTCTAGTTATATCAGCAGTGTGTTTGAGTTGAACTTCACAATCTCTTTGGATTTATATTTTTGCACAATTTGCATATCCAACCTAATGTAAAAAGTGCATGCATACATTGTCCTCTTTAAATATTAAAGCATCGGGAATTTCCCAGATCTACTTCGACAAAAGAAATGGCCTACTTTTATTTACAATATTTTGTCTAAATAATGTATGGATATAATTATGGTTTCACGGACTTCCGATTGTTCTATACCTTCCACATATGTAACTCTACATTTATATAGAGTGAATTTATTAGAATTATTACAGAGCTTTAAATGCAACCACAATCAATTCAGGAAACAGATTTATTTACTCATGTTCATGGGAGGAAAATCTACATAAAAACATTCATGAAAGCATACCAGCTATGTCATACTTGGATTATTATACTAAATCCCATTTATTAGAACTCATTGTGAAACAATGGGAAACCATAAAATGTAATTTGAATACAAATATTGGTCCCTGCGGGGTCTCAACAGTCATAAAAATATAGGAAAACAGAGCTTTATTTAATATTGGAGCTGCTAATGTCTAAAGTTGTTTTTCTGAAGCTGGTCTTACCCTTTCATTTACAGCCTTGAAGATTTTAGTGTAAACTCTTTCTTTGCTGAGAGCTTCCACATTTCATTTGAGCCTAATGACGACCAGCAAGGAAAGTGATATCATTGACCACATTTTCTATATGGAGGAAGGTTTAGAACCACTTGTTCACTTTTTTCCTTCCACACAGGCACCAGTTGGGCTTTCTAGTAAACATACAAATAAGAATAATAAGAATTTTGGATGTCGGGTCTGTATTTGTTTAGGCAAGTGTATAGTTATACATTATTTTGGTGATTTAAATTTTATTCATGTAAGGTAAATAAGGAAATATTAAATAGTTTAAAGTTATTTTTATAGGACAATAATATTTCATAGGCTAACATAAAATCAAGCTGCTAAATTTTACAATTTTTCTGTCCAGCAGTTTATCTATATAACTGCCCTGAGTAGATGCTAATGCTGCTTAGCAAACGGCCCTTAGAATTTAAATATAATTCAGTAAAGCTACTCAAAAGATAGAACAATTCTTCTCAGGCATGTGTAATTTTAATTAAAAGAAGATAGGAGTCTTTCACTGGTTAAATATTATCTGCTTATTTACGTTTCGTACTTCATATAAATGGGGTTATTAAGGAGTTTTAACTGTGCTTGTTAATATGCATTGGAGTCCATATGAATTTTTTTAAATTTTTATTTCTTGGTCAAAAGGCAGGATTTTTAAGAGTAAGACATTGTGTCTATTGCAGACTTGAAATAATACCTTTTAGAAAAGTGTAGATTGTCCCATGTGTAACTGAGTTTTGTGCAATCTCTCAGAATCTCAGTTTATGTAAAGAAGCCTGTATTTCAAATCTGTTGCTCTAATTTGCTGATTGTAGTACATTTCAAAATTGTACAAATGTGTAAAATTTGTGCTTGTGGGAGCTGCTGCTCTGAGTAGCCGTGCTTCCCTTAATTTAATCCTAGCAATTCTCAAGCTATCGCGTGCCCCATTCATGAAAGGATACTTCGCTGGGATGATGTAGCCGAAACAGTTTGGCTCTAAAGCCTCCTTGTGTAGCGCTTCCCTTAAAATTATATTAATTTATAATATATACTGAGTGATAGCTTTACAAAAAAAAACAAATTGATGAATTGGTCTTTATGAAAATGACTCTTTACAGTAAGTAAAAAAGGGTTATCACAGTTTTGGTAAAACTTGCATGAGTTCGTATTGAAAAAAAAAAACACCTTTCACATGTTCTCAATGACCTTGACACTGGCGTGCTCTAGGGGCACCCTCAGTTGTATGCTCTGAAGCAGTAGACGCCATACAGCTTATGCTTTTTGTCTGGGAAACCCACAAAGCGCACGGCAGCCTCAGTAGGACTGCAGCGCCTTCTTGGCCTAGAGATGGGGTAGCGGACACTGCCATCCGCCAACCAGCCCGCATCACAGCGGTCGTATCCCAGAAGTTTCCAGGCAGCGAAGATCTGGCCCACTTTGGCAATCTGAGCACCATCGTTGAGACAAGCCTGCACCGCTTCATCATAGGTCAGCTTGGTGGGGTGGATCAGGTAGTAAAAACGGCCTGTGGAGGAGGAGAGAGAGCGCGCGTCAAAGGCCTGTCCGCGACTGCGCCATACAGAGACGGAAGGAGCCCAAACGGAAGCGTTTCTCGAGGAAGGGGGATAGAGAGCAATGTCTATAAAGCTCTGGGAACATAGGATTGTCACTTTAATGTAGTGCCCCTCAGTCATTTGCTGTTAGATTAACTTATTCCTTGCCCCTTAACATGTGTTCAGACATGCCCTTTTATAGCTTGAAAACAGAAAAGGGAAATGACAGTTGCAGTTTCTGTTAGCTAATTAGTGACTCAAAGGGCCCTTCTGTAGCACTAGAGCGAGAATTCCATGTTAAAAGCAAGAGCTATTTAAATTCTAGCTGTAGCAAGACTGAGCCCCAGCACAAGTTTCTGGAGAGGCAAAATTTGAATGTGAAAAGATCAAAACACATTCCTGACATAAAAGTCCATTTAAAAAAACTCAAAAGCCCTCAAGTCCTTTTCATTACAGGTATCAATAAGACATTATTCTTATTCAGAGACTACAGTATGAAAATGCAAAAAATACAGGAAGTCACTTGCCATAAATAATACGGACTCAAAATGCGAATCCAGTCTGTTCACCTACTAGCAAAGAGAATGAATTTTTTTTTTTTCAACTTGTCTCCGTGGGAGCCCTGACACCTAACCATATCTTGATTTCACAAGAAAGAGCAAGTTAGTCTCCACCACTTACTGAGTAAAGTTCATGACTGAAATGCCTTCAATGTGTATTAAATATGCATACAATGTGTGAAGTATGACACCGATTGCGGTGAAACAATGAAGATTATCTTCGACTTTTAGTTTCAGGTAGCATAAAGTCACAGTCTTTTCTGATTACCCTTTGCAATGTGATGTCTTCTTGCCCTCCATTACCTACAGATTATTGAAGAATAAATTAATGCTTGCCAATTCTTCCGTGACTAAGACAATGCGATTTGGAGGGAAGGTAGAGGCCACCGCAACATTAGCTACAAGGTTCGTTCTGTCATCCACACCAGAGGTCCCCAAACTGGAGCACAAGAGTCTGCTGAAGTTTTGTTAGAACACAGCCACACCCATCCGTGTAGAATTGTCTATGGCTGTTTTGTGTTACAGTGTACAAAACCACATTGAGTGGTTGCTACAGAGACCCTGTGGCCCACAAAACCAAAAATATTTATTATCTGGCCCTTCACAGAAAGTTTGTTGATCCCTGATCCCTTGCTATTTTTCCTAAACCATGTCATCAGGGAGCAAAAATATAAAATGATGGGGCCAGTGTTGGCTTTACGGATGTGTGACCTGTACAGTTACACAGGGCCCCATGCTTGCTTTAACCTACTGCTGTCACCATCTTAAAATTCTTAAATTTTTTTTTTAACGTTTATTTTTGAGACAGAGAGAGACAGAGCATGAACGGGGGAGGGGCAGAGAGAGAGGGGACACAGAACTGGAAGCAGGCTCCAGGCTCTGAGCCATCAGCCCAGAGCCCAACGTGGGGCTCGAACTCACGGACCGCGAGATCGTGACCTGAGCTGAAGTCAGACGCTTAACCGACTGAGCCACCCAGGCGCCCCAAATTCTTAATTTTTGTATGAGGAGCCCACATTTTCATTTTGCACTGGGCCCCACAAACTACGTAGCTGGCTCTGGATGGAGCAGAGGGGGGTTACAGGGAACACAATCAGCAACACTGAGGCAACCTGATCTCTCTTCTTCTGTTTTCACCTCCAGTGTTACTGCTACTTAATTTTTCTTGCCAAGTTCTCTTTACTCTGAGCTCTCTCCTGATGGTGCGCTTTGCTGATCAACCCTGAACATAACTGGCTTTGTAATTTAGAGAAGGAGAGTATGACTCGGAAGCTACCTTCACTTCATTAAGAGCTCTGTATCCCAGGGCATGCATCTCTATTGCGCACAGGGGCAGCAGCATCTTTGTCAATAAGAAAGAGAACCCTTACAGTTTAAACTATTTTATGATAATCTGATGCAATAAAACCTAAGAATAGTGGAAATAAGCATTTTTGCTTGCCCTGGGTAGATATTTTAAAAAATTATGACAGTGAAGAACTTTACATGTTCAAACAGGAACAGTGTATCAAAACCATGTTCTTTTCTAATTGGTAAGATTAAAAGTTGACCGTGGCGTCATTGGTCCCCGGGATAGGAAAGAAGGCAGTACAGTTAATAGCTTACCATTGAAGTTAGATGTAAAACAGAAAACATCGTATCTGCTTTTATCTTTGTCCCAAAACCCGTAGTTCCTGACACCGGGCACCGTGTTCTGGCCTCCACAGGGTTCCCTGGGCTTTGTGATGGGATATTGCACAGACCCGTCACTGAGCCAGCCGGCGTTGCACCAATCCAGCCCGCCCCGCCAGGCGTCGTACAGCTGGTCAAAGGAGGCAATCACAGCATCCTGGTCCAGACAAGCCTGCTGTGCCTCGTGAAAATTGAGATTGTAGCGCCCCAGTCGTGGGAAGTAAGGGAATACCACACCTGTCCAAAGGAGAGGCCAAGGGATTAGTGGTACAAAAAGGAACAACTCTGAGCAAATGCCACTTGATTGGTGAAAACCTAATAGAATCTCCATCCAATGAAGTTGCAGTTTTTGGTCAACCTGAAATGGTTTCTCACGGTCCCTTTTCCTCATCAACAGTGTCTCAGCTCTGAGCATGTCATAGTCAGCTATGCAGTTTCATAACTTCGGTGATTTTACCCTTTTGCTAAGAGCTCAACCCAAGCCTTAAAATTCTCTTTGCTGGAATGATTCATCCACAGGTTATGGTTTTCAAATAGCCCCCCTTGAGAATTTACCTTCTGCTACTAGTCACTAATCTTAAAAGGGATTTCTACTGAGTCCTTTTCAGCTGGAAAAAAGTCAATATTGAATACTAATAGTGGTAGAGGGTATAGAAACAGTGCTCAGAGAGAAGGTATTTTGTTTTTTCCATGTTTTTCTTAGTAATCTTTCTTATATAATTAGTAATTTGCTTAATATAGCCTTTTAAATGTATGAACAAACACGGTAATAAATTATTCAAATGTAGATATATACTTGCTTTTACACATGTTTCTGAAAACTTACAGAGAAGAAATTTTCATTTAGGAGGTTTCTTATTTGGAGAAACTCTAAAGTGAGTTTACATGTCTAGCAAAAACCTAATTAAGCACCCATACTTCATATTAATAAGATAATTCTTTCCAGTGTAGCACAACCTCCATAGAGAGTATCCTGACTTTATCCTTTTTTTTCTGTTTATTTATTTTTGAGAGAGAGAGAGAGAGAGAGAGAGCACGTGGGGGAGGGGCAGAGATAGAGAGAGAGGCAGAATCTGAAGCAGGCTTCAGGTTGTGAGTGGTCAGCACAGAGACTGACGTGGGGCTAGAACTCTTGAATGGCAAAATCAGGACCTGAGCCGAAGTCAGACGCTCAACCAGCTGAGCCACCCAGGCTCCCTGTGACTCTTATCCATTTCAACTTTTAGTGTAGCCCTTAATCTTATTTTAATTTTTCTGTCCTTGAATGGTGCAGCTAAAATGAAAGGTTTCATTTAAAAATATTTCTATTACTATTTTTCAGCTTTCATATTCATATATTGAAATTTGAAACTAGCTTTTAAAAACATTCTTTATTGCAAATTGAAAAATAGAAAAACCTTCCCAAAACTTGTCCTATACAAGGTAGATACATAATAAACATCTTTTGAATTAATGCCAAAGAATTAAGTAAAATATTTGAGAATGCAAAAGCACTTAACGAAAGTGAACAGTGTGACTTCGGCACTTGACTTTGCCTGGGAAGATGCAATTACTTTCCAAAAGCATTCTTTTTGGTCAGATCATCACTAGCGGTCATTGAACCCTCTCATAACTTTCTGTACAATTTCCTTAAAGGATAAGAATTACATCACAAGGAAGCAAAGTTGTATCATTTGCCGGACTTAAAGAAAGACCACTGCATCAAAATGTCTCCCCATAAAAGACTGTTAATTTATAAACATTTAAAAAAGGGGGTGCACCTGGGTGGCTCAGTCAGTTGAGCATTGGACTTTGGCTCAGGTCATGATCTCATGGTTCATGAGTTCAAGCCCCACATCAAGCTCATTACTGTAAGCACAGAGCCCTCTGTCTCCCTCTCTCTGCCCCTTCCCCACTCATTCTCTCTCTCTCTCTCTCTCAAAAATAAACATTATAAATAAATAAATAAATAAATAAATAAATAAATAAATAAATAAAAGATTATTGATTTAGAGTGGTTATTCAAGGCCTTGCCTTGGATTTTTTACTATAATTAGAAATGATTAATACTTGAGCATGTGGAATATGAAAAATTGTCCCACTGACACAGTAATTGGTAGGTTATATCACAAGTGCTATTTTATGAGACCGCAGACCCTATTCAAGATGAATCTACAATTGACTAATAGTGTAACCAGGACACAGGAAATGTTTTCTTTTATAAGTTGTCCTGGAAGACTCTACAAGAAGAAATTTCAATAGCCTAAATCAAGTCCTGTCCACCCAGGGCCTCTGCAGGACACGTTTGTCCCTCTAGGGCAGTCCAGCTGGCACTCTTCACTGGAGGCAGAGATCCAGGAAGGCTTCCTGATCTCATCCTGCCTTCTCAGGTTCTTGGCTGAGAGATCTGTAAGCTGAATCAGAGCCAAAAGGAAGGAGGAAAAGACTCTGTCAGTTACCACTGCCCCCTGCAGTGATGGGGGTGGAGGGGAGTCTGAGATGGTTCTATCTAAGAAGACCTATTTCCAGGCATCCAGCTAAGAACCCCAGTTCGTGCTGGAAGGATCTGCTGTAGCCCTGCCTGTCCCCTCATGCCTTTCGTCCTCTTTGCTCAGAACTCCAGCAATGCCAATGAAAAGAGAAATAATTAATTTATCCAGTAGAGATTTCCTTGGCAGCTAGACCCCAAGTGAAAGGCAAATCTCAAAGTGTTTCAATCTGGAGAAAGAAACCATTTGGGTTGGATTTTGTTTCCCAGATGTCTCAAGATGGAAATAGTGGAGAATGTAGGATATTTTAATTTGTAATAATTTTAAAGACCTAGACAACCTTTCTGGTTTAAACTCACTGTGGTATATTTGGTGGACTATCATGGACATTAGGAAAAAATTTTCTTTAGTGGTTATTCTTGATTAACAATTGAATGTTACTGAAACACGATTGATTCAGTTCCAAATTTAGTGTACTGTATTTTTATTTAAGTTCTTTTCAAATTTAACATAACTTCATGCAACCCCTTCTTAAAATCAAAGTGAAACCCTATATGACAACTTTATTATTTTTTAATTGTAGGAATAAATGGTCAACTTATTGTTATACGAACTCAGAAGATTTACTTGAATTTTAATGTTTGATGATTCTGGAAATAATACATTTCAGGCAAATCAGGGTCATTTTATGTCTTAGCCAAAGTTGTAGAAGTTTCACTGTATTGAGCACATTGGGTGGACACATTTCAATAATCTTGATTCTTACAAGCAGGGGCATTTCTGAAACTACATGTTTGTTAGCATTTTATTTATTTACTTGTTTTGCTTCCATCGAGTTAATATTTTAATATCTAAGACTATAATTGCAGAAACCTTGGCTCTGTGGAAAAATGTGTTATTCCTACAGCTGAATTATGGAGCAAATGGTTATTGCTTTCATCCAGCATTACAAAAATAAGAAAAGTTACACTTACACAGGTGACACCAAGGGTGTGTGATTATTTTCCACGTATGATTATTTTATAGTTATATGTCAAAATGTTATCAAAAACCATATCTTTTCCCATGAAGGGCTGGTATGTATCACTACAAAGGAGATTAATAAGAATGATATATTGGATGGAAAAGAATAATATCAAATGATGTGAGTTCAGTTAGTCGAAGTATGTTTTGAAAACACATTCCTTAATATTTATAATTTCGCAGTCCAATTCACCCTAGTTGTTGGCAAATAACAATTTGTTAGACACATAAGATGTTCATACCATGGCCCATATGAAAGCTAGTGTAAATTTCAGTAACTTTATAAAGTAAATATATTTAGTAATAAAAAGACAGAAATCATGGAGTATAATTTTACTGTCTTCCGTGCCTATCAGTTCTGTACACATCCTGTACACATACATATCTGAAATTATTTTTCTATTTGTAAAAGTTCTCATACTATATTTTTGTATATTTGGAGCTGTTGTCACCAGTGGAAAACCAATACGGTGGAAGGTTGGAAGCACAAACATCATGTTCTTTTTCGTATCTTTATTTATATATGTGTTTATTGCTGAGATGATTTCTGCAGACCCAGCTATTCATTAATTTCTGGTGACATGAATTTCTTCATTATATTGACCTGAGGCTATTCTCTTGTTGGGTGCTACGGTGGGTAATCGGGAGTAATCAGAGGGCGTTACCCTACCCAAGATTCTATATGAAGAAATTGTTTGCACGGCTAACTCCAATTTACATGTAGTTCAGTCTCTCAAAAAAATGTATAATTTTTTTTTATCAGTGTGATTCAAAAAGTTCATTAGTCACAACTAAGAGCAAGGCACTGTACTCGGTTCTCTAGGATACAGGTTTGGGGTGTGCCTGTTACTGAAGACAGCTCATGATTTGATATGCAATTTGAATCCAAGACAGAATAAAATCTTGGAACATAAATACAAAGCATATAATTTGGACATCTTGAAGAAGAACGATTTTTTCCTAATTAGAAAAATTCTTTGGCGAACATAGCATTTAGTCTCTAATAAAGGGCCAATATAATTTAAGACGTTGTTACAATTACAGTTGAAAAGGCAGCATAGTCATGACATTTAAAATGATATTAGTTTTTGGTGCTCTTATTTATGCACATGAGAACATTGACAAGGAGCTTGAGTGAAAGCTGCCTGATTGGTAGATGGTCACATTAAGAATGTAAATGATAATGAAAAAAAGTCAAAAACTGGGGTGGAGCTAGTAAGTGATAACTTCAAGCTTGCTTTTGCACATGCAGTTTATTTGAGCCTTTAAAACACATCTTGCTCCTCTATCCCAGACTATGTGGAAACTATCAAGTCACTTTCAGGCAGCAAGCAAGCTCCTGAAATTTTATTCTCCAAGGGTTAGCTTAAATTTTTTGTGTGCAATTGCATTTTAAAATATGTGTCCTTATCTCTTCTTGCAGCAGGTGTAGATAAAATAATATGCTTTCTGAGTTTTTCTTGAAAAAGATTCAGTAGAAATAGGGTTATATAAAGCAAGATAAAATGAGATGCCATTATCATAATTTCTGAAGGTGGACAATAGTATATGGGGGGTCAGTCTTTCTACTTTTCCAAATATTTGAAATTGGCTATAATAAAAATTTGTATCTCACCCTATTGCTGAGCTTAGAGCCCTAAACCAGTCCAGGTGGATGCCGACTGTCTATGGCATCTGGTGTTCACATGTTTACCTTTCAGAAGTTTCTCTCTCATACCCACAATGCCCTCTCCCTTGCTTTTTCACACTCTCTACCCTTTGGAAGGACCCTTTCATCTTTCATGGTCCAAATCAAGTGTTGCTTCCTACTTTCCATGGCCCCTGCATGGCAGGCATTTTTAGTTTTCTGTATTTAAAAAGTTTAAACGCATTTTATCTAACATTCAATCACTTGTAAACTATTTACTGAGCACTAATTTTATTCTTGGCACTTGATTGCCCTCAAGTAGATTGTAGTTAGCAAGTGGAGACAAGCAAGTTTACAAATATTTACAAGACAAAATGTGATGAGAGCTAAATGGAAAGCTGTGTAAGGTGCTGTGAAAACATCACAGCTTAGGAGAGGAAGCAGAAGGTACAAGATAGAACTCTGATCTTATTCTTTGAAGATTTGTATTTTCTTCACTTGTTTGGAAATGGATTCATGTATATGAGACTAAATGTTAAAATGTTAGCTTTTTCAAGGCAGGTCTGCTGGTTACTGATGGCTTGTACCCTTTCTGCAGCACACAAGAAAGATGGAAAAACACTACCTGCAGTGAGGGGAATTTTAACAGCTACCATGAGTACACCAATTAATGCAGTATGACCAAAAGATAGTTTGTCGGTTATCCCCCAAATAACTCTGGGACCTTTAGGAATCCTCTCAAGCTGGGAGCTGCCAAAGACTGCTGTCTTTTTGAAGCCTCTGGTCTTCTCTCCAACAGAGAATTTCTCCTCTCTGTGAATCCCTGGATCATAGTGGATAAAGGCATAGGCTTCTTCCAATGTCTTGGTATCAAATTCTAAATCTAGCTCTTACCACTGGCCATGTTACCTTAGAAAAGGAGTTTTCCCTAAATCTCATCTGTCAAGTGGGATTATTGCAAGTGGGCAAAATACATAGTGAGCACGATTATAGCAACTGGTTTGTACCCACTTACTTTACCAAATTCTACCTGATTTCATTTATTTATTTTAACTGAAGTCTAGGTGACCTACAAAATTATAACTTCTGCCTTATTTTGAAATACTTACTTTGTAAAGTATATTAGGATCTTTAATGGCCTGTAAGACTTTTGAATTAAAAGAACCAAGACTTGGAAATCTTTATATCTCCTGGCACCAAAACAGTCCTTGGAAAAATATTTATCAGTTAAATTGGTTTCTTGGACACATTTACTTGGCTCATATGCTTATGGGTTATATGGTATGGAAGTGTTCCAATAGGGTGGAAAGCATGATGATTTGGGATGGTGCAGGGCCTAGGCAGGAAAAAATTATTCTTCTTATAGTTCCTTTTCAGTACCTTTAATTATGTCTTGAATACAGTCTCAGCTTGACCTTAGAGTGCCTCATCCTCTAACACATGAATCTCCTTTTCAAACAAGGGTAAAGCAGTTTTCATGCTCAAAGCTATTAGCACGCAGGTATCCAGGTGGAAGATAGAAGTATCTTATATTAGTTGTATTTATTTTTATGGTGTCCTTCTATTTCTGGTGAGTTATATGGGTTTCTATTCACTTAAAATTTTATTTTAAAATAAATGTGGGGAGACAGTAAATATGGTATGTGAATTACCTGGGTTTAGGAAATACATGGTATAGAAATAGAATTTTAGAAGAAAAAGTAACTCGATGGGTAGTAACAGTTCAACCTATTATTCGTAGAAAAGGAAGCCAGGTACAGTAAGTATAAATAACTTTCCCCAGTTATAAAACTCATACTGGCAGAGCTGGGACTAACCTAAGAGTCTTGGGACTACTAGCTCAAGGCTCCGTCCACTGTCTGATGCCCCTTTGATAAAAGAAATTGGCTGTCAATTCATATTTGATGGTTAACAGTCTTCTCTAAGCCAATCACTTCTTTTATCTTGAATAATGCTAATGTTTATGGATATTAATGTAAATCAATAAAAACTGAAAGTACAAGGTGACATATAATCAGGAGCCAAGAAGTACAACTAAAACACACAAGAGAAGGTCACAAAAATGTACTTTATGATACTGTGCAATTTATTAGATACATAAAGCTAATAAATCTCCATATGTGTGATGGGATTCTATGGGATTCAGAAGGTCACATCTTCAGTGATGTGTTAATGAACCAACACACGTGTGGAAAAGGCACAAATCTGTCCTAGGATGTGAAGGAGCTTCTAACAAACATATACCTATAGTTTATGTGCCTAAGGAAGGAAAGTATTCCAACAATATAGCCATTAGTCATCCTTCAGTGTAAAGAAACACTGAAATTCATGAATATGAGATATTTTGAGATATCAGAAACAGAGAGGAGTTCCCCTGTTAGTGGGGCATATAGACGGTGGGCTTTGGGCAGAGGGGAGGTGGGATGACGAGGACACTTTTTATTGTTTAGCATTCTTCACATTTTGGTTTTTAAAACTACTGAAAAGATTGCCTATTTAAGAAATAAAATTCCTCCAGAATGCCTTGAGTACGTGGTATTCGGTGTCTAAAAGAGTCTGGACCATTAAAAATGTTTACTTCTTTACTTATTTATTTAAGTAAATCTGGAGGGCACTTTTTTGTTAAATTAAGTTTTCAGTTATTTGATAGAATACAATTACATGCATTTTAGCTAGCAGATGTCCTTCACAAAAGTTGGCATTATTTGAAACTGAGATAATTTTAGAAGCATAATAAAAATGCATTCAATCTGAATTTCTCAATAACTATGTAATGAGATTTAAATTTTGAATAGCATAAGGCAGTTTCCAAGTATTGTTAATTCAGTTCCACTGCACGTTTCTCCTACTTGCAAATAGCTTCACTTTTACGTATAACCATTGTGTGTACATTTCAAATATGAAAGCTGGAATCAGTGACAGACTGCAAAACACAAAAGAGCAGAAGCATTCCATTCATGGACTTTTGAGTTCTCACATTATCACTGTGGTAACCACTAGACATTACTCATCATGAAAAATGATTAATTATCATTTCCAAGCTTAACATGATTTATAGGTACCTACCTTGCAAATCTAATGCTACCACAGCAGTATCATCTTCTAATCCTTCAATCACCTCACACTTATATCTCCCATAATCCTCCAGGGTGAGGTCTGCGATCACCAGAGAAGCATCATTATCACTGCCTCCCTTCAGAAACACTCTGCCCTGGTAGCCTGCATAGGCTTTCTTGTGATATCCCATGGAAACAAAAACGTCCACTTCCTTGAGGTAATCTGAAGTTAGCTTGGTCCACTTGATTCGGATTTTGTGGGTTCCTGAGCCAAATGCTGTAGGGTCTCGATAAAATTTACATGGCAGTGTAACATTGCCACCTCTATGTGAGAACACCTTGGTTTGTTCTGCTTCTACGAGTAGACGGGGGCCATTTTCTGCTATAAAAAAAAAAGAAAGAAAGAAAGAAAGAAAGAAAGAAAGAAAGAAAGAAAAGAAAAGAACCATTAAAATGCTTGTAGACTTTTTTTAAAAAATAAAATGAAATATGCTATCTATATATCTATACAGGGTATCTGACAAAGCTTCTCTGCATTCTTGAACACAATCTTTTTTGAAGCACATAGAAAGGTTCCTCTAATACCTAGAGGGCATCTATAAGGGAGTCATGCATTTGAAACCACTGAAAAAAAGAAGGGTGCTAATTATACTAATTGACAAGTATTGAATAGAAAACTCCACAGTCATCAAAATTTGATAATTTAATAGCAAATTCCATTTACTTTTCTCTACATTTCAATATCAAAAATGTAGAAACAAGACCAAGAGAAATGGCATAGTTCCATGACTAATTTCATCAATATAAACCAAAACATCTCAAGATTTCAAACAAAACACCTAAGATTTCTAATATAATAAATCTCTATTTATGGGAAGAATATAAAACTACATGATCAGTTTTCACTGCACTGTTCTGGGCAAAGAACTTAGAATATCCTCACATATGTGGCTTTTATTCAAATATACACTTGTAATATGACATTCTGGAGCATTTCAAGCAGTATGTATATATTTTATTTTCATATGAAGACTAGACATCGGAAAGGTACTTTCAGCCAATGCTTTAAAGAGATTCAGGTTTTGAAATATATCCCTCAAAATTTGAATGTTAAAAGTATATCCAAAGTTACATGTTATTTTCTGATTAACCAAAAAATTACTGGTTCTTTTGTACCCTTAAAATCTCCTTCTACTTCTTGTCTTTGCTTTCTGCTACATTTTGTTTTATAGTTCATCTTATCGTGCTCCCACCTTTCTTCTTCTTGCCCTTTGGTTTCCCTCCTCCCTCCCCCAAGAACAAGAGAGCCTTCCAGAGAGCACCGCAAGAGTCCAAGCCTGCCAAACCAGCAAGGCTCCTGTTCTCTAGGGAGCCAGCTGTTATTTTCACATCTTGGCTTTCTCTGGGGTTTCCCCTGGTTAGCTCATTGTGCTTTTGACCTTGACAAGGTCTCTTGAGGACGTGCAACATTTGAAAATGAGAAAGCAATTGAAAAACTCTAGGACACACACGCCTTCTCATCTCCACACAGCTTTCGAAGCTTGCCAAAAGCTACCTTTCACGAAGTTCTGCAACTCTTCCTGCCTGCGGCAGGCAGGTAGTGAATAAACCTTGGCCATCAGTCATTTAACATATACAGGTCAGGAAGAGTACCCACTCACCTCTGGACAGATCCATGCCTTACTTATTTAATGGCATACACAGGATTCAGATTTTAAAATAAAAAGCGTGAGGAATAGAGATCGTAGTTTTATTTTTATCATATAGCAATGAGTATTTTAAAATGAATATATGTCATTTAGAAGTCAGCCCAATGCTCAGAAACTGAAAAGTTTAAGCCATTAATGCCTCCACTTGGAATAGACACTAAAATAAGGATAATGGCTTAATTAAAATGAATCATAAATCCAGCTCATTAAGCATTTCCTTTAGATTTTATTCTTTATCTTTTTATTTAGGATCATAGAATCATAAGGGATGAATGGTAAATCTACCCAACTCTACCCTACGTGTAATTTTTTTCCCCTACAACATCCCTAATGAGCGCATCCAAGTATCTTCTTTCTGGGAGGAGGAAAGTGCTGTTGACTGCTCAGTAGAGCCTGAAGGGTGTAGGGAATATCTCCTACCTAGTTCCTGGAAGGACACCTGCTCCAGGAGGTTGTAGTCTCATGATTCTTTGAAGGCTTTCACTTCAAAGTTAAAACCAATGCCCAAATACACAGGGATAGGGGATATTATTAAGTATTCTTATACTTAGAATTATGTCTGACCAAAAGTAACCCTGCACTCACTGGTAACTCTTCCCACTGCATAGATTTTGCACAGTATTTCTCAAATATGGTATTGCCTGATATTGAGCCTAATTTTGGCATATATTAACCTTCCACAGTTCTACTTACTTAAAAAATTATGAACCATGTGGGGTGACAAATACATAAAATGCCACTTGTGTCATAAAGGAGATGTAGAAATTATTGTGGGTTTTACATAATCATAAGGTGTTCCAGAATGAATACAAGGTCTGAGTGTTTTATAAATTAAAGAGTTCAAGCAAAGATCAAAACCCTTGTACAAGGGACTGAGACTTCTAATTTTTTTTTCCTGTGGTTACCTGCACATCATCTCGTAGTATTTTAGAATTACAGGTTTCTGATTTTTTTTTAGGTACTATTTGCTTATAATCCAACATTGTGAGTAGGTGATGATTTATGTGGTAAAATATTGAGAATTGAACAGACACCAAAAATCCACTGATTTCCCACAAGATAATTTTTCTAACAAGGCTGCCAGAATGTATAAAATTCTACCATTCTTGTTTTTTGGGAAGGGAGGTTGGGGTGTTGTGGTAATCAATGCCACAAGTCTGTGGCTGAAATTCAAAGAACTCTAAGAAAGATGTGCAATATGTAACACATTGGGTGACTGAGGGCCATCAATGTTCATTAGCCTACACCCCCAGCCTGGCATTGAGAACAATGGTTTTTAGTTTGTTTGCTTGTTTTTAGAAGATTGACACTGCACATGATACAGCACTGAGGATCGTTGGTGAGAGTGATCTGTTGCAGAACAAGTGAAATGTAGGAAGGAGCACTGGCCAGTGAGTCAGGAGCTCGGGATGTTTGACTGACTGGTCTGCCTCATGAGAACATTCAGTTTAAGATTCTTGCCAGGCTCCTCGTGACAGGCAATCATGTTAGGAGTCAGCCAGGAAACATCAGCTAGAGAGGGGAGAAGGCAGATACAAAGAACAGAAAACGGAATCGAGTGTGCGCATGACAAACTTTGCACCCATCTTGTCTAGGGTAAGTCTTGAATCTCATCATTGGATGCAAACACCTAAGTGCCTTGAAATTAATGTTTAAATCAGCCTGTTTGATAAGTAGGCAGTTGCAAAGCAAATAAAAAACATGGGATAAAAATAAACTTTGATCATCAGAATGAGAATTGCTTGGTTTCCTTTTCTTTTTTAATAAAAAGTATGAAAGAATAAAACTGGGCAACATACATATGCTCATTTTGGAAGGACTGGATTTTTTTTTAAAGTTTAATTTGTAAGTAACAGAAATTTCCTATTTCTATTAGTGTCCAAGACAGTGACTTGACAGATTTGATACCCTTCAAAGACCACAGTTGTCTCCAGGGGAAACAGCAGGCCCTCATTATTATTTTACAGATTCTGCTGTGAAATCTAGAGGACATCATTCAGTTTCACCAAATTATGAAAGCATCGGCACGACCAAACAACAGATCTTTGCATTGCTGTGTAATTTATATGAAGTCTTTTAAACAATAGGACAAAAGCAATTAGTTGCAGAAAAACAATTTAGAGATATGGTATTGGACTATTACCCATTGTTTTTCGTTCCTTTAAAAGTGTCATTATTATAATTATTATTTAGTAGTTCATTGCCAAAGAAATGTATGTAACAGAAAAAAAGAGAAGGTGTTACAAATCGAAGTTTGCCTTGTAAAAAATTTTTTTTTCATGTTGATTCATTTTTCAGAGACAGAGAGAACACAGCGTGAGCTGGGGAGGGGCAGAGAGAGAGGGAGACACAGAATCCGAAGCACCTGCAGGCTCTGAGCTGTCAGCACAGAGCCCGACGCGGGGCTCGAACTCACCCTGAGATCATGACCTAGGCCGAAGTTGCCTGCTTAACCTACTGAGCCCAGGCACCCCTTAAAGTCTGTCTTTTAAAAGTGAATTGCAGATTCTGCAAAATAACCAGTGTTAGTATTGGTTACTTTCTCAATAGGGTACTAGGGTACTCAATAGGGTACTAGAGTATAGGTTACTTCTCAATATAGATGAAGTAGCCTCAAGACTTGAGGATTTCTTAGATTAATAAAATGTAAAAAAAAAAATAAAACAATAAAACTGGGGAACATATTTAAGATGGCTAAACAAGGACATTAAAAATACTCTTCTCCCAAGAAAAAACTCCACCAACATCCTTTGAATTCTTTTTATTGTGGTAAAATGTACATAAAATTTGCCACTTCAACCATTTTTAAGTATACATTTCATTGGCATCAATTACTTTCACAGTGTTGTGTAACCACCACCACCAGTATTTCTAAAAATTTTTATCACTTCAAAGAAAAAGCTAATTCCTCCCTGGCATTCCAAACTGGGAGGCAAAAATTCAATTGTCAGCTCCACGATGAGTCATTTGAGAAAATTGCACAGGTTTTAAAAATGGTTCCTTATTTTTGTGACATTTGTTACCACTTGGCTGGTTTGGATCTGTGAGACTAACACTGTGGAAGGTGTTAGTTTGCTTAGGGCACACAGACTGGTTCTAGGTAGTTTCACCATAAGCATCCTTGCTGCAAGTATTTTTGCTACAAATATTCAGCTGCATGAATAAATGGTAAAGGCAATTTGGCCATAAAAGATTAAAAAAAAAAACAACTGGTTGCACTTTTGGTTTGGTAGTTTGTTGGTTTCATCAACTGGTTGACAGTTTGGTTTTATTTCTTCATTGATGCAGTACTCCCATTTTATGTTACATAAATTTTAGCCTTCGTACGGTGACACAGAGTTTGAACCCATGTTTCCCATAGAGCTTTGGAATGCCTCAAAGGGACAGGTGACAATATGCCAAGAACAAACAACAACATAACAGGCTTTTCTATTGCGATACAAAGCTCAGTTACAGATGTGCATCCTCATATTTGGAAACTGTTAAGTCTCTTAATGAAGGAAGAGATTGTAGAGAAGAAAGAGGAAGCAGGATGCTGAACAAGGAGTTGAATCAACAGGGGAAAAAAAAAGTCCTAATACTATGAATGAAAGACTTTGAAGACAAGTGCTTAGGAAGCATCCACAAAACAAAATCAGTTCTTTGCTCATATTGCCATGACTATACAAACATTTTAAATGTATTCAAGTATTTTGTATTTCGTAATAAAGTCTTTTTAATTTTGTTATTCCTATTTCATATTTAATTATGCCCCTTTTTTAAAGTTTATTTTTTTTTTATTTTGAGAGAGAGAGAGAGAGAGAGAGAGAGAGAGAGAGAGAGAGAGAGTGAGAGCACACGCAGGGTAGGAACAGAGAGAATCCCAAGCAGACTCCACACTGGCAGCTCAGAACCTGATGTGGGGCTCGAACTCACCAACCATGAGATCATGACCTGACCTGAAATCAAGAGTTGGATGCTTAACCACCTGAGCTACCCAGGCACCCCTCATTATGCCCTTTTAAATGAATGTGCCTTTTAAAAAAAATTTGTAGTTTTTTATGGCACAGTGATCTTACTGCCAGTTATTAGGCCATGAAAATATCTGCAGCAAAAATGCTTGTGGTGAAGATGCTTATGGTGAAAATACCATATATAAGCCAAACCTGTTGGAGAATGAGCAACTGAGATGGGTTTCTGTCTTCATGGCTGTGCTTAGCATAATCTGCTGCAAATGACCGCCCTGTCTCTCTAGGCCATGCCTTGTTAACATTGTTCCTCCAGCATCAGGTACTTCCCGGTGGCAACAAGGGTCTAGGACTGCCACGGGCTGGTGCTGCCTAGCGCCTCAGCCGGCTATGGCAGTGAGACGTGGGTGTGACGGGGTTAGCTTTATATCCTGATGTAGCTCCAAGATAAACACATTTTACAGACACAATTAAAGATACCTGTTAAGAGCCCAATATTTAAGCAGAATACATAATTGAGATCTTGGTTTCTCACTGTACCTCACACATTACATTTGAGTAGGATGCATAATTCCGGAAAAAAGCAAGGAGCCTCTTACTCATTTAGCTGAGAATATTTTGTTTCCTTCAAACTGGAATGACTCTAGTTTTTTCCTGAAGTTGCTCGCCAGGAGTCAGAGCCTCCCATTGTTTGGCTATGATTCTGTTGTGTCTAGTCAGCTGTGCATCAAAAACTTTTATGAGGGCCCTTTCTGCTGTCTTGGCTGTCCCCCGGGGTCCCCAGACAGCCTTCAGTGTCCTTTCTGAGGGATGGTTGCTTTTAATTTGTCAGAGACAGCTTCAGTTTCTTCACCAGCTATTCCTAAATGCAAAGGGTGCTGAGCCTCTCCTCCGGGACTCAGCATTTCAGGAAAAGCCAACCTGAAAAGGCCAGAGGACAGGCTCTAATGATTCATTCTTGCCCTGTCCTCAACTAGCTGATCTGGGTTTGAGACCTTCTTGGATTTGTCTGTAGCTCATCTTTGCTTTCATCTGGAGTTTAAAGTCTGACCTGGGGCACCTGGCTGGCTCAGTTGGTTAAGTGCCTGACTTCAGCTCAGGTCATGATCTCATGGTTTGTGGGTTTGAGCCCTGCGACGGGTTCTGTGCTCACAGCTCAGGGCCTGGAGCCTGCTTTGTATTCTGTGCCTCATTCTCTGTCCCTCCCCTGCTCTCTCTCTCTCTCTCAAAAATAAATAAGCATTAAAAAAAAATAAAGTCTGACCTGAAGATACATACAGGTATGTGTGTTTCTTGCCATTTACTTAAATTCAAAAGAAATAGTTCTATTTGCTTAAACTGTATCTGAAAGGATTTATAAGAAACACAAGCAGCTAATAACTTTGGTAGCCTGTGGGAAGGTAAGGTGGATATTTGGGAGAGAAACCTTGAGAGATTTTCATTGTGTACACTTACATATATTTAAAAAAATTTGGAACTGTGCAAATACATAACCCATGCCCACCCTAAATAGAATGATACAAAAATAAACAAAACAGTCGGGGAAATTTAATTGACAAGCAAACACAAATCTTTGCCAAAATTATCTCTGGAGAGATGCACAAGAAGATGGTAGCCACAACTACAGTATATTGTGTGATTGCAGGAGTATATTTTTGTAGACCTGTGAGTCTGTTAATAAAAATGTTATCTTCAAATGTCTTCAAATCGTGAAAGTTTTACTTCATTTTCCCTATTCCCAAGCCATTGGCAAAGGTCCCGATTGTTGTCTAGTTTTGACTATAAAGGGTAAGTCCAATGCTAGAAATCTGGGAAGCGAGGTCTACTCTTTGCTGTAAAGTGATTACAGCCGTTTGTGACCATCTGTGACCCTGCCATTTGGACTCACACACTATAAGAACACACTTCTCCCCACATTGGCCCTGACCTCCTGCCAGGGCCACTTTGTTTCCAACTACTGTATAGTCTGTGCCCTGCTAGCTCCTATCAATCTGCAGCTGAACCAAATTACCTAGAACTGTGGCTTCCCGATGTCCTTAAACGGCACGTGTCCTTTCTGTCAAGACCTGCATTATCTGATGTGATGTGCTATGGAGCATTCTCTTAGATATTGACCATATCCATCTTCCTTCCTTGCCTTAGAGCTAAATGGATTCTGTAATGGGAAACTGCCCACACCAAAATATAGTATTGTTTTGAGTGATGTTTATCATGAATGTGCACTGTGTTATTGTCTTATCCAAGTTTCATAGTAAAAAATAAGGATAAATGTTGTCATTGTTTTAGAGCCTAGAGGTTGATCTATGGCAATATTTGATTAAAAAAAAAAAAACAACCATTTTTTTTTCCCTTGGGACAGTGGAACTTTTTCTTCCCATAGGATATATTAGACAAACCTTTGCCACATATATCTGATAAAAGGTGAGCTTCTCTGCTTGAAACAGGTATTAGGAGCCTCCAAGTAGCTCTAAGGGATCCATCCATTGAACACAGTGTAAAAATCTTTGTTCTCAGAGGTAAACCTGAAACTGTGTTAATATCCTGAAAAATACTCTGTCTCTTCTCTGTTTTTCTAGCAGGAAGAAGTAAGTTGTGATGAGAGTGTTTAGCTCTGTCTGCTAAGTTCTTTGTGGGCTTTGTTTTTCCATGTTCATGATTTGTTCATGTATGTTTTTGGTAGTTATAATTCTTTGATTAAACATATGGGCTCTTGTATTGTGTTACTTAACCTTTCTGTGATTTTGTTTCCTCCTGAGTAAAATGGAGTCAAGCCACCTTCTTCCTAGATTCTTGTGTGAGTTAGATGAGGTAATTCGCTTAGAACTTAGCCTTGTGCTTCGCACACCGTAAGTGCCCAGTGACTCTTACTAACATTTGCTGAGATCCAAATTGTGCCAGGTATGCAAACCAGCTTCTCTCTTCCACATTGGCTTCTTTCCTGTGCTCTTTCAGAAGACTTTCCTAGAAAGTATTGCTTCCTGAGAAATTGACATCTCATCAACTTTCTTTGATTCTTCTAATCTAGTAGTTCTTAGCAGGACAGGAGTACATCCAGGACCACCACCTTGAAGCCTTTTCAGAAAAACCCAAATCTATCTACATCTATAGAATCTAACTTCTTCCTGCCTCCTCCTCAATTTCCCTGGGGGTTCCAGACAGTCTTCACTTGGGGACAGGGATGGCATGTATTCATTGGCAGCTGTCCCCTGCTCCACCCCGCTCCTCTAACTCCTCTTAAGAATCACTATGGTAGCAGGATTTCTCCAAGAAATAGGAATAGTTCATAAGAATAGTTTCTTCAGGGTCCAAGACCAAATGTTTTTTTGTAGTGATTTGATTTCTTCTGAAACATAGTTGTATCAACGGAATACAATAAAATGAGAGCCATTCTCACCTATTAATTCGCTCAACAGTCTTCAAGAGTTGGTTCCTGTTTGGGTTAGGAACATGAGGATTAACCTGCCTGAGTCTGAATCTCAGCTTCCCCCTTAATAACCCTATGACCAGGGGCAAGCTTTGAACCTTTCTCAACTTCAGTGAGGATAACCACCTTCATTCAGTGCTGTGGTGAGTCCTAAACGAGATGACTGCGGTATTGCATTTTCTGTTGTAGATCACACATAGTTAGTGGTTTTAAATGTTAATATTAGCTTATATTATTGCCGTTGCTTCATCCAATATAACTGGCCCCAGGACTAGAGATAACCTTACTACCATTGTCAACTCAGCGTTATCTACTCTGGTTAACAATTTTCAGATTTTAAATTTATGTTATCTAAGACTTTTATGTATAATGAACTAGTATTTAATTACTGTTATTTTAAACCAAATCATAGTGATAAAGAGATTAAGGAATACATTACAGAAAAATAAAATAAAAAATAAAATTTGAATATTTCACTAATAGGGTGAATGACATTCCTAATAAAAATATACTTTTCAGGGTTTTAAATGTCCTACAGGTTTCTTTCAAAGGGTATGGGGAAACCAAAACATTAGCATGAGTCATTTATCTTCATTAGGCTGTAATTAACCACACACTCCTTAATTAGTGGAAATGTGGCTTTATGTGGTGAAGGGGTAGAGATCAAATCTACTCGTCTCTGCTCAGACCACTTCCACTTTGTGGTGAAATGTAAGGTCAAATTATCCGTAATTTGAAGAAAAGACATTGTTGGTTTTATACACTAGTATGGTTAAAGTCTTCACTTAGTATGCAGGACATCAAGATAATATTGTCACAGAGTCAGCCCTGGAGGCATAAGGGATCTTTTGCTTCTTTAGTTAATAATCATAAATTGATAGTCGAGAATGTGTCAAGTATTAAGTTGAGTGCTGAAACAAATGAAAGGTAAGTTGAACACAAACGCCCAGGTGGGCAAGGCTGAGGGAGGTGATGGGAACACCAAGGTGCTGAGAACAACAGGGAGTGGACCGGACCATGCCATTGCGGTGAGCGCATGCTCCATTCTGAAGGGGAGCAGGATACCGATTCCTGCTGATGTTGTCCAACGGGAATGCAGGTTGAAAAACAGCAGGTCTTTGGAATTTTCAGCAGATGCTAGAAATGAAGATTTTCATGCAACTATCTCCAATTTTAAAATGTTTGCAATTAATTTAGATTTTTAAACAAGTTACATGAAAAAAAAATACCGCATTTCAGTGAGCAGGATTCAGACTCTGGGAAGCAAATATGTGGTATCTGCATCCTCTTTTCCCCTACCTGTTGGTATTGAGCACCTCCAAAGCTCAGACCGGGGCTGTCTCCTTATCTCTACCTGCATTCCCTCCTTCTCTAGGTGTTCTCAGCTGATCCATGGCTATAAATAGCACTATGTGCTGATGATTCCAAAACTTTCTAGCAGTGTAATTTTCCCTGAGCACCAAATGAATAAATCCACCTATCTCCTGGGCATGTATTGGATGCCGAATAGACAACTCGAGTCCCTCTTCCCCTGCCCAAACCTGTTCTTCCCCCAATTTTCCTCCATTTATTTATGCCTCTACTATCTGTTCATTTGTTCAAGGCAAAATCTCGAAGTTGAGCTTGATGTGCCTCTTTCCCTTCATCTCTGTATCTATCTCTGCTCCTTTTGTTTTCTAATTGGTTCATCTCCACCACCATAGTTTCTCATCTAAAGTACCTCAAGTCCTTCTTAAATATCTTACCTTTCCACTTGGCACGTCATAATTCAGTATTAATGTGGACTTTTGTATTTGTAAACCATATGACATTACTGTCTTGTTCAAAACCTTGTAACCACTTTCAAATGCTTTTAGAATAAAGTCTGAACTCTAGACCAAATACAAAGCAATGTGGTCTCACTCCTGCCTACTCTTCCAACTCATCTTAAATCACACCCTCTTCCCTGTGAGGCTGCAGTACCTCCAGCTTCTTTCCAGCCTAAAGACACCGTGTTAGTCCTATCACAGAGAATTTTCATTTCTCACTCTTTCTACCTGGAGTGCTCTGTCCCTGGCTTTTGATGTGACTGGTTCCTGCTTACTATTCAGATCTCAGCTCACAGAACCCTGCTTGACTCTCCTCTACAGCATTTCATCCCATGCTCCCCTGGAGGCCCCCCTCACAATCTTAGTATACTGTAGGCAGTTTACAAAAACCCATTACTTTATTCATCTTTTAAAATAAGGTATTCTGTTTCCTTGAAAACATTTCAGGGAAGTACAGTATTAAGCATCTAATCAGCTTTTCATTATTTTACGCTACAAGACTCCTTGTTAATGATTGTGTGATAAAAGAAAAAGCAAAGTGAGAATTAAAAATAATTATATGCAGATTTTGGGGATTTAAAATGTATCAGTATAACTTATGATACTTTTCAAAAGAAAGTAATAATTATTCATAACCCACATTACACTAGGGAAGAAAACTTTAAAATTTACCCATCTATTCTTAAAAAAACAAAACAGGAAAAATAAACTTGTATGAAGATGTTAATTATTTTTTCTTACCAACATAATTAGCCACAGATAATCAAAAATCCATAGTGAAAAAATAGAGTCCTGTAACTAAGAACATAAGAAATTTACATAATGCCTATCGTGACTTATAAGGAAACCTACCTATCTTCAACCTCCACATCTCTTGTTCACCTGTGCTTTCACTATAATTCAGTGAATAACTCTGTAACTCTGAGCCAAATACACAGACATCATTTCTAATGCTTTCCAGGAATAAGGCAAAGCAAGCACGATTACAAATAGAATCATCTAGAAGTGGGAATCTCCATACTTCAAGGATAGCTTTTCAGTGGTGTTCTTATTTAAAGTTTATAATCCCTCTTTAGAAACAAGGTAGGACACTCCTTTTTTTCCTTCTTCACCTAACTGACCCCCTTGACTATAGTGAATGCTCCCTGTTCTAACATGCCTTGTTAATTTCATATGTGATGGACTGTCGACTTTATGTGTTTTTATCTTTAATGTCCCTGACCCTTCTGAGTGGGCAGGGTTGGAAAAGGTAGTTCTGGAGAATTCTTGTTTAACTTCAGTTGTTCAATATACTTCACAGAATAATCCATAAGTGTGTGAAAACATACTACTCAGAGCTCATACATGTGGTAACTAGTCACTGAGTAAGCATAAAAGTCAAGTAACCAACATATGTAATTTAATATATGTGCTGCCGAAGCGAGCACGCAACATATGTAATTTAAATAAGATTAAAATACCTACTCTTTGTATTGACTACATTTTTGAGAGCACATATGTTTAGTGCTACTACAATATACACAAAATATTTCTGAAGGTTTATAGAAATTTTACATTTCTTGTTCTTTCATTGTCTTCATTTTGAAATAAAAATATTTCCATAACAAAGATTTATCCCCACTGGATATTATCAGTTTGATAACCCCTAATTGAATATTTTAACTTTTTACCATTTTGGTAGATTTTTCTATTCCAAAAGACTCTCCTAAAACAGTAATTTTCTACCTCACATTTAAAATAAAGCGCCAAATCAATAAAGAAATCTAAATCTATTTTTTCTTGATATCTAGTAAAGTCAAAGAAACATAGCATGTTGAAATTACTTTAACATTAAGCCATTAAGCTATAGGTCAGTGCTTTAGCTGAGTCAACATTGGTTCTTGCAAAATTGCAACCAAAGGGAAAGGTTTCTGTATTAAATGGATTTTCTCAGTATTTGGGAAAGTTTCCAAATAATTATTGGTTTCCTGCATGATTTGCGCATATCAGCACCCAGAATGGAACAGAGAAAGCAATGGCTGTAGGTGTGAATTTGTTGCTACCTGAAGAGATTTAAAACAAATTTTTATGTTTATTTATTTTTGAGACAGAGAGAACTGGGGAGGGGCAGAGTGAGAGGGAGACACTGAATCTGAAGCAGGCTCCAGGCTCTGAGCTGTCAGCCCAAAGCCTGGACATGGGGCTCAAACCCACGAACTGTGAGATCACGTCCTGAGCCAAAGTCAGACACTTAACCGACTGAGCCATCCAGGCGGGCCCAAGAGATTTTTAAATGTAGGTTTTTATACCTGGAAATATTATAAAATGTGTTGCTTTAACGTGCTTTATAGAATAACATAGAATCAGCATTCTAGGTTACTCAGTAACAAGTTTAGAAATATTCTTAAGATGTATTTTATGAGTTTAAATCTACTAAGTGATTAAAAACTTTAGTGAGTATGGATACAAAGTTCTAAACAATAAGAGTTTTTTATTTAGTAGCTCTTTACTCTTTTCTCCATGTTTCCACCTCTGTTTAACACTTACTTTGTTCTTTTTTGGTTACCTTTTGTTGCCATAATTTTGTTGGTAATCTCACTGAGGACATGGTCTGTCCTTCCTCAGAGAATAACCCAGTGCTTTGCTTGAAAGAGGCCAATGTTCATCAAGTGCCTGACTGCAGATTTTCTCAAAAGGACACACAAATGCAGGGAAGGCTAGGGCATGGGCTAGCAGATGCAAGTTGGTATGAAAATATACGTATTTCTGAATCAAGATTAAGGAATTTATAGAAATTATATATTAATCTATAATCATTTAATCCCTTGCCTTTTCTATTCATGACCATTGAGTACGTATGTATATATGTATAATTATACAATGTGTGTGTATCCAGGACTATATAGTTGAAGAAAGGTGTTGCCATGTTTGACTTTTATCTGTAATTTAAAGAAACTGCTTTTTTGAATGTTTCTGTTTAAATAAAAGTAATAGTAGGTAATGGTGTTCTCTCTGTGGCATTCCATAATTTTTCCATCAGTTATCATAGTCCTTAGTTCTATACTCATAGTAATGTCTGTTTCGATAAAAAGCTGCATGAAGACAAAGACTGTGTGTTCTGTTCATCATTCTGTCCCCAATGCCTGTAAGAGTAGGTGCTTGCCACAGACAGAATGTCTGTATGCTCTCAAAATTCCTATGTTAAGGACAGCTGGGTGCCTCAGTCAGTAAGCATCTGACTCTCGATTTTGGCTCAGGTCATGATCTCACAGTTTATGAGTTCGAGCTCTGCATCGAGCTCCACACTGATAGTGTGGAGCCTGCTTGGGATTCTCTCTCTTTCCCCCTCTCTCTGCCCCTCCCCACTCATACTTTCTCTCTCTCAAAATAAATAAACTTAAACATTTTTTTTTCATATGTTGAACAATGATCCCCAAGTAATGATTTGTAGAGGTAGAACCTTTAGTATGTGATTAGGTCATGGGTATGAGTCCTCATGAATGGGATTAGTGCCCTTATAGAAAAGAGCCAGGAGGGCTACCTTGTTCTTTTCTACCTTGTTCTGTGAATCATGAAGCTAGCTCTCATCAGACACCAAATATTCCAGTGCTGTGATTTTGGACTTCTCAGCCTCCAGAACTGTGAGAAATAAGTTTCTGCTATTTATAAGCCACCCGATTTATGGTATTCCCTTATAGCAGCCCCACTAAGTGCATGTACGTTTGTGTGCAGTACATGATTATTTTCCTTCTCTTGATGGCTCATTTATTATATTCATATTCTTAGTTAGACCAAATGATAAGCCTGTGTTTAATGTAGTTGGTTCTTATTATCATATTTGGCTTTATGTCCTATTGTGAACTAATAGATTTCAGAAAGTTCATTCAATACTCATGATGTTGCTAAGTTTTATAATTTTATGGTTAACTTTGCTGATATTTTATAGCTAGTAGTTTCTAGATAGAATTATCAATAGTATATATATTTCTGTAAGTGCGACTTGGAAAATACACTTAATCTTTGTGGATTTTAAATTTGTGCCAAATAGCATTATTCTGCCTCAAAACTACAAAAATGAATTAATTTAACTTTTCAAGACAGACTCAGAGTCCAAATGAGTTTTAAGTGGAAGAGAGAAAATTAAGCTGGAATAACACTTATCCCGTTCTCACATTAAACTTTGGCTCTGCAGACGGTTTGTGATCATACATTATTAAATTCATTCTACCCATTGTGATCCACTCTGCACCACCAGATCCCAACTCTGCAGATATTACATAAGGAACAGGATAGCACTGCAGTGACCAAACATAAATCGAACACTCTTCAAAGCTGCCTACACACATCAGAAAGATTGCTGCCTCCTGCCTCTGGTGGACTCTCATGGAGCGTAACATGCTGTGTGCAGTATGGGAGCCATGCATACGAGCAAACAAAATTTGCTACCACACTCCCAATCCTCCTCCTCATCGACTGCCTGTCATTCCATGAACTAGAAAGACACCTCATGGCTTTGGTAACACTGAATAGGGCTGGATTAGAAAAAGTACCTGGCTTCTGGTCTTGCATTTATTCAACAAACATGTATTGATCACCTACTATGTGCCAGGTAGTGGTTCAGGTGACTGGATATATCAGACGAAGATCCCTATCTACCCTTGTGGAGTGGATGGACACATGAAGCAGAGATGGATACAATTACATAAAAATAAGTAGAGTAGAGGGGTGCCTGCATGACTTCGACTCAGGGCATCATGTCCTGCTTCATGGTTCGAGCTCCGCACTGGGCTCTGTGCTGACAGCTCAGAGCCTGGAGCCTTCTTCAGATTCTCTGTCTCTCTCTCTCACTCTGCCCCTCCCCTGCTCATGTTGTGTGTATCAAAAATAAATGAATAAACGTTAAAAACAATAAGTAGGGTAGATAATCAGCGCTACAGAGAAAAGGAAGAGAAGGTGTGAGAGAGATCGGGGTGTCCGAGGAGGGGCAGAATGCTGCTGAGAGAGAAATTTCATTAAGAAAGTGAGAAGTGAGCCCAGATTTGAAGAAAGGGAGGGCATTAGCTGAGAGTCAATTCTCTCATCAGCCATGCAACTTGGGACAAGCAAGTAAAGGCTGTGAGTCTTGATTTCCTCATTTGTACAATGGGCTATTGATCTAGATGATCTACACTAGTTCTTCTGAATTCTCAAATTCTATAAACTATGATTTAACTTATGCCAACATTACAGAATGGAAGCAATCCTATAGTGTAAAGCAATCCTATAGTGTAAAGTGTCACATATGCTAAATGCTGTGAATGACACAGGACTTAAATGTTCATTACGATAGCAATAATTTGGAAGTATCTCATTACACTCACTCGTTTTTCAACAAACATATGTTAAGCACCTACTATGTGCCAAGCACTACTATACAGTTGGGGTATTACAAAGCTCACGGTCTGATGAGGCAAGGGAGGCACGTTAGTTAGCAAAAAGGAACGCACATTAAACTGGAACAGAGGAGTCGTTTGGGGCACACAGCGAATGGAAGGACCAACCACAATGAGTGGGAATGTCCATTTCTGTCAAGGGTTCCTGGTACACATTATCTTTTCCTTTTAATATTCTTTCAAAAAATTTAAAGTAGCTTATCTGTGTTTACCTAGTAAGTATGTTAAGGGAAATATTACTTATGTTTGGATAGCTTCAGTT
This sequence comes from Leopardus geoffroyi, assembly GCF_018350155.1. Taxonomy (NCBI): domain Eukaryota; kingdom Metazoa; phylum Chordata; class Mammalia; order Carnivora; family Felidae; genus Leopardus; species Leopardus geoffroyi. The sequence goes on from NC_059326.1 coordinate 146,901,253, forward strand.
TCCATAGGAAAGTAAAAATTACAAGATGATGTTTAACAATGTTGAACAAATCTTAAATTGTGAAATTAAGGAGGACAAAGAGGCAACTTATAAAATGTTTACTCCCTTAGAGCTAAGGTAATGATATGGTTCTGTTAACAAATGAATTTGAAAAGATAACCACTGGTTTTCCACTGGTATTTGTGCTCCTTTTTCTATTTAAAAGTCAGGGTTTTGTTGTTGTTGTTGTTGTTGTTGCTGCTGCTGTTATTATTTTTATTATTTTTTCACAACTATTTATTTATTTATTTTAAATGTTTGTTTATTTTTGAGAGACAGTGAGAGACAGAGCACAAGCTGGGGAAGGACAGAGACAGGGAGACACAGAATTCAAAGCAGGCTCCAGGCTCTGAGCTGTCAGCACAGAGCCTGATGCGGGGCTCACACTCACGAACTGCAAGATCATGGCATGAGCTGAAGTCAGGCGCTTAACTGAGTGAGCCATCCAGGCGGCCCTCAACTTTTTATTTAAATTCCAGCTAATTATCATACAATGCAATATTAGTTTCAGGTATGGAATTTGATGATTCAACACTTCCATACAACACCTTATGTTCATCACAAGTGCCTTCCTTAATCCCCATCACCCATTTAGCCCATCCCCTCCACCCATAAAAACCAGTTTTCCATGATGGTCAGGAAGTAATAACCACAACAACAACAACTATTATCTATCAGGAGCTTATTGTGTGCCAGGTTCAGTACTAAGCACTTTTCCATGTATTACCTAATTTAATTCTCATAAAACTTTTTGGAATCAGTGATCATGCCCAGTTTCCTAGATGTGATAACTGCGACTTGAAGAGATCAATTGTCCAAGCGCTAAAGCCAGTAAGTGGCATAATGGGTAAAACTCTTGAACTTGCCATCAGAAGACCTTCTCTTGAACACCAGAGGCAGGAAGTGCTGGCTCTCTGACCTGGATAAGGTCAAACAGTTACATGTTCAGGATAACTGTACCTGCTTTGCTTTTCACATTGGTCAATGAGAAAAGGACCACAACATTTCTCTTCTGTCTTAAGACTTGTACTTTAAAAAGCATATTCATCATCTCTGAACTTCTACTAGTCATTGAAAGTCTACACAAAGAGTTTTTGGGCCTGATCCAAATATTTAAAAAATTGTGCTTCTGTGTATTTTGGATTTCCATACAAAATCCTTCCCAAAGATCTCAAGTTTCAAAGGATTTGGAAGTTGTTTGACTAGGCACATTATGAAATGAGGAATATAATCCATTAGTTGAGAGGGTTATGGAGAAGGCATTAACGAGAACTGTCTCTTCCTGTACAAGTATTTGAGGAAATGGCCCTCTCCTATATTGAGAGCAGTGTATGACAGCCAATGTAATATCTTGACTGCTCATTTTTAGCAGACTTTATGGACAAGTGACATTTGCTTTCTTGTGTAACCAAATTGATTCAAGAAAAAAAAAAAGAATAAATTAGTATGCGTGCAATTTTATTTAAAGCTGTGTTTCCCCCCCATGGGAATCTGGGAGACTTTTCATCACCAGAAAATTCTTTTCACTAGAAACACTTTGCATAGGGAGCTACCCTTGCTGTTTTTTTTTTCTTCCTGGTAATCTGACTTATTTTTTAAAAAACCCAGATTAAGTTTTTTTGTGCCTATATCTCCATAGAACCTTCTAAAACAAAATTGGCAGGAAGCCTTCAGAAAATTAATTAGGTAACTCGTATGCATGAGATTCAAGGATGTATTAAAGTGTTGAACATCTTTACCATTGCAGCCAAGGAGAATTTGAGGGTGATGAGCATTATTCCTCTGGGTGTTACTTAGGTCTGGAGAACTTAGAATACAAAAATCGATATTTAATGAAAAATGGGAGATAGAAGAAGTATTTTTGCAGTAACATGAATCTTGAGCAATTTTCTAACCCTGAGAGAAGCATATACTGCTCTTCAGTCCAGTTCAGGAATCTGAGATTTAGATGCCTAATTTAATCATCTGACTGCAAAATTCATAGAAAATTCACAAGGATTTCAGCTCCCTTGAATCCTTTCTGGGCCAAGTTTGATTAATAACAGTTCCAAATGTGAGAAAATAATGTAGTATTTCAGCAAATAATGAAGGTTGCCTACTTCAGTGATTATCTATTTGGCTGTCTGCTTTACTTTTGTATTGTAAAAGACAACGGAAATTGTGGCAGACCGCTGGAGGTGTTTCTCTGAAGGATTGAAGAATATGAAAGTTCCATCTGAGTACAATCATAAAGGAAAAAGAAAACTTTCTATTAAACAAAAGTAACGATGATGAATATTTAGAGCAATTTTAAAATAAATTCTGACTTATGGACCTAGCATCGGAATACTGTCCCAAATCACCTTTCAGTAACAACTTCCATAAGCAAAGTATAGGCCTATGAGTGTTATTACTTGAAAGCTGTGACTAACTTTCTAAGAATAGGATTTACAATTAAAATGAGGTGGACTACCAGGTCACTTAAAAAAGTTGGGTAGTGTATGCAAATGATCTGGATAATTCTGATCCCTGTGTAAGAAATTCGTTTGCACTAAATTTCAGCAGAATATATGGGTTGGAAAGGCAGGAGCAAACCAAGTTTTCCTTGCTGAGATAACTTGAGTCTTAGAGACTCCCCAGAGTAATTTTTAACATGTTAACACGTTTTAAAAATAATATTTGCATACTCTGGGTGCACTTTAGACTAAATGGTTTGTACATAGTTCATAATGTCAGAGGAATTTAATAATTACTTGAAACCACAGCTAGAATTTATTTTATAGAGCGCTTCAAACTGCTATTGTTAATGACTAGGTATTCCTATTTTGGCTGCATTTAATTCTGTGATTAGATGTTAAAGGATGTTATCCCTCATTAGAAAATCTCTATGTGTAAATACCGTATAGTCTTTGGGAGACAGCCTGGATTCTACTATACACATTCAAGGGAACAGCTGAGTCAGCAGCTTGCATAGTAAAATTTATGATTATATAATTCCTTTTCATGGTCCAACATTGGAAAACTTAAAGCTGCGGGAAGCAAAGAGAACTGAAAGAGAGATGTCTAAAATAGCTAGACGTCATCAAATTCAGAATTCGATTTGTGTAGTCATAATATAATACAGGAAAATACTTCTGGCCAGACTAGCATTTGACCTTCAGCAACCATACTTTCCAACAGTGGATGCGGTTTTTGGAGGCTATGCTTTTGACCTTGAAGATGTAACTTAATGTTTTATGTCTCTTAGCAAACTTACAACACCTCTGGTCCTCAAACCGAGCTCATCTAAAATTAATACCTTCGTGTGTTTGAACTGTTAAAGTCTATAATTCTTATTTTAATTATTCAGCCTACAAGGGCAAAGAGAGAAGCTGCAAACTATCTTTTTCTTATTGCATAAGTCTGTCGGCTTTCTTAGGGCAGGATGTCCCTCGTCTGAAGCTGGGACTGAGGAAACAGCTGCATTCTACTGCAGCCTTAAATCCTGCTACAGCTCTCAAGCTTAGGATTCAGCTGAGCTGCAAAATATGCAGGAGCAACACATTGGTCTATGGGAACTAAAGCTTTGCCAGAGGAGATTGTCGTAAAGTGAGTTACTCTTTCCTGAACCTTAGCTTGTCCCACTTTCATTTTCACATGGTTTTTCTGAATGATTACTCGAACAGAATGACCTTCCATCGTGAGTTTTACTTCCTATTTCTCCCTCCTTTCGCTTACATTTAAATAAACTTTATGCCCTTCATTCTACTTGGAAGACACCAACCGTAGTAAAAAGCCCTGAACAAATTGCATCAGCCCCTTGCAGTTGGACATTCCTAAGCCATTCTGCTTTAATTGTCCTCAATTCTTTACTGTAATGCAATAGCATTCAAAAACCAGAAAAGCATGTTCACCAATTAACAGAAAGGAAAAGAAAAAGCCAATGCAGCAGAGCTAAAATTAAGAAACACCAACCAAGCACCCCAACTCCAAGTAACTTGAAATTAATTTGACTTTCATATGAGAACCTGCGTTTTCTTACCTTGGATGTGAATAACTCTGTCATGATCTAGAGTATAGTTGTCTGAATGATGATCAGCCCAGCAGATTGAAATCAGCACCAGGAGAAGTAGACTCTTCATCATCTTTATAACCCAAAGAATCTTCTTCACTGTGAAAGCATCACATACAAAGAGGCTTGTGAGATTTGGAACCCTTTGGAGTGTTGCACTGCACAACTTATTACCGCCTTATCATCATAGAATGGGTCTGTAAAAATATTTAACCCAATCTGTTCAGAAAGTTACTGTAGCTGTCTTTGGGAGCTGAAGACTGCAGCTTTGAACAATTCCAGTTTCCCTTATGCAGCCAGAGTCCAAATAGTGTTTAACTCTATCTTTGCAGAATTGTAAATCTAGAGATGTAAATCAGTATTGTTTTGATATAGAGAGTTACAGTTAGTTACAAAAAGATATGGCAAGGATATAAAAAGACTTTAAAAATTATTTTGATCTCTGAATTTGAAGTATTACTTAACAAAACCACCATCTGACATAGCTGCCCTGCACGTGAGTATCACTGGGTCTAATTAGAAACTGAATCTTAAACCGGAGCAAATGAAAAATATTTGCATGAAACTTGACATCGTCATTCATTTTACATGTGGATTCCTAAGCAAGTTGGATTTGCTTGTTCTAAAGAAGAAGAAGAAGAAGAAGAAGAAGAAGAAGAAGAAGAAGAAACAAACAAAAATCCCTGATTAAGTAAAAGCAGCACATTTATTACAGATTCACTTACCATCTTAAACGCTGCTTGGGTCGATGGTGAAGAGTTGAAGATTATGGACAAACTAGGTTAGAGTTGTGCATGGTACCACTGCAGTCATCCTGATTGATTTTTCATTCATTCCTCCCTAAAATGCTGACGCACCAACTTAGAGTGCCAGGTGGGGTCTCTGCAGTCAGCAGAGGCACGGCTGCAGGGAGCGTCCCTGCCAGCCTCCCAGGGCAATTATGCAAATGAAGGGCTGAGCCGGCAGCTAAGCACAGCCCTGGTCCTAAGTGAAAGAGGCAGAGCCCTCACTTGGCTGTTCTTTACTGCGAGACCAATTTGATCAAAGGGGACACAATGCCCCCAAACGTTGTCATTGGAAGGGCCAAAAAGTGACTCCAAGTGATACAAACCTTATGACCTTGTAGCTGCCAGGGAAGAATTTGAGTGTAGCTCCTCTGTTTCCATGTGAAAGCTGAGGCAGATATTAACAAGGGCTTTCTTTTTTTTCCCATGCACATGGCAGCCTTAACAACACTTGGCTATTTTTAAAACTGAAATTGCACAGCACTGGCTTCTCACACTAATTTGTTTCTTCCAGGAAAGCCTGACTCCCTGGAATACTCATTACAGAGCGCTGAGTCTGTTCCTGGAGGTCCTTGCAGGCCTGCCTTGACTCCAGAGCCTGATGACACACGAGACACAGGCGTCCTCATCTCTCCTGGGACAGAAATCCCTCTTTGTGTTCTCCTAACACTGGGCATTGCTGTGGTGCCTGTGGCTTCAGTCTTTCATGTTAGCTTGAACCCTTTTCTTTCTCTTCCTTATGACACAGAAAGAAGACAGTGGATGAGCAAATGAAGAAACTTACTTTTCCAGGACACTGAGGGTGTCACTTTTAAAATGTTATTTGATTTGCTCATCTTATTTTCTGAAGTTCGCTTGACTGTGTCTCTGAGGGTTTTTTGGAAATGCTTGTTGTTGTTTTTTAATTTTAAAAATATTAATTTTTGAGAGAGCGAGACACACACAGAGCATGCGTGGGGCAGGGGTAGAGAAAGAGGGAGACAGAATCTGAAGCAGGCTCCGGGCTCTGAGCTGTCAGCACAGAGCCCGATGCGGGGCCTGAGCTCACAAACCGCGAGATCATGACTTGAGCCGAAGTCGGACACTTAACCAACTGAGCCACCCAGATGCCCCAGAAATGATTACGTTTTTGAAGATACTGACTTTTGTCCATAGGAATATTATTAACAAATATTACCTCTTTTCAGCCCACAACTGTACTTTGGGTGAATACACATAATGAAAGTGATCTTTTCAATATTTGAAATATAATGGGGACAATTCCATACTCAAGCATAAGACAGTGGGGAAACCAACACAAGAGGTATCATGGGCTCTCCGCCTGCTACAGGAATCAAAGGAGAGGGAAATGTGGGGCCACCTGGGTGGCTCAGGTGGTTAAGCATCGACTTTGGTTCAGGTCATGATCTCAAGGTTCGAGAGTTCGAGCCCCGTGTTAGGCTCTGTGCTGACAGCTCAGAGCCTGGAGCCTGCTTCACATGCTGTGTCTCCCTCTCTCTCTGCCCCTCCCCCTCACTCACACTCTGTCTCTCTCCTTCAAAAATAAACAAACATTTAAAAAGTTTTTTTTTTTAAAGGACAGGGAAATGTTGAAGAGGGAGTGGGAGGAAAGCATATATAATTTCATCACTTAAAGAGTGGAAAAATTCTAAGTGAGGGATCAGATGAGCAGAAGCAGAGAATTTGCTATGTTAATTTCCACATTTGCGTGGTCATTTACAGCAAAATTTATGCACACACACACGCACACATACACATGCACACTGTTACAGTTGTACATCCTAGACCTACAGTCATCCTCATTTTTATTCACTTCTACTTAAAGCATATTCCACACAAATTTGTGCATCTCCTTTAATTCCATACCAGAGAATTAGAAATTGTATCACTGGAGGTTCTTTCCATTGAATTAACATATTCATTGTCCAACAGCTCAATTTTAAAATGCAAACATCCCAGGTGGGGTGAGGGGTATAAATAATAATAACAATAATAATAATAACAACAGCAGTTCCTTTTAATTGAATGTCTACTATTTGCCAAGTGCTATGCTAAGCACGATACCTACAATGCCTTGAGACCGTGAGACCAAAATTTCCATTTTTCCTGACACGGACAGTTGCCTTGCTGAAGGTCACACATCTAGTAAGTTGTATTTGCTTTCAAGCAAAAGCAACCCCTACCCTGAGCTACGCTTGTTGCTCTGAAAGTGAAACTTGTTATTTGTTTTATTGCCTTTTTTATTTAGCCTCTTTAACTTGAACTTACCAAGCTCTTAAAACCTTAATTTGTGTTATATGTGAATATAAACTTTTTTTTCACAGCTTATAGATGAGAAGTCAGATGGCAGTTTTTGTAATATGACTGTGCCCTGCCTCACTTGTGATACCAACCTAGGGCCACAAACCCTGCCTTGGTGCTCACGTGTGTACATACACACACACACACACACACACTGACACACACACCATCTTCATTTTAACAAGGATATGGCACATCTTCAGTGATTTGTGATTCAAATACAGGCGTGGGTCGGTGCACACTTTCAAGCACCCTCACTGGCGTTAACGCACTCCAGGCAGGATAGCGTGGGACTATGACATGCTAAGCTCCCCTAGAATGAACTTTAGGGCCACAGTGTTCAGGTGTTGAAGCCAACTGCACTGCGACGTGAGGTCCTAGGGTGCGGTCCTAGAGCACAAGGACCAGAGGCCTGCGTGCTGGTGCTCAGTGGAGAAGGATGCCTCGGAGGTAGCAGGCGGTCATGTGAGAGAATGAATTGAATCCTGCTTATTTGCATTTTGTAACAACATTTTCTCTGAGTATCCAGGTGTGTTAGGTAAAAAGTTTCAGTTTTTGATATGAGTAAAATTTAGGAAATCTAGGGGATCTTTATATCACCACCTATTTACTAACCTTGAATTAGCACTCAGTCACCTGCAGCTCACACCATTGACGTCTCTTTTTATAGCTGACCAAGCCTGGCTGCCTGATGCTGCAGCCAGCTTCAAGATGGGTTCAAACAGAAATGCCTGTGTTCTTGGTCAAAGACATAGGATAGGGCTGTAATTTTCCAGTGCTGCTTTGGTGATAATTAAACCGCTATTTGGAAGCAAGATAGTGTGGTCGACATAGAAGTCTAGTAGTTTGATACAAGTATAGATATACCAATACCAGCAGTCTAATAGCGAAGTGGCCAATTGCTATTTCTTTTTTTTATTTTTTTATTTTTGAGACAGAGAGAGAGCATGAACAGGGGAGGGTCAGAGAGAGAGGGAGACACAGAATTGGAAACAGGCTACAGGCTCTGAGCAGTCAGCACAGAGCCCGACGCGGGGCTCGAACTCACGGACCGTGAGATCATGACCTGAGCCAAAGTCGGACGCTCACCCGACTGAGCCACCCAGGCGCCCGCCAATTGCTATTTCTTAAACACTGCTAAAATTTGTGTTACGATGGTAGCTACACTGTGACACAAGGTAACGTATAGGCTTGTCAAATCACTCTTGTACACCTGAAGCTAATGTAACACTGTGTGTCAACTCTACTTCAGTTTAAGAAAATAACAAAAAAATAAAATTACTGTATGAGGTAGTAGGTTAATAAAACTCAATGGAAGGCCTGGGTGCTGTTTTCTGTGCCTAGAGGCCTATGCCACACATTTCCTGAACCCATTTAATTATTATTTCTCAAAACAATGCAATTGAAGAATTGTGTTATTATACACATTTTACAGTTACAGAACCAGAGTCGGAGTGGTAGAGTCCCAAGCACATAAAACGAGAAACTGGGGATCTGGGCAGTCTGACCCCCCGAGCTCTGGCTTGCGCTCTCCAGCGCCACTCACGGCGTCTGTCCTTTGTGCCTTGAGAAATGCCTTCAACTCTCCCAGTCAGGTCTCCCAGATCTCTTACAGTTCACACAGGTTGGAATGCTGTCTTTCATCCCTTTCTCACTGGGTTATAGGAGTAGCACTTAATCACAGCCCTGTTTGCACAAGACATGTTTGAGTGCACAGTATGAATGCTTTTCTCACTGCACACCCAGCACCCAGAACCTCCCTGTGCCAAGAGGAAGAATGAATGGAAAATTGAATCTGGGAGAAACAGCTATGAGGACTAAAGCAGCTGAGACTGAGGAGAGTTTAATACTTTGTAAAGAGTTACACTTATTATTATATGGAGAATGGTAAGTTACTTCTTCTCCACTGAGAACTTAATGAAGTAAACCAGGTTTCAGTTTAGTACTTGAAACTTAGTTTAGAAATTACAAGAATCAATACAAAGGTTGTTAGAGATTGACTAAGAATCTCCTTTGACAGAATTACTTCGAAATAGATGGAATCTTTTCCTCTTCGGTATCTTTTAAGTCTGATCTAGTTACAGGCAGAAGAGGGTTTATGATCAGTGTTTCTTCAAACTTGGTCAGTGGTAAAATTTGGTCAATGAAAAAAAAAAAAAGAAAGAAAAACAAAAGAGAAGGGACTCCAAAAGTGTAATTTTTCATTAGGTAACGTTAATCCATTAAAAAATTAGTTCTTTTTTGAAGTAACCTTTTTTTTCTTTTACCCTTTTGCTATTAGAATGGCCGTTATTTCATGGAATTAAGAGTTGTAGGGGCGCCTGGGTGGCGCAGTCGGTTAAGCGTCCGACTTCAGCCAGGTCACGATCTCGCGGTCCGTGAGTTCGAGCCCCGCGTCGGGCTCTGGGCTGATGGCTCAGAGCCTGGAGCCTGTTTCCGATTCTGTGTCTCCCTCTCTCTCTGCCCCTCCCCCATTCATGCTCTGTCTCTCTCTGTCCCAAAAAAATAAATAAACGTTGAAAAAAAAAATTAAAAAAAAAAAAAGAGTTGTAGACTTCTAATTGTTTTTTTTTTTTGTGTGTTGAGCAATTAAAAAAAAAAAATAACCTTATGTCAGTTTCTCTGTTGTTTTACTGTTGTTGGTTGGCCTTGTTTTCTGCTTTTTAAAATTTTTTTAATGTTTATTTTTGACAGACAGAGAGACACAGAGTATGAGTGGGAGAGGGGCAGAGAGAGAGAGAGAGAGAGGGTGTGAAACAGGCCCCAGGCTCTGAGCTGTCAGCACAGAGCCTGACACAGGGCTCAAACTCACAAAACCGTGAGATCATGACCTGAGCCGAAGTCAGATGCCTAACCGACTGAGCCACCCAGGCGCCCTTGTTTTCTGTTTTGACTCTACACGTAGGTGCAATCCAGTAGTCAGACCCTTGACCCAAATGGTGGCTAATGAATTGACCCTAATGATGCGTTCGAATTGTTCAGTGTGCAGAGGGACACTTGGATTTTTACCTAAGCCCTGAGATTTATTGCACACATGGGGGTAGTAGAATGCAGAACTGCTTGGAATATACCCATTGCTCAAGAGAAAAGCCGTAATTGAAAAAAAAAGAAGAAATCTTTGTTCAATGATACAACTCCCCTCAGGGAGTGAGTCTATATAAACTTCAAGTGAACGTGGCATTTTCGCCTGTCATCTTGCATTGTTATATGAACGTAGAAGCTGTTGGAGAAGCTAAAGAGCATTTATGATGCCCTGAATTAGACGGCCAGCCATGGTCACTTTCTAATCTGGTCGTGGTCAGTCTGTTGCTTCCTAGGATCCTCATGACTCTCAGAATAACTTGCGTCTTAAAACGTATTAGTTACTTCTTTTTCTTCCTCTGTAGTTTGAAATCACCTACTTTATTTCCAATTTTTCTCTACATTTTCCATCATTGTTTTATCTCTTCTTGTTTCTCCTCTCTACTTCTATTTCTCCATTCATTGAATATAAATCTTACCCTACCTCTCCACTCTTCTCTTCTTCCTATATTTTATTATATTTATCATATTATTCGATATTTGACACAATCATCTGATTTATCATACAAACCAGGGCATAGAATGTACAGGAAAACTATAATTACATGGAAAAACAGTAGCGTGTAAATTGGAGCTCTTCTAGGCAGATGGGGAGATAGGGTAGAAGGGTAAAAAAGGGAAGGCAGAATTTAGTTTCATTCCTTGCTCTGCCACTATCTAGTTATGCGACCTTGAGAGAAGTCATGCAGCTGCTTTGAAGGGGTCAAGTTTTTTATCCATCAATTGGAACAGCTGATGACAAATGTCAATGCTTTATACACACTTTTATTGTTGTTTTTATGTAATTTTTTTCCTACTGGAGAGATCAGGCCCTCCTCCAATCTACTTATATTGCATTTTAGGACTGTCCTCCTCAGCAAACAAATTCATGGATTTTTAAAGGGATGATATCAATAATACTTGTTTAAATAGCCAATTCAATTCACTTACTGCTTTTGGCTGGTTATTCTTTGCCAGCTCTCTCTGAGAGAATATTGATGGAGTTTGGGACAAGCTCAGCATCCCTTCACTTAATCAAAGTGCCTTTGCTCAAGCTGTTCATTGACCCACCTGAAACTGCTTTAAATAATTCTTGAGCTAAGAGTTAGACTTCCCCCAAACCATTCTTATGAAAGAGTTCTATAGTGGTTTTGTTTGCTGATAGGTTTTCCCAAATAAATTGAAACAAGGTGTGCATGAATAAAAGTAGGAACTGTATCTGATGTTTATAGTGTTCAATTCTGCAAGCTTTTGTTGAATATCTAGGGGGTGTGGAGGAAGCAGTGCATACACATATTAATAAGTTTAAGAACTTGTTTCTGAGTAACAGTCTGGCATTGCTGGATGAATAAATGAATGAAGCACATGTAGCAGGATTCTGATATGTCTAGGTCATAAACTATGTAAAACCCTAAACTGAAAGTAATACTTAAAAGTTGCAAACATGTCATTCAAAGTTTATTGGCATGCAATACCTTCCTTTGGAATTGTGTTATCTATCCCAGCTCATATTGAGGTTGGAGATGGATTTATAGATATAATATAGTATTTTATATTTATTTTACATCTTATTTGACTCATTTTTCTTCTATGAAAAGAGTAAGCAGAGTAAACTATGGCTCTCCAATGTTGTAGTGTGTCCTCTTCACCCAAGAATCTCTCGAAGTGGGTTAATACCACAGGACAGGTAGTTGTCAAAATTCACTCACGTGACAGGAAGGAAAGAATGTGCATTGTAACTATAGTAAAAGATGACTTTCTCGTGATCGTATGTTCTTAGTGACTTTTGCATGTGTAGCCACATCATATGGGTGGGATGGCATGCGGACACAGACACACCTATTCATTCTGAAATTACACACTTAAAAATGTGTTTCTCTGCACATTTATATGGACAGTCAGTAAGACCCTCCTTTCTGGTCATTCAAAGGAAATCACAGACATGCTGTCAATGTATTCCAATATTCTGGTTCTACTGTTAGCATATAATTCACAGTTTGTTGGAGAAAAAAAATGGTATGATAGGTGGACAAGAAGACTTATGGTTTCAAAGCCCTAGAGTGTAGAAGAAATTGCACAGTAGCTTTAGTGTATTTTTGCCAGCTCTGGCTACATACTATCTGCAGGTGTTCTCACTGTCTACTCAAAAGCTTTCCTTTACATGAGGTTTCTAAGTTTTCAGGTTCAGGCAGGAACATGTCTTCTATAATTAATAGTTTGTTTCTTAACCAGACAGTTCTTAGTAGAGGAAGTCAATAAGTACATTGTTAACATATTAACAAAAATACATTTTGATGATGGCGATGCTAAAAGAAAATCTCTTATCTTCCCTTCTATTTATCTTTGGCGAATGGATCCTACTTTTGCTGCCCTGGAAACCATAATTTTACCATAGAACATTAAAAATCAGAGTATATTTGATATGAATATTATATTGCTTGTTCTTAAAAGTGCATCCTTCATGGAATACAGAGGAAAATATTCATTTCCTATCATTACACATAAAGAAAATGGTCAAAAATCAAATCACATCATGAACAATTCTTAAAAGATAATTCAGTTTGTTAGAATATAAATTAATGTTGCTGCCACTTCTCAGGCCATCTCATAGTTTCTTTATTGTTTACTAGGCTAAATGCTGCATTATATTGACATTATAATAGTGATATTACAGAAATAGTAAGTCCACATGCTAAATTTTGACTAAAATAAAAATTTCACTAAAATTTTCTTCATTTCTAGCCTAGAGTAATTTCTTCAAAAACCAAACACTAAAGCATGTACCTATGTTAGCATCGTTCTGGGGGGGGGGGGGAAGCTTTCTCTGTAGAGTGAATAAGCATGCTCTAAAGAGTATTCTTGCTAGGCACACTTGTGCAAGAAAGACTTCATTTTATAATTCATTCCTCTTTGATTCCATGATCAAAAATCTCAGTAGCATCAACAACTTACATTGAGTAATAGAAAATTAGACTTCAAAAATATTTTTTTCTTAATGTGTAAAATCAAATGACTTATTGTCATTATCAGTAACAGTAAATGATTTTTGAACATGGAACTAGGAATTTGGCACTAAATTAAGAACTCTACAAAGGTAGACATATTCCCTAGTGAACGGCAATTCAAATAGAACTTAATTAAACACAGCATTTAAAAGAGATTGAAAGGAGCCCTTTAACCAACAATGTAGACATATAAACACTATAAAACATTATAAAAGAATCAATATATATATAAAAGATTAAGAATTTAGATTGCTACCTCATTTTGTCCTAACAAATAACAAACCCAAAAACAGACAATAGCATATAAAATTAAACCACTTCCATTTTTTTATTACTCATTTACATCATCTTAAAACCATGGAAAGTAACTCCCTTTTTAATATTTTAATGTGCGAATATGAATAAAATTGAGAAATGTTAGAACTGCTTTTAAGTGTAGGTTACATAAAAATGAGTTTAGAATCTAGCTCATATGAATACTAGTAATTGGATGCAAACGTCCACAGGCCTTAGAATTTGAAAGAAAAATGTTTAAATAAAATATTTAGAAGCAGGGTTTATATGGGTAAAAAACTCATCATAACATCACTTTCAATTAAACTATCTTTGAAAGTATGTCTAATTGAGCTAGCAAAACAATATTTTAGGACTCCGTTTCATTTAAAATCTTAGCATTTCTTTAAAAGCTCAAAAATTTCAACATCTCTCAGTTAAACATTATATTAACACTGGATCTAAAAATACAACTGCACATCATCTACAAGACAGCTTTGGTGGCATCACAGATATAACAGTCACAAGTTTTCTACACAATGCAAAACCCAACTCTAAACTCACCACGGCATCCCACATCTAATTCTAAAATAGTTGACAAACAACAAGAATCAGGCAACTCACATATATTTTTTACGGTGATCAGACTCTGAGAAGGTGTAGAAAGATTTTAAATGTATGTCAATTCTGATTTTTTACTAAATACAAGGAAGAACTTTATGATCGATGATTTACTGAGGTATCTGATTGTACTAAGTCATGATAAAAACAAAAAAATCCATTAATGATCGTTTGCAGCAGAAACTTCTGTCTCCTTCTTGCTTGGTGCAGTCCCCACCTCTTTTGGCTGCCACTTTTAAGGTCTCTTCCAAGACCCTGAGGCAGGTTTAGTATTGGTTCACATCCTACGTCAAAGCACAATTCTCATCAGAATTCAGTTCATTGGCTTATGAGTAACAAAGCTTGTTCCAGCCCAAAAGGCTGTGTCTACACTGCACAAAAAGGGAGAATACAATATTCTTCAATTAACTTGGCAAATATCGACAGTTAAGCTCATTAAATTAAGTTTCCAATTTGATTTTATGATGCAAGATACAGCCTAAGAATTCATCTTGATAGGTTTTTAAGTTACAGTAATCTTTGAAAGTATTTTTTAAGCTTTTAAAACAAAATTATCCTCTTCTTTAGCTGAGGAATTTGTTCATTCTGAAAGCAACTAAAATCATTAAATAATCTTCTTTATAGGCACTGAAGCACTGACTTAGTCACTTAGAACTGACTACTCTAGACTCTAAAGATATCTACATAATTTATAACTTTCTTTTATAAACAATAATATCAGGGGGCGCCTGGGTGGCGCAGTCGGTTAAGTGTCCGACTTCAGCCAGGTCACGATCTCGCAGTCCGTGAGTTCGAGCCCAGCGTCGGGCTCTGGGCTGATGGCTCGGAGCCTGGAGCCTGTTTCCGATTCTGTGTCTCCCTCTCTCTCTGCCCCTCCCCCCTTCATGCTCTGTCTCTCTCTGTCCCAAAAATAAATAAACGTTGAAAAAAAAATTAAAAAAAAATAATAATATCAGTTAAAACTTTTGTAGTATGTATTAGGCTTGCCTTTGACTTAGAACCAAATAATCATCTATGAGTATAAAACATAAAAGTGAGTTGTATTCTCGCAAGAAGTAAGGAAAACACGTTACACCTGAATCTCAAAGGTTTTCAGTGTCCTTGAACACCATAAAATTACCACCCCCACCCCTTCCACGGACCCTTCCTTTCAACCTGGCTCCAAATTCCCACCACTAGAGTTACCAATGCTAAGTTTCTCAGGGTCTTTTCCATTTCAAATGTGACCGTGGCTTTGTAAATGTTAATGGAGGGTCTCAAGTCCCTGCGAGTGAGAGCCTAGGAGAGGTGCCTTTGTTCCTGGGTGGGTTTTGCCAAAGTTCAGAGGAAAGGAACAACTATAAAAACTATGTTTTTTACTCTTCCATAATTTTCATAGAAAGCAGCATTCATTCCATGAACATAAAAGTCCCAAATTCTCATCAATGTTGAGCAAATGACAGTTGAGAATTATTTGTGTACTAAGGACCTATGAGTAATCTCTTTTACCTTGTTAACTTTAGCAGGTATGCAGATGTATTTATACCTAGGTGATGAAATGTGATCCTGAGAATACACAGTACCTAGAAAGCAAGAGAAATGGTAACATTTGCACAATTCTTCAAAAAAGAAACCGCTGTCCAAAAACAGCACATACACAGCTCTCAGTCACTGTGCTCAGATGTTGGTAATAACTGCACACCTGAAAATAATTTGTAGTGCATGCTACAGAGCAAATACCGAGAGGACCACTAAAGCTACAAATGTCACAGGCAATAAAATGTCCATGGCTGATTCAGAGATTGGGTTCTAGAAAAGTGTGCTTTTGTAAGCAGTCGTTTAAAGTGCCAAAGCCCCTACCAATGAGAAGCGTACGAAAAGAACAGGAGAAGAGAACAGAACAGAAGAAGAGAAGAGAAGCAAGAGGGGAATGGGGAACTGGGGAGATGAACGAGAGAAGAAGGGGAAGAGGAGGAAGAGAAAGAGGAGGGGGGAGGAGGAGGAGAAGGAGAGGAAAAACCCAGCCGCTGGAAGAGAAGGAGCAGTGCTCCTTAGTGCTAATGGATACCTGAAAAAGGCGGCCGGCAGCAACAGCCACTGGAAATGGGAGAAATGACTTGAAGTACAGAAATCACAACCAAGAAAAACCCACCAGATAGGCTAAGTGAACAATCTGAGCAGATCCAGAGAGGGAAAACCCAGCTTTACATAGCTTAAGGGCCCCTAAATTATGTACTGTGCCATACGAAGCCACAATTCACGTAATTATGCACTAAGCACCACTTTATGCCAGGCAAGTATAAATAAGGCTTCAGATCCCAAAGTCACCCTTCAGGGAGGCTGCAAAGAAGTAGCACGGAGCAGAATGCTAAGTGCATAGAGACGACTCGGGATGCTGTTGGAGAAAGAGGAAGGGCTCCCCAGAATGCAATGGGATGGGAACCCTTTGGAGTTGTAGGACGCAGCAGCCTTGGCAGGCACCTAAGCCAGCCTGGGAGGGGACAGGGGTGGTTTCGCAAAGAGGATGATGACACAGCTGGATCTGCAAGACAAGGAGATAGAGAAGGGGGCAGAGGATGTTGCTGTCTGTCAGAATAGCACGCACAAAGGAAATGAGCTGGGAGAGGCCTTGAGGCGCTGAACGGTTGCACGAGGCCCTGCGTGACTGCAGAGTAGGATAATCAGAATAGCGATGTGGTTAAGCTGGCGCCTGGTTGGACAGGCATCCAGGGCACGGGCAAGAAGGCCTTGCATGGCACGCTAATTTGCATTTTTCTTGATGCCAGCCGGTTTTCTAACCAAATCTTTACCACCACTGCAAGTGGCTTAGTTTATCTTTACATATCTCAAATTAATACCCTAAAAATATAACTGCTAGAGCGCATCACAAACAGGGATTTTCTTACACGTGTCGTGTTCTATTGACTAAGGAAGATGCATCCATAACACACTTTCCAAAGATTTCTAGTGTTTTACAAAAGTATGATGTAAACATTTCAAAGCCTATTAGGCTAACTTTTAGTATTGGGTTTCACTTACTGTTCTGAAATGCCAGATTCACACAGATGTTACTGTACGTTCAACATCAGTGTAGTCACAGAGCACACCAAAAATTTAATACATTTTCATACTGGATTGTATCAAAAGAGTGTCAAGCCGCATACTTGAAAGTAGTTCTCTGAATATTGTGTGGGATTCAAGAGCAGTATATACGCCATTACATGGGTGCGTAACTACTGGAATGCAAGCTCCAGAAGGGTAGAAACTATCTACCATGATATCCCCTGGGACCCACTGGGAGTTCAGGGGGCATTGGTGTTGCACTGTGCACTGCAGAATGGATGGCAACCCCCATTGTTGTACAGTACACAACCTACACAACCATATGTTTTAGCCTTCTTGATATGAGACATAACACACACGCACACATACACACAACTGACCTATTGAAACAATCACCACATTTTATACAAATGAAACAATCATAAAATTTTCAAATGATTAATGAACCACCTCAAAGTGATTCCATGTTAATGTTACAGAAGTTTAAGCCCCACTGAGGACAAAAACTGGATTTCAGAACTTTATAATATTTTATAAAGATACTCCTAGCATCGTGTGAGTTTCCTCTGAGTGTACATGAATAATAACGAATGAATTATTCAGTACCTACAGCTGATGTAAGGGTGATCCAGAGTTAACTAGTTACCGGAGTAACTCAGTTACTCCATTGCTTGTGTGGATTGCTATGATCCTTTCTCGCTTACCTCAATCTCAACCTGCCATGGGCATATCTTGCATGTTTGCTGCTCATTTGAAGCACATAATCTAACCTAAAAGACCACTTTTGGCCCAGGGCCTACGTCTTCCCATGCCTTTTCTCAAGTATGTCCACACAAGTTTTTGTAGTCCGTTTGTGGAAGAACATAAAGCATAAAAGTTACTGAAGCATTTACACAGGCTCTCGTTGCTACCTGCCCACCTCCTCTACCTCTGTCACCAATCCCTCAGCCATCTTCTCGATAGAGTATTCTCACACTGGTGGAAAATAAACATAGCATAAGCCTCTGAAAGCTTAGTGTGAGTGAGCCAATATTTCGTCAGTATTTCCCGTTTTATTTGTTCACACTGGTACTTTGGAGATTGTCTGAAGTTGTGCCTCCAGTGAAGGCAGAGTCAGACAAAAATTAGGGATGTAAAATGCAGTCAAATAGGGGGAAGAACAGGAAAGGAAAGAACAGGACTTGAGGCCAAATTTTCTATCTCATTTCCTCCTACCTGCTAATTTAAAATTTACTTAAGAATCATGCCCTCTGGCCAACTCCTTGCATGATTATCTGACCTCTGTGTTAAAAAGGGAAAGACATGACCAGGAAAACAAAGAAGGAGCGGTTATGAGTGGTGAAAAGGTAGCATAGGGAACAAGACCAGTCTGTCCAATATAATCACCTTAGTGAGGGGTTCTGAAATCTGCTGGTCTCTTCCCGCACAGCTTCTAGAACCCTCCCTTGGCTTATATGAGAGGCAAAGATAGTGAAAGCCACGTACTTTAATTCTCATCTGAGTTGGTAATAGCAAGCGCAGCAACGAAATAAAAAGGCTCAGTGTGGTTGGACTTCAGGTGGTAATTTCTAGCAATGAATTCTGAAGCAACCATGTCACCTCTTCATTCTGCTGATGCTGACTAAAAATGTAGTGCAGCAAATCCAGTGCCAACACAGGCACAGGCCCCACCCCTCACGCCATCCCAGCCATTTCAGAGACTCAGCATGTGAACTCAGGAAAGTCCTTGAATCTACACTGCCAGGCCAAAGGGTGGGAGAGGAGAGTAAAACAGGTGGGGTGCAAAGTGACACAAAACAAAAGAAGGTCAATTAAATTTCAGGAAGTTCAAAGCAGAATAAGGTTTATTTTCTCCACATCTGGGAGGGTGTGTTGTTGTTTTTGTTTTTTCATTCCTGATTTTCAAGGGGAGAATTTCATTCTGTAAAAATTCCATTAGAGAAAAAAAAGCTAATAGGTTAAGTTGGCTGTTTGTAAGTTAAGATAGTTAATGTGACAGGTATTTTAAAATATATGCAAAAGAGGAAATGTACTTGAAAATACTGAAAGGACTTCAACATAACAGGTATAACAAGGGCAACTAGTTATTAAAAAGCAAAACACACCCACACCCACATACACACACACACAGAGGAAAAGAGGGAAAGACAATGATCTCACTGAATCATTAACCTCAATGATCTAGTCCAGTCAAAATCAATTTTTTAAAAACTGCACAATTGGCAAATATTCTCTCAGTATGTAGTGAATGGCCTAAGGATGCATCTGCTGTTTCTCCCATTGAGAGGAAGGGCTTGCCCCTCATTTAAGGAACCCTTGCCCAAAATTTGCATTTTTAGTGATACTTTAGGCACATCTTTGCAAAATACCCTATTCAGCAAAAGCATAAATTTCTGTTTAGTCTCCTGCAGAATGACAGAATAAATATCTACTCACTGGCATAGTATTCAAAGCATTTATTCAACAATGTTTTAGAAGTAAGCATATAAAATGCAATCCATAGCCCCAAATATCTTACCATTATGGAATCCAAACCAGCAATGACCTCTTGAAATCCCATTGGATTGCATTGGATGTGACACTAATGTGATTAGATGCTCAGTTTCCCCAACTAGAATGTAACTCCATTGCCCTTATTGTATTATCAGCCCTTGAATCTCCAGCATGCAGGCTGGAAGAATGTCTTCAGATTATTGTGTAAGTTATCTGTCAATTTTAATATTTTAGGACATCCTACTCTTTAATATGGATAATGAAAAAAAAAAGAAAGTATCAGGAGAATTGATTAACTTCGTATTTTTGTTCTTTGGTGTTACAATGTCTAAATTATGGAAGTGCATTTATAAGAACATTCCCCGTAACTGCTCTTCAACTGACACATCAAAAGGCTGTTTTTACCCCCTTGGTTTCATTAAGAAACAAATACTGGATAGACAAGAATTTCTAGTCACAAAACAAGCCAAATGGGATGAAGAAAATGTGTTCTCATATCCCTCAATTCCTTCCTTTGTTTCTTTTCTCTCTTCTTCCTCTTTCTAGAATACCCTGATATCTGAGACATTTTACTTATTCATGGATTTACATTTCAAGGCTCTCTCCTCAGACCTGCCATTCCTGACCCAAGTGATAGCTATTTTCTGACCCTCTCTACCCTTAAATCCAGTATTTCCTTTGCCTTTAGTCTTCTGTTGGTCTCTTGCTTCTTGAACAATGCCTTTGATTTTTATCTTCCATAGTGAACATTTTAGGCAGTGGGAGAAATATTTTGCTCAGGAAGTCATCCCAATGACCACTGAATCACACCATCCACCTTGGCTACCTTTTCTGAGGCACAGGCTATGTTTATCTCTATATAGCAGAATAGTTCCTGCCATTCTTTATTTGGTTCTCTTCACCAGTTAAACTTTTCAATATCCACAATGGATCTGGCATGAAATCACTGGCATAGTCCCCACTTTAAAAAGTTTTCATTCTTAATTGTAAAATGAAGTTGCTTTAAAATACTACCATAATTGGCAAATCAAATTCTCTCCAATAATTAAATGCACATGAAAAGCAAATGGTTGTTGACCTCTTTTGTGGGTGCCCACGATTATTGTGGATAATTTCCTGGGATAGTATTTGCCGAATGCGGGCAGGTTTGAATCTTTTTTTTTTTTTTTTTTTTTTTTTACTTTGGAAAATGGATATTTGAGGAAATGCTATTTAAATGGGAGACATTAGTATAGACTGAGGAGACAATAACGCTGTAAGATGATGCATTCAGGGCAATAATGGACAGAGGCAGAAAACTTCTATCACTTTCTGCTTATGTACAATGAGAAATAGCTACCAATAATTCTACGAATAAAGCCTTAAACTAAGAAAACTGAGCTGAAGGCCAGACAATATTCATTTGCTCACTGGTGCCCATTTGGCCAATAGAAGATGAAGCCTATCAGCACCATGGGGGAACTTAGTCACGCTTATGTACAATTCTTAGTACAGACATTGTGTTGGTACAGACAAAAATGCCATTTAAAACGAGCTTGCCTGGAGGACTTGCAAAGTCTACAACAGGTACAGATAAAGTCTACTTTATTGGAGTTTCCTCAGTCCATTAACCAATCATTCTAATTATTAGGCCCCCATTTATATAAGATTTTCTTTTTTCATGACAAAATTAATTTGGCCGTCTTTTCTGTTTGGGGTGGATGGTGGGGAGGGTTTGGAGTCACTGGATTTAGCCAAGTCTGTAACTGAATATTCTGAGCCTAAATGGTGACTCTTTTCATTGTCAAACTGTTAGGTAGACAAAGCCAGTGTAGTAATGAAAACCACAGTTACGGGTATTTCAGTAGTGACGATTACTAATATTGTCAGCCTATCTTATGTTTCTCTGGAGGGAACAGCTGCCCAAATGGTTATTTTTTGGGCAATAAATGTCCTCAAAACGGAAATACAAATTTTTTTTTTTTTACTGGCCAGCCAAGAAGTGTAAAAAGGAAAAAGGAGACTTTGGAAGAATGAAGTGCTGACAAAAACCTACTTCAACTACTTTAGTGTTTTGCCTAGGGCAGGCTGTAATCAGGCGGGGGGGGGGGGGGGCGGGACAGAGGGTGGATGGTATCTGTAGAACACATGGGGTGACTTCAGACTTGAAAGTAGAATCAAATATGCAAATTAAGGCCAAGTAATGGACAATTTTTCTCAGAAATGGAGGAAGTTATTTATTTGCCAAATATCCTTAGATATTCTAAGTTTATTGTATGCTGATTTTAATATAGAATGTAGTATGCATGTAGGCATCTATTTCCACATAAAAATAATAAAACCAAGTAGTTTACACACACACACACACACACACACACACACACACACACAATTACACTCAGTTAATTCTAAGTCCAAATATATATGCATCTTTAAACTTTTTTTCTTCCACTGGATTTACGTAGAGTTTTCCCTCTTAAAAGTCAGAGATAGGAAATTCTATATTAATAAACACAAAACATTAAAATTCATCCTTCCTTAGTTTCAAAGTTAAATAACTAATATTATTTTACATTTGCAGTATTATTTGTTCACTATTTTCTTCAAAGAACTATTTGTTAAGAGACCACCCAGAAGTTTGAACTAATTGAGGAAGCAATCTTCAGCTTACTTGAGAAGAAAGACTGCATGGAACACATTCCTGGCACTAGTCCTTGGTCATATCTACTAGGATATAATGCAAAGGACAATCATTTTGAAAGTACCTCGGTCTTTTCTTTTTGCCCTTAAAAGCCCAAGACATTCATAGTTAAGAATCTCTGATACTTTTTTTTTTTCAGAAAAATTCCTTCATAATTTGAGGTTTAGAAATGCCAGGAATAAACGAGCCACCCAAGGAGATCATAAAAGCCAAAGTCACAGATGTAGAAACAGGTTTTTAGTAGTGTGATGAATCTGAGTTTGGGAAAAGTGAAAGATGTAATTCAAAGTAGAGCATTTAGGCCTTGGAATTCTCATTAACTATTTGGTCATGAGAGAAACATCTGCAAATGGGGACTAAAAGGTTTATGAAAAAATATTGAGGGAACACATTGGAACCTAGAATAAGAAAAATGTTGGGCAACTTCTATTTAGAGCCAAGTTAATGGTATTTTCATCAGTACAATTGTAGCATTTTAGGGTTATTAATATGAGTTTGATATTGCGACAAGAGCCACAAGTCCATTTTCTTAAAGATTTCGCCCCATTTTCCTCTCTTAAATTATGATATTTGTTTGCCTTTTCTCCACTCAGGGAAAAGTACCTGATATAATTTGAAAACCATTTATGTAACTATTTGTTAGATATTCAAGCATGTTAGTATGATTAATAACTAAGTAAATCCTTTAGTACTGTCCTGTCTACTTTATTAAAATAAGTCATATATTTTTATTATCATAAGTTTCTATTTATGCATATGTGTATTACTTTAGAAAAACTACAAAAATAAAGAAAAGCAAAAGATGAAAATAAAACCATGTAGAACTTCTGCTTCTGATAAAGATGGAGTAAGAGGGGCAGGATCTATAACCTCTTGTCTAAAATAACTAAAAGGAAAATGGACAAAATATAGAAAAAACAGCACTCAAAATGTGCTTTGTGTGTGATTGTCCGAGGTTATTGCCAAAAGAAAGTTTCCATGCTACAGTGCAGGATGATGGAGTCTACATCGATGACACTGGAAAACTTGAGTTGAGGGGATAGAGCCCAGAGTTCTGGAAATCCAATGAAGTCAGAGATCACAGGGCAGAATGTTGGAGAGGAGAGAAAAGAGAAGAAGAGAGGAGATGAGAGGAGAGGTGTGAGGATAGGGGAAGAGAGGGGAGGGGTGTGGGGAGGAGAGAGTGGCTTAAAGAAAGAACTTAAGCAATCTATACACCCAATGTGGGGTTGGAATTCACAACTCTGAGATCAAGAGTCATGCTCTACTGACTGAGCCAGCCAGATGCCCTGAAAAATTTTTAATGTTAAATTAATCCAAAAAAGAAAAAGGAGGGGGGCAGGGAAAGAAGAATAGAAGAAGCGAGTAGAAAAATTACCAAGATGATAGATTCAAAACCAACAATATCAATATTTATGTTAAATGTAAGTGATCCAAATAAAACAATTAAAATTCAGAGATTGTCAGATTTAGTTAAAAAGAAAGACTTAACTGTATATTTCCTAAAAGATAGTCACTTTAAATGAAAAAGACAAAAATATATTAAAAGTAAGAGGATGGAGAAGTATATAACATGCTAATACTAATAAAAAAAAAGATGGGGAGACTATATTAAAATCAGAAAGTAGATTTCAGAACCAAAAAATGTCAGCAAGGAGAAGAGGATAATTTCATAATGATAAGTTGATAAAATCATTAGTAAGACATTACCATCTTAAAAAAAAATGTATGCCCCTAATAACAGAGTTTCAAAATACATGAAGGTTTTTTATTTTTTTTTAATTTTTTTTTTCAACGTTTATTTATTTTTGGGACAGAGAGAGACAGAGTATGAACGGGGGAGGGGCAGAGAGAGAGGGAGACACAGAATCGGAAACAGGCTCCAGGCTCTGAGCCATCAGCCCAGAGCCCGACGCGGGGCTCCAACTCACGGACCGCGAGATCGTGACCTGGCTGAAGTCGGACACTTAACTGACTGCGTCACCCAGGCGCCCCAAAGGTTTTAACCTGATACAACTGTAAGGAGAGAATATCTCTTTATCAGTAATTTATAGAATAACTAGTCAAAAAAACAGTAAACACAAAGAAGACTTGGACACTATAAATCAGCCTGATCTCATTTCTATTTATACAACATTCTATTCAATAACAGTAGAATATACATTCCTTTCATGTGTATACCAGGCATCTACCAGGATTCTACAAGATACTACATTCTGGGCCATAAAATAATTCTTATAAATGTAGAAGGATCCAAGTCATGCACAATATACTCTCTGACCATAGTAGAATTATGTTAGAAATCAATTGCAAAAAGACAGGTGGATACACGGATCAGTGGAACAGAATAGAGATGGAAGAAATAAACCCAAACTTCTGTGGTTAATTAAGCTATGCAAATGAAGCAAGAATATATAATGGGGAGACGACAGTCTTTTTTAATAAAGGGTGTTTGGAAAACTGGACAGCTACATGCAAAAAAGAAAGAAAAGAAACTGGGTCACTTTCTTATAGCATACACAAATATAAACTCAAAATGAATTAAAGACCTAAATCTGAGACCCAAAAACCTAAATCTCCTAAAAGAAAATATAGACAATAATCTCTTGGACATTCCCCTTAGTAACATATTTATGGATATGTCTCCTCAGTCAAGGAAAACACTAGCAAAAATAAACTATTGGGACTACATCAAAAATAAAAGCTTTTGCACAGCAAAAGGAACTATCAACAAAATGAAAGGTAACCTACTGAATGGGAGAAGATATTTGCAAATGATATATCTGATAAGGGTTAGTATCCAAAATATATAAAGAACTTCCACAATGCAACACCATAAAACAACAAATAATCTGATTAAACATAGGCAGATGATCTGAATAGACATTTTTCCAAAGAGAACATACAGATGTTCAACATCACTAATCATCAAGGAAATGCAAACCAAAACAACAATAAGCTATCACTTCAAAATAGTCAGAATGGCTAGTAACAAAAAGACCAGAAATAAGTTTTGATGAAGATGTAGAGAAAAGGGAACTCTTGTGCACTTTTGGTGGGAATGTAAATTGATGCATCCACTGTGGGAAACAATATGGAGTCTCCTTGAAAAACTAAAAATAGAACCACTGTACGATCCAGTAATTCCACCAGTGGGTATTTACCCAAAGAAAACAAAAATACAAATTCAAAATGATATATGTACCACTATGTTTATTGCAGCCTTATTTTTATAATAGAAGATATTTATTGCATACATATCTGAACATTTTAGCCAATAACAAGTGCTATTTTTATTTTCACCGAAATAAAACCAAATTATAAGTGTCTTTAAAAGTGATTTTTAAAAATTGAATATATGATTGGCATGTTTCCATTTCATCAAATCTTCTTTTACATGGATATGGATGTTTATGTGTGTATAAAATATACATGCCAAAAATATTTTAAACAATCATGTATTTTGTATATTTAAGTATGTTTTTATTGTTTTTCTAGTAAAACATTGTCATCACATAGCTATAGGTAAATTTTTAGCAATCTAAATTTATTTTCTTAGGCTCAATTCTACAAAGTGAGATTAGTAAGTTAAAGATACATATTCACAAAGTTGTGCAACCATTACCATTATCTAATTCTGGAACACTTCATTACTCCTAAAAGAAACCTTATACCTGTGATAGTCACTCTCCATTCTCTGACAACCACAAATCCACTTTCTGTCTGTTTCAATTTATCATATTCTGGACATTTCATATAAATGGAATGATACACTATGTGGTTTTTTTTTTATGACTGGCTTCCTTCATTTGCATTCATGTTTTCAATCTGTAGCATATATAAGTACTTCATTCTTTTCAATAATTCTTTGCATGAATATATCACACTTTGCTTATCCATTTAGAAGTTGATGGCTATTAGGCTTATATTGTCACTTTTTGCCTCTGATGAACAATGCTGCTATGAACATCCATGTACAAGTTTTTGTGTGGACTAGTAATGGGATTGCACTTCACTATTTTACATTCCTACAAACAATGCATGAGGGTTCCAATTTCTCTACGTCTTTACCAGGATAGGTTTTAATAAAACAAATTATTGTCTGTCTTTTTAATTATAGCCATCCTAGTGGGTGTGAAGTGGCATCTCATTTTTTTTTATGCTTATTTATTTACTTTAAGAGAGAGAGAGACAGAGAAGCAGAAAGAGAGGGAGAGAGAATCCCAGGCAGGTTCCACATCAGTGCAGAGCCCAATGTGGGGTTCGATCTCACAAACCGTAATATCAAGACCTGAGGCAAAATCAAGAGTTGGATACTTAACCGACTGAGCCACTCGGGCAGCCCTCATTTTGGTTTTTGTGTTTCCCCGGTGACTAATGATGTTGAGCAACGTTTCATGTGTCTGTTGCTCATTTATATATCTTCTTGGGAGAAATGTCTATTCAAATTCTTTGCCCATTTTTAAATTGAGTTGTTTTTTTTATCATTGAGTTGTAAGTGTTCTTTATATATTCTAGATATGAGACACTTAATAGATGTATGATTTGCAAATATTTCTCCCAATCTGTGTATTGTTCTTTCATTTTCTTGATATTGACATTTGGAGCACAAAGGTTTTTAATTTTGATGAAGCCCAGTTTATCCATTTGTTCTTTGGTTGCTTGTGCTTTTAATGTCATCTCTAAGAGACCACTGCCTAATTCGAGGTCATGAATATATACTCCTCTGTTTTCTTCTAAGAATTTTATAGTTTTAGCTCTTATGTTTAGGCCTTTGATCTATGTTCAATGAATATTGTGTATAGTATGAGGTAGAGGTCCAGACTGATTCTTCTGTATGTGGCTGTTTACTTTTCCCAGCATCATTTGTGGAAAAGAGTATAGTTTCTCTGTTGAATTGTCTTGACACTCCTGTTGAAACTATGCTATTGATTTTTAAGAACTTTTTGCATATTAGGGATACTGCTCTTTTTGTTTTCGGTGCATAATGATGGTAAGGTACATCACACTGAATATTTTATATCTGTTTGGTTACTTCAGCTATGGGCTGTGTAGAGAGAACCTTGAAGTAATCAAACAAATGTAAAATATCCAGTGTGATGAGCTTACCTTCAATAAACTACTGAAGGAACATTTTTGTTTGTTTGCTTTTTGGGATTTGGGTTTTTTGGTAGAACTTATTCTTTCTGTCCTCTCTCTCCTTCCATACTGCCCCTTGAAGTAAGCTTCCAATCCCTATTACACTTTGTATCTCAGCCAACAAGCGTGCTTTCCAGCATCTAAACGTAAAGATCTGGCTTTATAAATAAAGATACAGTTTGTTTTTATCTCCATTCACCACTTTTCAATTTGCTATTTAGCCAGTTAATAATCCTCCAAGGGTGGAGAATCTTAAAGGATATTATTATTTTTTTCGTCAGGTGTGTCCAAAATATTTTTGGTGACTTTATACGATTACTATCATTAGGGTAACTTACATAGAGCCTACTCATGCTGAATAACACTCCTTTGGTTGTCCTTAAGGAGCAAAATAGTTCAAATTGTAAATTATCAAGGCCCAGGATGCCTTTGTTTTACTTCAAGAGAAATCCCATGGGCTATATAGAAAGTTGCTCTGCTCTGGAACAATCTTCTTTAATCGAAGGATCCTAAGCATTACACAGAGCACGAATGCAATTATATCAAAATCTCAACTTCACAGGCAGTCAATACACTGCAAGACATTTTGTGTACGCTTAGATAATTTTCAATTGTATAGCAGGGCACAGATGAAGGGAAATGTTTTTATATAGTCCATTCAAACTTGAATTTCCTGTAGTGTTCACCCATGCACCAAAAATTTGGATTTGCAATTCATGAGAACATTCTGATACATAAATGAAATACATAAACAAAGAAAGAACTGATTCCTGATAAATTTCATAGTAAACCAGTCCTGTTCCATAATTTAGGATAATAGGCTTAATTAACAACCAATTTAAAATGTTGATAATAACAGGAGCATAATTTCTATACTTCTACTTTAACATTAGGAGAATGGAACAACTGGAATCCCTTCTGTTGGTTGGTTAAAACACATGCTTTATTTAAAATTACACTTATCTACTACTATGCTGCATAGAAACCAGGATTTTTAAAAAGAGGGCACCCTGGCATTCTAGGTATTGTAGGTATGTCATATCTGAATGACTTTCTCCCCTTCTGAGGTGGCAGCTACTGGCCTATAGCAAAGCCATGGAATAATTATTATCCAGGAGTCATAGATTGTTTACTTCTGATGCTCAGCATGGACATTTTCATGCTGGTGCAGACAAAGAGGGATGAGGGGAGGCAGTGCATTTTTTTTCACAGAATGCATAGTAACACACATTAAGATCATGTTTTGCTCTATACTAATTTTTTTTTTTTTAATTTGAGAGAGAGTGTGAGTGTGAGTGTGGGAGGAGCAGAGAGAGAGGGAAAAGAATCCCAAGCAAGTTCTATGCTGTCAGTGCAGAGCCCTAACCGGGACTCGGCTTGAACTAAGGAACCGTGAGGTTGTGACCCGAGCCAAAGTCAGGAGCTGGATGCTTAATCAACTGAGCCACCCAGGTGGCCCTGCTCTATATCAATTATAGTAAATTGGTATTTTCCTTCACTGTTTAGACCTCAAACTCTTCGAACTATTTTGTTTTATGTTTGGGCAATTAATGCATTACCATGAATGATTTCACTATGAGACCAAGCTAGGTTTCAATTTTTGACATAACCTAACCTTTTATGGGATGCAGATGTTTAAATGATGATGCATTGTTCTTCTCATTCTGCTATCTGAAGATTAATTTGAAATAGTAATAATACATAATGAGATAGTCACAATAAAGGAGTACAGAAGATCAATGCCTTCCATTTTGAAAATAAAGGTTTTCAACTCTGCATTGACATTTATTTTCCATTTTTCTGGTGCACCAGCTATTTGTTTAATAAAAGGAGACCTTTCCAGTGACAAGGACATTATCTTACTCATTTCTATAATTCTGTGAACACTATCAATCAGGAGGTTTGCTTTCAAGTCATGGTAATACAAATTGGGTTTTTCCTTTCAGTCATAGAGTTCCAAGGCTCAAAGCCTGTACATGGGCTATAAAGCTAATACTAAGAGTGATTGCAATGTGGCTTGGAAGCTAGAAGAAATAAAAGGATCTGCAGAGTTTGGAATGATGTGCCCCAAATAATAAACTTTTATAGAACAAAACATACTGTTTTGCATTTAGAAATAAATTGCCCAAATACGAACTAGGAAGATAATAAACTTATTCAAGGTAGCTTCACAGGACAAAACCAGAACAAATGGATGACAGCGAGGAAAGTTGATTTTGCACAATGTCAGCAAGAACTTTTTGGTAAGTCCTCTCAAAGTGAAACGAATTGCCCTGCAAAATACATAGTGCTTTCTGAGGCTGCAGGTGTTGAAGTAGATCAACAAATTATATCACACAAGGGATTCCTGTGGTGGGTGGAACACTGGAACAGATCAGGTTCTTTGAACTCTGACTCAAACCTTTCAGGTTTGAATCTGATCTAACCTTTCAGGTCAAAACTCTTAAGAATATCAGGTGGATAAAACAGTCCATTAACAAGGAGGCTATAAATGAGTGAAAGACTTGTCAATAATTAATTACAGCATAAATACATAGAAAACTGTGCTACGTAGAGTAATGGTGATGCAAATAAAATACTAAGAGGGAACTGAGACAAAAGTGACTGATTTCAGCGGGCAGGCGGTACAATGTAAGGTTGCCTGGAGGAAGTGTTCTATTAATGATCCTATTGGGAGCCATAGTTCAGGAGGGAGGGATCAAGGGTAAGCGATTCCTGCCTGAGAGAAGTGAAGGAGCAAAGGGTGAAAAAACTGCATGAATGTTTGGGCAGAGATCTGGAGAATGAAGTCTGGAGACTGTCTTTGTCATCATCTTTGTGATAGATTTGCATTTACTTTAGCTACCAAGATCTGCCTCTTGGTGCCTTAAACAAATAGTTACAATATTGTAAACTATCCTATATAAATCATAAACTTTACGATCATTCCATTGATTTCCTCTTTGTAATGTAAAATAACATTGGAGAGTGATAAAGTTACAAAGTTAGGAAGCTTCTTCCCTCAGAAGGAAAAAAAAAAAAGTAAATAATGTTTTAAATCATAGACCTAGTCTGATCTGCTCACAAGATCCATCGGGTCCCAATTTTGGGTCAAATAACTGTAAAATTCATGTGGCAGTTTATTTTTAGCCATACTCTATTTATTGAGTTCCATCTTTTAATTGTTCTCTTTAGAATGTTTTTCTGAGTGTCTGATGTTTGCACTTTCCACTTTTTTGACAACAAAGTATCCCAGATAACCAAAATAAATACATAAATAACATTAGATCATATTACAGATGGATATGAACCTCCCAAACGTGTCCATAATTTTTCCTAAACAGCAATACGACTGGACGACATCTGAAAACAGACTGCAGGAACTGAGTCACCACTAAGTCTCAGTATCTCAGTTTAGCTCCTTCAGGGAACTGGTATCTCTCTGATACCCTTCAAGCCCTCTGGGCTCAAAGACTTTGCTCTCTCAGAGAAAGTAGGCTCAGCAGATAAGAGCCACCCAGTCAAGCCAACCTGCTGACTTTGGGCATTTTCTAATGTGGAAAAAAAAAAAAAAAAAAAAGGAAAAATTTCCTGCTGGCTAATTTTGCTATTTGTTAGTCTACCTGAAGCCTTTTATTGCCAGAACATATTAACAGTCTTTGTTGTTGTCAGCAGTTTTTTATGTCCTGTGCCTGGTTGTGGGTTGTTGGTTTTTTGTTTTTGTTTTGTTTTGTTTTTTTGTATTTATTCTGTTGTGGCTTTGTAGTATTTCTTGAATTTGTGACATGAACAGTCACAAGCTATTTTTTCAAATGTTTACTTTTTTATTTTTAAGAGAGAGAGAGACAGACAGAGTGTGAGGGAGGGAGGGGCAGAGAGAGAGGGAGACACAGAATCCGAAGCAGACTTCAGACTCTGAGCTGTCAGCACAGAGCCCAATGTGGGGCTCGAACCCACCACCTGAGAGATCATGACCTGAGCTTAATAGACTGAGCCACCCAGGCGCCTCACAAGCGTTTATTTCTAAAACATTGTTTCTGCCCCATTTGCTGTTTCTCCTTCTGGGATGGATGGCAATATCCACAATGCCCATAGAGGTTTTACTCTCCTTTCCCCACACACCTAGCTTCCCAAGCCCCAGTACTTTTTCCCCTTCTTCTCTTGGGTTTCAGTCTGCTTCTTATTGTCATTGTTGCTTTTCAGACCTATTTTCCATTTACTAATTATCTCTTCAATGTGTCTCAACTTTTCAGAAACTCCTGGATTGAGTTTTTAATTTTAGTTATTAGTATTTAATTATTAATTGTTTTCCCAGTTTTAGAATTTCCATTTGAATGCTCTTTTTTTTGTTGTTGTAGTTTCCAGTTCTTTGGCAAAATTCTCTCAGAGTCTAATTTCTTAAGCATATTACTCACATAAAATCTGTATCTCATAATTCTAATATTTAGATCTCTTACTGATCTGTTTCTATTTTCTGTTTTATTACCTGGATTTTTTTGATTGTTTCTTTTTTTTAATGTTTTTATTTTTGAGAGAGAGAGAGGGAGAGAGAGAGAGAGAGAGAGAAGGAGACAGCAACAGTGTGAGTGGAGCAGGGGCAGAGAGAGAGAGACACACACACACACACACACACACACACACACAGAATCTGAAGCAGGCTCCAGGCTCTGAGCTGTCAGCACAGACCCCAATGTGGGGTCGAACCCACAGACCACGAGATCACGACCTGAGCCAAAGTCCTACGTTCAACCCACTGAGCCACCCAGGTGCCCCTTTGCTTGTTTGTTTTGGTCCTTTGGGCCTACCATCTGGTATGCTGCGTAACTGTAGATGAGAAGAGGTGAAGCTAGAAAGGTAAGCTAGCACTGGTCCCTGAGAACCTTGCAAATGACATTAAATAATTTGAACTTAATGTTCACAGTAATAGAAAGGTGTTGAAGGGGTTAAGCGGGCAACTTTTTTCAGATTCACACTTGAGAAACACTGGCTTCTGTGTGGGAGAGTACATTAGAAAGAAACAAGACTGAAGAGGCAGACACCAATGGGTAAGGTTTGCAGGAGTTTAGACAAGAGGGGATGGTCATGGAAGGTAGGGTTTATGCTAATTGAGATAGAAAAGGAGATATTTATGGGATAGAATCAACATGGTGACTCTGATTTTGGAAATAGAATGGAGAGAAAACAGTATAATTTACTACACTAGATAAAACTGGGAGCAGTTCAAATTTCAGAGAAAGAAAATGTATCAAAAGAAATCATTAGTGACTCTGATGAGGAGCATTCCACTGGAGTAGTTGAGGGAAAAAGCACATTGTTGTGAGTTGAAAAGTGGATGCGGTGAAAGGGTAGAGAGTGACCACATATAATTAATTCATGAAGCTTGGCTCTGATGGGAAGGAGAGAGATTGGTAGATAGAATGTATGTGAGATTATGGAGAGTTATATATTTTTAAGACAAAAAGTTATGACCATGGTTACATGCCAATAAATAGGAAGAAATAACCAGAGTGGAGAGGTTGAAGATACAAGAGAGAAAAACCTTAATTAATCAGGACTGTTTCTGAGAAGAGGATATGGGATCTTGAGTTCAGGGTGCAATGTCTGCCTTAGACTCTTAGAGGTAAAGCATAGCTTTTTGTTTTTTCTTCTTTCCCTAATAGAAAGGAAAAGAGAATCTATGGAGGTGCTGGTAGTCAAAAACAAGTTTTGGTGGCAGAACAGTGACAAAATTCTTTCCAGATGGCTTCTATTTTTAGTATGAATTAGGGAGGCTTAGATATCTGCTACAGGGCGTTCAAGAAACAGAAAACCTTTAAGAAATCTGATAGAACGGCCACACAGCATTAAAGATCCATCTGAGGTCAGATATGATGATCTGTGGTCCAGATATGATGACCCATTATGCAAGGTGTTAGGAGGTTTTCCTAGCAGTCCCCAGCAATTTGGAGCAAGTATAGAAGAGGTGGGCTGTTAGATTTTCCTGAAAAAGCATTTCTGGCTGGTGGGTCCCTCTGTAGACAACAGGTCAAAGACAGTGAGAATGTTGGCAAGCTGATGGACAACAGAAGAGAAAGCAAAGGGTGAGGGAGCAAACAGGTAGAAGAAAGACAGGAAGTCTGGGATGGAAGTTTCAGGTCAGTTTGATGGACCGGTCGTCCAAAAGTCCAAACATTCTTGTTAGGATGACTGGGATGATGACAATTTTTGACTTATGTATAAGAAAACCAGTTTGCTTGAGGCAGTGTTGATTTATATTACTTTGCTGGAATAATTAATAAGTCACCTTACTAATTTCATCTTCAAAGTGTTCCTGGTTGGCTAATAAATTATATGGCCTTGGTATCTATGTAGAATTGGAATGGACCAGGCTTGGTAGAAGGAAGATAATGAGTTCAAGTATGGACATGTTGAGTTCAACTAGTTTAAGGGAAATTCAGGGTGAAAGGTCAAGTAAACTTTACAGCACATACAACCAAAATTCTATCATAAAACATAAAACAGTACTAAATGACTTCTAATTTATTATCTTAAGAATGATATACTAATTTGCAGACAATAAACTTCTAGAAAATATTTGCATTAAAAATTTGAGAGCCCTTTCAAGGTATAAAAATAAATGACATTTTTTGGTAAAATGAAAAACATTAATCACCTGAGGAATAATTTTAACATTGACCAAATGGTAAATGGACTGAGTTAAGTTGAATCATACCTCAAAACATCACAAGGTGGCAGCACAACTACAAAATGACATAGTTAAGAAGAGAAAAGATCCCTTTCAGCTATTTCTGCAGTTAGAATATTTGGGAGTTTATACCCATTATACATGCTTGTATGAACGTATGCTTTTTCATTTAAAAATAATTGCTTGTTTTATCATTATTGCTGACTTGCAAAAGTGAAAATTAAAAAGTTTGTTTTTAACATGTACATTACTTTATAACATTTTACATAGACCAAAACACATGATTACTAATATACATTATGTCATTTTTATAATTTGTATAGGCTATATATACAAAACACCATATAATTTGTATAGGCTATATATACAAAACACCATAGTTATAAATGTTTTATAAATTTGCATCAATTGGTATATTGTAGTTAGACAATTTTATTTCGATGATCTTTTCAATACATTTAACTAGTGAAAATAAATTCAGTAACCTCATTTGGTGACTTTTAGAAGGAAAGTGTTCAGAAGTCTCATGGAGAAACTCTTGTTTGCCATATTCTAGTAGTAAGAACTTCAAGTGTAGGGTAGGGTTATCCAATTTAGTCAATGAAAAATACAGGACACCCAGATAAATTTGAACTTCAGATAAACAACAAATAATCTTATTAGCATAAGTATGTACCATGAGATCTTTGAGACATACTTCTACTAAACATTATTCAGTTATCCTTTGGTTTTTATATGGCAGCCCTAGTGGGGAGGACAATGGGAGGGAGAAGAACTGGCGGGGGGGTGGGGGGGAAGCAAATTGCTGGAAAAACCAGAGAAATCCAGGATTCTGGGCTCCAAATCTGATCTAAGATTTAGAGGTCTTCAAGATCAAGGAACTAGGAAACGAATTATAAATGGACCTGAACTAGGCTGCATTCTGTGGCGAACTCATTTGTATGTTAAGCTAAACAACATGGGCTAAGGTTAATCAAGTACTCTGGTGAATTACCATCTACACCACACATTGATTACTGATCTTTAAACAACAAAATGCAACAACATATATTTAAAGCTAGCTCAGTATCAGACAAAATTGAATAAATAACTACAATTCAGACATTTTGGGGTCTTACCCATGTTCAGAGTTATCATTATGAAAATCTGTCATTAGAGTATCAAGGCTCGGAAATACCATTTTAATTTCATTTAATTTAACAAACATGTCTGGCACCTTCTATACGCAGAGGACTGACTAAGACTCTGAGACATAAGGATTAATAACACACTGATGTTATCCAACTCAGTGGACATTTATAATTGATAAAGTAAGAGTTAAAATCACACAC
Organism: Leopardus geoffroyi; assembly: GCF_018350155.1. Taxonomy (NCBI): domain Eukaryota; kingdom Metazoa; phylum Chordata; class Mammalia; order Carnivora; family Felidae; genus Leopardus; species Leopardus geoffroyi. Next base: position 146,936,716 of record NC_059326.1, read on the forward strand.
AATGGCAAAACTCATTCTTACCAATTTTTTTCCTGGGTTTCAGTTCATGGTCAGCTGTTTTCCCCTTTGTTCTTCCCTGGGATGATGTCTTTCCCTCTTCTGCATGATTTTCAACTACCATTTTAATACTAAAGACTTCCAAATCTATTTTCAGACCTGAGTTCTCTCCTGTGCTTAAAATATATACATTCAACTCACATGGGTTCTCCACTGTCCTGTCAGTCTTTCCTAAATTAGATTCACAATATTCTTCAAGAAACCTTTATTCTTCCTTTATTCTCAATCTTAGTCTATTGTATTTCTCTTCATGTTATCGTCTGTCCTTGAAAAAGTCACACTATCCTTGACTTCTTTCTTTCATCCAATAAATGCATCCTTTTGAGATCATTCCTACACTGTTCCAAAGCCTCTCTAAACTCATTTCCAGGCTTTAGTCTTGCTTTTCTTAAATTTAGAGATTTTTTGAAATTATCAATTATTTCTACTTACATTATTCATTTTATACCGATTATTATTATTTAAATCTGAGAAGATTTTATGCACTTAACAACACTGAAAGATGGGAAGAAGACTAAAAAGGAAACAAAGACTGAGTCAGGGAATGGCCTGAGTTTGGGAAGTGTTCAGACATCTGGAACATAGGCACTTGGGATAAAAGGCCAGGAGATGAAGAAAGCCCCATGTTCTGCACTGTACTGTGCATTGACAACAACAGTAAGCATTTATAGGGCACCTACTGAATGTGAGCATCTATATCTTCTAGCTAGGTGAATAATGCAGATAAATGTTCCTTTTCCTCTAGGCTGCCGGGAAGAAAGGGAAGGAAACGGGACTTTCTAAATCTGGGTTATCTGACCTGGCAATTTAAAAAGTGGTGACCATATCTTTATATAAGAACAGATAGTATCTTACAGGACTAGCAAACTATGGTGGCATAATCCAAGGAATGTAATCAATGAGAACATAAATCTGAAACAACCAATAAAATATGACTATTGTTATACTGTATGTTAATTAAACATAAAACGGGAAAGTATTTACACAAATGACTATGATTAGTGTTTCTTATATAAAGCCAAAGCAAATGTTCAATTTTTTTCCTGTAGTTACTTTTCCAGAATCTAGAATCAGCATCAATGTCAAAATTTCTCTGTAGCTAATCATAGTTAGGTACCTGAGCATAATTTAAAAGATATTGACTTTGACCCATCTTTTCAACACGACGGCTCATTCCTATGCTTGCCCTACACATATTTCATCTTCTTCCCTCAGCCCCTTCACTTAGAGGAGTCCTTGGACCAAATATGTGGATTCCTGTTGCTCTTTCCCTCTATACCTGGACATTCAGGGTGACCTAAGGGCTCAAAGAGTAGAACATCAGAAGCTCTAGGTGCCCTCTTTGTCCAGGGGCAGCGACCCAAGTGCCGCAGAGGACGTGAGGGCAGGTTTTGGCAAAGTAAAGGGATGGGCTTTGGAAGCCCCTCCAGGTAGGAGAGGGGAAACTTGGTCTGGGCAAAGCTCTGGGAAGAGGATGAAAGGACAGGTTGATCCGGCTCAGCTGAAAGGAGCCAATCATTAACAGGATCCAACATCCTTCAGGTTTCTAGAAATGGGCCTTGAGGGAGTCCCTCTAGCCTCACACACGGAATGGGGTAACTGAGAGATTGAAGACCATGGAGGACTAAATCAGCTTAATTACACCCTTTGGTGTAAGGATAGGAAGGCCCCCAAATGTTTGAAATTCTTTTTACAGAAAACAAAACATTTGCTTTAGGGACATAAAAGGCTTGAAATGTAAATGCATGAGTGAAACTCATTCACACTGAAGTGTAATCAGTCAGTCAAGAAATCAATAAACCAGAGAAGTATCAGATCTTCCGGAGTGGGGGTAGAGAGCAGGAGTCTCACTTTATGAGGTAGAGGCGAGGTGGAAAGTTTGGATAAAGGCAAAGAAAAGAGACCCAGGAGACTATGAAGCCAAACTTCACCTACGTGGCAAATTTTACTAGTGATTCATGATGTGCGTCCATCTGTCTTCTCCACTAGCTTGTGAACTCCTTGAGCCAATTACTGTGCAACCCCTAGTATGGTGCCTGGTGCAAATGGTAAGCACTACATCATCCTGTGCTCAATCTGAATTTAGCCGCAAACTGGCAGACAGCAACTGTGTGCAAATGAATTTTTGCTTTTCCTGTCCATCCAAGCAGACGGATTATTGGAACCCTAGCCCTCCTGGAGTTCTGGAGTGTCAGAGCTGCCCTCCCAGGCCCATCTGTGCCCACACAACCGAATAAAACAAAGCTCTTATCCACTCAGCTAGATAGCAAATAAGGAAAATGATTTTGAAGATGTATGCCCCAAATTCTCTTAATATAAAAACTACGAGGCTAGAATTTTTTTGTTGTTTCTGTTTCTCAGTATACTTAAGGATCCTGTGCATTTTAGATTCATTATCATTAATTTTGACTTTCTGATTTTTTTAGAATGAATTTTCATGGAAGGGTCCCAGCACATAGTGCTAGCATAGTACCGGGCAAATAGCAAGTATTTGATAACTTTTCATTGAATGAACAAAATGAATGCAAGAATGATCAAATGAAGTGATCCCCAATTCAAAATAAGAGAGTCAAAATAAGAAAAAATCAGACAGTGTAGGTGGAGACTGATCCAAGATATCCATGAAACTTTAAAAGTTTAGGAAAATCCAGATTCACCATAAAAATAATTTGAATGTTATTTAACTTAATTGGATTTTATTCAATACAGTAAATGTAACTGGAGTATAGTAATTGGAATTTAGTAATAAATCAAGTGATTTGTGTTCCCTGTAGGGAAATTTCTATGGCTTCCAAGACTGAGAACCAACCCCTGAACTGTAGTCAGGTTTCTGTTACTTTTATTTTGTGAGTTTGTTTTGTTTGTTTTTGTCTTGCCTTGTTTTGCAAATGGCCTCCTGGCCTTCTAGCAACCCCTGCCACCCCTATACCAGGTGTCACTCTCCCACACCCCCCCCCCCCCGTTAGACTATAAAACAATGAATAGAAGCTCAAAATAGTCCAGCACCATTTGATATTTTAAACAAATCCTGGCTTTATCTGAACATGGCTAGGAAGTCTTCAATCCCAGGAGCCTTCTCATCTCCATCACCAGGAGAAGCCATTCTGTGGACCTACTACTTATGATATAGCTGAGAGCGCAGTAGCAACAGAGCATTTCAGAGAGCTTGACTGGGTCTTTCTCATAAACTCTAGTATCCTTAAGTCATTTGAAATCATTAATGACAATTTTGTAATCCATGTCTGAATTTCTTCTTTCACGGCCTCTGACTTTTAGGTGCTTAAACTACAAGTATGGGATTCATTCTAAATCACGAGGATGGTCAGAGGAAATTGTTAACAGAATGGTTTGTTTCTGGTGCATAACAGCTTATTGGAAATAAGAATTAAGATAATATGCCTTATTTTACATGATTGATAGTGTTTTCAGCCACCACTTCTGATCAACTCAGGCTATAATTTTGTGGTATTAATGAAAAAGGACTTAATGAGAGGCTGTCCTTCTTTCACCGTGTAGGTCTCACTGCCATACACAAAACCAAAGTTCCCTAAATCGGGAACTTCCATTCCACACCAGCGTGCCCTAACTCGATTTGTGGATGACACCTCTAGAGCTCAGCAAGTAACAAATTAATCATTTTTTTCTTACTGAGGCATTTTACCTTCTAATGTGAATTTCAGAACTTGTCTTGATTAATGTCAGTGTGCTGAACACTGTTGCCATTAAGTCATAGATCTTGCAAAAAGCCAGTTGGAATAATAATTCATGTATCTCCTGGAGAAAAGGTTTTCCAAATTCTCAATGCAGTATTCTGATGGATTAATCTATGCCTTCCTGATGCTCCTTTCAAACACTGGCTTTCCTTGCAATAGTTCTTTTTTTAGGATTTTTTCTATTATGTCAATTTAATGAAAACAATGTTCCTACTTCAAAACTGCATATGAGCAACAGGTATTGAAGACATTGTTCTACATGAATTATTAGTGTTTGAGGGCAATATTCTGTAAAATATTCCTCCAGGACCCCAAACAAATTTTACTACTATCCTTTTACATTTAATGAAAAAAATGTCTAGAGAATATGTAATGATATATGCTGGTATATGTGTGCTAGTCTTTTAATCTAGTATTTATTTACCCATTTAAACTCAGTAACACTCAACTTTACAGAAATATATTTCCATGTGAGAAACAGTGATTCCAGACAGAAATATATTTTCATTTGAGAAAGAGTGATTCAAGGTTCCAACTCTCCAGTCCTTTCTTGAGCTAGGTAGGTCATGACATCCTTCTACAAAACACATCCTGTGTTGGAAGTGAGTTACAGTTATTAAACTATATCCTCATGGAGGCAGAAAGTTGATGGTAAATTACCCAGTAAAGATTAAGCTGATTTTAAATGCAGCCACTGGGAATTTAATCAACTGTTAAGTGGTGCCTTGATTTTTAAATTATATGAAAGTCACTTACCGTATTTTCTACTCTGAGCTCCTACCCCAACATCTGGCATACAGTTAGTGTTCAGTGTCAACCCAATGGAAGTCTCAGATTTTTTTTAGGGAAAGAGGCTGGTGAAAAAAAACCTTCTTTGACTCATCCACTAGGTGGCACACAGGGACCGTACTTCACACACAACCATCACAGAGTCTACCTTTCATGGTGTAAATAAAGAGCTGCATTATTAATTTATGCTATCACGGCCACTCTACACCTAATATTTGCTTAACCAGCTGTTTCCTCTAATTCTCCTTAAACACTATTGATTAAAATCCTAAGCATATTCAGGGTTCCATCCCTCCCCATTTTCCTCCAACAATATTTTGTTACCTTTAAATAACAAACTAAGTACATTTAAATAGCACAAACCAAGTACCATGGTTACTAATAATGAATCCAGGATGTTGGAAAATCAACTAAAGGCAACTTTGCGTTTTGTTGGAATTTTAATTGGTGGAATACCATTACCTTAAAAATGTAATCTGGAAAATAAAACATGCATGGGAAACACGCAAAAGGAGATGAAAAGAAAGCTGGCACTAGCATTTTCTGGAAATGAGAGTTATTTTCTGAAAATGATTCGCGTTCATTTTTCCTGAAACAAAGTACAGTGTTACCTTAAGATTCAAAGACTTCTTCAACTCTTCAGAAAATACCAGCATTCCACAACCAAGATGTTAAAAGGCAGGACTGTTCCGTAAACCATCTACACATAAAGTATCTTTCTGCATATTCCGCCAAATGTATTTATCCTGGATGTGTTACTTGCTCCCAAAGGAAGGAAGAGGAAGTGAAACTACTAGGGATATAATGAATTGATTCTTCTCTGTGAAAGTCTCTTCAGTACTTCTAAATTACAGTGTCCGTCATTTCTCTGAAAGACAGGGCCTGCTGACAATAAATAAATGGCTCACTTTATAAGAACATGATGCGCTCCTCTTTCTTCTTTTCTCATGGAAAGCCCAGGCCCACTGGACACTTCTGTTTGGAATACTGGCTTCTGGGCATGTTCTCCCAGGGGGCCAGTGATCTTTTAAGTTTGTTGGTTTTCTCTTGCTCATTTAATTAAGCTTAAAGAAAATTACTCCTACTTATCTATTTTTTCCCATTTTTAAGCTGTTTCCAATTTTGTGAAGAGGTTACCAAAAATGTAACGTCAGCTCTTAGCTTAAACAATTAAATTATTAAGAACAGATAGCCCCCAAATGACTAAAGACTGATAAATGTTCAATAGACCTCTGGCATACATTCTATTTTATTGAATGGAATTGAAAACTTTTTTATTAGTAGAAATAAATGCAAATGAGGATAAAAACTAATGTAAGAATTAAGAACTATCACACTAAAAGTTATCCAAAAAGAACTTGTATGATATATTTTTGGTACAACAATATTCCCATTTTATGATTCCATTAAAATATTGAAGTCACTGGAGTATGTATAAAATTACTGCAAAATTTAGTACACTGAAATAATCAAATAGAATGATTACCAGAAACTACATTTGTAATGAATAAATGTTACATTTCACTTAGAAATTAATTCACAGGCTTTATTTCTTAAGAACCGTTAGCTTCCAAGAAGCCAGCCAGTATGTTTGATTTTATGACATCACGCTGGAACATGTACAGGAACACTTTCCACCCTAAAAATTCCCAAATGTACTAGCCACTTTGTGTATTTTTCCAGTGATAAATGAAAATAAAATAACTTATTTTCAAAGTAATAAACCATCTCATTTTGAACACAACAGTCAAATTCAATGGAAGAAAACAACTTCATTTAAGCCCCAAAGTGTTCAGATTTGCTTAGGGTGGTGAACAGTCTCAATACATAAATCGTTTAACCAACTTTTAAAAGTAATCTTAATAACTATGACTTTAAAATATTTTTCAGTGCCTTAAAATTATCTAGCAACATCATTCTATGTATGACACACATAATTCTATAATCTTAATTTCACAATTAATCGGAGAAGCTGGGAACAAAACTGGTAACACCTCAAAGATTATCAATCTAACAGGTATTACCTACATGATTGCCGTATCTTTCTTTTCCACACAAACTTATATATTCCCTAAAATAAAACTCGTAAGTCTGGAATGGTCATTCCCATTCCTCAGCACTTCCTTCAATCTATACTATCTTTTTTTTTTTTAATAATTTCAGGTGCAATAAAAATGCTTGTTGAAACACAGATGGAAAAGCCAAGAGTTGGAAACCACATGCCTACCAGATTTATAGTAGCACTAGCAAAACCCAGGATACTAGAGTTAATCCTTACCCCAAAGTAGACTGAACTTTTTTTATTGCACTTCAGCATTTTGTCTGACAATATGACTCTTCAAAAAAAAAAAAAAAAAAAAGTGGAGATGTCATGTTAAACCCAAAAGAAAATTAAAGAAAATAAGAAAAATTGTTTTAACGTATTTATACATCATAATATGTATTGCTCTCTGAAATCTTAAAGGCACAAGGTTTGAGAGGAAGAGTGAAAAATTTATGGAAGTTTTACCTTGTCCTGAAATCCAGAAGTTCAGATGCTCTCAAGTCCTGCTGAGGTTGGAGCCTGGAGATCAAGTGAAGCTAGCGCTCTTTCTCCTCACCTTAAGTTTGTCTCTGGGCAAGTGTGTGTGTGTGTGTGTGTGTGTGTGTGTGCGTGTGCGCGCAGAATGTGTCTTTGTGGCGCTGGATGGCAGAGGTCCTGGTCCTGGGAAGAAGGAGGCACTTTCTCACCAAGAGCAGAAGAAAAGCAAAGCGTCACCAGGAAAGTTCTCCTCCCAGATCCCCTAATTACAGCCTAACGTGCACTTCATGCAAACTTCAGGGAGGAAGGGAGGGGCAGCTCTGTGCCCAGATCTTGTGAAACAGCAGCTTCTTAGATGACTTTCCACTCTGCTCAGATCCCTGAGTATCCCGCTCAGGGGTTCAGGGAAAGCAGCAGCTACAGCCGCAGCCCCCACCCACACCACACCTCCTGAACTCTCACCACTCCTAGGTTTGTACAGAGGGGCTGGGGTAAGGGGTCTGGAGGATGGTCTATGGGGCAGGAGTGTGAGACAGAAACTCCAGGACAGTGCATTTTCGCGCGCGCTAGCGTGTGTGTGTGTGTGTGTGTGTGTGTGCGTGTGCGTGTGTGTGTTTGCCTTGGTTAAAAGAAAAATCCAAAGGTAGAAAAGGTCCTGGCTTTTCCACCTCCCTCTCCCCAAAGTAGATCTAGGGTGAATAGGTAGAGAGGCAATCATGACAACAGGAGACAAAATTTCATAAACTGGAGGTACCCTTCCACCCAAATTGCAAGAAGTGTATTTTCTTGTTAACTGGACTCTGTTATCAATCTGGGTTTGACTCTCCCTTAACAAACAACTGCTATTGTATCCTTGGATGACAGAGCTCAAAGAACCTGGATTTATTTATAGAGTGAGGAATGCGAGGGGCAGACGAGATGGGTGGGGTTGGCTTATGGATGGATCCATACCCAGGATTAGAACCAGATGGGCACAGGGTGAGCGCGCGCGCGCGCGCAACACACACACACCCCTAAAATAACCACTGGGGAAGATGCTGGGACACGCGGGAAAACGCCTCCTGAACAAACAGACGTTTATTTATAACTCCTGGGAGAGTATATAGGTCCATTGATTCCCGCCTTGAGTAACCAAGGGTTTTGGAGAGGAAATGGCTTCATATTTCAATAACAGAGCCACCTTTGATGGAGCCTAGGAGGGGAAAAAAAGAAACACACCGCAGGAAGCAAACGGCTGTTGAAGCAGCCGGGAGGGAGCGGGGTTGGCCCGGGGATGAGGACAAGCAAACAAGCCTGAGGGGCTCCGGGCCAGCGAGGAGGCGAGACGTGGGCTGGCCCGCCCGAGAGCCCGGGGGTGCAGGGCACCGTGGGCGCGGGGCGCTGGGAGGCGTCCAGGGGCTCGCGGCCTCATGCGGCTCTGGCCCGAGGGCCGGGGAAGGCGCAGGCTGGACTGACTGCGGGCTCTTCACGACCACCGCTGCAGCCCAGCTGGGGCGCTCGTGGGGCGGGGAGACCCGTGGGGCAGAGGGTCCGGCGGGGCCGAGGACTGATGAGCAGAGGGATTGGCGCGGCTGGGGGACTTGCGGGCAGATGAGCTAGTGGAGTGGCGGCGTCAGTGGGACACAGGCGCAGTGAGGCAGGGACATCCGCGGGGCAGGTGACTCGCGGGGCAGATGAGCTGGCCGGGCGGGGGGACGAGGGCGCGGGCAGGGCAGGGCAGGGCAGGGCGAGAGGTCTGAGCTGCGCCCGAGGCGGCGAGCGGCGCTATTGTCTCAGAGATAAAGTCTAAGCCTAAACCGCGGTGGTGGCTTCCCCTTTGGAGAGAGGCGGGAAAGAGATCTTAAAATAAATTAAAAAAAAAAAAAAAAAAAAAAATCACCCCCCCCCCCCCCAAGCTTTCCCTTGACGTATTTCACTGATTCTTGCCCCAGACTCGTCGTCCTTGCCATTCAGGTGCTTGGTAAATTAACACGTGCCTCTTGGAAAGATTTTGTTCCAAAAACAAACCCAACACCCATAAATCCTCACTAAAAGAAGACAGTTATATTCAAACTGAAAGAATTAAAAATTAATCTCCCAACAGCCAATCCAACACCTTTCTTGTACAGTCGTTCCAAAACCCCGGGAAGACGCCGTTTTAGTCATTTTTTTCTATTTCTCCCCACAGAAAACCGGCCGCTAAAGGTTTTGCGATTTTATGTTGTTAATTTAATGGCTATTGAGACAGCTGTTATAGTGTAGACCCCACATTAACTGCCAATAAAAATAAGATACCTCTCTGCTTTTCAATCATGAGAAGAGTTTTTGTGCCATTTCTTTTCTTTTTTTTTTTTAATTTGTTTTTTCAACGTTTATTTTATTTATTTTTGGGACAGAGAGAGACAGAGCATGAACGGGGGAGGGGCAGAGAGAGAGGGAGACACAGAGTCGGAAACAGGCTCCAGGCTCTGAGCCATCAGCCCAGAGCCTGACGCGGGGCTCGAACTCACGGACCGCGAGATCATGACCTGGCTGAAGTCGGACGCTTAACCGACTGCGCCACCCAGGCGCCCCCCATTTCTTGTAAATGTTCATGATGATCCGTATTTTAAGGAACATAAAGGAATTAGACTTAAAAACAAGTATCTTACAATTTTTATATCAAAGCTTCATAACGATGGTGAGGCTGGTAGTGTGTGGTTACGAAATCGTGTAAAGACAGCTTAGACCCTAATCTTGTTCTTTCAGCTTAAAAACCTAATTTCTGGGAGTTGCTTGGAGAGTCCATCAGATGGGCTGGCCCATGGATGGCACTTGTTCCCTTTATTTTGTGGTCTGCTCCATGAATTTATTCTCTTCAGAAATTGTCTGTTAGGCACACAAGACCATCTGTTTTGCGATTTGGTTGGATCGCAGTGAGTTCTTCTAGAATTTTTTGTTTGTTTCAGTCTCAGGTACAACTCCACCAAGTGAGATAAGCTTCAAGAAATAACCACAGCTGCTTACCTCTACTGTTCCAGACAAGAGTTATCCTACCCTTATTTCCTAGATCCCTTTCCAAGTTACCTAGTTACTAGTCTTTGTTAAAAGATCTCCAGCATTTTTAATCACAGATACTTAACCTGCCAAAAGTGTGTGTTTTAAGTCTTATTCAGACTTAATTTGACATTATATACATTTCCATTCATTTTTAATTTCACATATTTTAGTAATTATTTAAAATTTACACTGGAATCAGCTTTAAGAATATTAAAAATATTTTAATGTTTAAGTTAATTAATATTCACCTAAATAATGCTTTATAGAGGTAGACATTACTTTCATCTGTTACTATAATTATGCATCAGGGCAAAGTCATATTAATAAATTTTGGTTAAAAAGTCTAATTAAGGAACTAAATAAATTCAAATCTATTTCCTGACCAAATATTTTGTGAAAGTATAAGTTGTGAAAAAAAATGGAAGACCCAAATACTTGCATTCTGTGTATGAATCTTCTAATTATTAACATTAGTAATTCATGTGGAAACACATGCTTTTAATGGCATATTGAGGTATTTTCGGTTTTGTTTGGGGAAGGCAGGGCAACCAGCTTTTTAACGTTTTGAGAAAAGCCAAATCTTTCCTCCAGTATTAATTTTTAAAACGACTATGTGCTTAAAATGTATGTCAGGTTCTACCTTAAGTTACTTGGCTAAAGCTCGTGATACAAAACCTAAAAATCAAAATTGAAAATCCAGGCCAGTGCGAGGAAAAGCAAATACAAATTTAGAGCTAATGAATACACACACACACACACACACACACACACACACACACACACAAACACAAATCAGCACATTTTGAAAAGATCTTGTTTAGCATGGTGCAAAAATACTTTTTAAGAATAAATTAGGTCAGGATGGTGTTATAAAATGTAACTTTGCATTCTTTTCCTAATTGTAAGACAACTTAAATAGTCAGGTTGAACCAGATAAAATGGAATATTCAACCATTTTTGACCTACAAAAAAAGAAAATTTCATCCAGCTAACGTAATACAGACTTAAATATGTGCATAAACATTGCAGAAACATCCTCACCACTTAAAAAATATCAGCCTAAAATATCATGAATTTTTAATATGTGATACATTTGCAAGGAGAATGGCATTCCTCCTGGCATATTATATCACTAATGAAATATACATTTGTATTCAAATGGTGATTATCTAAATTCATCTGTTCTTCAAACTCTGAAAGAGGCTGTTCTATTATCCACTGAATTCCAAAGAACTCTTAACCCTGTGAGTTCACATTTCCTGGAATTTTCGCCTCTGGCTAATATTATACCTGGTTGAACATCTGTGAGGATAAAGGTGCAGCTATGTGCACTTTGAGGTACCAGGGGAGGAAAGCCATTTGACCTTTCCTGTCTGAGGGCTCAGAACTTCATTGAAACATCCCTTGGGATTGCGGGCATAACCATGAGAAAGACATCATTTGTAATTAAGTCCTTCCCACTGGCTATATTCCTGTTGAACTCCAAGATTAAAATACAAATTCAATATTCGAAATGGTCACAAAGCATTTGATAAAAGGTTATTTTGCTTTTAACGCAATGGGGAGAGGATAACTTTTCAAGGGTCCCCTTTTTGTGCTCTCACTCCCAGAAAGTGTCCTGTAGAGAGCCTCTTCAAAAGGGCAAATGAAATAATTAGGCAATAAATTGTTCAAATGTTAAGAGCAGAGCTGTTCTAGAAGCTAGTGAGGCCATATGAATATCATACCAAGTGATAAATATCCTCAGCTCCTGAGAAGTGAGCGCCTACTTGTCCCCTGCTTGCCTGTTGGATTGCTTTTGGTGTCATAGCAACTTTATTCTAATCTATTGTTTTCTCAGTGTGTTTCTTTTCTTCAGAATGCCCAAACTCTTTCTTCACTTTTTCAATAAATTGCTGTCTATTTCATTATTAACCAGATTCTCCCCATTTTGCAGTGAGGCCCAGATTCAGTCCCATGACCTTTGTCATGTTGTCTTTGGTTGTCCTAGTATCAGAAAATTTCTTCATCTTTCACAAATGCATACTGTGTTAAGAACACCTACTCGCCACTTTATGCTGCCTTGCATTTTATTGGTATTTTCATATATTCAGTTTTTTTAATCGGCTATGTCATAAACTTCCTGGAAGACAATATTATATCTTTGTATATTCAATTTCTAGCACACAGCCTTGCTGTTAGAACCTGATCAAAAAATGTTTATTGCTATTGTTGAAGATAACGATGAGAGTCTAAATTCAGCAGAGAAAGTAAAAAAAAAAAATGAGGAAAGCTAGTTATTAAACAAGCTAGTTCAGAGTATTTTGTACCTAATAGCCAATGGCATAAAGAATAAATCATCGAAGGTTGATTAATAATTTGTATCATTGTCATTGATCTAATAAAATTAAGAGAAACATAATACATATTTTTCTTCCATGCTTGGCTGCTGAGTGATTTTATAAATGATAATAAACAAAGGTAAACTGTTTTGCTCTTCTAAGAAACTAGGTTGAGGTTAGGAGAAAATAAGGTTATTGTCTTAGAATTCTAATATTAACCATTTGAATTGATTTTTTTTGCTTATATTGTTATAATATTGTTATTTTAAATTTAAACCAATTGTAACTATCAGCAAATGTAGTCCTTTTTGTATTTTTTTTCTTATTCTCTTTTCTTACAACCTTTAAAGAAAAGGATGTCAAGTCTAATTGGGCTGGAGTGATTAATATGTAATTCTTAGGCTAAAATGGGTGAATTAGCTAAGGTTGGCATAGAGAAGACTACCCAGGAGAGACTGGAGTGTAGGGCTTTGATTATTTGAAAGTGAAGGAAATGGTCTAGAGGTGTCAGACAGATGGAGGGAAAGACAAGATTATATTGTATCAGAAGCCTATGAAGAATTTCAAAGAGGAGAGATTAGTTAAGTGCCAAGCTTCGGGACAATTCTACCAGAAGGCTGGAAGAGAATATTAACAAATACTTAGAGCAACATGCCTCTTAGTAAATTGTGATTTAAGCTTGGATTGGAATAAACATTGAGATGCTTTGAAATTTTATATACAAATCTGTGCTAAATTTGATAGGTAAAATCTAATTTTTTCCTCATATGACCAAATATACAGAATTAATTCTCTCTTTATATCCAAAGTAGGCACTAGACAGTATTTAAAAGAATAGCTAAGACTTAATATATATACACATACATCTATCATATATAGACAGATATGTATCCTTTTTTGCATCAAGGTCATTAAAAGCTCACTTGTGGTTTATTTTAAGTGCTGAGGAAAGAAAAGGATTTTAGAAGGAGCCTCTGAACAGTGAGAGTAGAAATAGCTTTACATACATTTATCTTCAATGCTTGCTCTCACAGCCTGGCTCAGCCAATTCATTCCATTGTAAATAGGAAATCTGAACTCCTTTCTTAACCATAATCTAATTTTTCCAACATATGGCTAAATTAAGTTAGGAAAGGTTAAACTGGAAGAAAGCCTCAATTTGTAAACAAAGAAAAAAAGGAAGTACTTCCCCCATTTTGTGTCTACTTGCTACTAGCCTTGCTGCTGAACACACTGTAATTTTTCAGTAATCCTGCCTTAAATGTCAACTAGAAAATGCTTGCTGGTGTAAATACCCAGTGTCACATCTCTTTTGAGCTTAAAGGCAGGTAATTTGGGAACATGAAGTCTTCTGAACATCAGCAAAGTTGAGGTGACTACCTCTCAGCTTATACAGGGAAAACCTCATTAGTAACTTCAGAATCCTGTAAATGTCCTCTACTCTAAGCCCTCCTTACCCCCTTCCAATAATACTTAAGTAGAAGTAGAAAGTTTTTAGAATTAAAAGTAAGCTAAAATGATTTAGCTCAATCCTTTACTTTCTTGATAAGTAAACTGAGTCTCCTGAGATTAAGGAATTGTCCCAAAGTCACCCTGGTATCATGTGATACCTATTCTCAGCCACCTATTTCTGTAAATCAGAGTACTTAGAATACGGTTGTAACTAATGTATTTCTTCTAGAACATAACTAGGAATTAATTATTTCCTCCTCCCTGTTTATTACCTCATAACTCTATTACAGAATTTTGCATAGTTTAACTCATTAGTTAGGTATATACCTATCTCCCTCATTATACTATAAGCACATTGACTGCTTATGTCAAATGTATTTTGAAACCTTCCTGTGTTGCCTACTACCCACCCCAAGCACAATCCCTTCTACATGTAGGAATGAAGGAAAGTTTGCTGAACTGAATCACCTCAAAACCACAGAGGAAGTATGTTAGCAGGAAGAAACTGGAAAGTGATTTCTTTTTTTTTTAATTTTTTAAAATGTTTATTTATTTTTGAGAGAGACAGAGACCGAATGAGAGTGCGTTGGGGCAGAGAGAGAGGGAGGCACAGAATCCGAAGCAGGCTCCAGGCTCTGAGCTGTCAGCACAGAGCCTGACACGGGGCTTGAACTCACGAGCTGTGAGATCATGACCTGAGCCGAAGTTGGACACTCAACTGACTGAGCCACCCAGGGACCCCTGGAAAGTGATTTCTGACTGCACTCTCAGGTTTATCTTCTGTTAAAAAATAACAATATGATTTGATTTGGGACTCGACTCATTTTTATGGCCTCTTCCCTCTTAGTTTTTCTCTTCATCATCTCAGTGCCTTGCCACACAAATGCCTGAGCATTCCTGCAAGTTGAATTAACATGTCAGGATTCTATTGCCCCTAGAAAGAAGTCTGAAGTATTTTTCATACCTGTCACCTCTTTCTCATTTTGAATATCCCTTTCTTATTTGAACCTCATTCTTGTATTAGCATCCTGCTTGCCTTCCCTGACTCAGCTCTCATCAGGAATCCATTTCTACTTGCTCATGATACCATTTCCCTCTGTCATGACTCTGAACATAACACTGCCTTTATCAAAACCTTTTTGACAAAGCTTGCTGGATAGCTAAGCTCTAAAAACCTGAGATGCATATTTGGTTTTGTGATCTAGATGTTAAAAACCACATTGCTTTACTATACTTGGCCTGAGTGTGGCATTCTCTACTCTTTGAATTAATTAAGTTGTTTGGAGGAAGTAGAAACTATCTTTGGATAAAGTTGAGTGAATATAGTTGTTCATCAGACTCCGGCAGCTCCTAAAATATATTTTTTGATTCCTTATATAACTATGCATGAAACTTAAGCATATAGGTCACTGCTGAATGGAATTTTGTACTCCAATTTCATAGACAGTTACTATGCTACATTTCTGTGTGTCTAAAAACGATAGAGAAATATTTGTAGACCAAAAAATATACTTGATCATTTTGTGTTCTAGTTTGATCCCTTTGTGGATTTACTTGTGGCTGTAAGGCTTGAGCTATTTGAGTATTACTTATTATTTGAGTATTGCTATTAGAATAGTGTACAGAGTTCAGAAGCTACCCCCCCCCAAGCTGGAATAAAAACAGAAAATAAAAACAGAAAACTGTGTACATTGCCTTATTGAGTCTTATTTTTTAGAGCAGTTTTAGGTTAACAGCAAAATTAAGAAAAGGGTATAGAGATCACCCAAATTTTCCTTTCCCCTCACATGTGCATAGTCTCCCCCATTATCAACAAACCACTGGAGTGATACATTTATTACAAATGATGGATCTACTACATTGACATATCCTTATCCTCCAAAGTTCTTAGTTACTCTTGGTGGTGTACATTCTTTGGGTTTGGACAAAAGTGTAATGACATGTATCCGCTACTATAGTATCTTACAAAATATTTTCACTGCCCTAAAGATCCTCTGTGGTCCACATATTCATCCCTCTTTCCACCTAACTCCTAGCAATCACTTGACTGAGTTTCCATTTTTGATGCTTCTCGATAATTGAAGAAGCTAAGAATGAGTTTCTATGAGATCCCATTCTGAATGAATATAAGTACTAGCACCCACTTAGAAAACACAATAAAGCACAAATTTGGGAGCTTAACATACATGTTATTTATTTTAAAATATGTCCTAATATTGTCTAGCTTCTATATAGGAAAGGATAAATATAAGTTTTAAGGTAAAATCAGTATATTCCTGGCCCTTTAATAAGGGTAAAGCTTTTTTTTTTTTTTTCTGTCTGTTAGACTATCATTAAGGCTGGTTCACATTCCTGATAGTTAATTCATTAATTAACCTTTGATGGTATTATTTTGTTTTGTAGTTTTGCTATTAAAAATCATGAATCATTTTTAATCAACTTTAGAATTTAAGGTAAAATGAAGGTTCATGGCTTTATTTTCATTTCAATGTAAAATATGTATGTCATTTTGTAACTGCCCTTTGAAAAGTTAACTGTGAAAATGATTTCTTTGTACCATTTAAAAAAAATAATTGAATTTGAAGGATATTTTATCTCACTGATTCTTCAAAGTTCTGGTTGTCAAAAGATATCTTTTTTTCCTTAGGGTTTAGAGAAAAAAGATGACTCTTAAATAATAAAACACTTAAATTTAATGCCTGTAATCTTTCTGATATTATGTATGCTAGTATTATCAAATAATAAGAGAAATAATAGACCCATGGCTATAATTTCCATTCTTCACTTGACCTCTAGAAAAGGGGTAATTTGATACAACCCATCTTTGTTGTTATTAAAGTGATGACTATTTTGGTTAAAATTTTTGTTGTTTTCATTTGAAAATGGAAGCAGGTTTTACCCCAAACCATGGATTGGGCAATGACATTAATCAATTGATCAGTAAAATAAAATAACAATAGTCTGTTCTTTATGTTGTGAGTCATCTAGTTTGTATTCTTAATGAATTAATAATTCATTAGCAATTATTGAGACTATATGGATTATTCATGCAATGAAAATAATAATTCATAGGGGTGCCTGGGTGGCTTAGTTGGTTAAACATCCAACTCTTGATCTCAGCTCAGGTTTTGATCTCAGGGTCATGAGTTCAAGCCCCAGTTGGGCTCTGCATTGGGCATCTCCATTTTACTTAAAAAAAAATAATTCATACAATAAAAGGCATATAAATATATGTATATTGGACAAGTGAGCATTATAGTACCTCTGTCTAGTTTTGAGGCTACAGGCTTAGATGGACTTGTACTTTATTTATTGGTAAATCATTCTCTGTAGAGGTATTTGTGTTCTGTTCAAAAGAATACATGTTGTGTCAAGGACAGAATCTGTGAAGATTTGATGCTTGGAAAAGTTGTAATAGGGCAGTAAGTTTAGAACCCCAAT
The DNA here is from genome assembly GCF_018350155.1 of Leopardus geoffroyi. Taxonomy (NCBI): domain Eukaryota; kingdom Metazoa; phylum Chordata; class Mammalia; order Carnivora; family Felidae; genus Leopardus; species Leopardus geoffroyi. The sequence continues at coordinate 146,954,028 of NC_059326.1, forward strand.
TGCCTTGCCAGATACAGTTCTGTTGGTTTTTCTTAGAGACATTGCATGATTTTCTCTTCTTTAGAAGTGTTTACCAGCACAGTGGTAAAAGGGGCTGTAATCACTGCTATTTTTATTTGTACTTGAGGAATAGTTTTTGGGAAAAAACACTCACTTGATCTGTCAAAATACTGGAAGACTTCTGCTTACGCTGTCTTTGAATTTCAGTCTCTTTAAAATTATACTCTAGATTAAGCTGTTATAGTTAGAATATGTAAGATTACTACCTACCAAGTTCTAACCCTATTTAGAAATTAAAAGTGCAGTTATATATGAACAGGAATCTGAAAAGGACCTCAATTAAATTCTCTTTTACTCTCATTTTTTCTCTTATGATATTTTTCACATGAGGAATGATAAAGTATGAAAACTGTAATAGATCTAGAAGTAAATGATATCTAAATTTTTCCTCTTAAGAATTATAGCTTTATTATCTAGAATAATTATGCTTATTAATATTTCTGTAGGGATAGTGGCTTAGAAAATTTTCAGTTAAATGGAACATTGTGCTGCAGTCAATACCAATAAATTTTGGAACCAAAACACACACACACACACACACAGACACACACACACAGAATTATAGTTTCAGTTTCTGTGTCATATACTTCCTTAGCAACCTGAACCCCTTTACATCATGTTTTTATGACTTATTTGATATTTGTCTTCCTTGGTCTAAGCTATCCTAGGACAACAACTAAGTCATTTTGTTCACCACTTTATTTTCAGTGACTAGCATGTGGAAAGTTAATGACAAATATCTGACAAATGTTCAAAAATAAAGTTTATTTTAAAGGTAAAAAAAATAAAGGGATGCCTGGGTTGTTCAATCGGTTGAGAGTCTGACTTTCGCTCAGGTCATGATCTCACAGCTCGTGAGTTCAAGCCCTGCATCAGGCTCTGTGCTGACAGCTCAGAGCCTGGAGCCTGCTTTGGATTCTGTATCTCCCTCTGTTTGCCCCTCCCCCACTCACACTCTGTCTCTTTCTCTATCTCTCTCTCAAAAATAAACACTAAAACAATTAAAAGTAACAAAATAAAAATAAAAAAGTTCAAAAACTCCATAACTAAAATTAGATTTCATGTCCAGAGTGTCCTTATTTTTTATTTTTATTTTATTTTATTATTTTTTTAATATGAAATTTATTGTCAAATAAATTAGAGAGGAACTAACACCCAGTGCTCATCCCAACAGGTGCCCTCCTCAGTGCCATCACCCACTTTCCTCTCCCTCCCACCCCCCATCAACCCACAGTTTATTCTCAGTTTTTAAAAGGCGAAAGATTTATGCAATCTGAAGAGCATTATTCTCAGTTTTTAAGAGTCTCTTATGACTTGTCTCCCTCCCTCTCTAACTTTTTTTTTTCCTTCCCCTCCCCCATGGTCTTCTGTTAAGTTGCTCAGGATCCACATAAGAGTGAAAACATATGGTATTTGTCTTTCTCTGTATGACTTATTTCACTTAGCATAACACTCTCCAATTCCTGCAAAAGGCCATATTTCATTCTTTTTCATTGCCAAGTAGTATTCCATTGTGTATATAAACCACAATTTCTTTATCCATTCATCAGTTGATGGACATTTAGGCTCTTTCCATAATTTGGCTATTGTTGAAAGTGCTGCTATAAACATTGGGGTACAAGTGCCCCTATGCATCACCACTCCTGTATCCCTTGGGTATATTCCTAGCAATGTTACTGCTGGGTCATAGGGTAGATCTATTTTTAATTTTTTGAGGAAACTCCACACTGTTTTCCAGAGCGGCTGCACCAGTTTGCATTCCCACCAACAGTGCAAGAGGGTTCCTGTTTCTCCACATCCTCTCCAGCACCTATAGTCTCCTGATTTGTTCATTTTAGCCACAGAGTGTCCTTAATTGAATCTTTGAATCACATTGACAGTGGAGAGAAAAATATTTTCCTATTCTAATTTACTTGCTTCTCTTTACAAATCTTCTTCCAGATCTATTAATAAGAAATGTTAGTGAATTTGTTTGAGGTAGGGTGATCCCACTTATAAACAGAGTGGGAGGCAATGCCAGTGGTATAATTTGAGGGACAGAGAGAGGTGTGTTTGTTCAAAAATAGCCCCCACCTGGCTACCACATCTTTGGAATCCTCATCATTGGAGTTGTGTGTTGTTATTGCTAAAGTGTCTCCAGGAGGCCCATTTTAAACTTATTTATTCTGAGTGTTGTGAAAACAAAAGGACATACTACCTCCTTTATGGGGCAGGACTTGTTAAATGACATCAGATGTGCTATCATTTTGTTGAATAGGCAGAGATCTTCCACCTGAAAATTTGAGAAAGGGTCAGGGGGAACCTCTAAAAAGACCTGCTAAACTTCAGAAAAGGATTAGAAGGTATTCCTGTAAGGAGGGTAAATGGATAAGAGATTAAACAATGTCAGCTACAAGATTATTTGTGTAAAATTTAAGGAAAAAAAAAAAACCCTAAAATATTCTTGAAGTGTGGAAGAACCTTGGAATGTGGAAATTCAATGTATATGTATGTATTTGGCTTATGGAATGAGTAAGACGACAGGGCCAGAGTTTGATGAACAGTGATGGGGACAGACCTGGGGGTGAGAAAGGTAAGTTGCTTAGCAACTCAAAGGCCATCAAAGCAATGAGACCTTGTCAGAAGAGATGCTCTGGCTTAGGAAACCACCATCTGCCCATTCACCTAAGCCAGGAAGCAAAGGAGAGGTGGGGCGAGGGATGGTGCAGATTTCACTTGTTTTACATAAGCCTAAATGGGATTCTGTGATTTATAATAACAAATGTAGATTTGTTCTTCATCCCCGTTTCTGGCACAGAGCTCCTAAAACCTTTGAAATTTCCAAAGTGAAGAGAGCAATGAAGATGTCTTTTTTTATGTTAATGAGGTGACTTTTGGACAGTGCCTAAGGATGGGGCTAGTTGCCAGAACCAACCATGATTTGAGGATTAGAACTTTGAGTCCCACCCCAGGGCGTCCCGCGAGAGGGGAGGGGCTGGAATTTGTATCAATCGCCAGTGGCCGATGGTTTAGTCATGCCTCTGTAATCAAGCCTATGTAATGAAGCTGTAATAAAAATCCAAAAGGAGAGCGTTTGAAGAACTTTCAGGTTCGTGAACAGGTAGAGATTCAGGGAGAGAAGTGCACTCTGAGACGGTATGGAAACTCCATGCCTTTCCTTCATACCCTGTTCTACACATCTCTTTCATCTGGTTGTTTCTAAATTTTATAATAATCAGGTAATCAAAGGGAGGCAAATCAAGAAACAGATTCTTTTTTTTTTTTATGTTTATTTCCTTTGGGGGGGGGGGAGAGAGAGAGAGAGAGAGAGAGAGAGAGGTAGGGAGGAACAGAGAGAGAGGGAGACAGAGGTCCCAGGCAGGCTCCATAGTGTCAGCACAGAGCCCCAAGTGGGGCTCAAACTCAAGAGCTGTGAGATCATGATCTGAGTCCAAATCAAGAGTCTGGATGCTTAGCAGAATGAGCCACCCAGGCACTCCAAGACTTTAACTATAGACAAAAAAACTGATGGTTACCAGAGGGGAGGTAGAAGAGGGGTTGGGTGAAACAGGTGATAGCAATTAAGGAGTGTACTTGCTGTGAAGAGGACAGGGTGTTGTATAAGTGTTTAATCACCCGAAACTAAACATTACACTGTATGTTAACTAAATGGAATTTGAATAAAACCTATTTTTTTTTTTTTTTAAATAAACAGGTAGTCAAGTAAGTAAAGTGTTTCTGAGTTCTGTGAGCTGTTCTAGCCCTGGTAACAACCTGTACTTATGACTGTCATCTGAAGTTGGGAGTTAAGGGGGGCCAGGTTGTAGGACTGAACTCTTAAATCTGTGGGATTTGCTACTCTCTCTAGGTAGAAAATGTCAGAATTGAGTTGAAATTTGAGTTAAATTGTAGGACACTCAGTTGGTCTCATGGGCATTGCTAGGAGGTGTGGAGGATCCTTTCGCCCTCCACACACACAAGAATTGAGTGGTGTTTGGTAGTGTGGGGAAAACCTTCACACATCAGGTGACTAGAAGTGTTCTGTGGGAGTCTGGTAGTGTGAGAGTAAAAAAGAAACACAGGAAGGACTGGGTTTTTCCTTATACCTGTAGATCACACTGCTTTTCCTATTTACTGCTTTTCTTTTTCGAGATTGCTTTGGCTATTCGGGGTCTTTTGTGGTTCCATACGAATTTTAGGATTGTTTGTTCTAGCTATGTGAAAAATGCTGGTGGTATTTTGATAGGGATTGCATTGAATGTGTAGATTGCTTTGGGTAGTATTGACATTTTAACAATATCTCTTCTTCCAATTCATGGGCATGGAACGTTTATCCATTTCTTTGCGTTGTCTTCAATTTCTTTCCACACTGTTGTATAGTTTTCAGAGTACAGGTCTTTCACCTCTTTGGTTGGGTTTATTCCTGGGTATCTTATTGGCTTTGGTGCAGTTGTAAATGGGATCGATCCCATAACTTCTCTTTCTGTTCTTTCATTATTGGTGTATAGTTTTTATTTAAATTCCAGTTAACATACAGTGTAATATTAGTTTCAGCTGTACGATATAGTGATTCAGCACTTTCATTCAACACCTGGTGCTCATCACAAGTGTATTCCTTAATCCCCATCATCTATTTACAAAGGTTAAATCACCTGTCTGGGAATTTCGAGGAAGAGGGCATGCTCAGATTTAAATATAAATAGAAATGCGCTGTGGTTGTTTTTTTTTTCCACTTCTCCTCTGTAGGTGCACCGCTCATTTATTCATTGGAAGAATAGTTAGCTTAAGAAAACAGGTAAGGGGTGCCTGGGTGGCTCAGTTGGTTAAGTGTCCGACTTCATCTCAGGTCATGATCTCGCAGTTCGTGGGTTCGTGGGTTCGTGGGTTCGTGGGTTTGTGAGTTCGAGCCCCGTATTGGGCTCTGTGCTGACAGCTCAGAGCCTGGAGCCTGCTTCAGATTCTGTGTCTCCCTCTCTCTCTGCCCCTCCCCGCTCACATTCTGTCTCTTTCCCTCAAAAATAAATAAACATTAAAAAAAAAGACAGGTAAAAAGTGACTCAAATTCTTGATGATTCAGGAGACTGTTTATTATGGGAATATTCATTTATTACTTTACTTTTTTCTTTTCTGATTTTGCTGTAGCCACTACCGAAGACATTATCACCTTTAATGAAGACAAAGAAAACAAAAAATACAAAAGGTAAAGTAAACCTACTTTATTGAGGGGTTTTTATCACTAATGTATTTTGTACTTTGTCAAATGCTTTTTCTGTGTCTATTGAGAGGATCATATGGTTCTTATCCTTTCTTATATTAATGTGGTATATCATGTTGATTGATTTGTGGGTATTGAACAACCCTTGAAAACCAGGAGTAAATTCCACTTGATCACGGGGAATGACTTTTTAAATGTATTTTTGGATATGATTTGCTAGTATTTTGTTGAAGATCTTTTGCTTCGATGTTCATCAGGAATATTGGCCTGTAGTTCTCTTTTTTAGTGGGCTTTATATGGTTTGGGTATCAGGGTAATGCTGGCCTTATGGAATGAATTTGGAAGTTTTCTTCCCTTTCTTATGTTTTGGAATAGTTTGAGAAGAATAGGTGTTTACTTTTCTTTAAATGTTTGTTAGAATTCACCTCAAAGCTCACTGCCCTTACCAAAACTTAACTATTTTTTCTTGAATAAACACTCCTTGGATTCTGGCGTGTATTAGTTAACTTTCAGAGGTCTGAGAAAGTTGGTTTTGTCCGTGTTTTCTTTACTTGTATGGAGGAGTGGATTTTTGGGGATCTTTATCCTACCATCCCAGAAACCTGTCTCTTCAACAGCATCTTTATAGTCTCATTTCCTGCCAACCTTGATCAAGCATGCTATTTAACATCAGTGAGCCCTAATCTCCTCATCTGTAAATTGAAAACCATAACATAAGCCTCATGGGGTTGCTGTAGATAACGAAAGAGAAGTTACCAAGCTCTGTCCCTTGATTGTTAGGAAAGGTTGTTTCTCCTTTCCCTCTTTTGTACTTCTAGTTCATTTTGCACCATTGAAATATTTCCAGAGTCTAGCTTAAAAACCACAAGTGATGATTCATACTTGCTAAAATCTACTACTCTGTTTATCTCTCTGTGCCTTCCATGTTTGAATCCCAATTCACCTTTTCATTCAGAGTTCTTTCCATACCCTGCCATTAATGCTTGGTTCCTGCCAACCTGTTTCATCCAATTGTGCTTGGAGTACATATGGAGCACATATGGAGGTTTTTTTCAACTATTTATCTGTTTATTTTCTGGGTTTTCTTCTCTTTTATCTCTGCTTTCTCACTGATACCCTGCACACTAGTTTCCCCCCTCCTTCCCAAACCAGAGCAGAATCAATGAATCAAGGCATTTCTTTACTGAAAGGCAAAAGAATTTGGTCCCTGTTAGCAGAGCTGTTTCTGGATCTCCTATGCCTTCAAAGCTCTTCTGTCCTTAACCTATACACACTTCAGGACCTAAAGTTCCACCATCTCCTTTAGCTCTTCATTCATACCCATTTTGACACTCAGTCTATTTCTGTACATGATTGCAATCAGTTTATTTAACTACACTATCTTTTGGTCTTTTTGATTGCTTTATGACTAAAGCTTTGGCAAGGTGTATATATTAGCATATCAGTCCAATGTACAAACATGAGAAGAAAATACAATTTTAAAAGGTTTGAGTATGAAAATAGGCAGTATTTCAGAGAGGCATTAATAAAAAGAATTTTTGTGCAGTTTGTTCCTGCATAATTTTGCCCACGGCTTCTAAAATAAAAGTGAGTTATCTTTTAAACAATGCCATTCGGAAAATGTAACTTTAGATACTATCAATTAAATGACTGCTGTAAATGATTAGGAAATGAATTGTGCACACAATTTGCTACTTCCTATCAAACAACTTTATACTGCTTTTGTCAAGCATATTACTACTTTTTACATTTTCAAGGTTTATAGTCTATCCATTCTTCAACCGACCAAAATATGTACATGCTTTTAAGATGATAAATACATTTTGCAGCATTTGTCCTATGGATGCAAAGTCGACTCCATGGCAAGGCCATACCATAACTGATAAAACCTATGTCCTGTTATAGGACATGTATAATAGTTTCCATTTTTCTTAAACAATATTCTGATGATTTTCCCTAGCAAGTTTTGCTCACTAATTTTCCCATCCTTTCTTCCTTGTCTTTATGAAGAAAAAACAGAGAAAAGTTAAAAAACATTAAGTCTGGGTAATCATTGGCTATCATGTTGACCAAGCATACAGGAATTTCAATTAATGTATACTAAACCTACCATAGTTCACCCATAAAATTAAAATGTAAATGCCTTTCTCCCCGGGGTTTTGAAAGTTGCATTTAGATAATATCTGAAAAAGATAGACTATCAAACCATTGCAGTATATTACTAATTTCATTGTTGAGGCAGTTTTATGAAACCACTGCCACCATAGCACCACTTTTATGCTTTATTACTTTTTGACGTAAATGACTACTTACAAAAACTGAAAACACTATGAAAATGTCACGACAGTCCTGGGCTCTACACATCCCTAGCTTTATAGACTCCAGAGGATCATGAGGTTGCAAAGTATGCTGTCATTAGGAATTCCTGACACCTCTTTTTGGAACAATACATGATAATGATTTTTTCAAATATTTCGTTTACTAACTATTGTGTTATGAATTATAAACCTAAAAATTTAATATGCAGATTATCTTTCCTGTAATTGCAGTGCAATCCCACCACTTGTAGTGATGGCATTTTGTGTGCTTAAAAAAAATGGTCATAGTCTCTACATGTACCTTGTAAATACAGATGTTAAAATAATCGCTTGTAGCTTGTTAGTGCCTTTCATGATATTTCCAAAATTGGCACTGAAATACACGACTTCACAGAATGGATTAAGGTTGGAGGATTTTATTTCTAAGAATCCACCTGAATATGTACTTACGTTAAAGGAGAGATCGTGTGCATTAATAATTCAAAAGGCTACCATTTATACTTGCCTCATTAAAAAAAAAAACAACTCTTCACTGAATCTGTTGAGTGGAATGTCTGTATATTACTCAAGTCTCTTCATCTTTAGCTTTCGTCTTCTGTTTAGAAGTGTTTAACAGAGAAACAAATGCTACTGTAAATATGCCACAACTTTGCAAGGGATAGGCAGTTAAGCAAACATGTAGTAAGATCCTACTATGTAGCGAGCACTATAGTGGGTGCTGGAAGCCCCAAGATCAATGGTTGGTCGTTTTTGTGTCTAATGAGTTTATAGTTTGGAGAGAGAAACAGATCCACGAACAAGTTATCTTGATATAATTGTCTTAAATTAGTATTTAGGCAGAAACATTACAAATACTTTGAGGAACAGAGTATTGACCATGTCTGATAAGGTGAGGTAATGCTTAATCTCAGTTTTCAGGGATGAAAACTAGCCACATAAAGGGTGGTCCATGAAGTTAGAAGTCCCACCATGGCCAACATGTTGGATGCAGTTGCACAGGCTGTTCCCTGAAGTCCAGCTCCTGATGATCTGCCTTGCTCTCATACGCTGTTTTGTAATTCATCTGCCCAGAGGAGGCACCTTTCTGTAATCTCTCTGTTGAGTGTGGTTCCTTCTTGTGTTGGTTCACTCAGAAGGGGCACTTACACATTTATACAAAGTATTTATATAAATTATGCCATTTATGTGACGGTACTGTACTGTTAACCTTCCACTGTTGGTCAGAGGACTTGAACTTCTCTTGGTATTCTCTTTAACTCACAAATTTTCTAAGATCTAACATCCTTTACCCTCTCTTCTGGAAGCTTCCACAAATCCTGAGATTTCCTGCTAGCAAAGAGCTAGCAGATTCAGAAGCTGACAGAAAGGGCTGGTCTGAGCTCTGGGCTGTCTCTCTGGTCTAGATCAAAGTTAATACAAACTGAAGGAAACTTGGGCAACTGGCTGACTGCTCAAGGGAATAGTTCTCAAAAGGCAACAGCTGCATATTTAGTTAGATTCCAGAAAAGTTAGCTTCCAGGGACTAGTGGTTTCCTTACTTTCTTTTTCTTTCTACGTGTTATATACCTTCCTCCCAACAGTTTCCTTCCAGAGCTTCTGCCAGTGGAAAACTTCTGCCATAACTGAATCTTTCTATTTTCCGTTGTTCTCAGGCTCTGTTCATGTTTCTGCATTGGATGATTCACATCTACTTTTCCCTGTGCAGCCTTGGGAGAGGGAAGAGGCCCCTGGAGGAAACAACTGGAAAAGTTCAGGGAACTAAATTCAGACAAGGTGTGCATATAGGGAAAACAGATTTAAATTTGGAAATATTATACTACCATGTGTGTATATGCTGGAAATCACTTAGAAAAGAGTGCTTTGGAAATACCTAGGATAGTGGCCAGTACATACAGTCATGAATGAAGGATTCAGATAGAACAAATCTCTGAGAAATAGGTCTGTGGTACTGGTAATGAATAGTGTGCAGTACAATATCAGAACTCCAGCAAAGACAGAAGCTTGGTCAGTCACTGTATTTGAAGTTGTTAGGCAAATATTAACCTCATAGATACTAAAAGATTGATAGTAAGTAGTTTGAATTGCTGTTCTGCTCCTCAAGGGAGATAAGAGAAGACCCTTAAGAGTATTCAAAAGCCTTTGGGGCACCTGGCTGGCTCAGGCAGTAGAGGGTGCGACTCTTAATCTCAGGGTCGTGAGTTTGAGCTCCATGTTGGGTGTAGAGTTTACCTAATAGTTTTTTTTAAAGAGTATTCAAAAGTCTTTAAATTTCTTACTAGGTGTCTCTGAGGAGCTCCAAGGAAAAGGTTGCAACCTGGGAAGCATGATTTTGAACAGAAATTGTGTGATCTTTGGGAAGTCCCAACCCAGTAAAGTCTTGTTTTACTTAAAGGTTGGACACATAAGTCTGATCCTTAGCCAAGAAACCCAGCAGTAGCTGTTCAGCAGCAATCAATTGGCAAGTAAAATACACATTTTGGAGAGGAAAAGTGCTGGGATAGAATTATCCAGACAAATTGGAGGAGGAGATAATGTGATCAGGGCTCCTAGAAGAGAGGTGATTTTTGACATGTAAGCATGACCTAGAGAGACGGAACAAACACTGCTCCTTAGAGTAGGCAGGTTCAAGTTAATTTTTGGCAAGGTGACCAAAATTCTGCAGACACTCTGCCACCACCTTCTACACCACCTTATGGCAGTGTTTCACAGGTGCAGGCTGAGGATCACTTGGAGCACAAGCACTGGGGATACTGTGAAATGTCTGGCCACTAGATCGTACCCTAGGTTTGCAGCATTGGTATCTCTGAGAGTGACATGGGAAAATCTGACTGTTTTTGTAATGACCCTGAGTAATCCCACATCTATTAGCACTTAAGAATCCATGACTTACAGCATACTGTGTGCTGTACAGTAATCTCTTCTGAAAAATAATTGGGTTTGTAGACTTGGAGAATAAGAAGGTATCTGGCTCATTGCTAGAAAACTCTAAATAACTGTGTTTGATATTCGCTGAGAATTGGAGGCTGATGGGCTCTGGCAGCCAATGGGTCTGGCAGAGGAATATTTGTTGTATAATTTTCTGGAGAGAGGGAAGTCATGGGAGAAATCTGGGGAGTTCTTAGAACAGTATCTAAAGATAACTACATAATACTTTGCAGAGTTGGAGAGGTTAGTGAAAAAGACAGGTATATTTTGAGGAAGCTCCAGAAGATAATTGTGACTTAATTATTGTGGTACCATCTATGGGCTGCTATCCCTTCCTCTGCCCAATCCGCCCTCCCTTATGAAGTATTTAGGTAAGATATAGGCAAATATTGGATTAGAGGTATGATTAATTCAGTTTCACCTGACAATGTCAGTTTTATAGGAAGGTAGCAACTAGGAATTTAATTTTACAAAGCATCATTAAATTGTTCTTCTATTGAGTAATTCAGCTAAAGTAATGTGGGCTAATTAGTCAGGAGGGATATTGTGGTGAGATTGGCTAAAAAATGTGAAATACATGGATTATATGTAGAGGACTGAATTGTTGAGGCCTGAATTGTGTCCCCTTCCCTACCCCCAAATTCACAATTTGAAGCCTTAACCTCATGTGTGACTGTATTTGAAGCCAGGGCCTATAAGGAGGTAATTAGTGTTAAATGAAGTCATAAGGAGGGACCCTAATTGAATAGGACTAGTGTCCTTAGAAGAAGAGGATGGAAGAGCTCTCTCCTGCTCTCCCTCCCTCCTTTCCTTGTTTCCTTCTCTCCTTGTTTCCTCCCTTTCTCCCTTGTACCCTCTCCCACTCTCCCCTTTTCCTTTCCTCCCCATGTGTCTCTATCTCTCCTTCCTTCCCCCTCTCCTTTGCTCCCTGTCTTCCCCTTTTTGCCTGTGTGTGTGTGCACACAGAACAAAAGCCCAAGAAGAGAGCCTTCACCAGAACCCAACCTCTGAGGCCTTCATCTTGGACTTTGTGATACCAAAACTGTGAGAAGGTAAATTTCTGTTGTTTAACCCACCCAATCTGTGATATTTTGTTATGGCAGCCGGAGCAGATTAATACATAAGTATTATAAAATAATGCATATTAGTATTTACAAGCATATAAAATAATTACAGATGGGCTGCATATTTGTTTAACACTATGAAAACAATAACAGCTTAGTCTTCCTGAATTCTGCTACTGCTGCTTGTTTGTCTTCTGTTTTGGCCAGGCACAGTCTCAACCTCTCTGCTAGTATCAACCCATTTAAGTGCCACAAGGCTATTAAGCTGGTACTCACATTTTTGTTTTTCCTGTGTTGCAAAATGAGGAGATGGGAGGCACAAGAGTTTTAGGAACTTACTGAATACCATGAACTAAGTAAGTGGTAGCATCTTTGAACCCATCATTTGGCTCAAGAGTACAAGCTCTTACCTACCATGCTGTAAGAGCAATTTATTTGCAAATTATAATAATTCTGTGCTTCTATAAAGTTTTATTTTCCTAAAAGCAAATTACCCACCTAAATTGCTTATCGTTCTCGACCACTAACCTACCATTTGTGCAAAATATTTCCAGGGGAATTTTGGTGAAGGGTAATAGTAAAAATTCATCTAAGCTTCTTTAAAAATCCATCCCTGTTGGTCCCTACCCTTACTTTAGCCAGAGTGAGCCCCTGCTATTCATAGGAATTATCACACATCCCAAGAGTGCAGGGAAGGGAGATGTTTGAGAACAACTGGTTGATACCATTAGATTTTTTAAAAATAATAATGAAGGGGCTGAATGAGTCTCTAGCCCATGAGCTCTGCTTACTTGACAGCACATGCAGTAGAGTCTGTATAAACATAATTACTTGAATAACAAAAATGTTTTTGGACATCCAACAGTACCTAGGAGTGTGAGTCAATCAGAAAAGTTAAGTCAGTATCTATTTAAAAAAAAATTTTTTTAATGTTTATTTATTTTTGAGACAGAGAGAGACAGAGCATGAACGGGGGAGGGGCAGAGAGAGAGGGAGACACAGAATCGGAAGCAGGCTCCAGGCTCCGAGCCATCAGCACAGAGCCCGACGCGGGGTTCGAACTCAAGGACCGTGAGATCATGACCTGAGCCGAAGTCGGACGCTTAACCGACTGAGCCACCCAGGCGCCCCTCAATATCTATTTTCAATGAGTTTCCATGATACTGAGAAAACTCTAATATGCCTTGGAGAAAAAATGTAAATGGGAAGAAAATCTATTTCATAGTGGAGATGAAAATAATTTAAGGCAGGACTCTGTTGTCTAGTGATCTGTGTTGTTATAAATAGAGATTTTACTCTCCCAAATATAAGGTGGGTTTTAAAACGAACAAGTACATAACTATGCTAGGTTCTTGTGTATATTCCTAAATGTGGTAGCATTAAAAATAAAAAGTGAAGCCAGAAATCACATGGTAAAGAAAAGTAGCTGTTCTCACCAGGGATAAGGTACAAGTGCATGTTGAATGGGCTTTGAGAGTGTTGGTAGTTTAAGCAAAGCATAATCTGGTAGCTTACATCTATCTCTTGATGGTATAACTCACTTCATCACTTCTCAGTACATCTTATTGTCCAAACTCTGGTTAAGGTTCTGTTAGTGAACAGAATTAGTTGATTTCTAAGAATAAATAATGATGGATCTGTAGGGTTCATCAATTTACTCTGGTGCAGGTTTTCTCTGTGGCCTGTAACTTTCTCCTACAGTTCGGTGACTGCAGTATGTGATAGGTTCTGGCTTCATAAAAAGGAAGAAAAGGCTGACTACTGCCCAGTTCTTTTTTTTTTTTTTTTTAAGTATCTATATCTAATACCTCCCCCCCCTCCCCCCAACACACACATTTCCTGGCTAGAACAAAGGGTGACTTTGGTAGTCATCAAGATCCTTCCTGTTTTTGCTATATTTGGTGTTTTGCTGCATTCTTCTCTCTGGCTTGTCAGCTCCTTCAGATCCTCAGTCTTGCCTATTTGCTTGAACTTTGAACTTCCATTGGCACCTTGTTGGAGTAGTTCTGTTCCTGTCTCTGACAGTGTAAGATGTTTAGTATTTCTGACGATTCTTCTTTTTTCATTGAATAACTACCCAAAGGTTAACTTATGGTTCCAATAATTAGAACTATTTTTTAAAGTTATGTGAATTCAAAGACTTGGTAATTCTTTAACTTCTTTTTAGCTTACACATCTTACTATTGTAATTTGTAAGTCTAGCAACTTTTAACCATCATTTTAAATTACTTTTGAAATAATATTTGGCACCATTTGAAACTTAATTGACATCTTCAAATATACTTAACTGAATTTATAGATTATATACTATATGTTGAATATTCTTCTTAAATTATTTCACTTGTGCAAAAGTACAGTCGTGCAAAATAAAAAAATCATCTTTCTGAATAGTAAATACTTCCAATTAATATGACAAACTTACAAATACCTTCAATTTTCTTAATAATTGCACAAAATGGCATAACTTTAATTGAACTCTGTCCTGTGACACCTCCTCCTCAAAAACCTTCTGCTTTCTCCTTGGTTTCTACTTTGCTGCTGTGTGCTGGTGAGACTCTCCTATAGAGGAAAAGCCATGTAAATGTGGATGTCCCTCAGTGCAGTTCTTTTCTCCAGTTTAATAATTTTTTTCAAAGTTTTAATTGTTTTATGTGGGAGAGTTACTCTGATACCAACTACTTTGTCATTACTTGAACTGGACCTCTCCGACCAGAGACTCTCAATAAATATAAAATAGAGACTGAGGAAATAAAGATATCACAGATAATTACCCAACAACAAATAATATCTTCTTTCATAGTCAAAGGTGGAAGATTTAAATGCAGAATTCACACATGTCTTGGGTCATACTGATGAAGTAAAATGTTTGAAATTTTGTTTTGTGGGCAGCGAAGCTCTTGACTTCCTGGCAAAACAGAAGGGAAGCTGCCATTTCATTTGTGTGACCAGTGGTGCTCTGGACTTGGCAGTGGCTCAAAACTCGTCTTCCAGCTCCTTGGCCTAGAACCCATGCTGTATTTTGTTCTTCCTTAAGTGGCTTAGATACCTGACAAATAGAAGATGACTGGTCTTTTAGCCTGCAAAAAAACAGTGCATATGCCTTAAGCGTATCAGGGCTCTTACAGACTTTGATAACTATAAATTCTGTGAGTTTAAACTTGGGAGAGAATTTGTCATTACTCCATTTGAAACTTGCATTCTACTAAAATGCCTCCTTTAATGCTATGGATAAAAAAATAGCAAGGAAGAAGTACAGAGAAGGATGGTGGAGAAAACAATTTTCAACAAAGCATTACACATAAAATGTATCTGAGAAAAAGGAACAAAGAAACCTAGGGAGCTGGGATAACCATCTCAAACAAAAGAGTAACCACTTTTGTGAACCAGTCTAAGCCAGTTTGGCTCAACAATGTCACATCAGATAAATAGAGATATGTGGGAGGCTACCTTTGATGTTACCGGGTGATACTTGATGTTGAAAGCAAGTCTTAGCCTAAACCCCAGTTCTGCCTAATGCATAAACCTTTATTAATGAATAGGAAAAAACATATGCATAAAATCTGTTCTTGATTTCTCTGGAACATCCATCTCTCTGTCCTTAGCTACTCTGACAGGTAGCTTACGTGAAAAATTTAACCTGAGGCCAATGCTACAATATTTTGATGGCCATGTCAGTCACTGGTTACTGGGGTCAAATGACAGAGTTGTTCCTGAAATGTAGTGGCCCAAGGCCTTTGGAGTCTTGAATATCAAGTGATTGCCAATTTGGGTTTGTTGAATTTTTATGCCATCTTCATTTAGTCTCGCATTTAGCCAACCATATATTTCAGAAATCATTCATTTTAGCAATGAAAATTTACTGCTGAGTTTCTTTGTGATTAACACAATTTCTTGTAAAGATTTTGATAAAATATTTGAAATGCCTAAGTGCACTTTCTGAGTGTGGATTCCTCTTTAATCTATTTCAAATGCTAACTGGATGCCCTTGCCTTGAGTATTAAAGTTAACCCATACCTGTATATATTACACTGCTTACTGACGGATTTTAAAAGCAATTTACTCCACAGATTATATAACAACTCTTGATGACAACCAGATTTGTCTAGAATCCCTTTGCCCAAATGAACAGATCTGAATCACGACCCATGCACTGAGGGTAGACATTGCTAATGAATAATTCACAGCTTTCTGCTAGGATTATATACAGATTCACCGTCTTCAGCACAGGCAGCCATTACCAATCCAAACGTTCAGTCCAGATAAAACTTGTCATCCTGGCCTTTGTCTTCCTCAGTTTAATGTCCAATGTTTATTTTATTTAAATTTTTAGGCAATAACTGACCCTCTCCATTTCACATAGTGCATGACAGCAGCTTCAGGCAATACACGTTTGACATTTGTAGACAAATAAAGTGGGAGGCAATTCTGTCCTGAGTATTACTGCTTTGAGAAGTCAACATTGCAGATGATTGCTTCAGAGCTATAGGAGCAAGAGACCGCCTATCAGGAAAATAGAGATAATTACAAACAACAATCACAGCTGCTAGCAGCAGCACTCATAACACATCATCAGAGTGAAAAGATTGCAACTAATGCATCAGACATTGAGCCACACTCAGTCACCTTGATGGACCCAGAGCAGAGACGATCTAAAGACAAAGCCAGCACTAATAGGGGAGGTGGAAACTAAAGTCCAGGGTTTGCCTTGCATGAGAAATTCTTACTCATTTCAGAATTCAGGGCCAAAGACTTAGCTCATTTTGCATAAGAGATTTATTATCTAAAGATTATTTATCAATCAACTCTGCAAGCTTTCGTAACATACTTGAACATTTCCTATAGATGGCACTTGAATCATTATGCTTATTTTTCCCAACTGTATAAAGAACCACCCTTCATGTAGGTATTGTGCCCTGCACTCTAGTTCCAAAGCCATTTAGGAAACATTTCATTGCTCCTTGACAGAGACATAGAATTTTCAGTAGCCAAGGCTTAGTTAAGTTTGACTCTTCTCCAGAAAAAGATAATTATGATTTATTAAACAATATTCATTTTTGGAAATACTCATTTCATTTCCTGTGAAGCATTTTAAATATTAGGATTATTTAGTAAATGCATTTTTTCCTTTAATTTCTTTTGCATCAATATCTTACCAAACTCTCAAAAATAACCAGCAACCATGACAAGTCAACTAATAAAACAAAACATGCATAAAAATAATAATAGCATAAGTCAAATAGATTAAATTCTGATAAAATCGTATTCTGCTTTGAAATAAGCAGTATAATCAGAATATATAAAAATTTATAAATAAGGTAGAGGAGGACAATATTGCCATCATTCTTTTTCTTTGTGTTCCAAATCTGCATATCCTATTAACATAAATTATATGCATTTGCAATGTTTATTGTCACTCACAGAAAAGATGTTTTTATTTTAGCAAAGTGTTAGTAATGTGTTTGCTTAAGGGACACCAAATGCAAAAATATATAGATGAATTTAGTTTTTGTTAAATATGGGTTAACTGGTCTATAGCGAGATGTAACTGGAAGTTTGTATTTGAGAGATGAAAATACACATATTAGTTACAGCCTTGGCCAGAAATGAGCTTGCATGGGGAATGTATACAGCATCATCTCTGATACTAAGGCAAGCAAACAATGGTGTGTGTGGATTTAGGTAACTTAATGAGAAGGGGGGATATTAAGGTAATTCCTGCATCATTGCTCCTTCTGTTTGCTCTTAGAAGAAAGGTGAGGTTAGTTTCAAAACTCCTAGTGACAATTCCTTTTTAGAAGTGTCAAAAGTAGCCCTGTTTCTTTTTCAAATCTTACTGTGTTTTTTTTTTTGCCCCCGTAAACCTGATTTCCCTACTGTTGATGTAGATTTTGGAAGGAACTTTCTAGAAAACATACTTTTTCCACGCTCCTGGACTATGCTCCATGCTCCTGTGCAGATAGGTCATGAGTAAAGTGATGACCATGGGAAAAACTGCACATGTTCCTTTCCTACCTTTTGCATGGGTGCCAATTCATCAACAAACTAAAGAAATTTTACATATATCCAAGTGCATTCTACATATAAACTATGTTTAGCATTGTCACATATAATATTTACTTGATCTGAATGATAATCCCGAAAGAAGAAAGGGAAGACATTCTTACTATTAATCAGACTCTAAAAGCATCTCCTATTTATAAAGCATCTTATAATATGCAAAATGTTTTCATACAGTCTTCTTATTCCAGCTTCAAACAAATTACCATGGTATCAGGACAATTTGCAAGAGAAATAAGTGTGAGTAGTTAGTATTCACAAAAGTTGTTCAAGGTCACTTATGACCAAATAAGTACAAATTAAAATTACCAGAAAACATTTTCACCTGTCAAATAATTGAGGAAATGATATACTCCATTTTGTCAAGGGCATGTGTTGGTAAAAGGGTACTATTATAGGCTGATGGTGAAGTTATCATTTATTATACCCTTTCTGAATGATTATTTTGGCACTAGGAATTCACTCAAGGTAAATGGGAGATATAAACAAAAGTTTCTGTGTAAATGAATTCTTACAGAGCTATTTATAATACACAATATGAGAGACCACATTTATTTGGGTAAATGTAATTAGAGGTAGCCATTTTGGACCAGGGGGAAATCTTGCCGATTGAGACCTTACAAAGGGAAACAAAAGTTGGAAGAAGGCTGGGAGCAGAGTGGCCCTAATCATCCACACTGCCCTTCCTTAGAGTTTTATATGAGAAAAATAAAATGCTTGCGTAAGGTACTATTCTTTTGGGATTCAGTTGTTATAGCCCAAACTAATTTTGACTGACGTAACCATACTTGCTGGCTTATGCATATATTAATGCATGTATTTAATATTTAAAAATATGTTTTAGAAAACCTCAATCCCTTTATTGTAAGCACAGATTGGTTACTAGGGAAAAGGTAGGAATGAATCTACATAGTAATCACTGACTCGTTAGCCAATAGAAATTGAAAATGTGAAGTTCTTTTCACAAGTATAGAAATATACATCTCTGATTAAACTGCTTAGGTAATACCCTTTATGCTTCTTCTAGGACTTGATGATCCTGAGATTTCTTTTAGCTTTATGAGTCTACAGTTGATTTAGCAGCCACATTTATTATTTGAAGAAAGCAGGAAAGCTGGTGTTAAATGTTCCTCAAAGTAGTATTGAGGTTTTAATTGTTACAGGACATATGGAAGAAAGAGACCCTGAGCAGCTCACTTCCAAGCCTGAAAATTTTTCAGTGAATATTTCAAAACACAATAGTGTGCCTGTTCAATTAGGAAGCTGTTGGTGTTTATTTGCTTTCACTGCACAGAACTTTGGCTACTCAAGTCATTGTAGCCCTTCCAAATTAATAAAGAGAAAACTTTTTGTTCACTGGTGAATATTCTATTAATTTTCACTTATGCAAAATCAATGCTACAAAAACTATGGAACACTTTTGATTATGGATTCATATTTTGGGATGTAATTTTGAGGGCACCATTACAGTTAATGAACTCTGCCAAGTTCAATTCAGTATACTGAGCTATAGGAAACTCTCAAATTTTTTGTCTTTGTGAATAGTGAAGGCAGCAAACTTTTTGACTACTAAAACAGCTTTCCTTAAAAAATAAGGTGTTTCTCTTCCTCAGATGCCTTCTCAGAAGACTTTTTCTAATCCTTTTTTTCAGCCGACAACCCTCATACTTATTAATTTTTCTATAGCATCTTACTTTATGTAACATTTTCTCTTTTCTCCCCGTCTTTTGCCTTTAGACTTCCCTTTTTTTCCTTCTCAGTGAGAGATGAAAATGTTAGTACTACTATAGATAAGGCTCATGGGAAATGGTAGCTTTATTTGGGCATCCGAGTGGGACTAAAATACTCCCTTGAACGAATTAGCCCACCTGGATCCTGGCATAGATGACTCTGCAGGGCCATCTGGAAGTGCACATAGTGGAGAGCAGAGAATGGTTGTGTGTTCTGAGGACACGGGGCTCCAAAGGAGAGCTCTGTCCTCCTGGAATCCGTGCCCATGTCCCCCGGCCCTTGTTTTGTTCTATTGCTGCTCAATGTTCAGTTCCTTATCCCCCTGTACATGTCTTGTCCACCTAATTTTTTTTTCTTCATTGCTGCCTCTTCTTCCTTAACTTGTTATCCTGAAGCTTGGCTATTCCTGGGGTTCATTCTTCTTCCTTATACTCACCCCCTTTGGGGTCACCTTTTAGAGTTGTGGCTTCGCTTATTTATAAAGGCACTAAATTTATTTCTCCGGTTCTGGCTTCAGGACTCCTCATTGGACATCAGTACTAAAACTCGTTTTTAAAACCAAACCCATTCTTTTTCCCCCTATACAAACCATCCCTTTGATGTCACATTTTTGCTACTGTATCACACTTCTCTAGTCACCCAGACGCAGAAAGTCTGATAGCCTTTCCTCTAATCAGACATTCCTTTGCTGTATCTCCTGAATCCATCCTTTCCTTTCCATTCCCACTGATACCACGCTGGCTCCATCCGCTTCGAGATCACTTGCACCGAATTTGAAAGGCCACACAAAGATTAGCTTATGCTCAAAGCGTTTTTAGCCTCTCCCTGGTCCAGCTCACCCTGCATACATCAATCTTCTTTAAGGTTAATCTCCCTTGCCTTTGGGACTAAATCCCTTTATACTGCATCTGAGGGCTCACACAATTTACCCTTTATATACCTTGGGAGCTAATCTACTTTTCTCACACAAAGCTTCAATTCCAATCCAATTCCTTTAACATTGTTTTTCCTCCATGTCTTTGCTCACTCTGTTCTCCCTACAAAGAGATTTTCAACACATTTCTCTATCAAAATCCTACCTTTTCTTAAAGGTCCAAGTTAAAATTTCACCCTTTCATGAGGCTCTCTCAACATGAATTTATATATGCTGCCTTCTCAACCCAGTGATGTTTTTATGACAATTTTGATTGTCAGTTTTATGATGCTTTGTTACTATATCTCTTTAATATCTTTTATCTCTAATTTTAGATTGTAAACTACTTGAGAGGAAGGTGTTTATTTGTATTTTCCACTGTTAATAGTAAGGAACAGCATACCAGTTTACTGATTGCTATCTGGAGATGATACCATCTATTATAAAAACTTTTCACCTCCCTTCTCTCCACGAATGGTGACTAATTCTGAAAGTTATCATTCAAAAGAGCTACCTACAGAATACGGATTGGATTTTTCTTGGTGATATATGTACTTAGTTTTTTTCCTCACTCAAATGCCAATGTAGGTTTTGATCTATCATTATTTGATTCCATTCTTGGGGTTTTTAGAGTTCAATGCCTCTAGTTATTGTTAGCAAGTAATATCATCATGCACAAAGAAGTCAGTCTCTGGAAATTAACAAAACAAATTTCCTCATTGTATAGCCACATGCAACATTGCCAGATTTAAACTGAGGACTCAGGGCTCTCCCATAAGAGGGTTTCTCTGTGACAATCCATAAAGCTTGAAGAAATTTCCAAGGCTAAAAGTAACACAGGGTCAAGTTGAGGGCCAAGAAAACTAATGGAAAGACTTTTCCCAGAAAGATTGTGTGGTGTCTTTGTCCCGGGAAATGATCCCCCTTCCTCCTCCAGGGTGTGTGTTGACAATTAGGCTAACAGCAGGTTCCTCTCCAGCTTTTGGAAATAAGGTTGGTAGTGGGCAGTAAGTAAACCAGTACAATCAAAGCAACTGCCTAATAAAAAAGCCACACTACTTTAGTTTCAGCATGAAATCAAAAAAGTTTAATATGTGAAATTCATGCTCTAAAAAGCAGCTCACATAATTTGTAGTACTTACTCTCCCGCAAAAACAAACAAACAAACAACAACAACAACCAAAAAAAAAAAAAAAAAACGTAGGAGAGCTTGACCAGAAAATGATCCAGTGGGTGTGAGAGAGAGCTCTTTTTCTTCTCAAATGTGAAATAATTTTGACTTTTTTTGTATATTGAAAGGAGCATTGAGTTAGAGCCACTCTGGAGTTGTAAAGGTCTATAGAATCCTCTCTTTAAAATAATTTTTATTGATTCATCTATAAGCAGAAATATTAGAATCCAATTTTCTGTCAACTGCTTTCATCAGATATTCTTTAAAATGTGTCATGAATATTTCCCATAGCTTCTTCTTTGTGTTCTCTTTTCTGCACAAACTATACTACTAAGCATTCACTTGGTATAATTTCCCACCTCTGAATCTCTGTTCTCATTATATTTGCATCAGAAATCCCAAAGAATTGCAGTATATAAGCACCCTATCTTAAGTTAGTTACTATATAACTAACCATACTCTTCTTGTAGGAGACAAATAAGGATTTAAGCTCACCCATAAATTATATCACATACAGTTGTCTGGCTACCTGATAAACATCATCTTATAAGTAGCAAAGGGAGGACCCCGAAAGGGTTAAAGTAGTGTATACACAAACCACCCTTGCAGTTGTAATGGTGACCTTAGAAAAAAAAATATCACTGTCTCTAATTTTTGGGTTTTAAGATACATGCTGAAAGAGCAAGAACATACAGTTTTTAACATCTAGATCTCACTTTCAGGACTGCATTCAGAATTTTTATAACACACCAAATTTGCGATGATTTCTATGGCTGTTATGGCTTCTGTGTCAGCCAGTTCAGGTGGAGGTTAAAGTTGACTGTGGGGCAATTTTCTGGTTTTTGGCAGTGTGTGACTTCTAATATTGGTTGCAATCTGTACTTTGCTAAGGTTTTCAGACTTTGTTTTTGAAGAAGAAGTTTGTTTGAAGGCTCTAGCTTTAACTAATCATGTTTAGCATGCTTAGAAATTAAAGAAACAGCATCTGATTAGATGCTTACGGGAGACTACTGAGCAAAAGGCACATATCTAGCTTTCAAAGAAATGGGTAAAACGCCTGGATACAATTAGCTTATCTGTGTAAGTAAGGTTTTTAAAAAATAATTGCCAAAAGTCATTATGTCCACTGCTTTGCTGAAGTTACCTTGTGAATTTGTCATAGTGGTTCTGTAAAATAGGAATGGGTAGGCCATGTTGTAGACTTGTACAATTTTTAAATTGCATTTGTCTTTTTCTTTCTGGAACTACGCCTCCATGTAATTTTGATGGTACAGAAGGTAATTGTGCCTTCATTTCTATGTAACATAGATCAAATCTGCCATTTTTAAAAACTAATCTCAGTAGCCAAAATTATTGTCCCAAGGGTGAAAACTGACCCCCAAAAAAGTCATCCAGAATCCATGTTGGAGATTCATGGGGTTCGTGGGGAGAGACACCTTGCCATTTTATCTGGGTTTTCTAGTATTGGGGATATCTGTATACTTGGAATGATAAGGGCCCATTTTTGCTGCTCCATGGGAAGAATCTTCCTATAAATGAGGCCAACCCAAAAGAAAGCAGAGCCAATAAATCATGCTAGCCAATGCATTTTTTTTTTTAGTTAAGCCACCTTAAGTAGGGTTTTTGACATGAACAATCAAAAGAATTCTAAGATTCCTTTCCATTTTATATAGAAGAGTTTACCTGACTTCCCCCCAAATACACAGCTTATTGGTGGCAGGCCCAGGTTTTTTTTTTTTTTTTTCTTTTTTTTTTTTTTTTCAACATTTATTTATTTTTGGGACAGAGAGAGACAGAGCATGAACGGGGGAGGGTCAGAGAGAGAGGGAAGCACAGAATCGGAAACAGGCTCCAGGCTCTGAGCCATCCACCCAGAGCCCGACGCGGGGCTCGAACTCACGGACCGCGAGATCGTGACCTGGCTGAAGTCGGACGCTTAACCGACTGCGCCACCCAGGTGCCCCCCAGGTTTTAATCCAAATCTCTGATTCCAGAACCACAGTCCTATAATGACACTGAGAATAGCTTGGGGAATTTGGCACCAGTCAGTTACTTAAGATATCAAGATGGCCATAGGCTCTGACTCCAATCGAACTAACCATTTTCTTCCCAAGAGGTTTTTGTGTGCCCTAAAATGATAAGGGGAATAGTTTTTGAAGGATGGATGTAGCCCAGAAGATTCAGGCACATAGCCTCTGTTTTTGTTGAGACGATTTTGAAGAATAGCTGTTTATCTTAACCTTGGCAAGTGAAAATGTTTTGTAGAAATTTTTTTTCACCTCTATCAGTGTTGACTTGAACTGGTTAGAAATGGTGGTTTATTGTGGTGCACATAGTCAATATAACCTAGTATTTATCAATGGGAGCTGCTGCAAAAATCCCTGGATTTGATCACCATCCTCTCCTGAGATGAATCTTCCTCATATGCTCTTCCATAAGCTGAAGAGAGGCTGTTCTCTCTAGCCCTCACTGTGTTTTGATGACCTAGTTAGTAAGAGGTCTCTGCTTGGACGGCATGGATAACTATACTGTGGGTAAGCTACTTCTTGGCTGTCTGAGACGTTTAGTGAAATATTAAAGTCTGGTAAATATTCATGGACCAGTGAGTATATCCTTTGGTTGAGATAAAAACAAGTATAGGAATTCTTGTCAAATAAGATTTCAAAACTTGTTCTAGAATTTCCTCAAATTAACATGTTTGAAAGAAGTTTCAGTATTAAGATAGATGGCACACTTCTTAGGTGTAGGGAAAGTGCCTTCACTTCTTCCTGAAATTTAAATTTCTTAACAATAATTTATGGGGATAAGGTCACAGGTATTCAATAATTTAAGTATCTCAGACTTAGTGGATACAATGAGAATTTGTGACTGGTAGATGCTCAGGTCTCACAGATGTTCAAGTTTTTGTTTCATTTTTGGGACCCTTTTGTTTACTCCAAAACAGAAAGAAAACTTTCAGTACACTGTTTCCAAACGTTAGGATACAAATACTCAATATTTGTCAGAGTGCACATTTTAAACTCTGTTTACCGAGGTTCCAGGACCAAGGCTGAGTTAAATATCATATCAAATTATTTTAAAATATATTTGTACTGCCTGCTATCCCCTTACATACAGTTGGAGGGGGGAAAAAAAGAACTGACTCCAAGTTTGTTGCTAGAAAATCTAGTGTTTGGGGTTTACAATAAATAAGCAGACATTGCTACTTGAGGCCTAATTTTTGAAGTCTTTAAAAAATAAAAGTCTAGTATAAAATGCAAATTGGGAAGTTAAGCACAGTGAGTTGAATAGGCAGTAGCCTCTGCTCCCTCCTGAAAATTCAATAAAATGACAGTACAGGTATTTTTAAAGATGATAGATACCTAAGGACAAAGAGAAGAGGAAATGTCAGTAATGAAACATTGGAAGCCAAAGAACAGATGGAAGGATTAAAACTGACTTAGCAGATCCCAGAATGCTGAATCCTAATTACACAGTGGAGAAAGCAAAGAAGCCAACTGATTTATACCATGAGACCTGCAAAGGGCTCCAGAATTGCTGATGCTAGAAAGTGCTGGAAGTGGAGACAAGAGTGGGTTGAAAACAAGAATTTTGGTTGAAAGTCTTTCCAGAAAGCCAGTCACCCAGTTTGCTCCTCTCCTCTGCTCAATCGGCCACTGCTTTCCTCCGATGCTGGCAGGTTTGTCCTCTCTAGAAGGTCTCCGTCCTGCAGAGACAGAGAAGCAGGGGAATGAAGTAAAGATTGATATATCTATGTTGACTCTCCCAGCTTGCCTGTTAGGATTATATCCACAAGCAAGAATTGAAGAAACTGTCTCTGAGGAATGATTGATCCTCTAAGTAAAGATGCTGACTACCTCCAGTGGATTAATTTAGGCAGACAACCCTAAAAAGAATACACATTCAACAACCATCTCTGTCCACCACAGGTAGACTTTCTAATCAACAGTTTTTTGGCTGAGTCATAAGTGGGAGCAGACCGTAGAGGATCACTGGGCATTTGAAAAAGGCTCCAATGTGAAAAGCATACACCAAAAATAAAGAAACAAAGAAATAAATAAAGTAATTTGGAGGGAAGAGTTTCTGTTGTATAGAAAACACAAAATGATCATAGTATAGTGAATAGTCCACCATGGCTGAAAATGAACATTGATTTAATAAAAATTATGTTTTGTTATCTTAATAGGAAATGGGAAATATGAATGCATGGGCGGGAGCCTCATCTTCACAGTGGGAAGTCAATAGTGTCTAAAACTCAAAGGTCAAGAAGAAGCAATTAAAGTAAATTACTCAGAAAAATAAAAATTAATAAAAAATTGTTAAAGGATTCAGAAGTGGTTGCCTCTAGAAATCAGGAAGCAGTGGCATATGGGAGGTCAGAGGCATGCTGTTTTTTTAAAAACAAGAGCTATTAATTCTGAACTGTGTTCATGTATAACTTTGACAAAAATAAAAATTGAAATAAATACACGGCATAAAATTTTTTCAAAAGATACATAGGTATCTGGAATACAATTTTTACAGATCTGTTTACCATTCTATGTCATAATGTGTTGTCATTATTAACTGTGCATATATATATATATATATAT
This sequence comes from Leopardus geoffroyi, assembly GCF_018350155.1. Taxonomy (NCBI): domain Eukaryota; kingdom Metazoa; phylum Chordata; class Mammalia; order Carnivora; family Felidae; genus Leopardus; species Leopardus geoffroyi. The sequence continues at coordinate 146,980,053 of NC_059326.1, forward strand.
ATATATAAAACAGAAATATTCATGTTTCTTTTTACTAATGAGAATAAAGCTGCACTTAACATCCCTACTCATATAACTTTATTCTTAAATTTTTATATGTGTGTATATGTATGCATACATACTCACATACTTATGTATATATCCAAATAACTGGCTTGTGATTTAGAAGTGAGGGTCTCCAGAAGGGAAAACAACAGAGAAACTTCCAAAGTTGCACTAAAGCCCCTTCTGGCACACATAAAGAATGAATGTTCAATTCTTATCCATGTGTTAAGACCCAGTTCGAATGCCACTTCTCCAAGTCTTCCCTGACCCATCCATCTGAAAGCAGTCAACTGTATGTTCCTTTACCTTTTGACATTTGTCACAAGCGATTCTCTTTCTGTTTTTGCCTCTATTCTTCTGTTGCCATTGATAACTCCCTAGCTTTACTTCTCACAAATTCAAACTCTTGGTGAGACTGCTTAATGATTTCTTTAGTTCCAAACCTGAAACCAGCTTGAGTCAGGTATTCCTCTTTGTGGCCAGGGCTTAGGGAGGGTTTGGTTGAATGAGGTGCTGCCTTCTTCTTTCTTCTTCTTTTTCTTTCTTTTTCACTTATTTATTTTGAGAGAGGGAGAGCATGCATGCACATGCACTCATGCACACACAAGCAGGGTAGGAGCAGAGAGAGAGGGAGAAAGAGAGAATCCCAAGCAAGTTTCAAGCCCAAAGCAGAGCCTCATGTGGGGCTCAATCTCATGACTTTGACATCTTTACTTCACCCGAAACCAAGAGTCAGATGCTTAACTGTCAGACACCCCGTGAGGTGTCTCTTCTTAAGACATCTGACTGTATGAAGGAGAAAGGGTATTTCCAGAAGGTACTGGACAGATGCCTCAAATATTTTCTACACCAGTGTTTATTATTACTTCTTTGGGTAAGAGGATGAGTAATTATTGGTAAAATCGTGTTGAGTCAAAACTGTTAAAGTGAGAAGGGAAAGTTGTCTTGAGGTTTGTTCAAGAAACTGGCCCTTCTCTCCTGGCCCAATTCTGTTCTATTCATTGATTAATTTATTCTGTTACTAGATTTGATATTGTACAACATTTTTAACAATTTTTATCATATATAGATATGGTAGTCAAAACAATAACTTGATGAACTATTAACTCTCTTTACTGATAACATTTATCCAGCAATGCAGTTTTCAGATGCATGTTCTCAAGTGTTTAATTCTTCTTAATTTCTATAGAAATTCCAGTAAAAGGTTAAGATGAATCATTATGGACAAATTAGATTAAACCAGAATCTGATCAATAGAAAAATGAATGTCACTATAGGAAACAGAAAATATTTGGGCAGTTGACCAGTTGACCAGTTTGATGTAGCAATAAAATTGTCCAACACAACTCAATGATTCAGGTACTGTCATTGAGGATTCTGTAGCTGAGCAATTATGTACGGCAACAGGGATTTTAGAAAATCTAGGTGAGGTTTAGATTATGAATATCCACTCATAAATATCAATTCATTTAGGGGTAATGACCTCACTAAGAAATGATTCACGTGAATAACCATATTCTTTTTAAATATTCTTTAAGCTTATTTATTTTGAGAGTATGTGTGTGCGCGCGTGCTCGCGCACACACACACAAACACACACACACACACACACACACACACACACACACACACACACGAGCAAGCGAGGGACACAGGGAGAGGGAGAGAGACCATCCCAAGCTGAGCACAGAGCCCAACACGGGGTTGGAACCCATGAACCATGAAATCATGATCTGAACTGAGATCAAGAGCCAGATGCTTAACTGACTGAGCCACTCAGGCACCCCAACCACATTCTGATTTGTTGGCATTACATGATTCAGTTTTTCACACTGAAAATACATTGTGCTTTGTCTAAACACATGTCTGTTCACTTATCCTTAGTCTAGAGCAGGAAAAAAAAAAAGCATTTTTCTACGAAGAAATTTTTATTCTTTGGGAAAAGTTGTATTTTTATGCTTGATTCCTTTGTAATTAATGGATTAATTTTGTGTTCCTCTTTCTTTTGCACAAACGGGTATCTTCTTGCTTATGTATTCCAAGTACATATTCCTCATTTAAAATACAAAACCTAATCACCCTATTTCCCTTGCTTTGGGAGCCTTGCTCTCCCAGCTAACCATTCATCATTGGCCTTTAAATTGCTGTAGGCAAGCAGAAAAGGATTTCCTTCTTTATATTTTCTTAGTATAATTTCACAGAAAAGAAAATTAATAGAAGTGTAAAAGACTGCCTGAGAACTTCTGTGGCCACTGCAATTTAGAAATGTTATTGAATTGGTACAAAAGTATGAAATAAAAGAAACAAAAATATTAGGCTAAAGAAACCTGCAGTTTTGCTTTTTACAATATCTGTAACGAGGTTCAGGCTGAACACCATAGACTTTCAAAGCCTGCTGCTCTGCAAAGACTGATGCCGCCTCACTCGCTGTCTCATCAGCCCAAATGTTAGACGATGACCATGACAGAGGCAGACACACCCAGTCTCATTCTGAATGAAACACAGGTACACAACCATAATAAAATACTGTTTCCAGCTACCAGACTGGCAGAGATGAAAAGGTTTGCTAATACACTTGGAGAGTAAGTGAGCTTTCTGCCCTCCAACCCTATTGGGAATGTGGGTTGATATGACCTCCACAGAGGACAATTTGGCATATTTACCAAAATTAAAAGTGCTCATGCTCTTGGCCTAGAATTCTACTTCTAAAAACTTACCCTTTAGAAAATATATCCATATGTACAAAGATACTCATTGTGACTTTTATTTTTGAAAATAAAATGATAAGCCAGGGAATACTTTAAATAGGGGAAAGTCTGTACCATATACAAGAGGTATTATTAAGTGCAGAGTATTGTGTGCAGGCAGAACAGTACCATTTTGGTTTTTCTCCATTTTTCCTTGTTTTTAAAGACTTAGACAATAATTCAGAAAGGTAGCATAAGAAGCTGAATACATGGGGTGCCTGGGTAGCTCATTTGGTTAAGTGTCTGACATTGGCTTAGGTCACGATCTCCTGGTTTCTGAGTTCAAACCCCGTGTTGGGCTCTGTGCTGACAGCTCGGATCCTGGAGCCTTCTTCAGATTCTGTGTGTCCCTCTTTCTCTGCCTCTTCCCCACTCACGCTCTCTCTCAGAAATAAACATTAAGAAGCCGAGTATAGGATTTGCCTTGGGAAGGGAGGTTTGAGGGGAACTTTGATATTGTGAAAAAATTTCACCATGTCAAACACAACATTTTCTGCTGAGTTAAGAAAAAAATGGCAAGTCCGGTTTCATAAGCTCATATTCCTACTGGTCGCTGCAGCTCGAACCTGTCATGGACCCCTAAACATTAACAGCAGGCTCCAGAGAGAAAAGTAGGAAACAGATGGAACAAATCCTATGACAGGAGTAACAATAGGAATCGTGATACTACTTCGCGTCCTTTGAATACTGACAATGTGCCTGGTATTGTAAGCATTTTACGTGGATTAACCTACTTAACTCTTACATCTATCCTAGAAAGTATATATTGCTATCTTCCTTATTTCTCAGAGGAGGTAGACCCGAGAGACAGAAAGGTTGAGGAACCCACCCAAGATCACCTAATTATGAAATGCCCACGATTTCAAGGACTGCCCTCAGCAAAGTGGAGAGCTCCCTACACTTAGAATCAGCACTATTTTGCCCTTTATGTTCAACTGGATTCCCAGTCCAATAAAAAGGTATTTTTCTCCGTGTGCTCATCCTCAAAAAAGGAGACCTGTTTTAGTTCACTATTTGAATTTGCAAATATTTGCAGAGACTGTGTGGGCACTATTAAAACTATTTAGTTCCCTTGGAAATTGAAAGGCTAAACAGACAAAGAAATGAGTGGAAGATAGGCCAGGCAAATGCCAAGAGAAAGATAGTGGGTAGTCAATATTAATATCAGAAAACACTATAGGAAAGTCATAATTTGGAAGAAAGATTTTTAAAAATATTGACAAAATATTAAATAACCACAGTAAAATATCATAACCATGAACGTTGAGTCATTAAATATATGAAATATATAAAACCAAAGGTAGTAAAAATTCAAGAAGTAGACAAAACCAGTCTTAGTGGCAGAATTTAACACACATTTCCATCTGTTGTTGTCACATCAAATGATGATATAAATACTAAAGAAATGAAAAAAGAATTAAAATAAGCTTAGTGAAGTAAATGGTTTACAACTCTGCATCTGAAAATTTGCATATGCATTTATTAAAATTTTTAATGATATGGGATTTTGATGCTACTGTAAGATGGTAGGATGTCTTTCCCTATACCGTTTCTTTTCTTTTCTTTTTTTTTTTTTTAAGGTTTATTTATTTTTGAGAGAGAAACAGAGTGGGGAGGGGCAGAGAGAGTGGGAGACACAGAATCTGAAGCAGGCTCCAGGCTCTGAGCTGTCAGCACAGAGCCTGACGCGGGGTTCGAACTTGTGAACTATGAGATCATGACCTGAGCCAAAGTCAGAAGCTTAACCGACTGAACCCCCCCAGGGGGGCCCTCCCTATACCATTTCTTGATGATAGTATAGGTTATTTTAAAAGATAGGAAAAAGATAGGACCATATAATAGGAAATGTATTCAGATGCAGGCAACAGTAGCATTCTTAATAAGGTAGAGAAAAGAGATTCTGTTAATAAGGTAACTGGAGTCATGCCATTCAATACTGTCAACTTTTAGGGTAAAAAGATAGGCTTGCTTTGTGGCTTTTTCATCCTGATGCTGAACCAGAAAAAGTGGATGGATGGATGGATTTATTTATTTAAACTGTATTTTTTTAATGTTTATTCATTTTTTTGAGAGCATGAGCAGGGGAGGGGCAGAGAGAGAGGGAGACACAGAATCCGAAGCAGGCTCCAGGCTCTGAGCTGTCAGCACAGAGCCCGATGCGGGGCTCGAACTCACGAACTGTGAGATCATGACCTGAGCCGAACTTGGACGCTCAACCGACTGAGCCACCCAGGCGCCGGTGGATTTTTTTTTTTTTTTTTTTTTTTTTTTTTAATAGCAGAGTCTGATAAAATCTTTGGGTAGAGCCAAATGACTGACAATATTTAGGCCAGAGCTCATGACCGAGAAGCAGCAAGATGCAGACCAGAGATTAGAAGGGAACAGAAAATTCATCTTTTGCTTATTGGTTTCTAGAAGCTGTTGATATATTATTGATGTTAACTTTTAATTTTATATTCAAATTATATCTAAATATATCCAAATATTTGTATTTTATTCAAATAATTATATCTATTAAATATTTTTAAAATTTTTATTTTTTTAAGTTTTTGTTTAAATTCTAGTTGAAATACAGTGTAATAATAGTTTCAGGAGTAGAATTTAGTAATTCAACACTTGCATACAACACTTGGTGTTCATCATAGCAAGTGCACTTCTTAAACCCCATAACCTATTTTACCCATCTTCCACCCTCCTCTCTTCTGTAACCACCTTTCTTCTCTATAGTTGAGTGTTCCTTGGTTTGCCTCCCTCTCTCTTTTTTCCCCTTTGTTCATTTGCTTTGTTTCTTAAATTCCACGTATAAGTGAAATCATACATTTTTCTCTGACTTATTTCGCTTAGGATAATACTCAGTAGCTCCATCCACATCATTGCAAATGCCAAGAATTCATTATTTTTTATGGCTGATCCATTGTGTGTGTGTTCACATATATATACATACCTCCTTTTTATCCATTCATCAGTCAATGGACACTTAGGCTGTTCACATAATTTGGCTATTGGAGATAATGCTGCTATAAAGATTGAGGTGTATGTATCCTTTCAAGTTAGTATTTTTGTATCCTTTGGGTAACAACCTAGTAGTGCAATTGCTGGATCATAGGGTAGTTCTATTTTTAACTTCTTGAGAAAACTCCATACGGTTTTCCAGAATGGCTGCACCAGTTGGTGTCTCCACACACACAAAAAAAGAGTGTTCCCCTTTCTCCACATCTTTGCCAGTACCTGTAGTTCCTTGTATTGCTGATTTTCGCCATTCTGACAGGAGGGAAGTGATATCTTATTGTAGTTTTGATTTGTATTTACCTAATTATGAATGAGGTTGAACATCTTTTCATGTGTCTGTTGGCATTCTGTATGTCTTTTTTGGAAAAATGTCTATGCATGTCTTTTGCTCATTTGTTAACTGAATCATTTGTTTTTGAGCGTTGAGTTTTATAAATTCTTTATAAATTTTGGATACAAACCCTGTATCAGTTACATCATTTGCAAATATCCTCTCCCATTCCATCAGTTGACTTTTAGTTTTGTTGATTGTCTACTTCATTGTGCAGAAGTTTTTATTTTGATGAAGTATCAATAGTTTATTTATGCTTTTGTTTCCCTTGCTTCTAGAGACACGTGTAGTAAGAAGTTGATATGGCTGACGGGTTACTGTGTTCTCCTGTAGGATTTTGATGGCTTCCTGTCTCACACTTAGGCCTTTATCCATTTTGAATTTATTTTTGTGTATGGTGTAAGAAAATGGTACAGTTTGGGGCGCCTGTGTGGCTCAGTCGGTTGGGCATCCGACTTCGGCTCAGGTCATGATCTCGTGGTTTGCGAGTTCAAGCCCCGCGTCGGGCTCTGTGCTGACAACTCAGAGCCTGGAGCCTGCTTCAGATTCTGTGTCTCCCTCTCTCGCTGCCCCTTCCCTGCTCATGCTCTGTCTCTCTTTCTCTCTCAAAAATAAACATTAAAAAATTAAAAAAAAAAAAAGAAAATGGTACAGTTTTATTCTTGTGCATGCTATTTTTGTCAATATCATTTAAACAAATTTTTTAATGTTTATTTATTTTTGAGAGAGAGAGACAGAGACAGAACATGAGCAGGGGAGGGGCAGAGAGAGAGGGAGACACAGAATCTGAAGCAGGCTCCAGGCTCTGAGCTTTCAGCACAGAGCCTTATGTGGGGCTTGAACTCATGAACCATGAGACCATGACCTGAGTCAAAGTCAGAAGTTTAACCTACTGAGTCACCAGGTGCCCCTATTTTTGCCAATATCATTTTTTGAAGAGACCCTCTCTTGCCCATTGGATAATATTTACTGCTCTGTCAGAGATTAAATGACCATAGAGTTGTGGGTTCATTGTTGGGTTTTTTATTCTGGTCTATTGATATATGTGACTGTTTTTGTGCCAGTACCATACTGTTTTGATAACTAGAGCTTTGTAATAGAACTTGAGGTCCAGAATTTGATCCCTCCAGCTTTGCTTTTCTTATTCAATGTTTCTTTGACTCTTCAGGCTCTTCTTTGGTTCCATACAAAGTTTAGGATTGTTTGTTCTAGCTCTCTGAAAAATGTTGTTGGTATTTTGATAGGGATTGCATTAAATGTGTAGGTTACTTTGGGTAATATAGATATTTTAACAATTTTCTTCCAATCCATGAGCATGGAATCTTTTTCCATTTCTTTGTGGTTTCTTCAATTTCTTTCATCAGTGTTCTATAGTTTTCATAATATAGGTTTCACCTCTTGGTAGGTATATTCCTATGTATCGTATGGTTTTTGATGCAATTGTAAATCGGACTGATTTTTAAATTTCTTTTTATGCTTCTTCATTATTGGTGTATAGAAATGCAATGGATTTCTGTATGTTGACTTTGTATCCTGAGATTTTACTGAATTTGTTTATCAGTTCTAGCACTTGTTGGTAAAGTCTTCCGGGTTTTCTATATAGAGAATCGTGTCATATGAAATATTGAAAGCTTGAATTCTTCGTTGCCAATTTGGATGCCTTTTATCTATTGGTGTTGTCTGATTGCTGTGGCTAGGACTTCTAGTACTATGTTAAATAACAGTGGTGAGAGTGGACATCCCTGTCTTGTTCCTGACTGTAGATGAAAAGCTGTCAGTTTTTCCTAATTGAGGCTGATACTAGCTCAGGTTTTTTTGTTTTTGCTTTTATTTATTTATGTTTGTTTCTTAATTTTATTTAAATATAAGTTAGTTAACATATAGTGTAATATTGGTTTCAGGAGTAGAATTTAGTGATCCATCACTTTTATATAACACCCAGTGCTCATCCCAACAAGTGCCCTTCTTAATGCCCATCACCCAGGTAGCCCATCCCCCCACCTGACACCTCTTCAGCGACCCTCAGTTTGTTCTCTGTAATTAAGGGTCTCTTATGGTTTACTTCTCTGTTTTTACCTTATTTTTCCCTCCCTTCCACTATGTTCATCTGTTTTGTATCTTAAATTCCACATATGAGTGAAATCATAGGATATTTATCTTTGACTGACTGACTTTGCTTGGCAGAACACATTCTAGTTCCATCAATGTTGTTGCAATGGTAACATTTCATTCTTTACAATCATCGAGTAATAATCCATTGTATATCTCTACTACATTTTCTTTTTTTTTTTTCTCCTTCCTTCTGGTACAGAGTATTTCCCTTCATTTTTTTTTTAATTTTATTTTTTATTTTTTAAAGTTTATATCCAAATTAGTTAGCATATAGTGCAACAGTGATTTCAGGAGTAGAATCCTTAGTGCCCCTTACTCATTTAGCCCCCCCCCCCCACAATCCCTCCAGTAACCCTCAGTTTGTTCTCCATATTTATGAGTCTCTTCTGTTTTGTCCCCTTCCCTGTTTTTATATTATTTTTGTTTCCCTTCCCTTATGTTCATCTGTTTTGTCTCTTAAAGTCCTCATATGAGTGAAGTCATATGATGTTTGTTTTTCTCTCATTTCACTTAGCATAATACCCTCCAGTTCCATCCACATAGTTGCAAATGGCAAGATTTCATTCTTTTTGATTGCCAAGTAATACTCCATTATATATATATATATACCACATCTTCTTTATCCATTCATCCATCCATGGACATTTGGGGTCTTTCCATACTTTGGATATTGTTGATAGTGCTGCTATACACACTGGGGTGCATGTGTCCCTTCGAAACGGCACACCTGTATCCCTTGGATAAATACCTAGTAGTACAATTGCTGGGTCATAGGATAGTTTATTTTTAGTTTTGTGAGGAACCTCCATACTGTTTTCCAGAGTGGCTGCACCAGCTTGCATTCCCATAACCACATTTTCTTTATCCACTTATCAGTCAATGGACATTTGGGCTCCTTCCATACTTTGGCTATTGTCGATAGTGCTGCTATAAACACTGGGGTGTATGTGCCCCTTTGAATCTGCATTTTTTTCAAAAAAATTTTTTAATGTTTATTTATTTTTGACAGAGAGAGAGAGACAGGGCATGAGTGGGGGAGGGGCAGAGAGAGAGGGAGACACAGAATCTGAACCAGGTTCCAGGCTCTGAGCTGCCAGCACAGAGCCTGACCCGGAGCTCGAACTCATAGACCGTGAGATCATGACCTGAGCCGAAGTTGGATGCTCAACTGACTGAACCACCCAGGCGCCCCTGAATCTGCATTTTTGTATCCTTTGCATAAATGACTCGTAGTGCATTTGCTGGGTTGTAAGGTAATTCTATTTTTAACTTTTTGAGGAACCTCCATACTGTTTTCCAGAGTGGCTACACCAGTTTGCATTCCCACCAGCAGTGCAAAAAGGTTCCTCTTTCTCAGCATCTTCACCAACATCTTTTATTGCCTGAGTTGTTAATTTTAGCCATTCTGACAGATGTGAGGTAGTATCTCATTGTGGTTTTGATTTGTATTTCCCTGATAATGAGTGATGTTGAGCATCTTTTCATGTGTCTGTTGGTCATCTGGATGTCTTTTGGAAAAGTGTCTATTCATGTCTTTTGCCCATTTCTTCACTGGATTCTTTGTGTTTTGGGTGTTGATTTGGATAAGTTCTTTATACACTTTGGATACTAACCCTTTATCAGATATGCCATTTGCAAATATCTTCTCTCATTCTGTCGGTTGCCCTTTTAGTTTTGTTGATTGTTCTTTCACCATGAAGAAACTTTTTATCTTGAAGTCCCAATAGTTCATGTTTGCTTTTGTTTCCCTTGTCTCAAGAAATTGCTGTGGCCAAGGTCAAAGAGGTGGCTGCCTGTTTTCTCCCCCCAGGATTTTGATGGTTTCTTGCCTCACATTCAGGTCTTTGATCCGTTTTGAGTTTAATTTATGTATGGTGTAAGAAATTGGTCCAAGTTTATTCTTCTGCATTTCACTGTCCAGTATTCCCAATACTATATGTGAAAGAGACACTCTTTAATCCATTGGATATTCTTTCTTTGTCAAAAATTAGTTGGCATACATTTATGGGTCCTTTTCTGCGTTCTCTATTGTGTTCCATTGATCTGTGTGTCTGTTTTTGTGCCAGTGCCTGTGATTACAGCTTTGTAAGCTGTTGGTTTTTGATGTTGAGGTATGTTCCCCCTAAACCTACATTATGAAGGTTTTTATCATGAATGGATGCTGTACTTGGTCAAATGCTTTTTGTGCATCTATTGAGAGGTTCATATGGTACTTATTCTTTCTTTTATTAATGTGTATATCATGTTGATTGAGATACAAATATTGAACCATCCCTGCAGCCTAGGAATAAATCCCACTTGATTGTGATGAATGATTCTTTTAACGTACTGTTGGATTTGGCTTGGTAGGATTTTATTGAGATTTTTTTTGCATCCATGTTCATCAGGGATATTGGCCTGTGGTTCCCTTTTTAGGGGGTTCTTTATCTGGTTTTGGTATCAGAGTAATGCTGCCCTCATGAATGAATTTGGAAGTTTTCCTTCCATTTTTATTTTTTGGAATAGTTTGAGAAGAATAGGTATTAGCTCTTCTTAAATGATTGGTAGAATTCTCTGCTGAAGTCATCTGTACCTGGACTTTAGTTTTTTAGATTTTTGATTACTGAATGCATTTCTTTGCTGGCTATTGGTCTGTTCTAGTTTTTACTTCTTCTTTTTTCAGTTTTGGTAGTTTATATGTTTCTAGGAATTTGTCCATTTCTTTCAGGTTGTCCAATTTGTTGGCATATAGTTTTTCATAAAACTCTCACAATTGTTTGTATTTCTGTGATGTTTGTTGTTATTTCTCCTCTCGAATTTGTGTTTTTCTTTATTTGGGGTCCTTTGTCTTTTCTTTTTGATAAGTTTGGCTAGGAGTTTATCGGTTTTATTAATTTTTTTAAAGAACAAGCTCCTGGTTTCATTGATCTGTTCTTTTGATTTTTAGTTGCTATATCATTGATTTCTGCTCTAATATTTATTATTTCCTTCTTTCTGTTGGCTTTAGGCTTCTTTTGTTTTTCTTTTTCTCATCTCTTCAGGTGTAAGGTTAGGTTGTTGGAGATTTTTATTTCTTCTGGATCTATTATATTCAAATATTAACTCTATTTCATATCCAAATATATTTACATATTTTCCAGTGCATTTTTTTGGATTTATTTTTGTGTAGGTTTTTTTTTTGTCTACAAATGTTTGTATTTTAGTATTTTGTTTGAAATGTGTTTATTATCTCCATAACCATTTGTAGATCCTTGTTTTATTATGTAAAATTTAATAGTTTCATTTAGTGATATTTTTCCAAAATTGGAATTTTTAACCTCTATCCTAGTAGGCCAATTTTTTACTTTCAAGGTATTTTAATTAGTACATGGATCTTGTTTACCCTGTATCTGTTCCTTACATTAACTTGGGAGTTAACCCCTCCCTCAGGGTTCAGTTTGGAGAATCCTCTTGGTGACATCTTTAAGAGCTTAGTCCACTGCTTGGGTGCTTTACTTCAGTTTTCATTCGTTTCAGTTTTCAGTCTTTGCTCTCAGTTGTGCAGTCTGTGCTCTGCTCTGATATTCATTTCCTAAACCCTACCAGCAGGAAATAAGTAACTATAATTGCTTGATCAATAATGAGGCATGGAATATCTTTATTTCTGTGTCAGATTTTACTTTATCCATTACTATTTATAATTTCAAAACGTCCACTATGTAAGCAACACATCAATAAAAATACACTCCTATTAAAATCTCCTTTATTACTCTCCCCCTGTGAAACATCTACCATGCCATTATGCCTCACTGATTCATGGCCCTCTTTACATGGCATCTGTCACCCCAACAGGGTGGTGAGTGCTGCCTCTACCCTTCAGTCTTTGTAACTGCCTTGCAAGGGTTCTGTTCTCTCACTGCTCTATCAGATACATGTTTCTCTCCTGGTGATCACCTTGAATCTTCTTGGTGCCAGAGCTTTGAGATAATCTTGCAGAATCGGGGAAAAGTGTCTTTTCCTCCTTTGTATTACACCTTTTTTAATAGAATTCAAAAGCTGAGTTCTTTGGACCCAGTGATACACTGTATTCAGTGAGTAACTTAGAGTTGATTCCTCAAAAGCTGACTCTGAGATGACATAACAACAGGTGGTTTGTTTATTGAGTATTCCAGGAAGCACAAGTAAAGGGGTAAAGAAAGAGATGGGGAGGGGAGGGAAGCACTGATAAAGGTTCATTCATAAGCGGGTTATGGGCTCAACCTCACTATGGGCTATTTGAGATATTGGGTGGAATACATGTCACAATTGTCCACTGAATGTCTAGGAAACTTGGTTATTTATCTGCTGGCTCCCATTTCTCATTTGTTGAGGGGGTACTCCTGGGGAGTGATAACTCTCGAGCTACACTGGGCTATTTCTGGGCTACCCTGTAACACTGGGCAAATTTGCATGATTCTGGAGAAAGCCCAATGACTGAGAAACAAAGAGACGCAGGCTCTGAGGTGAGCTGGCATTGCTGCCAGGGCATAAACAGCACCTGCCTCTGAGAAATTCCACTTTTCCTTTATACTTAAAAACTCCTTGCACCATCCATGCAAATCTATTTTTTCTGAGCCAACTTGACCATGAATGTTGCCATCCTTTGTGGAATTCACTTGCTGTCTGCACACTCTGCCACCTTCTCTTCCCCTGATACGCTCTGTCAGCTACTCCAGTTTTCCAGGCAGACCTGAGGACAACTGAACCCCATAAATGGATACAAGCTCAGTTATTTCCAAAGAGCCCCAGTAGACTTCCTTACAAACCAATTTCCCAGTAGTTCACAAGCACGATGCCCATGACACATTTGACTAGTGGACACAGCAGCCCTCAAGGTGAGAATCACACTATACAATCTCAAAATAAAATTATATCTTTTATGTCTTTTTTTTTTTCCAGACCTCTGCTGACTGGTACTTGACTATTCTATATAATGTAACACAGATTTACTTATGGTGTTTTAACAATTTTCTCTAGATACTCTTAGCAACTTAAGACTTCTAAAAATTTGCCTTAAGTGCAGAGTTAAAGTGACAGCATTCTTTTAAAAAGGAAAGAAAATTAATGGGCTCCATCGTGCTGAGAATGCCACATAATTGTTGCCCCTTCCTTGCTATATACAGTCAGCTGCATTTATTTAATTGTGACGATTTAGAAGGAAATACCTCAAGAAAGTTTAACTTTGGCAAGTGACACTCGGTCAGAACCATGCAAAGACAGAAGAGAATGATGAGGACTTGGATGATTACTGAAGTTCTCTCTCATTGATTTATGTTGAAGCTCAAGACAAGGAGGCCAGCGTCTCTATCATGCTCATCCTTCTGTTTTAATATGGAAATACTTGTGTGCTAAAGGATTCCAGGGAAGGCAAACAGGGAGGGTAAAATGAGTTGCCCATGGCGGAATGGGATGTGGAACCTCAGATTAGGTGAGATTAACTTGTGTGTGGGACATGCTCCCAATTAGCAATGTATCTGAAGGAGTATCTTAAGCATTTGTTGTTTGGGTTGTAGGAGCTCTAATGCTGTTTCACATGGGTTGACATCTGACTGATGTCTCTCTAGACTCCCTGGTTTAGCACTATATCCATGGTGTGCTTACTAAATGCCAAGTGACATATTGCCATATGTTGAGACTATATTAAATAGCCTCAAATTTGTATCTAATACTTTTATCCATATTCAGGGGAAGGGCGGGATAAATTTGTGGAGAAATAAAGAACTTCTTCTTTATTATAGCCATAGAATTGAGGTAAGACTAAACGATCAAGTCCTGTTTTCATTTTTCTCCAGTTCATCTCTGTGTCTCTGTCTGTGTCTACCTGCCTCGTTCTCTATTTCACACACATGCATGCTTGTGTGGATACACACATACTATTGAGATTCTCTCTTCCCTACCAAGGATATTCGCTACACTCAAACTTGACCTGTACATTTGAGATAAATGAGTGTGGAAATGTGGTATTAGTGTAAAAAGTAGAGGTTTTGATAATGAACAGTTTTGAACCCTGCCCCTGCCACTCAGCTCTATGGCTTGCAAGTTATACAAATTTTTGAACCTTAGTTCTATGAAGTTCTAGATATTTGCTACCCTCAACAGTGAGAGAATGACATGTCTCTTCCCATGGCATGTGGCTCATGGTAGATTTCCATAAGAGTATTAGACTTCCAGCCATTACATCGCATTTGACCAAGTGACTTGCTTTAGCCAACATATTGTGAATAAAAGCTTTAAGAGCCATTTTGTGTTTCCACTATTGGTCTTTTCCTCTTACAAGATTGGTCTATACCAGATAAGGGCTGTTTCTTCAGTTTTTGTCTGGAAAAACAGAAGACATGAAGCACAGACACAATCTATCCACATTGGAGACCCGTAATGTGAGCAGGAAATAAACCCTTATTGCTATACTACTTTGTACCTTAGCCTAAAGTGATTTACACATTTTCTTATCTATAAAGTGGGGGTAACATTACCCATTCTGCAAAGCTAATGTAAGACAGAGTGAGATATACATTAATACATACATTAAAGCTTAGCAACTGGTAACCAACACAAGGTTTGGAGATGGCAATTGAAAAATTTTGGGTGGCAACAAGGAGAGATTTTAAAGGTGCTTCTAACCAAGAAAAGACACTTTCTTCTGAAATAATCTCTTTCTTCCCTTCTAGGAAAATAACTGTATTTAATTCAAGTCACAGTTCTAATTTCACATCTTCTCTAAAGCTTTACCTGACCCTCTGTCCCTATGCAAAATCAATTGCCTGTCTGTAGCCGTAACAACATTGTGTTACAAATGTTTGCATGCTGACTTTCCCAATAGAATGTACAGGCCTTTAGGGTAGAAGCTAATTTTTATATTCAAACATCCAAAAAGCAATGCAGTAGGTAGAAATTATAGTGGAGTCTGAACATAGAAATGATTTTAATTTATGCCAACAAGCCACAACAAAATTTGATAGGACCCTGTTATTTGTACAGTAACAAACAAATCTAGTAATGTGCATTCACATGGTCAGGTTTATAGTATAACCAAAAGGAGTAAACACTGAACATAAGAATGTCTTGAAATTTTTCACCCTGCTCTTGTCTTCATCACTGAAATTAGAAGCAGAATGGTTTGAATGCCCTAATATCTGTGTACACACTTTCCTTTGGTCCTTTTTTAGTCTCCTCTTGTGGTTCTCACAGTGGTTCACCATGTAAGAATTTACAGTGTATGTAATATATGTATGTTTATTATAGTGTAGGGGCAAGCTAATGGGTTTTCAAGACATTTTTTAATTCAAGTATAAATAATGTCATAGGTTTTCAAAGGACATTTTTAAACAACTTCACTGAGGTAAAACAGACATGTAATAAAGTGCACAGATTTAAATTTTACAACTTAAAAAGGTTTTAAAATTTATTTATTTATTTATTTATTTATTTATTTATTTTGGGGGGAGGGGGGGGAGAGAGAGAGAGAGAGAGAGAGAGAGAGAGAGAGAATGAACCAATGAATGAATGAATCAATCAATCCCAAGCAGACTCCGCGCTGTGAGTGCAGAGCCTGATGTGGGGCTCCAACTCACTAAATGGTGAGATCATGACCTGAGCTGAAGTCAAGAGTCAGAGGCTTAATCAAATGAGCCACCCAGGTGTCCCTAAAACGTTTTGACACATGTACACACCTGTGAAATTATCTCCACAATCAAGATAGTGAATGTTTCTGTTACATCCAGAAGTTTTCTTGTTCACCTTGGTAGGTATATTCCTATGTATCTTAGGGTTTTTGATGTAATTGTAAATGGGGCTGATTTTTAAATTTATCTTTATGCTTCTTCATTTTTGGTGTATAGAAATGCAACGGGTTTCTGTGTGTTGACTTTGTATCCTGAGATTTTACCAAATTTGTTAATCAGTTCTAGCAGTTGTTGGTGAAGGCTTCTGGGTTTTCTATATAAAGAATCATGTCATCTGCAAATGTTGGAGATAATTCTAGATATCTTTCTAGAGCTTTGTAGAAATGAAATTATACAGTGTTTACTCTTTGTTTGGCTTCTTTCACTCGGTGTGATTATTTTGAGATGAACATTTGGGTTGTTCCCAGTTTAGGGCTGTAGCAAATAAAGCTTCTTTGAACATTCAGATACATATTTTTGTGTAGACATATGTTTTTATTTATCTTGGGTAACTAGCTAAAAGTGGAATAGCTAGATCATATTATAAGTTTATATTTAACATGTTAAGAATTTGTCAAACTTTTCCCAAGTGTTTGACAATTATGCATTCCATTATCAGTGTATGAAAGCATCAGTTTTTCCACATCCTTGTCAACACTTGGTATGGTCAGTCCCTTTAAGTATAGCCATTCTATGATGTATGTATCTCATTGTGGTTTTAATTAGCATTTCCCTAATAACTCACAATATTTAGATTTTCATATGCTTATTTGTTACCTATATATTTTCTTTTGAGAAGCATCTGTTCACATGCATTTCCCTTCCCCCCCCCCATTTTTATTGTGTTATTTTCTTATAATTGCATTTTGACAGTTTTTGTATTTTTACAATACAGGTATTTTATCAGAAATATGCTTTGTCAATATTTTTTCGCAGTCTATGGCTTGTCTTTTCATATTCTTAATAATGTCATGTGGAGAGCAGAAGTTTTCATTTTTGACAAAGTCTATTTTATCAATTTTTTAAATGGATATACTTTCAGTGTCTAAGAAATTGTTGCCTAATCCAAGGCCATATAGATTTTCTCTTAAATTCTCTTCTGAAAGTTCTGTAGTTTCAGGTTTCACATTTGGTTCTATAACTCATCTTGAGTTAGTTTTTATTATAGTGTGAGTTAAAGATCAAAGTTCATGCTTTTTCATACAGACAGTTATTTCTGCCACTATTTCTTGACCATCTTCTCTCTATGTTGAAAATCAATTGTCCATACTTTGGCTATTATGAATAATGTTGCAATGAACATGGGAGTGCAGATAGCTCTATGATACAACGATCTTGTTTCCTTTGGATGTTTACCCAGAAGTGGGATCACTAAATAACGTGGCAATTCTTTTTTAATTTCTTCATGAAACTCCATACTTTTTTCTATAGTGGCTATTCCAGTTTATATTCCTACCACTAGTGCAACAAGGCTTCCTTTTCCTGAACAGTCTTGGCAACATTTGTTATCACTTGGTCTTTTTGTTAGTAGACAACCTAACAAGGTGGGAGGTGATGTCTCATTGGGGTTTTGATGTGCATTTCTCTGATGCACAGTGATGTTGAGCACCTTTTCATGTACCCATTGGTTTTTTATCTTCTGTAGAAAAAAGTCTATTCAGGCCCTTTGCCCATTTTTTAATTGGACTTTTTGTTTTTTAGAGGTTTTTTTGCCATTGAATTTTATGAATTCCTTATATATTTTGGATATTAACCACTTATCAGATAAGTGGTTTGAAAATATTTTCTCGTGTTCCGTGTATGTCCATGTCATTTTGATGATGGTTTCCTTTGCCAAAGTTTCTTAGTTTATGTAGCTCCACTTGCTTATTTTTGCTTTTGTTGCCGATTAAAAAAATTAGTGCCAAGACCAATGTCCAGGAGTTTAACCTCTATGAAGAAAATGTGGTAAACACGATGGAATATTATTCAACCAAAAAAAAAAAAAAAAAAAAAAAAAAGGAAATCCTGTCATTTGTGACACAATGGATGATACTGAAGGGCATTATGCTATGTGAAATAAAGCCAGAGAAAGACAAAAACTGCATGGTATCTCTTACATGTAGAAAATATACAGTCAAAGTTAAAGAAACAGAGAGTAGAAAAGTGGTTTCCTGGGGCTCCTGGTGACTGTAGTTGATAACACTATATTGTATAATTGAAATTTGCTAAGAGAGTAGAACTTGAATATTCTTACCAAAAGTGAAAAAAAAAACCCCACAAAAAATAGAAGGTAAATACGTGAGATAGTAGTTGACTCAATGGGGTTAGTCCTTTCACAATGTATACATATATCAAATCACATCATACACTTTAAATATCTTACAATTTTATTTGTGAGTTATACCTCAGTAAAGCTGAAAAAAGTCTTTTCCATAAATAGGGGTATATTTCTGGATCACTGTAGTGATCAGTGTAGGTTTATAATAAATCTGTAAAGCAGATATTAGCCTTCCAACTTTGTTTTTCTACTCAAAATTGTTTTTGATTATTCTAGGTCCTTTGCATTTCCATGTGAATTTTATATGTAGGCTGTCAGTTTTATAAAAACAGCTGTTGGAATTTTAACTAAAATTGGCTTCAACCTATGGATTAATTTGGAAGGCATACAATCTTGAGTATTTTTCCAACTCATGAATGAAGTATGTCTCTCCTCTTATTTAGGTCTACTTTATTTTTTCTCAACAACTTTTTGCAGTTTTCAGTGTACATATCTTTTGCATTTTTTTGCTATTATAAATGGCATGAGTTTTAAAAAATTCTAATATACAGTGCCTGTTGATAATAAATATATAAATAAAATTGCCTACAGAATATTTATCTTCTGTCTTGCCATCTGGTTAATCTCATTTATTAAATCTAGTAGCTCTGGGAAAGATTGCGTTATATTTTCTGCATAGTGGGTCATATTTTTTATGAATAAACGGAATCCTTTCCTTTCCAATCTGAATACTTATTTTTCTATTTCATGGAAATGAAGAGACCATCTAGTACAGTTTTGAACAGAACTGGTGAGGTTGAGACCTCCTTGTCTTCGTCCTGCTCTTAGGAGAAATGTATTTAGTCTTTCACCATTAAGTATGATATAAGCTATACCCATATACACATACCCTTTATCAGGTTGAGAAAATTCCCTCCTGTT
Source organism: Leopardus geoffroyi (assembly GCF_018350155.1). Taxonomy (NCBI): domain Eukaryota; kingdom Metazoa; phylum Chordata; class Mammalia; order Carnivora; family Felidae; genus Leopardus; species Leopardus geoffroyi. Next base: position 146,999,136 of record NC_059326.1, read on the forward strand.
CCTATTTTGCTGTAAGTTTTTGTCAAGAATGGATGTCTGATTTTGTCAAATACTTGGTTTGCATAAATTTGGATGTAACAGGATTTTTATTAGTATATGAACAATTACAGTGAATTTAATTTTTAAAATATTTTAAAAAGTTTATTTATTTATTGAGAGAGAGAGTGAGCAAGCAGGGGAAGGGCAGAGAGATAGGGGGACAGAGGATCCAAAGTAGGGTCTGTGCCAACAGCAGAGAGCCAGCAGAGACCTTGATGTGGGGTTTGAACTCATGAACCATGAGATCATGACCGGGGCAGAAGTTGGATGCTTAACCAACTGAGCCACCCAGGTGCCTCACCTTAATTAATTTTTGACTTAAGTCAACCTATATTCAAAGGTTCATTCAAACACTACTTTGTCATGATTTGTTTTAATTTTTAAATGTATTGTTCTATCTGATTTCCTAAGATTTTGTTCAAATGTTCACAACTATATTCATGAGGGATATTCAGCTCAAGTTCTGTTTGTTTTTATGACATTGTTGGTTTTAGTCTCAGGGTAATTCTAGTTACATAGAATAATTTAGGAAGCCGTTAATTGTCTTCAGTTTTCTCAAAGTTAATGTAAAATAGCGATTTTTTTCCTTACATGTTTGGTAGAATTCACCAGAGAAGATACTGTGTTTGTAGTTTTCTTTGTATGAAGGTTTTTAACTAAAAAATTGCATTTCTTAAAAAGATATGGGGTTATTCCCATTATCTCTTTTTTTTCTTTTTGAGTGAGCCTAGGTAGTTTGTATCTCCAAGTTGTCATATTTATTTGTATGAAGTTGTTCATAATATTGCATATATATATATATATATATATATATATATATATATAATCTTTAGAGATGTTATCCCTTCAATTTCTAATATTGGTGTATTTGTCTTCTTTTTTCCAGATTAGTCTGACTAGAGGTTTATTGATGATCTCAAAGAACCAGTGAGAGTTTCATTGATATTTAGTCTAGCTAGTGGGAACTAGAACAGTATCCTGTCCTGTATGTGTTTCATGAAATGTTCTCACTTGTCCTTATGGATGGTTCTGGCCCTGGCTTTGAGTAGTTTCTCCATATGCATGCAATGACCTAAACTCTCCTGAATTTTGAAGGGAAACCTTCTGCAGATCTGCAGTGCTCCCTTTTCTGTGCATCTGACTTCTCTCCAGTACTCTGGCTTGAGAACTACACCCTATTGGTCTTAGTTTCATCTCTTCACCTTAAAGAATCAGCCAAATTCTACCTGGTCTCCCCTCCCCAAAACACTATCTGGAAACTCTCTCAAGGCAGTAAACTGGGCAATCAAAAGGATCACTTCATTTGTTGCCCATTTTCAGAGATCACTGTTTTCTTTGCCTGGTGTCCAGAGTCCTGAAATCCATTATTTCAATAGGCTGTCTGGTGTTGGGGTTGTTTCAGAAAGAGGGTAAATCTGACTCTGTTACTCCATGTTCTTCCAAGATGGCAGAAGTCCCTTAAAGCTAATTTTGATTATGTGATTTTTTTTTTACCTCATTAAATTAAGTCTCAAACAGTTAATTGATTTAACATTGTACTGCTAGTAAATACAGGCTAGCTAGAACAGCTAGGCCTAGGAATTGTAACCCAGTCTTTATGCCATTCAGTAGTCAATCTCCAACAAACTTTAGTTTACAAAATTTGTATGTAGTCATGTGTATGTTGGGCACATATGCACAACTATACCAATTTCTGATGCTTGGTAACTTAATTTTAAATAATTCACACATAGGCCAGTAAAAAAATAGCAAGTACAATAATACGACTTTTGCAAAGATCTATTCCAGTCTTCATGCCTACTGTTACTTTAGTGTAAATTTACCATTACCTAGTGTGTTATGGAGCTAACAGATCTAATTTTACGGAGTTTTTCCAACACTAATCGTACAAAGCTGTCAGCTGTCAGTTATATGTTTATTTTGCATCGAGTATATCCTAGAAGGTGAAAATTTCTACTTATATATCATGATTTCTATGCAGAGATAATGCGTAAATTAACACATAGGGAGATTTAATTTCATTTACGTATTTTAACATAACGAGAAATTATATCTGCCAGATTTTGTTGGTGAAAGCTGTGTTGCAGATTATTTTTTTTTATTTAAAAAAAAATTTTTTAACGTTTGTTTATTTTTGAGACAGAGAGAGACAGAGCATGAATGGGGGAGGGTCAGAGAGAGAGGGAGACACAGAATCTGAAACAGGCTCCAGGCTCTGAGCTGTCAGCACAGAGCCCGACGCGGGGCTCGAACTCACAGACCACGAGATCATGACCTGAGCCGAAGTTGGCCGCTCAACCGACTGAGCCACCCAGGCGCCCCAGCAGATTGATTATTTTTGAAGTAGAGTTGGCTTATTTTTCATTGTTATTGGCAAGTACATAATATTAAGTGCTTCCACATGGGAACAACCATTAGAGCAGAACTAATTGTATCATAGGACAGTTTCTGGCAAGTGATATATATATACTCAAGAATATTTATTGAATACATGAGTGAATACTTGCATGTTTCTTCAAGCCCCTGACGATACTTCCTGTTCTTTTATTTTTAACTTTACAAATATTGACTATGTGCTTGTTAAGTACCACAAAGATGAGTAAATTTTATTTTCTACACTTAAAGACCTGATGGTCTAGCATATGGCATGATCCAGGAGGCACATACTATAGAGTACAAGGTGATATGTGCAGGCTTCATGCCATAAAAGAGTACAAAGAAAGTTCTTTAAGGACTGGTCATTTTAAAATCAGCAGTCACCTCCACTCAGGAGGAATTGGGAAAAGAGACAAGGCATTGGAGATGGAACTTGAAATATCGGTAATACTTTGTTATTAATATTTGATGAATTAGGCATCAAGGAAATTCTAAGCAAGAGAACAACATGTACACAGCTAGGCCTACTTGGGTGATGATAATGTTCCATTTAATCTGATGAACAGGGAAACTCCAGAAAGGGTTAAGGGATAAAGCTGGAGTGACAGGGGAATAAAGTCATAGTGATATTGTTAGCAGCCATGAAAATGTGCAGGATGAGTTTGCATTTGATGTCTCTGGAGAGCTAGAAGCCATTCACTGACTTTAGTAGGGATTTGGTCTATTATCAGAGCTGTGTGTATGAATACAAACCAACACCCGAATGTATGAAAGAAGTGGGAGGTGATAAGTGTGGAAGTGCAGTCAGAGCATAAGCAAAATAATTCTGGGAATGGAATAGGTCAAGTAGGAGATAGGAAATATTGTACAGACATTTCAGAGGCAAAAGTCTATGTAATTTGGTTAAATAGGAGTTGTTAAAGTGAAAAAAAAGGAGGAGATTTGCTCAGAGAAAGAATTTTAAAAATATATTCAAACAAGAGACCAAAGAATACTGAATATGAAGTTTGTGTGACTACATGGCAGTCTGAATGTAGCTGTGTCCTTGAGATCTGTACACAGAAATTGAGGTGTGAAATATTAGGCCAAGACATCAGGGTAAATAAAGTTTTGAAAAGCACTCCCGTTGGTAGGCTCCCTACCCTTTTTTTTTTTTTTTTTTATTAACACTTACAGACTTAGAGGTTGTGAAATTGTATGGCAAGTGGAGTAGGCCTACTATTAATGGAATCTTGGAATTCAGGGAGCAGACTAATATTGATTACTTCCAATCATATCTCCTTGGATTCCTGAATGCCACCAAAACAAAACAAAAGAAACAAAACACTTCAACATCTTTCTTCTTCAACCTCTCTAAGAATAAAAAATGGTATTCAAATTGCCAGGTTAAAGACATATGGCAAAGTCATAGATGTTTATAGGAGAACAGTTGAAAGAACAGGTTATGTTTGAAAGGCCACATTTAAGTCTACTGATTGCAAGGTCCAAATGAACTCTGAAAACACCTAGACTTTCCCTCAATTAACATTGAGCTAACAGATGTCTGATATTCAAACATTTTTAAATTTCAGTAATCACTTTGTGTCTTACTCATTTCTGAATTTTCTCATGCTGTATGTGAACTCTCTTTGTTTTACAGAATTGTTTCTTATTTCAAATGTTTCATCCCCTACCCAACCCTCATCATTTCCCACTACATTCAATGATTTCATCTTTACCAGCACTTTTAATTTTCCTTCTGAATTTTCAGATAATAGGATTTACATTCATGAAGCATTAGAACAGCAAACACACATTGTAGGTGAGCAAGTCCTATGAGAGACAACGCTGGAAGGACTGCCCATAACTGTTGCCATCCTCTGTTGTTTATGTGCGGAAATGAAACAACTTTGCTTTGCCTATAAAAGTCAGTAGGTTGAGAACTTGATGAGTCCAGGAGACTTGTATATCTCAGGCCCTCTATCTCCCAAGTACATACTGGAATTGAGTCTTTCTTTTCCTGCTGGTCAGCCATGACAGGGTAAACTTAAGGAATTCAAGACTTTCTCTGCTAAGAGAACAGAGGTATGATGAGTACTTCATTAACATTTGAGCAACATCTGAATCCCTCACATGAGAATATCACAAGATACATTCATGGAAAGCTTCTGATTAAGGAACTTCTCAGTGAGAAAATACATACAGCTCACAACTGACCAGCCTCTCTTGTGGCTTTTATTTGAGATCTCAGGACTTGGGGACCTTCTGCAGGTTCAGGTGGGTACCCTGTGAGGGTGGGGCAGAGACTTCTCATCTTACCAAGTCTGTGCTGGGACAATCCCCTGTTGTTTTAGCACTTGCCCTACCCTGGAAGAGTGCAGGTATCTCAATATTCTCTGTGATTTATATTCTTCTTTGCAAATTCCTTTTATTCTTCCACCCCCCCCCCGCCCCCGCCCCACACACTACTTAAGCTTTACTTTTCTTTAAATTCCATCAGTTACTGATGTGCAAAGGAAGGGAGAGTTTAGAGGGAACTTATAGGTTTAAAAGGCATCAGTTAGATACCCAGAAATTAAATGACAACAATAGATAAGTTGTGAGGCTAGAAATTGGACTCAAAATAAATAGGAGAATAGTTTGCATGCGATATAGCATTGGTTAATTGTCCTTTGTTCCAGAAAGCAAAATTTTACAAAGTTACTTCTATCTTTGGAACAATGGAAGTTGGATTTTCCAAGTACGGTATTACTGATGGTTTCTGATAATTGGGTGATAATATTTATTAAAAAAACTTTTTTTTAATGTTTATTTACTTTTGAGAGAGAGACAGAGTATGAGGGGTCGGGGAGGGAGAGCAAGGAGAGAGACACACAGAATCAGAAGCAGGCTCCAAGCTCTGAGTTGTCAGCACAGAGGCCCTATGTGGGGCTCGAACTCACGAACTGTAAGATCATGACCTGAGCTGAAGTCAGACGCTTATCCGACTGAGCCACCCAGGACCTCACTTGATATTCAATAAGATTTCACTTTACTTATAAAGCTTAGTGGAAAATTTAGAAAATGCCTCTTTTTTAAAGCTCAGATTTGTTGGGTCACCTCGCTGGGTCAGGTGATAGAGCATGCGACTCTTGATCTCAGGGTTGTGAGTTTGAGACCCATATTGGGTGTAGAGATTACTTAAAAATAAAACCTTGAAAAATATAAAATAAAAATTCAGATTTGTTAATACAGAAAAAAAAGTGGTGTACACTAGGAAACCGATATAAAAATTTGTCTAGATAAATATGACTCCATTTCCTAAATCAGATATATTGGGTAATATTTGGGCAATAAACTGCCTATTGACACTAGCTAATATCTTCAAGCCAAAGAAAAGAGCTTATGTGTGGTTGTGGCATTGTTTTGTGTTCATACTTGTATTGTTTTTCAACATCCTAATTTTTAGAGTTAAGTGACTAGTAACCATATGTTCAGGATTTCATAGAACTATCTTGATTTAAAACAGGGATTCTCAACAGAGGGTAATTTTGACCTCCCCTGTTCCCTGCAGGTGACAATATCTAGCAATATTTTTGCTTGTAACAGTTTGGAAGATGGGGATGGGTTGTTAATGGCATTTGTGGGTAGAGGCAAGAGGTTCTGGTAAATGTACTATAGTGCACAGGAAGCTTCCCACAACAAAGACTTACCCAGCCCCCAAAGTTAGTAATACTCTGACTGACAAATCCTGATTTAAATAATCTATCTCATTGTGTTTCTGCATACTTATCAGTTCATGTATTCTGATATTCCCAATTTGGAGTTTGATGAGTATTATCCAGTAACTTATTCTATAGTGAGCTCCAGTTAGATCAGGATATGCACCAAAAGTACTTAAAAAATATACTCATCCTTACATGTAAAATTGTTGCCTAATATAAAACATAAATGTACTTTTTGTTTCATTTCCACTCTGCATTAACATTTTAATACGGCTTGTGCAAGCTTATTATGCCAGCTATTCTTTGAAAACACATTCTAAACGGACAACAGAGTGCTTTTGCAAACATAGGTTGGAATACCAAGTTAATAATTTGCTTGCAAGGAAATCTCTAAAACTGAAATCAAGAATTCCAAACTCTAAAACATGACTTTCTTTCAACAACATTTCATTTGGTCTGGCTTGCACAACCGTATAGAATAGGTACTAATATTCTTAAACTTGGACAGAAGGTGAGCTTCTTACCCAGTGGTTGCAGAATGACTGAACATACTGTTCCTCCTTTCCAGGCCCTACTCCATACAAAGGGACCATTTTGGGTGTATGCATACCCGGTGGTGGGATTGCAGCTGGGACCTATGAGTGGGTGTGAATAATCTTTCTGTGGGTTGAGTTGCACCCAAGAATAAAGTAAGACCTGGGCTTCAAAATGCTGCCTCTGTACTCTCTTTTAAAGACTTTCATTTATCTTTAGGTTAAATAACATTCTAGAATATGTAAGCAAAGTCCCCAAGGTACATGGTGTCGTAGTTGGAACAGACTGTACAAAAGCGAAGCTTGTATTAGGCATGTTGTATGCCTGCTGTTCTATGGACATTGCAGTATCCTATGCATTTTCAAAAAAAACTGGGTGTTTCAGCAATACGCTAATTTTTAAGGGCCATAAATATTATGCATCTGGAAATATAAATGCAAATTCACATCAAACATTGTTGGTCTGTTAAAAGGTCAACAGATTTACTATTCCTCCTTTGCCCGCCCGCAACTCCTTTGGCCTTACAATCAAAGCTCACCGTGTACTGACATTTTAAAAATGAATGTGACAAAAACTTACTTTTTCACTATCCTGAGTTTCTATTCTACAGGGAAAACTAGTTATCTAGGGTTGCTATCTTTTGATTCATGAGGCAGTATTCACATTACAATTGTGTGTGCATTTTTTTCTGTTTATTCAGTCAATAAGGAGATTGAAATATATAACCTCAGAAATATCAGATTCACTGTAGTATGCACTCAATCAAGGCTAAACTATTTCATTGTTATCTGTGGAGGAATAAGGCACATGCTATCAAATTTCAATAGGTATATAAAATTGATATATAAATTTGAAATAGGTATATAGGTATATAAAATTGAAAATGTATATAGGTATATACAATTGGTATATAAATAGGTATATAAAATTGAAAATGTAATGCAGGTGGGGCTTTTCAGTTTTAGGTTATAATATTTTTGGAAATCATTTAAGATAGCTTAAGAGCTTTAACCAAACCAAGCCTGACTCATTTGCCGGAATAAACATAGTTTAAGTCTGAGATATGATGTTTTTATCAGCCTCCTTAAGAACAATAGTTTTAAAATTAAGCTCATTGTTTGTATAGGGTGAGAGAAAGACTCCTAAGGAGAGAAGAAAAGTACTGAGGAGATAAAGGAGTATGACAGTAACAACATTTGCAAGGTTCTTGCATCTAATATTTGTCTATTTCTTGTCAATTGTCAATACTTTTCCCAAATCCTCTCCTTTTTTTTTTCCTTTTCTTTTTGTCCTCTTTTGGCTTTACAAATTTCTGGTTTGGCAAATTAATAAACATATACCTGAAACAAACTTTTCTATATTTATTCCTCCTCTACTTCACTGTAAGTATTTAAATATGTAGTGCAAGACACTATAGAAAGCCTTGTGAGGATAGTAGATATGTGAGCCCTATCTCAGCACATCTGTAAACCTGGCTCACGAGCAATTAGAGAGGGAACTAAAAGACAGATCTCTCTTACAATCCCAGCACACTGGGATTCACCAGCACACTACCCTCCCTATGTAGCTTGACTTTGTATTTCCACAGTGAGAATTGCTATTATTCAGGGTTGCAAATTAACAGAAGGCAGTACAACCATTGAGCTGTATTGTCAGGTGTTTTTTTTTTTTTTTTTTTTTTTTTTTTTTTTTTTTTTTTTTTTTTTTTTTTTTTTTTGGTAAATATCAGAGAGTTAGGGGGTAGGTACTGCTTTTCTGTCAGCACCTCTATGAACTAGTGACTAGATAGTTCCAATAAAAACACATTTAAAGCCAAAGTCTGCCATAGTTACCTGCATTTACTCATGGGCCGTCAGAAAAACTCTGAGACTGTTCTTGTAGCTTGCAGAGCACCAGACATATCCTTAAAACCTCTGAGTAGTACCATGCATACAAAGCTCACTTTGAGGAAGGTGCAATGATACCATTTCTTATTTTTTTATTAAGATAGAATTAAAATATAATCATAAGTATTAGTTTGTTGAGTTTTGATAGTTTTATATACCCATGTAACTACTGTCCAAATAAGAATTAAAACATTTTCATTCCCTTTCCCGGTGCTCTCTTTGCCATCAAATCCCCTCCCCAAACACTTGTCTGGTTTCTGTCCCCATAAATTAGTTTGCCTGGATTTAGATTTCATATATGCAACTATATTCTAAAGCAAGTTTGTAGTTGAATCAGGACAGAAGCACTGTGAAGAGATGCCTTGCTGGATGGGACTGGGTTCTTAAAATTCCATCACACAGGAAAATGGGTCTATGAAGTCCTAGCTAGCTAAGTATCTTAAATGTCTGAAATATCATGGATGAAGAATTAATTTTTTTCAAATTTTTATTTAAATTCTATTTAAATTCTAGTTAAAATGGGTGCCCAACAAATGCCCTCAATGCCCATCACCCATTTAGCCCATCCCCCTACCTATCTCTCTCCATCAACCCTTAGTTCTCTGTAGTTGATAGCCTTATGGTTTGCATCTCTTTTGTTTTCCATATATTCATATGTTTTGTTTCTTAAATTCCACATATGAATGAAATCATATGGTATGTGTCTGAGTTACCTCGGTTATCGTAATACCCCCAAGTTCTATCCGTGTTGTTGCAAATGGCAAGATTTCATTCTTTTTGATGGCTGAGTAATACTCCACTGTACATATATACTACATCTTCTTTATCCATTCATAAGTAGATGGACTGTGGGGCTTTTTCCATCGTTTGGCTGTTGTTCATATTGGTGCCATAAACATCAAGGTGCATGTACCCCTTTTGAATCTGAATTTTTTTTTTATCCTTTGGGTAAATGCCTAGTAGTGCAATTGCTGGATCATAGGGTCGTTCTATTTTTAATGTTGTGAGGAAACTTGACACTGTTTTCCAGAGTGCCTGAATCAGTTTGCATGCCCACCAACAGTGTAAGAGAGTTTCCCTTTTTCGACATCCTGGCTAACATTTGTTGTTCTTGGGTTGTTAATTTTAGCCATTCTGACAGGTGTGAGGTGGTATTTCATCATGGTTTTGATTTGTAATTTCCTGATTATGAGTGATGTTAAGCATCTTTTCTTGGGTCTGCTGGCCATCTGGATGTCTTCTTTGGAAAAGTGTCTGTTCATGTCTTCTGCCCATTTAACTGAATTATTTGTGTTTTGGGTGTTGAATTGGGTAAGTTCTTTATATATTTTGGATACTAACCCTTTATCAGCTATGTCATTTGCAAAAACTTCTCCCATTATGTCGGTTGCTTTTTTGTTGTTTTCTTTGTTGTGTAGAAGCTTTTTATCTTGAAATCCCAATAGCTGAGTTTTGCTTTTGTTTCCTTTGCCTCCAGCGATGTGTCCAGTAAGAAGTTGCTATGGCCAAGGTCAAAGAGATTCCTGCCTGAGTTCTCTTCTAGGATTTTGATGGTTTCCTGTCCACATTTAGGTCTTTCATCTATTTTGAATTTATTTTTGGGTATGGTGTAAGAAAGTGGTCCAGGTTCATTCTTGTGCATGTTGCTGTCCAGTTTTCCCAATGCCTTTGCTGAAGAGATTTTTTTTTTCCCTATTGGCTATTCTTTCCTGCTTTGTTGAAGATTAGTTGACCATGTAGTTGTGGGCCCATTTCTGGATTATCTTTTCTTTCTTTTTTTTAAAAATTTTATGTATTTATTTTGAGAGAGCAAGAGAGAAAGAGAGAGGAGAAAGGGGGAGAGAGAAAGAGAGAGAGAGAGACAGAGAAAATCCCAAGCAGTCCCTGTGCTGTCAGACTAAAGCCCAACATAGGGCTGGATCCCACAAAATGTGAGATCATTAGCTGAGCTGAAACCAAGAGTTGGACACTTAACCAACTGAGCCACCCAGGTGGCCTCATTTCTGGGTTTTGTATTCTTTTCTGTGGATCTAGGTGTCTGTGTGCCAATACCATACTGTCATGATGATGACAGCTTTCTAACATAGCTTAAAGTCTGGAATTGTGATGCATCCAGGTTGGCTTTTCTTTTTCAGGATTGCTTTGGTTATTCGTGGTCTTTTGTGGTTCCATACAAATTGTTGGATTGTTTGTTCTAGTTCTGCAAAAAATACTGATGGTATTTTGATAGGGATTGCATGAAATGTGTAGATGCTTTAGGTAGTATAGACATTTTAACAATGTTCTTCAAATCCATGAGCATGGAATGCTTTTCCATTTCTTTGTGTTCTCTTTAATATCTTTCATAAACATTCTGTAATTTTTAGAATATAGATCTTTTACCTCTTTAGTTAGGTTTATTTTAGGTGTATTCCTAGGTATCCTATGGCTTTTGGTGCAGTTGCAAATGGGATCAATTCTTTGATCTTTCTGCTGCTTTGTTGTTAGTGTATAGAAATGCAACAAATTTCTGCATGTTGATTTTATATCCTGTGACTTTGCTAAGTTCACGTATTCTAGCAATTTTTTGGTGTAGTCTTTTGGATTTTCTATATAATATTATGTTATCTACAAATAGTGAAAGCTTGACTTTTTCCTTGCTGATTTGGATGCCTTTTTTTGTGTTGTCTGATTGCTGAGGCGAAGACTTCCAGTATTATGTTAAATAGTAATGTTGAGAGTGGACATGCTTGTCTTGTTCCTAACTGTAGGGGAAAGGCTTTCAGTTTTTCCTCATTGAGGATGATATTAGCTGTGAGTCTTTTGTGTATGGCCTTTATGATGTTGAGGCCTCTTTGGTATATAGTCTTAACTGAGATCTTTTGTATATGCCCCCTGTTTCGTTGACAGTTTTTATGAAGAATGGATGCTGTATTTTGTCAAATATTTTTTTCTGCATGTATTGACAGTATCATATTGTTTTTATCCTTTCTTTTATTAATGTGGTGTATATATGTGTGTATGTATATGTGTGTACATATATTTGTGTGTGTGTATGTATATATATTTCTTCTGTAATTTTCTGGTTAACGTATTCGTTCTTTAGTATGATGTTCTTTAACATCCATGTATTTGAGGGCTTTCCAAATTTTTTCTTAGGTTGACTTCAAGTATCATGGTGTTATGAGCTGAAAATACATGTGGCATGATCTCAATCTTGTACTTGTTGAGATCTTTTGTACTTGGTGGTTTGTGACTCAGTGTGTGATCTATTCTGGAGAATGTTCTATGCACACTCAAAAGGAATGTGCATTTTGCTGCTTTAAGATAAAATGTTCTAAATATATCTGTTAAGTACATCCGGTCCAGTGTGTCATTCAAAGCCACTGTTTCCTATTGATTTTCTGCTTAGGTGATCTGTTTCCTACTATTATTATAGTATTATCAATGAGTTTCTTTATGTTTGTTATTAATTGATTTATATATTTGGGTGCTCTAAAGTTGGAGGCATAAGTATTTACAATTGTTAGATTCTTTTTGATGGTTAGACCCCTTAATTATGATATAGTGGCCTTCTTCATCTCTTGTTACAGTCTTTGGTTTAAAATCTAGTTTGCCTGCTACAAGTATAGTTACTCTGACTTTCTTTTGATGTGTACCAGCAGGATAGATGGTTTTCCATGCCCTTAATTTCGGTTTGCAGGTGCCTTTAAGTGTAAAATGAGTCTCTTGCAGGCAGCATATAGATGTGAGTCTTGCTTTTTTTTTTTTTTTAAATCCGTTCTGATACCCTATGTCTTTTGATTGGAGCATTCAGTCCATTTACATTCCAAGTTATTATTGATAGGAACTCTTTTTATTTCCTTCCATTCTGTATGATGGTCTTGCTGGATAAAGTATTCTTGGCAGCATACTTTTCCCATTCAGCATGTTGAATATATCTGTTACTCTCTCGGGCCTGCCACGTTTCTGTGGATAGATGTACTGTGAACCTGATTTGTCTTCCCTTGAAGGTTAAGGACTTATTTTTCCCTTGTTGCTTTCAGGATTCTTTCCTTGTCTGAGTATTTTGTGAATTTGGCTATGATATGTCTTGGTATCAGCTGGCTTTTGTTGAACTTCATGGGAGTTATTTGTGCACTTTGGATTTTGATCTGGGTTTCCTTCCCCAGATTAGGGAACTTTTTAGCTATAATTTACTCAAGTATTTCCCCCCCTTTCCCCTATCTTCTTCTGGGACTCCTGTGACTTATTATTATGATTTAAGGAGTTGCTGAGTTCTTTAAGTCTACATTCATGACCATACTTTAATTTCCTTCTTTTTAGCTTCATTGCATCCCATAATTCATTCATCTGCTTCATCCATCCTCATTTTCATTGCTGTAACTGAGATGTAAAACTGACTGGATGTATTTTTTTTTTTTTTTTATATTTCAGACTGCCTAGTTTTTAGTTGTTTTATATCTGCAGCAAGCGATTCTCTAGTGTCTTCTATGCTTTTTCTCAAGCCCAGCTAGTATCCTTATGATTGTTGTTTTGAATTCTGGTTCAGGCATCTTGTATCAGTTTCAATTAAATCCCTGACCATTACTTCTACTTTTTGTTCTTTCTTTTGGTATGGATCCTTCGTCTTGACATTTTTGTCTAGGCCAGATTTTTTTGTGTGTTAGGAAAGCATGTTATATTCATGCTACAGAAAATGATGGATATATGAAGGAGAGGTCCTATACTGTCTTGGGACTGGTACCGAATCGGGAATTGATTCTGGTGTATGTTGTGTGTACTCTGCTTTTGTGTTTTGGCTACTCGTTCCCTTAGGTCAGACCTCTGAAGAGTTTCTCCTTGCCTGCTGTGGGGGGAGGCACAGTAGACCTTGTCTACTGTGTAGCAAGTTTTAAGTAGGTGTGTTTAGGTCTGATTTTAAAAAGCTAGATCCTAGTTCCCCTAGAGCTGAAGCTTTGCAGCCCTCTATGATCAGTAGACTTGGTGTGAGGGAGGAATTTGTGCTGGTTTTCTTCAGGAGGGAACTGCTGCACTAATTCTCAGGCAGAATTGCCCTGGTGAAAAGTACCTGCAGGGCACAGGGCTGGCGGGGGGGGGGGCTGGGGGGGGGCGGGAGGGGGGACTTGGTGTAAGTGGCTCTAGCCTCCACTCTGGGGAGGTTTGTTGCTCACTGAAGTTGGTCATTGCTGATGTGGGGTGGGGGGTGGGGGCTGGTGTCACCCAGGTCTCTTGTCCCTGGAACACGAAGTTCACATCTGCCACTCTTCAGGAAGCCCTCAAAGGAGAGCAAACAATCTCCCCTCTTGTATTGCCAGCTTCCATCAGATCCCTGCCTTCACCCTTGTCTGTGTCTTATCTGTCTGCCTGCCTGGTGACATAGTACATCTGTGTTTTATCTCAGGTGTGCAGCTTGGTTTTAAAACTCCAGATTTTTAGGGACCTGCGCTGATCCTTTGTGGGAGGGTCTCACTGAACTGTGGCTACTGCTGCTTTGTCACAGAAAAGCAGCTGCACGACTGTGCAACTGAGTTTATGGTAGAATGCAGCAAAAAGCTGGTACCAAGGTTTGCTGCCCTCAACAGGTATCTCTTTCCTATGCTAGCGAACAGGGCAGTTGGTTGGTGCCCACCAGCTCTTTTGTCCCTGGAAAGGACAAGAAATTTTTCTCCCCATGTGACCCAGGGGCTCCTCAGACCATGCTGCCTGATCTCAGGTCTCTGTTCTTCCCCACAGGGCACCACTAAGCCCCCAGCCATGATCCCAGTGATGGCAGGGACTTCTAAAGTTTCAGAGTTTGAGCTCCACTACTTATAAAAAATTGTGGTAGTCAACTCCTCTCTTTTTCCCAGTCCATGATTTTGGGGCAGGGTTTTTCTTGTGCAATCCCCTGAAGACTGTTTTCACTTTTTCTCTTTGACTCCTACCTCTGTGATCAGGGCTCCCTACCCTCTGCAGCACCTCCAATTCTTTAGTCCCTCATATAAACTCTCCAAAGCATCTACCTTTCATGATGTGGCTTTTTCTCTCCCTCTAGTTGTGCAGTTGGTTCTCTGAGTTCTGAGATCAATTTCTTGGGTTTTCAGAATGATTGGATTTTTATCTAGCTGTGTTCTGGAGATGAGGCAAGCTTAGGGTCACCCTACTCCTCTGCTATCTTCTCTCTTGCAAAATTATTTCTTACATTCATTATGCTACTTAAAGCCTCTGGCATAGATCTCAATAATGTGAGATCATAATAATATGTGAAGCAGCTTTCTTGGGGGAGTGTATTAAATTTTTCATAGCCACAACACATATCAGAGATGGGTTAGAAAAAATTGTGTTCTGAAGATCTTGCTCCTGCCTCTACCTCTTTTCCCGAATAAATCCCACTCCCCCTTAAATGTACAGCTCAGTAGCCCCTGGCCCATCACCACTGCAGTTTAATGGTTCTTCTATTTCCTATAGTTTTTTGTATTAACTTTCATAATAGCAGTATAAACTGCATTTGTGACAGAATGCCTTTCCTTGCATGTAGATTTTTCTCTTCAGAGATCAGATGTTAGACATATATGTGTATTTTCCATGTAAATCACTGTACCCTCCAGGATAGAGTGTTAAATATTTGTTGCTATGATGGATGGATGGATAAATAGTTAAAATACTCAGGTATTATCTGGGGTTTTTTCAAAGAGTAGCTTATCAAGAATTCATGACATTGTCTAGCTGATGTCTAGTTGAAATCTCAAGTTCAAAGAAAAGAGGGGATTTCAACTACAAATTCTCTCTGGCTGGGTGAGCCAAAAATTATGCCATCTGATTAGGAAATATAGCTCACTGGGGTACTAAGAAAAGATGGATGATGGTGAAGTCTGTAAAAGGAGATTGGTCTTTCCTGATTTTATCTAGGGTTTGCATGGCTTCCTTGCCATGATCATTTTTCTTATTTCCTCCCTTAATTTTTATATGAGGTTTATTATATTATAGGAGGCTATACAAGGTTAATTATGTCAGTGAATCAGCCAGAATTCATGTAAGATTTTTATCTCTGAAAGATTGAGATGACTGGCTTAGGAAGAAAAGATTCCTAGAAAGTAGTGATTTGGATATCCATGACTATCCCAGTCATGATTTTTACTTTTTGAAATGATAGAAAAAAACCTTCCTCTGAATAAAAGGGCTTATGTATTGACATAACTTACTAAAAAACAACAACAACAAAAAAACACAAAAAACATCAATTTTATTTGCTTCACGATGCATCAGAAAACACTAAAAGCTCAGTATTTGTTCCAAATTATCAATGAATTGGTTTCTAACTTGGTGAAATAAAAATTAATTTTTTCTTAATTTCACATGTAGGACATGTGCTCCTCTGTAACTAGAGAGGAAATTTTTACTGCCTAATGGATTCTTAGCACTAATTAGGGTTATACAATTATAGTTCAATGAACGAAAAAAAAGAATGCTCATGAGAAAAATAGCACACTAATTGGGGTTTGAAATATGAAAAGGAGAAATGCCTTTATCCAAGGAACACCAGTCTTTTGCCTCTCCTTATAACTCAAGGAAACATTCCATTTCTAGCTACATATTCCTTCTCTGACTTATCTTTCAATCTCATGACTCCCTCCTTCTGTCCTGGTCTCCTTTGAGCTATTTTCAACCCAGAACCCAGAGTGATTCTATTAAACTGCAAATCAAATTATGTCACTCCCTTGCTGAAAACCTCCTAGTGACTTTCCATCTCACTCAGCTCTAAAGCCTATCACTATCAGTATCACTATATCCAAAGCTGTAAGAAAACCTGACCTTGCTCTGGAACAAGAGACTATATTTTTCAAGTTTCTTTACTGTATAAACGACCTTGAGAAAATAGCCCAGAACAAAGGCAGGCAGTACCTCTGATCACAATATACGTGGAAATGTGAGAGACACATGGAGAATTAGGTATTTTATTTGTTGTCTGTCTCTCCCATTACATTTTAAACTCTAAGAAAGAGGGATTAATATTTGTCCTCCCTGCTGTCCACCAGTGTATCTCCAGCACATGGAAGACTACCTACCTAATAATTGATATTTAACATAGACTTGCTGACCTTCTTCCCAGAGGTTACAAAGGAAGTTGGCTGACAGAACCAGATTACAGAGGCTGAGAAGCCCAAGATGAGTAGTCAGCAAGCTGGAGAGCCACAAGGCTTGTGATGTAGGTTCCACTCCAAGTCCAAGTCCTGAGAACAAGCAGAGCTGGTAGTATAAGTTGCATTTTGAGTCTGAAGGCAGGAGAAACCACTGTCCCAACTCAAAGACAGACAATTCATTCCTCCTTTCCTCCCTCCCTTTTTAAAGTTTATTTATTTTGGAGAGACCACCAGCAGGGGAGGGGCAGAGAGAGAGGGAGAGATTGTGGAGCCGGATGAGGAGCTCGAACCCACAAACTGGGATATCATGACCTGAGCCTAAAACAAGAGTTGGACACGTAACGGACTGAGTCACTCAGGTGCCCCAGAAAGAATTCTTTCTTACTCAGCCTTCTATTCTATTCAAAAATAGCCTTCAACAGATTGTCTTCCCTAATGTGGGTGGGCCTCAGCCAATCTGTGCTCAGGTTGCTTAGAGCAGAAACTGAGGTGCAAAGGTCAGGATATAGGGTAATTTGTAGTATCATAAGTGTGGCTAAGAAGTAACCAATGAGAAGAGGGACTGGAGTGGGTAGAGAAAAGGCTATTGGGGTCCCCCACCTGGCCTGAAAGATATGGAATACTACTGTGAGGTCTATTGGAATCTTCTGTATTCTTTTCTTTTGCTAACTTGGGAGGGCCCTGAGAGGAATGAGACTTCCTCTCCTTGTTTGTTCTTATACTGTAGGATTTAGACTTGAGCTCCATCTGTCCAACAAACTACCACTTTCTTTGTGATCAAGTTACTTAAGCTGGGTAGGGAAGGGGGATAAGGGTCATCTATGGGTGAGGGTGGAAACTCAATTAGCAGAACGATTCTCTATACAGTACTTGGTCCTAAATATACCCTACAAAAGGACATAACTAGAGATATAATAAAGTTTTATGTTTAGAAGTTAAAATAATGTTTAAAAATAAAAAACCACCATCACAGACACACCCAGAAACAGTGTTTAAGCACATACCTGGTATTAGAGCACTGTGGGGAGTATGTTCAGCCGAGTCTGAAGAAGGGATAAAACAGGAGAGACCACCCCAGGCCTAGTTAAATTGACACATAAGATAAACCATCATAATTACTAGAGTACTACCAATTCTTAATAGGTACTAATAAGTAACACTGTTCTAAGGATCTGATGTGTTGAGACCATTCTGTTCGGGGTCATCTTTGCCACACACACAGATTAGATGATCAAAGGGGAAACGGTTAGTTCCCCTTAGCAGATCATGGCTATTGATGAACAAGCTCATGCTAAACTAACTGAAAATGAAGAACTTAGAAATATAGGAGACAAAACAATTACGTTTGTTGTTGTTGATTTTTTTCATGTCTCTATGTTCAACGTGCAGCTTGAACTCCCAACCCCAACATGAAGAGTTGCAGGCTCCTCAGACTGAAATAAAGAGGGTTGTCCCCACAGGATAGAAGCAGTGTGGAATGCATGTCTGTGTAAGTGTGGAACAGGAGGGACAGAGGCAGTAGAGACCACCTTTGTGGCTAATAACACTCCTCAGGCATAATTGAGCTGTCTCCTCTATTCACATAAAAAGTTAAGAAATATGTTTTCTTTCTAAAGTCCTTTTTTTTATATCATGTATAAATGTAAATTTTAACCCTCCAGATAGCTCAGTCATGGAACTGAATCTTATTTTACTACTTTCATTAGACTTACAAACATAGACTATTATGTTAAACATTCTTTGTAACTAGTTATTTTGAAGAAAGTACTATCCAGTATCTGGTTGTTTTTCCCATGTACTAAAGGAGTCGCAAATAATAAGAGGGAAGCTCTAAGTAAACAAATTATTTGACCTGTTTAATTTTTAAATTAAAGTGTTTGACAGATAAATTTATAGCTTCATGTGTTACATGTATTTTTTAAAATAACTTGAAAAAATTGCAATCATTACCCAGGTTTCTTCTAATACATAGTTATAAAAAGTTTGTTCTGCTGCTTTTTCATTTTGGAAGAATCAGATTTTCACACGTTGAAAATTAACCAAGGTTATTTTTCTTTTGGAAAAGAAAAAAGGCTTTGACTCACCCAAATCTCACAAGACTTCTTTCAAAGCTTTAGCTTCCCTTTTGGTACCTTACTCATTACTTCCTGAGAATGACCCGTCTTGTAAGTACAAATGACTAGATTTCTAGAGATGGTGCCTCACTGAGTCATTTTGGCCTGAAAACCCCATTTCCAGGGCACAGCATCATGGATAGTGGCACACCCGTTATGAGACATGCGTTAGCAGAACTGAAGCATTTATGCATCAAAAATGTTTTCTCCTAAAGTTTTTGGATGTCAAACAGAGAAATTAAACTGAGTGTAAGTTAGAAGCCATCCACTGAATGTGGTCATGTTCTGTGTTGTGGAACGTGGTTCTGCAACTACAAACCAGCAGTCGGTTCACTGGGGGGGGGGGGGGGGGGGGGAGGGTGGGGGAGGGTGGGGATGACCTAAGCTTGGAGGTAAGACCAGAGTGCAGGACTCGCCAAACTAGGGATCAGAAAATCTCAAGAGCAGGGTGGACGTATTACAGAATTAGAATTGTGAATGGGCAGTCCTAAGTAGGAACCTGTAGAAGCCAGTAAGTCATATAGAGACTCTGAAAGTAAATAGAAGACATTCCAACGAAATCTGGCTAATACAGGCTGGCTAGGTGAGTTTACTTTTTAAAAAATGGGTTCATATGACCTTCATAAAATTAAAAAAAAAAAAAAAACTTATGTGTATAAATTTAAAAATCAAAGGGAGAATTGACATCTTGGCAATATTAAACCTTTGCGTTCGTGAATAAAGCTCCATTTATTCAAGTTTATGTTCTTCAGGCTTGTATTATTCCTCCAAGTCTTTCTGTTGTTAGGGCTATTCCTGGCTTCATTGTGGTTTTGTCATTACTACTGTTTCCTACAATGGACAAAATTTTTTTTCTATTTTTTCTTCTAATTGGTTATTGTTGTGTAGGAACCTTAATAATTCTGATGTTGACCTTGTATCCTGCACACCTTGTGATATCTTCTATTTTTGAAAATCCCACATTACATAGGTAGGGAATACATTTAATTTTGTTTCTTCATTTGTAATACATTGCATTGGCTAAAATTTACAATCCAATAGAGGAATTATCTGTATTTGTCATCTAAGTAGATTTTTTTAAAACAACGTGTTGAATTTTATGAAATGCCTTTTTTCTTCTATTTATTATAATCAGGTGGTTTACCCTGTTAACTTTTATTAATGCAATGCTTACTAGTTTTCTATTGAACTCTTTCTATATTCCCAGGGCAAATGGATTTAGAACATGATGTATCATTTTACATACACCTTTACTTCTAAATACTACTGTATTATTTAATATCTTGGCATTTATATTTATGTCAAATTGCTCCCTGAATTTGATTTCATTTTAAAGTGTGCTATTTGTAGGTATGTCCTTTTCATTTCTAATGTTTGTGTTACATTTCATTGATTAATCTTATTTCTCTTTCAGTTTTCCCCCCTTAAATCAGGTTTGATTTCATTGGTGATTTTTTTCATTTCTTTGTTTTCTACTTCACTTATACCTGCTCCTATTATTTTCTTGCTTCGACTTTCCTCAGATTTATTTTGTTTTTACTTCTGCCAGTTTCTTCAGTTAAATGCTTAACTCATTTAGCTTTTTTTGAAAAAAAATAAAATCTCAGTTTTAAAATACTTTTCAAAGAAATGAACTTAACTTTATTAGATTTACATTCTTAGAACACCAATGCCTCCATCCTATAGATTCTGCTCTATAGTATTTTCAGTTGTCATTTGTTTCTAAGTGTGTCATCATTTCCATTACAGCTTCCTTGGTATCCTGTGAGTGAGTACCTAAGGAGCACGTTTTAAGGTTTTAGTGTATGTGCGTATGTGTTTTCATACATGTTTACTCTTTCGTATCTAATTTGCTTGCATTGTGGGTAAAACCCGAAGTCTGTATGGTGTTAATTTAGATATTTTGAGACCTTCTCTCTTCTCAAGTGTCTATCTCTGGCTTATAGTTTTAAGGCTGTTTCTAATTAGCCTCAAAGTCCAGAAGTGGGTCTTATAATTAAAGTTTAAAGCTTCTTTCCTGCAGTGATACCGAAGACATGGAAAGTGTGGATGCTAATCATACAGGTCTCTTGATTTACTATTCTGAATGTATTCATTGCCTTTGTACGTGGGCAGCTCCATAGAAACAGTAACATTTAAGAGGTGGCTGGGTGGCTCAGTCACTGAAGTGTCTGACTTTGGCTCAGGTCATGATCTCACAGCTGGTGAGTTCTAGCCCCACGTTGGGCTCGGTGCTGACAGCACAGTGCTTTTTAAAATTATGTTTTGTGAGAGGGGAACTCCCTTCCTGTCTATAACTTTAAACAGTGGCCCCTGACTCACCTGAACTACTTTTGGCTCCCTACTCACAGGGGCTCATAGAGCTTAGCTCTTGGTCCCTACTCAGGATCCTGCTTTCTTTCTGATTCAAGATAAGTTTTAGTTCACCTTTTAATCTATTATGCCATTTTGGTTTTTCCTTTCTGTATTTTATTCCTATGTGTTTTGATCAGAGGAAGTCATCCGAGTATAAACTTCCTGCACTTTATTTATTTAAATGATTTTATCTTAAAAAAATTGGAATTTTTCTGTGTATGGTATGGGATGAATATCTAACTCCTGTTTTTTTCTCTGAATAAAAGTATCTTATTTATGCAGTGATAAATGATAATTCAGTCCATCCTGTGGGATGGATTTAAAATATCACAAATTGGGGGTGCCTGGTCTGCTCAGTTGGTTAAGCATCTGACTACTTCCCCTCAGGTCATGATCTCACATTTCGTGGGATCAAGCCCCACATTGCATTCTGTGCTAACAGCGCAGATCCTGCTTGGGATTCTCTCTCTCTCTCTTAAAGACATAAACAAACTTAAAAAATAATATCACAAGTTGGTGGACTCTGTAAAATTGATTTGGAACTCACCAAGATGTATATTTCTATACTTGTACTTTCTTTTGGAATTGAAGTAATTTTGAAAGGAGCCCAGTCTGTACAGTTAGTACAGTTCACAAATTTCTTACATCTTAAAACCCACTTCACTGATTTGTACGACTTGCCAGGCCCTAAAAGCATCGAGTATGCAAATTATAATGTAACATGCAAGTCCTTTACCTTTCAAGCTCATGGACGCCATTTCTTTTGACTCATTAGGAGGATTTTTGAAAAATATTTTTCCTCTGATTTTGCTTGCAATTGGCATAACTCTCTCCAGACTGCAGGTGGAATATCTGCAGAGGAAACGGTTAATGTCTAGTCTAAGATTTGGTAGTCAGTATTTGGAGCAATAAGTCATCTTTTAAAGATCACTAAACCTCACTTGGCCTTAACTTCTTCATCTGTTAACATGAGAGAAACGGATTATCTGACCTTTGAGATTCGTGTAGGAACATGGCTGTGTCTGTATCCTGGATCTGAATAAATAAAATAATAGTAAATAGCACTTGGGAGGAACTACAATATGGTGTGTAACTAGGTGTGATGCTCTGTCTCATCCTGTTAATTTAAAATTCGTAAAAAACCATTAGTGAGTTGGAAGACAGAGTGAAGAACCTATTAATTACATGGGCAAGTGATGCTATATAAGGGGATATTACAAATGGGGGAAGAAATGATAGGTGTGGCATGCATGCCCAAGAGACAGTAAAGCACTTGCTGACTAATGTGCACATTATGTTTGTTATTCTAGCAAGAATTTTTCTTAATGAGCCAGATTCTCCCATTGTTTAAAATTGGTCCCTTAATTCTTCCAGGTGCTAGAGTACCATGCCCTGGAGTATCAAAGCTGCCTTTGATGTTACCCTCATGTCCCAAATGTTGCACTTGCTGAAGCGTGGTTTAGGCAGCTGAGAAGATCTGACTCAATTTAATGTTCAGTTTAGTGTACCAGAGGTTTTTACATGATCTCTTGTTTTATCCCTGGAGGATTATATTAATTGCAATGGAAACACGGAGGTAGTAACACACTTAGCATTATTTATCTCGGCATTAGGCACACTAAGGACCTATTTAGCTGGTGGGAGCTTCAGAAGCATCATTTTCAGTTTCTAAAGAAATCAAGTTTTATTCCCAATCCTTTGCATTTCTTAGCAAGTCTCTCTGTAGCCTTAATGAGCTATTCACCTTCTCAAAGGAACACTGAGTATTAATAACAAACTGTCCATATTGCCCAAAGGGACCAAGGTTTTGTCGACTTCTAGTCTTCCTAATTTTTCAGATTCGCTGACTGTGGCATAATTCTGGTTACTTATTCTTTCCCATTTTGTTGCTGCTGTTGTTTACCATCAAAGCAATTTCATAACTTCGACATGAATGCTACTTTCCAGTGCTCTGAAATGTTGATTTCAGTATATATACTCACAGTTGCCGTAGCTCACATTCAGACTAATATAATGTTATCAAATATTTGCCCTTCATGTTTCTGTCTTTCTCAGGTTGTGTTTTGACGGACATGAATTGAAGTTACCCCTTAGGACTCTTTGCCTAATCTTGGCCTTTCCCCCTCTGAAAGAAAAGAAGACAGATTATTTTCATGTTAAAGTTTTACAGTCATTCCCTATACAGGGGAAGTGAAATGAAGCATTAAACGTAACAAATTACAGCACATTTAGACTTTCACATATTTTTATCTGAGACAACTATGGTACCATTTTGCATACTTACATACTGTCTTCCTATCTTTTTGTGTATACACAATGCTTTTCCTTAGTTTTTTTTTTTTTAATGTTTAGTTATTTTTGAGAGAGAGAGACAGAGTCTGAAGCAAGCTCTGTCAGCACAGAGCCCAAGGTGGGGCTCGAACTCAGGAGCCATGAGATCATAAATTGAGCCCAAGTCGGACACTTAACCAACTGAGCACCTCAGGTGCCCTTGTCTACACCATACTTTTGATCCATTTTGCGATTACCTTTGGGGAACAGTGACAATTGTACACCTAAGCATGTCTGCTGCTACGAATTTTAAACACTTGAATTTTGGTTAAGAAGCACAATGCTCCGTTACAACATTATTTGTTGGGAAAACTCAACCAAGCACCAGTGTTATCAGGATCAGGTTTCTGAGGACTTGAAGCTCCAATCAAGTTGTCCCTAACCACTTTCATTCACAGGTGGGCAGTCAGAGGGATAAGTGCATAGGCACATGTGAATGGCTCGGCCTTCTCTAGCAAAGCACAACATCTGAAAGAAAAACAACCACTTGACAGACAATAAAAATTAATGAAATAGCATTTCATTTCTTTGGCATCAAACAGTGCATTTAACGGACCATTATAAACAGCCATATAATTTCTAATTCTAAAAATGATATAATGTAATCAAGACCTGTCTGGCAAAAATATAATCTTAATTTGGCTAATCTTGTGATTTCGCTCCCAAATATTCTGGACTGAGTTGCTGGCATTTCTTTACACCTAAAATAAATTCCACTGCACAAGTATTTGAATATCTGCCTCAAATTGTGTTTCACAGGGCTAAAGCTTAGTGTTATTCTGTCGGCAAAGGGTCTGCTAGCATTCTCCTGGGTGCACAGTATTCGATGAGACCAGAGGACACCAAATGGAAAACAGTAGGTCAGATCTGGTTTACATTTGTCTTCTGATAGGTCTGAATTTTTTTTTTTCAGTATTTGATAATCAGCTGCTACCACTTAAAAACGGGTATAATGCATATAAAGATATGGGTTCTTTGCTTTTCTTTATAAATCGAGAGATCAGACAATCCTGGGACTACTGAAGTATAGCAACTGTTGGCCTGGACTGAGTAGTGCTGCTCCCTGCTAGTCTATTTTCATAGTCCCCTCTCATCCTGTTTTGATATTCTAGATAATCCATTTGCAATTTTCAGAAGTAATGCCCTTGTTCTTCTCATCATCCCTTAGAAGTCACGTAGAGTCTCCAAATGTCAGTACCAATGCCACATTTTCCTGACATAGCCTTCTTACTCGCTAAATTAAGGGTCTCCTCCTTTGTCCCCCATTGAAACCTTGGATATAGTTCTATTGAAACATTTATCCCATTAATGATGTCAGAGGGCATTTCTGTTTTGTCTGTGGCCCTTATGTTTCTCCACCTCCTGACTTGTTCCTTGAAGGCAAAGCATATATCATGCAGACTTAATGTGTTCAGAATCAGCAGTTTGCTCAGCACATGGAAGCTGAATAAACTCTGGTTGAATAGATGATTAAGAAGTAAAATATGTAGGGGCACCTGGGTGGTTCAGTTG
This sequence comes from Leopardus geoffroyi, assembly GCF_018350155.1. Lineage (NCBI taxonomy): Eukaryota > Metazoa > Chordata > Mammalia > Carnivora > Felidae > Leopardus > Leopardus geoffroyi. Next base: position 147,024,068 of record NC_059326.1, read on the forward strand.
GTTAAGCATCTGACTCGGTTTTGGCTTAGGTCATGATCTCATGGTTTCAGGAATTCAGGCCACCAGTCTGGCTCTGTTCTGCCATCATGGAGCTTGCTTGGGATTCTCTGTCTCCCTCTCTCTCTCAAATAAACTTAAAAAAATTAGAGAAGTAATATATATATATTTAATTTTTGTTAATGTTTATTTATTTTTGAGAGAGAGAGAGACAAAGGATGAGTGTGGGAGAGGCAGAATCAGAGAGACACAGAATCTGAAGTAGGCTCCAGGCTCTCAGCTGTCAGCAAAGAGCCCGATGCGGGGCTTGAACCCACAAACCATGAGATCATGACCTCAGCCGAAATCGGATGCTTAACCAACTGAGTCACCCAGGCACCCCTTAAGGATAGGTTTCATTAAGTTCAGCTTTAATAACAGGTTTCATTAAATTGAGCTTTAATGACAATTTTCATTTACACTTTTAACGTTTGATGGCATAAGGCTTCTTTCTCTTCCCTTCCTCCTTTTCTTTTCCTATCCTATAGGCTGTGGGTGTACATGCACAAACACCTACACACACACATACCACCACATAGCAGAATAATCATACTTCATAAGTATCCACTAATTTGGAAGGGTGCAGTAGTACAGAAGTATCAATTTAAAATTTGCAATATAAATATCAGACTTACTATATGCCACTGACTTATATAGTTCATTAAATATCATTTTTGTTGGTTGTTCTAAAGGTATATGACAAAAATAAGATTAATTTTATGCAGAGACAGAATTAAAAGAAAAATGATACTCTGAAGGTTCAGACTCTACTATTTAGTATGGATCGTGTAGATGTGGCTGTTGTCTGAATGGAAGTTAGGAACTTTTACATAAGCTCTAAAGGAGTTGACTACAGAAAACTTCTTCGTGATTACAGTAGCACGTCTACTTGCAAATGTGGGCCATGAATACCCTCATCTGTGTGCCTACCGTGGAGCCGTTTGTCTTTATGGGACTTTGCACAGCTGACAGCTAATGCAGGCGTTTAAATGCAAAATATGACACTGATGTTTTCCCCCCGAATGACACTTCAATACATAAATTATATGAATGTAGTTAGCACTATTCATTTATGAAATAATGTAGCTACCACTTAGTAATGCAATTCAAAACATCTTTCACTTTATTTAGCCATTTCCAACCCCATTACATGGAACTATGAAAAGAATAAAAATTGATTAGACAAGGAGCGACAAGTGGGCAAAAGCATTTCCCAGCATGTTGCCCGCCTTGTGGCAAAATGATGGAACAGTAACATTTTACTTCCTATTGAGGAGATGTTGCTTGCTTAGGTGGCCTGTTTCTGATTAAAAGCATCTTTGTAATATTGCCTTCACTTCCATAAAAAGAAAAATATCTGTGCCAAAGAGCCTAGTACTAACTGCAAAAAAGAGATGTTACTGTGGCAAGATAGGATATTCTTGGTTCCAGTCCTGGAGGATGGTGGGTTTTGATCGGCAAATTAGGCTTCTAAGCTTCTAGTTTCTCTATGTTGGGTCAATGATAAAAGTGGAAATAATATAACCATTACTAGTGGCTAAGACTAAGTATAATTTTTGAGAACTTTTTGAATGCAATTTCCTTCAAATATATTATTGGTAATTGTCAAAAAAAACCTGGAGATGGAGTACTGTCCTTTTTTTATAAATGTGAACTCAGACTCAGCCCAGCTAAGTATCTGCCCGAGGGGGCAGTGAGAGTTTGAGCCACGCCTGCAGCTGGTAACTCCTTAGCTTTCATTCTCCCAGGTACCTTAGGGCCTATGATGCCTCTTTGTGTAAAGATAAGGGGGTCCCGCTGACTGTCTTCCTTAATGTAATTTGTGGGTCTGTGTGGTGGGGTTCCTCTTTGTTTGCTTTCATGAACTTGTTAGACTTCTGACAAAAGTATTTTGCTGTTTAGGATTTTGCTTTTGAATTTTGGGAGACTGGTCTGGACGCAGACCTGCTCTGTTTCAGGAGTGGTGCGGAGAACACACATTCATCTCTCTGATCGCACTTGGGTGTGTGGTCCTGGCAAGTTATGCATTGTCAATGAGCTCGGGACACACTCACTTGTGTACTCGCTCACAGAGGCTGACTGAGAAGCAGCTCAAGCTAGAGTCTGATAAAGAATAACTGGTCAAGGGACCAGGGAGATATTGCACGTTTACTTTTCCATCATGTGGGTATTAAGTATGGGGACCTTGCATTTTGAGCAGAAGGCTGGTAATTTCTCACGTGATCTTTATCAAGAAGAACAAAATCAGTGAGCAGCATACAGCTTGAGGAATGTGTCTCAGGTGGGTTGTGAATTATACAGCCAGATGGCCTCACCTCCCCAAGGACTGTTCCAAAGTCATATACATTCTTTATTCATTATTTTTCAATTTTTTGCCTAACATTTTCATTGGTATTAGCCTTTTCTGCAAGGGAAAAAATCCATTTTAATAAAAGAAAAGAGTAAATTTGGATATTACTCATTTTGCAGGAAAATACAATCCTATACTTAAAAAAAAAAGTAAGTGCTAAGATAGTATTTGTGATCAAAATATATCCACAAAGTGTCTTTTGCCCTTCATTTATCAGAACTATTTAAGTCTTATCATTTCCTTCTTACTGAGATCATGTGCCTTATTAGTGGCAGACAGAGCTTTATAGACTAAACATATTTATGTTCTATTTTAAATATAACATGAGGCTTATTGCACACAACTGTTTTCCTTTTCCTCTCTTTTTCTAAATCCTATATAAGCCTGATATTCTACTTTTAGTCAACTGGACTCTTCACTAATTTTATACAGGAAAAGGTATGGGGTTGGAATCTCAGGCTGAAAATCTAATATTTGGAAATCAAAGAAAAGACTTAAATGATCACGGTTAACACCAGAAAAGCTTTATGTTAAATATAGACAAGGAGATCCTAAAGTAATTGGTATAACTAAAAATGTTCCTTTCTTTCAAAGTTTCATCCTCAGCTTGGAGCTTGTATCATATGATTTCTGAAGCAACTGTCATAGACATATGATGGAAGAGCAAAGCAAAACGAATCCTATCTCTTTTGCATTTATATATATTCATTAGATCAACACATTCTTCTTTCTGTTTTGCATAATCTGAAAGTGGTACTTATGAAATTATGAACACAGTGCAGATGGTCTGCTCTAATCGGTCCAGCCTCTTCACAGTCCATGAACTGAGCCTGTCGGTTCCACCTCCAGCAAGGTCATTCTGCTGCTCTCTCTCCACCTGTCCTCGCTCCTTCCCTCCAGGGTCCTGCACCCGACCCAGTCTTTCACCCATTCTTCCTTTGTCTCAGCAAAGACGTAGCACGTAATTGCCCATTGTTCGGTCCTCTGCTGTGCTGCTCTTGGGTGTGAGTCTCTCCCTCCACTACTGGATTGTGGGCCCCCTGAAGATAGGGAAGCTGTCATCTGCACCCCTCAGCACAAAGCAGAGCTTGGGTTCTCAGCAGGAACTCACTGATTGAGAGCCCGCTTTCTGCTACTTTATTTTTATTATTTAATTGAGTGAGATTCTGCAGGACGTAAACTGTGCCCTTGAAACCAAGGCACCCTTGGGAGCTATATTAACTTAGGGCACATGGGCCCTATTTATTTACTGTTTCAATATACTGAGTTAGCTGTACTATCAATCACATAATCTGACAGTCTTTTAAAAATGCAGTGCTTCTTCTGCATCTTTTGGCTTTGCTCCTTCTCTGATGACCTTTTGGAAGCAGTGGAGTGGGACTAGGGTAAGAGGAAGACTTGTCATGCTCTGTCAACTTCTACAACCTGAATTAGAAAACTGAAGAACAAGGATTCCTCTGTCATTTTTTAAAAACGAATAAAGCAGTACCCTTCCTACGAGTACAGAAAAGCATAGTATTTCTGTTTACTCTTAGAATTGTAGACATAGGATGAGGTGAGTGTTTCCCTTAGGGTGGCATTTGTCAAGGTAGACCTGTACTTATATTCCTGTTTTCTCTTTTCTTTTATAGAGGCCGTCTGGTTCCTGTGTGTGTCTGAGATAGCATGGATGAGTGTTTGGGGCCTATTTATGACTAAGCCCCCAGACACATCTCAGCCAAAGTACATTTCCATTCAAGTATTCCAAATAGTTCTTCCCTGTCTATCAGGTTTTCTGGGAGCTCTGAGTTAGGAGGATGGATCTAGTGGTGATGAGCTTGAAGAAAGCCTGGGAGGAACAAATAAATCCAAGACCAGACTGCTGCCTAAATAGTCAAGCTACAGAGGTAAAAATTTTTAATGTGCCTAGGTTGGTGTGGAAATGCCATTGTTTGAAGGGTGTCTGAACAGAGCAAAAACAAACCAAAACACAAAAAAAACCCTCCTGGGCATTCCAGCCCAGGAGAAAAGGGCTGCTAGTGGATGCTTTTAACTAGGCTAGATAGACCCTGGACTGCCCAGAAATTTTGATGAGAACTTAAGACTTGGGTAAAAGACTGATTAGGTAGATGAGACATCCATGAAGGGAATCTAAAGTCTGATGCTCTCATGAGGACTCTGAAAGAAGATAGGATTCCTGACATTCCTTGCCGGGGTGTAGTAGCTCTTCAGCTACTACCACACCTGGCTCTCTAGGCCTCAGGGTCCTATACTCAGCACACCTTTATTGCTGGTCTCAGAGCCGGGCAAGTGTTGGTGGGGATTCTCATAAGGACTCCTGAGAAAACAGGTCAGTTTGGGGCTTTGACTAAAAATGGCATTAGGGTGGCCTGAGACCATTGGGCCAAACCTAGTGCCTGATTATGCCCTAGAGTGAACCCAAACTCTCAATCTCTGAATTATTCTGATGGATCTTCTGGATTTCAAGACCACAAGGGCTTTCTCTGGGCAAGATCAGATGCCGGGATTAGGCTCCAACAAAATGTATTTCTTTGGAATCCATCTAGCATGGAAATAGCCTTCCCTTGGTTGGCAGCCCATGTGTGGTACAGCATTGCTCAACACAGCACATTCTTCCTAACGTATGACTTCAGAGGGAAGGTGGGACTAAGTGTGGAGGGTTGAGGGTAGAGGTTTCTCAGAAATGTCTGTTGCTCAAAGCCGCTATTTTTCTCAGTTGAACAACTTTGAGCTTATTGCTTTCATTTTCCTCAAATATCTATCAAGGCTTTGTAACTTATGAGCAAACAAACTGAAACAGAAAGCCATTTTTTAAGTTAATTTTATATTTGGTACAGGATTAGAAACTGCTCTGTTCACACATCGGCTATAGCCTGTAGCACAGAAACCATGCCTGCTTTTCCAACACATCGCTGTGATATTTGGTTAGAAGGGGATTAAGGATACGAAAAAGAAAAAAAGGTCAGTTTCTATTTGTAGGTAATTCTCAATGTCCCTTCTCAGAATCTCAATTACTACTTCTCTCTTATTTTCTTTTCCATGTGTGTCATGGCCTTAAGACTTGTTGGAAACATTAACGTCCTACATTCTCATCAGCAGCCATGGATCATAGTACCACTCACTAACATTTTATTACAGTGTCCTGAGCTGCCCAGTCACCTCATGCTAAATTTAGGTTTAAATAAACAGAACATCTTAGTTGCAGTGCTACTAGAAAGCAGCTGGAACAAGAATAAGGGGATCTATTGCTTTCATATTGCTGTATTGTGACAGGTAACTGAGAGGTTTTTTTTTTTCTTAAACCAAATATATAGATATTGATCATGTTCCTGAGTCATTCTGAATACATTACATGTATATTCAGATCTGGTTTTGAGTTCAAAAGTCCCCAGTTGGAACAGTTGTCAGCCCCTTAGCCTTCTTAACCCCCTAGATTGTTCATTTTCATATTTCTGGTTTATTCTGGAATGATTCATGAGATGCACCCTGCCTCCCCAACAAGTACAAGGGAAGGACTAATGTTAGTATTCCTCAGACTCTTGTACAGCCTGCCATGAACTTGGTTGTACAATAAATATTTCCTGAAGGGATTTGCCTTTTAACGTTATAAAATCAACACTTAGTTAAAAAATATTTTTTTAAATATAAACACAACACAAAATATAAAAGCCGCCACGGAATATAAGTTGAAACAGTAATGGTGCTCTTACCCCTATCTTCTACTCAGTTTTCTTCCTGAGAAGCAGAGGCTTCCTGTGTAACTTTTCAAAAATCCTATATTCATTTACAAACACACACAGAGAGAAATGTTTATATGTGTATATCAAATGCTAAGTATATATACTGTCCTGCATTTGATTTTTTTTCCTAACCTAACAATGTATCCTGGTGAATTCTGTATCAACATTACAAAGCTAATGAATTCTTTTAAAGAGCTGCATCAGATGTATTCTATGGATATGTTGTTCCTTTTTAGTATTATAATTTTACTATTAAATTTTTACTATTATCAATGATAGAGCAAGAATATCTTTGTATATGTCATTTTATAGATGGGCAAGTATAGCTAAAGGATAAATAGAATTGCTGTGTAAAGGCACTGATAAATTGCTCTCTACCAATTTCTTCTCTAACCAACTTACAATGCATGTGTTGACTATTTCCTTGACATACCCTGTGATACCCAAGGGAAAAAAGTGACATTATTAATGGCAAACACTTACATAGCACTTAGTCTGCACCAGGCGCTGGTCTATGTGCTTTACATATATTATCTCAAGTAAGACTCACAACAACCTTGGGAGGAAGGTACTTCCATCTCCAATTTACAGTTGAGATAAGATTTTGCTTCAGGTCCCCCAGCTAGTAAATAGAAGATGACATCTGATCCCAAGCTGTCTGGCTCTAGAACTCAGTTCCTATAAGCATGACCCTAAACTGTGCTAATCATGGCATTTTTTTCCCTGAATATTCTCTGATATAGAAGAAGTTCTCAGGAAACAAATGTTCAACTCTTCAATAAGGAAGACAGCACCCCCATCATCCTTACAAGTATTAGCTCCCGGCTCACTGGCATATTCTCTAACCTTACTCTGGCCATAATTTGTTGAAATATCAATATTGCTATAGATGAACCTTGCACTACTCTGGCCTATGAGTTGCTCAATTTCCTCTCAGTCATCTTAACCTCCACCCTGTCTCAGCTTTCTTTTCTTTGCTGTTCCTGTTTTCCCACTCAGTCCTTTTAATATCCATACTCCACCACTCTTCGCCCCCACCAGAATCTAATGATCCATTGAGCCTATCAGTTTTTCACTGTTCATTCCCACAATGGTGCCCTTATTTCCCCCCAACACAGTAGCTTAGATTTCACAGTCCATTGCTACAATTAATCTTACTTAGATTACTGTAGAGCTGGCCTCTACACCTCTACACTTGACAAGTCACTCTGTTTCCTTGCCCCCTTCCAACGTAGTGTTAAAACAGCAGGTGCCTCTCTTAAAATATAAGTCAGATTAACTCACTTGTCCGTTTAAAACCCTACAATATGTTCCCATTTGATTCAGGAAAAAGGCAAAGTATTTCATACTACTTGCTCTCTTCCTCACACTACTTAAGCCCCATGTTCCCATCCCCAAATCTTTGTACTTGTCTTGTGCTTTTGCCTGAAACATTTTTCCTCCAGATTCCTATGTGGCTCCCTCCCTGACTGTCATAATCCCAAGGAAAATAGTGTGCAAATGTTAACTTTATACCTTTTTACTATAGAGCTCAACATAGTGTATTTCCCATGATTAACCAAACTTTTAATCAAATCTTATCCACGTACTGTTAAAATTTGGTGTTAGATTAAAGGTTTCTGTCACTCTTTCTGATGCACTTCTTCTCACTGTTAATATAAATTCCTGGTTTTGGAGATGGAGGTTTACTTAAGAGATCTGACATGAATGTAGCTACATTTGTTCCAGAGCAAGAAACTGTCAAGACTAACTGTCACCATAGTGCTTGGCACATTTACACAATGAAAGGCTACATAGTCATTAAAAAGTAATAAAATATAGCCAAAAATGCTGATACGGAAACATCACCAAACTAAGAAAAAAATAAGTGAGAAAAACACCCGTATATCCACTGTTTCCTATATATTTTCCTACATATTTTGATTCCTATGTATTTTCCTATAAATTCCTATATAGGATTCCTATATATTTTCTCTACTTGTAGGTGTAAGTATATGTAAGCTACCATTAAGAGTTTACATTGGGAAAAAAGAGGCTAAGGAGATTTTTAGTTTTCATTTTCTTTGTTTTACAAGTTTATTTTAAAACCATGAACACATTTTTAACTTCTGTATTTAAATTTAAAGTTACATTAAATTATTGAGCCAAGTTATCTAGCATAAACTTATTTATTTTAGTGAACAACAAATCACTCTTGGGCTCTGAGCATAGCACCAGGCCAGGTGCAGGGGAGGCCATTAAAGAAAAAACAATCACTGACCTAACCAAACTTAAAATATGATAAAGGAAGTAAGATTCACAGAATCAATGAGAGAAGAGCACAGAGTACATATAATTCAGGCTAATGTCCTTGAAGTGAATGATATATATTACATGAATTGAGACAAGGAAAAGACAAGTTGCCAGGTGTCATCAGGCCAAGAAGGTATAATCTGCATTTAGTGTTGAAAGAAACCTAAGGATTTGATCAGGGAAAAGAAATGGAAATGACAACCCAAGAAGGAGTAACATATATCACGCAGCTTTAGTAAGGTCATGAGGAACAAACCAGCAAGGTCAAAATGTTTTAGGAAAGTGGATTAGCACCAGCGTGAGGACTGAAAGAGATGGGCAGAGACTGGGGAGGAAAGAAGTTGAAAGGTTAACAGAGAAATCTAAGTCTGAATATTTCTGTCTGAAGTAGAAGAATAAAATTTAGGTGGAGAGAAAAGGATGAATCCAAAATAGGCTGAAAAAGAAAAAGCAATCTTATGTAGAGCCTGATTAAATGTTTGCCCTACAAAATGATTTTTAGAGAATAAATATTTCAGAAAAAGAAACGTTTCTACTTTTCTTACAGTTTCTACTTTTCTTACACTGAGCACATACTGATACAATATCATCTCTATCCAATTAAGAACTAAAGAATAGAAAAATAGTTTTATAAAAGGTCTCTCAGTAGAATTACTGATAGCTATAAATCTATTTAGTAAAATTGAATATAAAACTCAAAAGAATAGATAAAAACAATGTACTAAGAATAATCTAGATGCAAAATTTAGATGTAACAGAAAATATTGAGAAGCTAGGTACATGAAATGAAAAAAATAAAATACATTGCAAACTCATGGTTTTTAGAGGGAAGGGAATGGTTTTATGTAACTCTTAATATAATATTTCAACCTTGACTCCAAACATTGACAAATACTGTTGTCTCCATGCCACCTCTCCTGGAATGGCCTAACCCTCCAGGATAATGTTAAGGGAACAGAATTCAAGGTATAGAGTGATTAGAGTGCTTTGCACCCCTACATAGAGCACAGAAGGCTGATCACCTGCTTTTTCTCAGGAAACATTTCTTAATAAGAATTTTGTTTTGTTTTGTTTTTCAAATAGTAATGCCACACTAAATGAGGCAACTTGGATGAGACCACTACATGATTTATTACTTATTATCTACTCCAACCTGGGTCACAAAGAATAGCAGTAAGTCTGCAATGCCCAGAAGGTCTCTGTTGTATTTCCCTGCATAGGTGTCACATTCTTTCCCTTCACTTACACTGTTCTTGATCTCCATCAAAACTCCTTATCAAACTCTTGCTAGACCCTCCCCAAAGTGAGATTCTCCAGGCCATGTGTAATTCCACCTATAATTGCTGTTCATTTAACTTGCATATGGTTTTTCTTATTATAATTCATTTTCATAAGGTAGGATACTATTGTCAGGTCAATACAATGAAGCTTTGCCCAGAACTCCTAATGCTGCCTGAGCTGATTTCTAATTGGTTCTTGCCTATCCTTCTGCTATAGGATGAAGAAGTACCTCTCAAAAATGTCTACTCCCTAATGTCTGAAACCTTTAAATAGGTCATGTTACATAGCAAAAAAAGACTGTCCCGATGTGAAGTTTATGGATCTTGAAATGGAAAGATTATCCCTTTCAGACAAATCTAATCACACCAGCCTATAAAAGGAAGGGAGAGGAAGGAAAGGAAGCAAGCAAGCTAGCTGGTTGTTTCATACCTATGTAAGTGATATTTAAGAAAAATTAATTTGGCAACTTTTTGGTGAAAAGTTGACTAAATCAGAGCAAGACTGGATTCAAATTGCTTGTGTGTTATTTTAATATTGCAGTAAAACCCACAAAACAAAAAATAAGAGGAGAACCTTTCCCAGCTGGAGTCAGAGGGATGCAGTGTGAGGATCTGACCCAAGTACTGACACTGAAGATGGAGGAAGGGGACTATGAGCCAAGGAATGCACGTAGCATCGAGAAGCTGAGAACAGCCCTCAGCTGATAGCCAGCAATGAAACTGAACCTCTGTCCTACGACTGTAGGGAACTGATTTCTACCAATAGTCCAAATAAACAAGAAGATTCTTTCCCAGAGCCTTCATAAAGGAATACAACACTGCTAACCCTTTGATACCAGTCTTGTGAAACTCTAAGCAGAGACTTGAGCCCACTGGACTTCTGACCTACAGAACCTGAAGTTATAAAATTTGGTATGAAGGTACTCAGTTTCGGGTAACTTATTACAATAGCAAAAGATAATTAATATACCTTCATAGTATGTTAAGAGAATGCAAGTCATGCAATGGATTCTACTTTTCTCTGTTTCTGTTCTCCCTTCCTTTCCCCTCAATGTCTAGCTAATAGGCACAATTCTTCTTCATTCTACAACTTAACTTCAATTGCTTCCGGTAAACTCATGTTTATCCATGTTTAGTATGCAATAGATTCTTGTTCTGATCAATGCATCCCACTCAAAATATAAATTAAATGATTTTTAAATGTAAAAAACAAGATTAGAATTTAAAATAGGTTACATATGGTTTAAAACAGAAATATAAGACAAAAGAGATGAATACATAGGGCAGAAATCAGAAAATGAAAACATCAGCAAAGCATTTTAAAACAGATAGAAATCCTTTAACAAGTAAACGTAAGACCCAATATTTTCATTATAATAATAAATGTAAATGGGAGATTAGACTGTAAAACAAAATCCAAAGAACATACTTAAACCACACTGCACAGGTCCGCTTATACACGGAGTTTTTTGTTTCAGTAAATACAGTACAGCACTGTAAATGTATATTCTCTTCTGATTTTTAAACCTTTTTCACTAGCTTACTTTATTGCCAGAATACATATGTATATATAATACATAAACAGATGATTAACACATTTTGTATATTTTATCAGTAAAGCTTCTGGTCAAAAGTAGGCTCTTAGCAGTTACATTTTGGGGGAATGACAAGTGCTACATGGATTTTTGGCTGCGGGGGGGGGGGGAGGTGCTTGGTTACAATAATAACATCGGACAATGAATTAAAAACAAAAGGCTCAAAATAGGAAAAACATAAAAAAGCTCAAAATGGGATGGATTGGGTCATAGGATGGAAATAATAGTCTTCACTTATTTCACTTATTTTGCTTTCACTCATTACTATTAAGTAACAAAACTCATTTGAAAGCCCCTTTGCACACTCATAAAAAAATTGTCCCTTGGAGAAAATACTCCCCTCCAGTTTTTAAGAACAAATCATGTCTGGATACTAGGATGGCAGCATAGTAGGAGGACCCTAGCCTTGTCTTGTCCCTGCAACACAAGTAGATAGCTATCAAATCTTTCTAAATACCACCAGAAACCATTTTGAGGACTAAAAGAACAAACTGCACATCCAAAGGGAGAGAAGAAGCCACATAGAGGAAGGTAGGAATTGTGGAGATGTGGCTTAGAGGAGAAATGGATTCCGAGTGCTACAGACAGGAAGGAGCCCTTGTCACAGAGAAAGGCTAGAAAGTAGAGTCTTCAGGAAAGGAAAACACTTCCCCAAAGCCAGCGGCTGCAAAAATGAGAGGGGTTGATTTTCTTGCAACCAGCAGGGTTTAAAGACTGCAGTTGTAAATAAAGGCCAACAGGCTTGCCTGGGATAGAGCTCTGGGCATGCTCCACTACTTGTAGAGAGAAATCAGGCAAACCACCCAGGGGGCAGAAGGCTTTGAAACACTGACCTGAGAAATGCCTGGGATGCACAGAGGGGAGATTATTTCCTCCTCCTGGAGTGAGTTGCTGAGAGGTAGTGTTAATGGGATGCCTCTCTGGAAACAAAGGAGCTAGCTCTTGCCACTGCCCTCCCCCACGTCTCAGCATAAACATAGAACTACCTGTATTAAGCAGCAAAACACTGACACTTGCTGTCTACCCTGTTTGTTCCAAGTCCCATACTCCTGCATTGTGGTGTGACTGCCCTTCTCAGTCAAGCTTGCCTCAGTCCCAGTATGTCAAGATCCTTCCCCAAAAGACCAGCAGACACCCCTAACCACACCACATGTCCTGACCAGAGTCCTGCAAAGCTTTGGGTTTGTGGAAGTAGAATCAGGTCTTATTTAACAAGCAGACCACAGCATATCTAGTTATAACTTGCCATATTCTGGGCAAAAAGCAAACACTACCCATTTCAGGCAAGGAGAGCCTCTAGGGATAATTGGCCTGAAGGATAGAGAAGCCAAAACACAACAGTAAAGCACATGCAGCCCACACCATAGGCATTACCTGAAGCATGAGACACAGGACACTATATGACCTCTTCTTCATAAAGCCATTACTCTCAGGAGCAGGGACAATAATGGGGTTTTCTAACATACAAAAGAAGATAGAGACTTAGACAAAATGTCAGGATGGAGGACTTCATCCCAAATTAAAGAACTAGATAACGTCACAGCCAGAGATCTAAGTGAAACAGATACAAATAACATGCCTGATGGAGAATTTAAAGCAACAATCTAAGGATAGCGGCTGGGCTTGAAAAGAGAATGGAAGACTTCAGGGAAAACCTTACTGTAGAGATAAGAATTAAAGAATCAGAAATGAAAAAAAAACAATAACTGATATTGAAAATAGGCTTGATGCAATCAACAGAAGGCTGCAAGAAAGAGGAATGCATAAGTGATAAAAAGGACAAAATAATGGAAAATGATAAAGGTGAAAAAAGAGAAGTATTATGGAACATGAGAATAGACTTAGGGAACTCAGTGACTCCATCAAAAGTAATAACATTCATATTATAGGAGTCCTAGAAGAAAAAGAAGAGAGAGAAAAGGGGCAGAAAATTTGAGGAAATAATAGCTGAAAATGTTCCCTAATCATGGGAAGGAAACAGACATCCAGATCCAGGAGGCACAGAGAACTCCCATCAAAACCAATAAAAGCAGGCCTACAGCAAGACATATTGCAATTAAATTGGCAAAATGTAGTGATAAGGAAAAAAATCTTAAAAGCAGTAGCAAAAGATGTTATTAACTTATAAGGGAAGACTCATAAGATTACCTGCAGATTTCTCAACAGAAACTTGGCAAGAAAGAAGAGAGTGGCAAGATGTATTCAACATGCTGAATGGGAAAGATACGCAGCCAGGAATACTCTTACACAACAAGGCTATCATTCAGAATAGGAGTAGAGATAACCAGTTTCCCAGACCAACAAAAACTAAAGGATTCATGACCACTAAATCAGCCCTGCAAGAATATTAAAAGGACTCATTGAGAGCAAAGGAAAGACCAAAAGTGACAAAGAGAAAGGAACAGAGAAAATCTCCCAAAACAATGACAAAATAAGTAATAAAATAGCACTAAATATACATCTACCAATAATTACTCTGAATGTAAATGGACAAAACACAAGATCCATCTATATGATGCCTATAAGAGTCTCATTTTAGATCTAAAGACACCAGCAGATTGAAAGTGAAGGGATGGAGAAACATTTACCATGCAAATGGACATCAAAAGCAAGCCAGAGTAGTAATACTTATATCAGACAAACTAGAGTTGAAGTTTTATTAAATACTTATTTTTGAGAGAGAGACCAAGTGTGAACAGGGGAGGGGCACAGAATAGGAAGCAGGATCCAGGCTCTGAGCTGTCAGCACAGAGCCCGACATGGGGCTTGAACCCATGAACCATGAGATCATGACCTGAGCCAAAGTCGGACACTCAGCTGACTGTGCCATGCAGGCACCCCTAAGACAAACTCCACTTTAAGCCAAAGACTGAACAAGAGCATTGTATCACCATAAAGGGGACAATCCAACAAGAAGATGTAACAATTCTAATTATGCCACCAATATGGAGTACCCAAATATATAAAGCAATAACCAACATAAAGGAACTCATTGATGATACATTAATAGTAGAGGACTTTAACACCCCATCTACACATCAGTGGGCAGATAATCTAAGCAGAAATACAATAAAAAAGCAATGGCTTTGAATGACACACTGGACCAGATGGACTTAACAGATATATTCAGAACATTTCATCCTAAAGCAGCAGAATATACATTCTTTTCAAGTGCACCTGGGACATTCTCCAGAAAATATTACACAAATCAGGTCTCAACAAGTACAACAAGATTGAGATATCATTCATATTTCCTACCCACAATTCTATAAAACTTGAAGCCCATTACAAGAAAAAAAAATTGGAAAGACCACAAATACATGGAGGTTAAACCACATACTACTAAACAATGAATGGGTCACCAGGAAAAAAAAAGAAATTAAGAAAAAAATACATGGAAACAAGTGAAAACACAATTGTCCAAAACCTTTGCGATGCAACCAGAGTGGTCCTAAAAGGAAGGAACATAGCTATACAAGTGCATACCTCAAGCAAAAAAAAAAAAAAAAAAAAAAAAAAAAAAAAAAAAAAAAATCTGAAACAACCTAATCTTACACCTAGACTTTTGTCTGATTATTATGGCCACAATTTCCAGTATTATATTAAATAACAGTGGTGAGAGTGGAAATCCCTGTTTTCTTTCTGGCTGTAAAAGCTCTCAGTTTTTCCCCATTGAGGGTGGGGACAAATAAAGCCCACAGCCAGCAGAAGGAAGGAAGTATTAAAGATTAGAGCAGAAATAAATGATATAGGAACTAAAAAAACAATAGAATAGATTAATGAAACCAGGAACTGGTTCTTGAAAAAAATTATTAACATTGATAGACCCCTAACCATACTTATCCAAAAGAAAATAAAAAGGACCCAAATAAATAAAATCACAAATGGAAGGAGAAATAACAACCAACACCACAGAAATACAAAAATTATAAGAGAATATTATGAAAATCTATATGCTAACAAATTGGACAACCTGGAAGAAATGGATAAATTCCTAGAAACATATAAACTATCAAAACTGAAACAGGAAGAAATAGAAATCTGGAACAAACTGATAACCAGCAAAGACACTGAATTAGTAATAAAAATATCTCCCAACAAACCGAAGTCCAGGTCCAGATGGCTTCACAGGTGTTTCTACCTAACATTTATAATTTTTTTAAAATGTTTTTATTTTTGAAGGATAGAGAGAATGAAGGGGGGAGGAGCAGAGAGAGAGGGAGACACAGAATTCAAAGCAGGCTCTAAGCTGTCAGCACAGAGCCTGATGTGGGGCTTGAACTCACGAACTGTGAGATCATGACCTGAGCCAAAGTTGGACACTTAACTGACTGAGCCACCCAGGTGCCCCCTACGTTTTAAAGACGTGTTAATACCTATTCTTCTCAAACTATTCCAAAAAAATAGAAATGGAAGGAAACTTCCAAATTCATTCTATGAGTCCAGGATTACCCTGAAACCGAAACCATATTAAGCCTCCCCTAAAAACAAACAAACAAACAAACAAACACCAACAAAAAACTACAGACCAATATTCCTGAGTAACATGGATACAAAAAATCTCAAAATCCTAGCAAATCAAATCCAACAGTACATTAAAAGAATCATTCATGATCAAGTGGGGTTTATTTCTGGGCTGCAACAATGGTTCAATATTCATAAATCAATCAACATGATACACCACAGTTATAAAAGGGTAAGACCCATATGATCCTCTCAGTAGATGCAGAAAAAGTATTTGACAAAGCGCAACATCGATTCATAAAAGCCCTCATAAAGTAGGTTTAGGGGGAACGTACCTCAACATCATGAAGGACATCTATGAAAAAGCCACTGTTAATTAATATCAACCTCAGTGGGGAAAAATTGAGAGCGTTTCCTCTACAGCCAGAAAGAAGATAGGGATTTCCACTCTCACCACTGTTATTTAACACAGTACTGGAAATCCTAGCCATACCATTAAGACAATACAAAGAAATAAAAGGCATTCAAATCAGCTAGGAAGAAGTCAAACCTTCACTATTTGAAGATAACATGATACAGTATATAGAAAACCCAAAAGACTCCACCAAAAAACTGATAGAACTGATACACAAAATCAGTAAAGTCGCAGAATACAAAATCAACATACAGGCATCTTTTGCATTTCTATGTATCAATAATGCAGCAGCAAAAAGAGAAAACAAGGAATTGATCCCATTCAAAACCTGTAAGATAACTAAGAATAAATGTAACCAAAGAGATGAAAGATCTGCACTCTGAAAATTATAAAACACTAATGAAAGAAATTGAAGATGACACAAAGAAATGGAAAAAAATGCCATGCTCATGGATTGAAAGGACAAATATTGTTAAAATGTCTTTATTTCCCAAAGCAATCTACACATGTAATGCAATCTCTATCAAAATATGACCAGCATTTTTCACAGAGCTAAAACAAGTAATCCTAAAATTTGTAGGGAACCACACATGACCCTGAATAACCAAAGCAACCTTAAAGAAGAAAAGAAAGGCTAGAGGCATCAAGTTTCTGGACGTCAAGTTCTATTACAAAGCTGTAGTTATCAAAACAGTATGATACTGGCACAAAAATAAACACATAAAACAATGGGACAGAATAAAAACCCAGAAAGGAACCACAACTATTCAGCCAATGAATTTTTGACAAAGCGGGAAAGATTATACAATGGGCCAAAGACAGTCTCTCCCACAAATAGTGTTGGGAAAACTAGATAGCAACATGCGGAAGAACGAAAAGTTGACCACTCTCTTATACCCTACACAGAAATAAATTCAAAATGGATGAGAGACCTAAATGTGAGACTTGAAACCATTAAAAATCCTAGATGAGAACACAGGCAGTAACCTCTTTGACACTGGCTGTAGCAATTTCTTACTAGACATGTCTCCTAAGGCAGGGGATATAAAGGCAAAAATAAACTATTGGGGCTTCAAAATAAAAAGCTGCTGCACAGTGGAGGTAACAATCAAAACTAAAAGGCAGTGTATGGAATGGGAGGAAATACTTGCAAATGACATGCCTGCTGATGGGTTAGTATCCAAATACAAAACGAACTTAGAAAACTCAACATCCAAAAAATGTATAATCCAATTAAAAACATCAGAAGACATGAATAGACATTTTCCCAAAGAAGACATGCAGATGGTGAATAAACACATGAACACGTACTCAACATCACTCATCACAAGGGAAATACAAATCAAAATTATAATGAGGTACCACCTCACACCTGTCAGAATAGCTAACATTAACAACACAAACAAAATGTGTGGGCAAAGATGCCGAGAAAGGGGAACACTTTTACACTGTTGGTGGCAATGCAAATTGGTGCAGCCACTCTGGAAAACAGTACCGAGTTTCCTCAAAAAGTTAACAATAGAACTACTCTACAGTCCAGCAATTGCACTTACTATGTATTTACCTTAAGAATGAAAAAATACTGGGGTGCCTGGGTGGCTCAGTCGGTTAAGCGTCCGACTTCAGCTCAGGTCACGATCTCGCGGTCCATGAGTTTGAGCCCCACGTCGGGCTCTGGGCTGATGGCTCAGAGCCTGGAGCCTGCTTCCGATTCTGTGTCTCCCTCTCTGTCTGCCCCTCCCCCATTCATGCTCTGTCTCTCTCTGTCTCAAAAATAAATAAACGTTAAAAAAAAATTAAAAAAAGAATGAAAAAATACTAATTCAGAGGTATACATCACCCAATGTTTATAGCAACAGCGCGGAGCCTGCTTGGGATATTCCCTCTCTCTCCCGTCTCTCTTTCTCTCTCTACAAAATAAACAAACATTAAAAAAAAAAACCCTTTGGCATTCTTTGAACAATTTTAAAACTTACCATTTAACAAGAGAGAGAGTCTGTGTTAATACCCTCTGTGCTTTCAGAGAAATTAACACTTCAACAGATGTCAATACTTTTTTTTTTTTTTCTTGTAGTGATGGTCTTGCTCAAATTCAAGTTTTAAAGCAACTTTTCTAAATGCACATCCATAAAACATTTATGGACTCTAATGAAGATGTATTATAGGAAATGTCTAAACTACCCAGTTTGGGGGAAAAAGACAAAGCAAAACTTAAATGCAAGGGGATGAAATAGATGAATGTATGTGGTTGACATTATCGTTCACTTTTTTTTTTCAGTGTTCAGATTAGAGCTTTCTTTACAGCATGCCATAAATACATATTTCTATTTTATAATGTATGTGCTACTGCACCATAGGTGACCAAAGGGAATTTTTCTTGCTGACTGCTAACTGTCCATCTTACTGACAGTGCTGGAAATGAAAGGGGATGTAGACCTTGGATAGATTATCAATCCTGGGGAGATTAATCTGTTTTGAATTGAGGGTCTCCATTGCTCCGATATTGGTCTGGGTCAGTACAATTATAAGGTCAAACCTGAGAGAGAAGGATCCAGAAGCTGGGGGAGGGAGAATAAGCACAAAGCTGGAGACAAATTTAGCCAGTCAGTGACAGTGGTATGCTCTGACCTGGAATGGTATTTTAGATAACTGCTCTATTCTTCTTTCCTTTAAATGTGAAGCAACACTGTAATTGGATAGCATAAATTTCCAAGTCTCCATTTTGGCTATGGGAAACAGTGTACAAAATCTGATTCGATTTTACATTTGGCTTTACTCTTTTTTTTGTTTGTTTCTTTTGTTTCCCCTCTTTGAGTCAAGGGAATTATATATGAACACTAATTGTCTAGGGGTTAGAGATATCTATTATTAATCACCAGTGAGTTCAGAAGTACAACCTATTTTAGGATCTGCACTCTAATTTCCTAATTTTCCTTTGGGTAGGGAGAGAACCAACCAATGGCACAAATTACAATTCTTGTTCCACAAGGAAAAACAATGTCCAAGGATCGATTGTTTTTCTTTGAACACCAAAAATAATGAGATCTCCAGCTGGTCAGTTTCCATTACGGATTTCCCTCCTAATGCAAGAGCTGAGAAGGGGAAGGTATGTTTAATACCTCTAGGATAGAGACAATATTAGCCTGCAGTCTACTGGGAAGCAAGCACATACGTGCCAGAGAGGACTCTATGGGAAGGATCTGATGGCACTTTTTAAGTTCCCTATAATCTGCAATGCATGGTACTTCTTTATCTTACTGTTTTATATTTACCAACCCCAAACCTAAATGGTCTGGCAGTTTTCTAGTTAATCTGATTATTTTAGGCAGCCAGATTAAGTAATTCAGTTCCCAGATGGAATATGATGGACCCAAATGACCTGGTTTGGTGACTTGCAATCCTCTAGTTGACATACATATAGCCAAATCTCCACATCATGGCAGTTTTACAATGCTTGGAACCACTGCTTTGAGTATCAGTTCCATCAGCCAGCAAGGCTGGCTCTTGCTTTTGTTAAGTTTAGTTGCACATGTGTTGCTTGCTCACATCCTCCTTTACGGCCAAAAAATCCAGTTAGAGAAATAGATAAAAGATAGTGGGATTGTTAAAGATGGCTTTTTGAAGGTTGTGCAGAGTCATGCTTTCATAGTGAAGGAGGAACAGGAAAAGTGATAATTTCCATTTTTTCCTCAGCCTCACTGGGGACTTGAGTTAAAGTAGCCGAAGGATTAACGTGGCATCAGCACTCTGATTGGGTCTAATCCTTCTCAGGAATCCTATTAGAGTTTTCACTTGCACAGTCCTGGGGAGACAGCAAGGCTGCCCCACAGCCCCACCTCCCTGGCATGTTCTGGTTGGCTAGGCTGCCAACCAGAGTGGCCCAGAGCCCGGGCCGAGTGGCCAGAGCTGCCCCAGCTTGGCTGTGGAGACAGAAAGAGTCTGCAACTCAGCACAGCCCTGGTTCCAGGCATTTTTGGCTGTGTAGATATAATTTCTGTTTTCAAAAATATCCCTGAAGCAAGCAGTGAGCAGTCCATAAGAGATCTTTTGTAGATTTTCCCTCTCTCTATTATCCATATCTAAGAGGGGTTTTGTTTTTGTTTTGTTTTCCATAGTATTAGTTTCAAGGAGAACACTCAAAAGGGAATAAAGCTGAGACACTGAATTGTTGTGAGAACTGAATTGGAGGAATCAAGTCACAGATGAGCTTTTACCTCAAGAATTTTCGTCATTGCTGTCCTTGGAACTGCAAACCACCCGGGGACACACCATATAAAGAAGCATGTTTATAAAGAATGAATTTGCCACTAGAACTTGAACATAAAAAATGAATGTGCAGTCCTAAGCAATTTTAATCTCATAACCAAGGGAATAAATTCACCTAATATCTTTATCTAAAATGTAACAGCAGGTATGTATAAGAAGACCAACATGAAAAACAGTGAAAAAAGACAAAAAAAAAAAAAAAAAAAAAAGAAATTGCCTTAAATTACAGCCAAACTTGTATTACATATTAGAAACTAATTCTAACTGAAATATTTGAGGAAAAACAATGCTATATGGCTGTCAGAAAACTTTTAAAATAAGTATATAGATAAAATCTTACCTAAAGTTTTCAGAATGACAAGTTTATGCAGAAACAGAGGTGGGAACTAGGTGTTTTTAGGGGTCCTTTGAAAATCTGTAATTTGATAGTTTCTGTCTTTGACAGTCTACATGCCTTGTGTTGCTGGGAGAATAAAATACCAAAAAACACACTCGTCTCTTCCTATTCTTTATTCATTCTTTAATATTAAGAATTTATTCATTCTTCTTGGCCCTTTCAAGAGCGTTCAGGAGAAAGTACTTAAGTTCAGAGCAATACCAAGAATCAGCAATTGTGGGCACAATGGAGTGGTGTGCTGGGATTTGCAGATCCTGGATTTCACTATAATTATCTTTCCTTTTTCGTGCAATATTCCCTCATGCTTCCCTCTGATAGCAATCTCAACCCCATCATAATTAGGATAGTTTTTTTTTTCAATATTTTTGTTTTTAAGTAATCTGTACACCCAACATGGAACTTGAACTTACAACCCTGAGGTCAAGAGTCAGTTGCGGGCTCCACCAACTGAGCCAGCCAGGTGCCTCCTAAAATAGTTATTCTTGACAGTAGTTTGGATTTTAAAATCTTGAAAGGATTCTTGAATTGCTAAATAAGTCTACAAAAATGTTTGGTGCAGGAGAAGAGGGAAGTCTACATACCTGCAGGTGTCAGAAGACCAGCAGTGTCTTTAAGAAAAAGCCCCTGAGAGTGGGACTTATCTAGTAAATACTACTCAAATGAAAGGCTTTTGGAGAGATGACCCAAGTGGTCCCAGACACAATCCTCTTTCTGACTAGAATACCTGTATTTTTTGTCTGGTTCCCAAATAGGTCTTGTCCCTGGTATCAGACTGCTGGCTCTCTGTACATTATCAATAGCTACCCCCCCCCTTTTTTTTTTTACTCCTTTTTACCTGTCCCTGTGTTTTCCAGAGGTCTTTGGAAGATGGGTCAACATGATATCCATTATATACACATGCAGAGACTTAGCAGCTTCCTTAACTTCATTTTCATCTTGATGATTGTGACAAAAGGCAAAGAAAATGAAACCAAGGGAACACTGGGTTTGAAGGGTACTGAGGACAGATATGCTGGGAACTAGTATTAGATACAGAACAAGACACTATTATTTAATGTTCGATCTACAACATGCCAGAATATGCCAGAATACTCAAAACACAGAAACTCATTTTCAACGAATAGTTATTTTATCAAAATCAGACTAAATGAGACTGTCAGAAATGCTGCATCCTCCTAGTAATTTCATATGCCATCTGTACTGTGATCCTTAGCAACGGGTTGTTATTATTAAGTATAAGGTAATGTAAAATGCCTAGAGTGCCCTCATATTCTATGGATAGTTTTAAAAGATAGGCTTTCCATGCTGGCTGCCAAATAAATAAGCAAACAGAAATTATATAAACAGTAAAAAAACAAGCAAAAGTTGTTACATTAACCTCGCTGAACTGTCATTGCTCTTCATGTTCTAAACACTGGTATTGAAGTATATTCCATTTGCTATTTTACCATCAGATAGGCTCCCTTTGGTGCAGTTCCTGGTACTGTGTAGCATTGCTCAACAATTTAAGTGATCTCAATGTGAAGTGGGCCCAGGGTACAACCCTACAAGCTTACATTCTCTTGAGGAGGATGGAGGGGAGCTGTTTGCTACCAAAACTCAAAGTCTATGTAATGGTCCTCTTCAAGTTGCTCCCCAGGGCCAGCTCCAGACAAAAATGTGAAGTAAAATGTGCTTTTGGTACTCTAAGCTTTCTCATGTTTATGCTTCCCCATTTGTCAGCATTCACTTCCTTCAGCTTCTTAACCCTGTCAAAATTTACTCTCAGAAAAAGAGCTTCAAGTCTTTTTAACTCATAGTATGAAATTCTATGTGTCACCTCTCCCAGAATGATTTGTATGTTAATTTATAATGCTAATTATAGAATGAAATGCTGTGCCCCTTTTGAGGAATTCCAGGCATCAATGGACAAGTTAGAAAGAGATTCTGTAAGAAACCAAAAAAAGCCATCTCAGCACTCTGGAATACACCTTGAGTTCACACACACACATACACAGTCACATAAGGTTAGGTAAAAGGAAACACTAACACATATCCCCTCTTCCAGGTATGTTAGGAGGCATAACAACAATCATTTGTACGTTTCTCATTAAATTCTGTACTGCATAAAGTCAGACCCAAGCAAGAGGTCAAGTAATTTCATCAAGGTCACACAACTATTCAATATCAGAGCCAGGAAAACAAGCTCGGCCATCATCCAGTTTCTTTTCTCCATGTATTCTAACTATTTTTGTTGATTTGAGTTTGTACTGAAAGTATTAACAGGCCTCATGTCCACACAAAAATATGGAAGAAGCCAAGTGAGAAAAAATGTAAAATCCTCTCCGAAATCCCAGAGGGAAACCAGACTGATTTCAATGTCTGAAGTCTTCATTCATTTTTTCCCCATTTTGAAAGAGACACTTCATTTATCATCTTTGTGTCATCTCTTGCTTTGGTTAACGGATGGTGTTACTCTTTGATTACTGACTGATCTTTCATAACTTCCGTGCTATGAGCCATGAAACATTTCGCATTACAAAACATGACCTTCTCACTATGGAGTAACTAAATATTTATTTCCCTGGAAATGTTCAGCAGGGTCTGGGTGCTTTGTTTTCACACTTGCCAACTTTTTCTCTTATATTCATTTCATTATTACTATCAACATCTTGTCATAAATCGTTTTCTTGGAGATCATAGGCAAAACGAATCTAGAGTACTTTCATGAATGTTACTGCATTTTATACTCCCTGTGGAAATAAATGTCCAAAGATTAGATGGACTTATAGGTACTCAGCACAGTGAAGAAGCCCCTGAGGAAGTTACTTCTAACTGTTTAACATTCCTTCTTCCTTTGCTGCTCCTTAACTACCTTTGTTCATGGCAACAAGGAAATATCAATATAATTCCCTACCTCAATTATTGCTGTATTGAGCTAAGAGTATTTAACACTCCTTAAATAGTTGACTTCCATCAGCAAGGCAAATCATAGAGTTTGAGAACTGTTTTCATTAATGTAGCAAGTACTAGTGGCCTATTACATATGCCAGGCACTGTTCTCAAGCTTGGAACATAATGGTGAGTAAAAGAGGTATCTCTGCTCTCCTACAGATTAATTGGGAGAAAGGTGTTAGTCACATGAGAATGCAGAAGAATGTATGATTAGAAATGGAGGTATGTGCTCTTCAAGAAAGGAAAAGAGAGAGAAGAGTGGGAGGGAGGGAAAGTTTCTATGGGAGCCTGTAACCAAAGATCCTGGTCTAGAATGAGAATTTGAGGGAGAGAAAGCTGCCGGAGAAAGGGACCTCAGAGCTGAGATCTGAAGGATGTGGGAGTGAAATCAGAGAAGACTGGCATTTGGATAAAGAATGGAATTTAAAAACTGAGAGAAGGCAGTTTGGCCAGAGCTCACAGGCCAAGTGAGAGATGGATGATTAATGAGACTGGGGAGATAAGCAAGGACCAGGCCAGGTAGACATGTGAGCAGAGATGAAGATGTTGTTCTTCACTTCAAGAGCAATGAGAAGCTACTGCAGGGTTTTAAGCAAGGGTGTAAAATGATTGATGTACTTTTCATTTTAGAAAAATTACTTTCTGTTCGTGGCAGAATTTCAGCTTAGTGGAAGGGAACTCATTTACCAATTTTGTTCTCTAATGTGCAATTATTGTTAAGATTTGATGGGAGAAAAAAATGAGGAATGTGGTCTATATAATGCTGTTAGGAATTTCTTTCCTCAACTCTGGTTTTTTCAAATGGAAAAAAATCTACTTGGAAAAGGAATTCACTAAGTTTCACTTAAAAAACTTTGAGTTCTCAAACTGAGTATGAAGAAAGAGGGATAAATAATAATCAATGGACAAATACAGATTTATAAGCTAGAAGCAAAATTCTTTCTCAAATGAATATAATGCCATATAGAGAAGACATGACATACTTCCTTATTTACAAAGACATTCTAATTGTCTGTGGGAGGTTTTCTCATCCATCTGAGAAATATGGATGTTTTATGGAAGTAGGAGATCAAAGGAGCCTCTTTACCCAGATAGAGGTACACAGATAGAGGTAATATTTCACTATGTGTTAAAAAGGGGCTCATATTTGGTGATTTATTCATTTATTAAACACATTTTTATGGACATCAACTCTGTGTCAAGTATTGGTTCTAGAAATAGAGGACTGAAGAGAGAAGAGAGTTTCTGTTCTTATGAGGCATATATTTTAGATGGAGTAGATAATAAAGAGATAATAGGGCAATACAGTAAAACCTTGGATTGTGAGTAACCTGTACTGTGCATGTTCTGCAAGACGAGCAAACATTTCTAATAAATTTTAACTTGGTAAAGAGCGATATCTTGCAATACGAGTAGTTTCTGATGCCGAAAATCACATGATCACTACTGAGACAATGGTTCTTCTCTCTCTTTCTCGCTGCGGGATTGTGGGTGATCTTCTCCCATACTCAAATGCTTGGTCTCAGGCTGTGGTGTTTGGCAGAAATCAGTGATTTTTCAGAACGTTGGAAGGTGCCCACAACCGGCACTAGTGCATTTTTTGTTCCTTCAAAGCACCTATGGACAGTCCTTTGCTTTTCCATATAAGAGTAAGCTTAGGAATGCTTTGCTTCATTCTAGGTAATTGAATAGGTTCTTTGTTAAAGTTGCACAAAAATAAAGAGATTCCACTGAGCCAATAGATAGCAATGATTTTGTTAGTGATAGGGAAAGTTGTCTCTTACGCAAGAACCCTCTTCTGTCATCTCCCTCACACCAGCCATGAAGGTTTTCAAACGTAAGAGTAGGTTAATTTTTTTGTTTATATTTTGTATTTTCTTTATTATTTTGTATTATATTATACTATTTAATCATTTTTATATGAATATTTTTGGCTTGTGGAAGGGATCATCTGAGTTTCCTTTACTACTTATGGGGAAATTTGCTTTGATATACAAGTGTTTTGGATTACAGGC
The DNA here is from genome assembly GCF_018350155.1 of Leopardus geoffroyi. Lineage (NCBI taxonomy): Eukaryota > Metazoa > Chordata > Mammalia > Carnivora > Felidae > Leopardus > Leopardus geoffroyi. The sequence continues at coordinate 147,049,852 of NC_059326.1, forward strand.
AAGTTTCTGGAGTGAATTATGTTCACAAACTAAGGTTTTACTGTTTATCATATATCATATGGTGCAAACAAAGGGGGGGTTGGGATTTCAAGACTGCCACTGGAGGTCTTAGTATATATTTATTTATAATTCATAAATAATTTGTGAATAAAATTTATAACATGCCCACCAGTAAGATTTTTCTCTCAATATACATATACACACATGTATGTATGTATAAATATATGTCTATGTGTACCTATGTATTTGCAGAGAATACCTCACTGATGGAGTAGCATCTGAGCTGGTCAAAATGCTGACACCGTAAGTCAAACAAATTTTAAAAATCCCTTTCAAAATTTTCTCTTCACTCCTTGGGGCAAGACACACAAGGTCACCTTAATTGTTAGTTTTTTTCAACATATGTTTTCTTGGTACTTGATATTGGACAATCACGCCACTACTACCTCACCTCCAATCTGCCATCCCCTCTTCTTCTGCATTATTCTTAATTGCTTATGGCTTATCTACTTCTGGCTCTGCCTGGAGTGCCTACTATTTGATGATTCTGGATGCTATGAATAGCATGTTTGGGCAAAGATCCACTTCATTTGCAACACACTTCAATTTTAAGAGAACTTTTAAAACTAATGTTTCCTTGCTAATTCCTTTCTCATACTTGGTTTTCTCTTTTTTTGTTTAGCAGATGTGTTTTCATTACACACCCATTTGGCAATTTTGAAACAAGTTCACAACAGAGCCCATTTTCTAAACAAATCTGCACAAATATGCAAACTGTGAACATGACATTCAGCTCTACAGCTACAACCACCAAAGAATAAATAGTTTTTAAGAATTACCGTCATGAGATTGAAAATTAAAATTCATATTCAGGGCAGTATCATCAAACACTATTACCTGTCTTGATTCCCAGAAAATAATGTTATCATATTTATTTATAATAGCAGTGATTTCAAAGTATTTTAAAATGTACTTCTTCAGTTTACTAGTATGAAATATGAAAATATGTCAAGTCAAATCTAAGCACATTTTAAAAATTGCTTTCATTGCTTTTAAAGTTGCAAGTCTATCATGGGCTATCCTATAGAATTCTCTGTAATGGATTCAATTATTCAAAGTACTCATGTGAGTTTGTATTACAAGCTGTATCTACTGTTAATAAATGAGTTCCCTGATAAAAACAATGTGAGTGAAATACTAATCTGAAGTTATTTTATATCAGAATGAGGAAGCAAAAATAAAAAAAAAAAGGTGGCAAGGCACACTCAAACTGGCATTCAAGATGTAACTGTTTCTTGTGTACAAACAAGTACACTGATAGCATAGGGTCCCCGATTCTCCTTCTAGATCCTTAAGATTCAAAAAACACATGGAAATAACAAGTCCTCCCTCAGTTTCCCCTAGCTTTCAATAATGTTTTTTATATTCAGCAGTATGTTAAGGAAAATCATTAAGTTGACATCTTACTAGGGCAGTGATGTCCATTTATTACATGGAATTCAACTCTTCCATTTGTAAGGAATAGGAGGGAACCAAGATGGCTGAACATCATGGAAGTTTTTTTGCCTTTGTCATCCCTGAAATGCAGCCAGATCAACACCAAACCATCTTGCACACCTAGAAAACTGATTTGGGATTAACACAACAATCTGCACAACTTGAACCACAGAACTCTGCAGGTACCTGACGTGGAGAGTTGAACTGGGGGAGAGGGAATCTGCAGAGGGCAGGGAGCTGGTTTTGCTTGTGGAGACAGGACGGAAACAGGGGCAGAGTATGGGAAAAGCAACCCTTGCCCCACCAAAAGCAGTTGGAGAGAAAAAGGAAGAGTGGAAACATCTGCAAAATAGTGGACAGAAAAGGGAGAAAGGAGAAAGGAGAGGGTTTAAATTCTATCAAGACTCTATAAAAAGGGGGAGTGCAGAGTCTGAGGCTCTGTAGCTTGATACCTGGCAGTGCTCTGGTGGGAAGGGTGAACCCCCAGGAGCAAAGATGGAAGTCCAAGAGGTCCTCTGGTCACATGGGGAGAGGTTGTTCCCCTCCTGGGAAGACATTTGGTAGAGCCTGTATGGCCACTGCACAGGCAAGGGTCCACTGGTGTTAGAACAAGAATGATGGGGATGAAGCTTTGTGCCAGATATGTGTTGTGATTTTCTGGAGTCCCTAAAACAGTGCTGCTACATGTGTGAACTTTTTTTGGGGTGGGGTAGTGCCCAGCCGCAGTCCCTAGATATTGGCAGCAGCATGGTTGCGCAAACATTCCTGGGGGCAGCCGGTACCCTGCCATTGCTCAACAAGAACCACCCCCAAAGGGACTAAGTGGGTCAAGGCTGCAGTCCCTCAGAAGTTAGAGGTTGAGAAACACCACCCCATCTGAGATAAAACTCAGGAGGGAAGTGCCTCCCGGCAGCCTGACAGCTTTGTCACAGACAGTGTAGGTGTGGGGAGTACATGGAATCTGTAGACAAAGGAGGGGTGCTTGATTTACAGTCTGGGAGAGCACAGAGTTCTGAAACTAGAGACTGGCTAGCGGGGTGATGCCATTTTCACCCCTCCCGCGCATGTGCATACATGCCTACACCCGCCGCAACAATCCACCGCAGTAAGCTAAGCAGCACCATCTAGTGGAGAATGGAACAATTACCCTAAGCCTCACCCAACTGGGCAACCACACTCTTGAGGAGCACAAGTGTCTCCACCTGCTTACTTTATGGATTATAAAGTGCTTCATAATTTGACTTCTAGGGGAAAATGGATGTAATTTCAATCATATTTCACTCTGTTCGCTGCTCCATCTATTAATTTTTTTCCTTTTTTTTATTCTTGAATATACAAAGAGAAAACATTTTTATTTTCCATTTTTATTTTTTTATTTTTTATTTTTTTTAATTTTTTTTTCAACGTTTATTTATTTTTGGGACAGAGAGAGACAGAGCATGAACGGGGGAGGGGCAGACAGAGAGGGAGACACAGAATCGGAAACAGGCTCCAGGCTCTGAGCCATCAGCCCAGAGCCTGACGCGGGGCTCGAACTCACGGACCGCGAGATCGTGACCTGGCTGAAGTCGGACGCTTAACCGACTGCGCCACCCAGGCGCCCCATGTAATTCTATTTTTAAATTCTATTTTACTTTTATCATCTCATCTTATTCTATTTTACTGTATTCACTTTTCAAATTTCAAGTGTTTTCCTTTTTTCCTTTTTATTCTTTTCTTTTCTTTCCCTTTTTTCTTTATTTTATCAAACTTCTTTCAACAACCAGACCAAAACATACCTAGTATCTAGCATCATTTATTTGCTTGTTTTGTGTTGTTTTTAATTTTTTAATTTTTATTTTTTTACTTTATTAATTCCTTTTCTTCCTTCAAAATGACAAAATGAAGGAATTCCCCCCAAAACAAAGAACAGGAAGAAATGACAGCCAGGTACTTAACACAGATACAAGCAATGTGTCTTAAGCAGAATTTAGAATCATGGTAGTAAGAACACTAGCTGGGGTTGAAAATAGATTACAATCCCTTTCTGTGGAGATAAAAGCTAGTCAGGATGACATAAACAATGCTATACCCGAGCTGCAATCTCAAATGAATGCCACAGTGGCAAGGATGGATGAGGCAGAGCAGGGAATCAGCAATATAAAGGACAAACTTATGGAGAATAATGAAGCAGAAAAAAGAGGGAGACTAAGACAAAAAAGCACAATATAAGAATTACAGAACTCAGTGAATCATTACAAAGGAATAACATCAGAATCATAGGGTTCCCAGAAGATGAAGAGAGAGAAAAAGGGGTAGAAGGTTGATGGAAGGGAATCCTAGCAGAAAAGTTTCCTAACCTGGGGACACAGGTTAGACACAGACATCCAAATCCAGGAAGAACAGATAACTCCTATTAGATTCAACAAAAACAACCATCAACAAGGCATATCATAGTCAGATTCAAGAAATACTCAGGAAAGGAAAGAATCGTGAAAGCTGCAAGGGAAGAAGTCCTAACCGACAAGGGAAGACAGATCAGGTTCACAGCAGACCTATTTACAGAAACTTGGCAGGCGAGAAAGGAGTGGCAGGATATACTCAATGTGCTGAATCAGAAAAATATGAAGCCAAGAATTCTTTATCCAGCAAGGCTGTCATTCAAAATAGAAGGAGAAATAAAAACTTTCCCAGATAAACAAAAACGGAAGGACTTCATGACCACTAAACCAGCCCTGCAAGAAATTTTAAGGGGGACACTCTGAGGGGAGAAAAGATGGGAAAAAAAAAAAGCCAAAAGCAACAAAGACATAAAGGCCCAGAGAACACCACCAGAAACTCCAAATTTACAGGCAACATAATGGCATTTAATCCATACTTTCAGTGCTCACTCTAAACATCAATGGATTAAATGCTCCAGTCAAAAATCATAGGGAATAGCATGGACAAGAAAACAAGATCCATCAATATGCTGTGTACAAGAAACCCATTTTAGACCTAAAGACACCTTCAGATTCAAAGTAAGGGGATGGAGAACCATCTATCATTCTAATGGTCACCAAAAGAAAGCCAGAGTAGCCATACTTTTATCAGACAATCTATATTTTAAAATATGGAGTGTAACAGAGATGAAAAAGGGCATTATATCATAATTAAGTGATCCACCAAGAAGACCTAACAATTGTAAACATTTATGCCACCAACATGGTATCATCTAAATATATAAAAGTAATCACAAACATAAAGAAATTCATTCATAATAATACCATAATAGTAGGGGACTTCAACACCCCACTTACAACAATGGACAGATCATCTAAACAGAAAATCAACAATGAAACAGTGGCTTTGAATGACACACCAGCTCAATGGACTTAACAGATATATACAGAACATTTCATCCTAAAGCAGCAGAATACACATTCTTTAAGTGCACATGAAACATTCTCCAGAATAGATCACATACTGGGACATAAATCAGCCCTCAACAAGCACAAAAAGACTGAGATCATACCATGCATATTTTTAGACAACAATGCTATGAAACTCAAAATCGACCACAAGAAAATATTTGGACAAATACTTGGAGACTAAAGAACATCCTACTAAAGAATGAATGGGCTAGCCAAGAAGTGAAAGAGGAAATTAAAAAGTACATGGAAGCCAAAGAAAATGATAATACCACAGCCCAAAACCTCTGGGATGCAGCAATGGCAGTCCTAAGAGGGAAGTATATAGCAATCCAGGCCTTCCTAAAGAAGGAAGAAAGGTCTCAGGTACACAACCTAACGTTACATCTTCAAGAGCTGGAAAGAGAACAGGAAATAAAACCCAAAACCAGCCAAACACAGGAAATAATAAAGATTAGAGCAGAAAGCAATACTATGGAAACCAAAAACAAACAAACAGCAACAACACAAACCCCAGTAGAACAGGTTAATGACACCAGAAGCTGGTTCTTTGAAAGAATTAACAAAATTGATAAACCCCTAGCCAGTTTTATCCAAAAGAAAAAGGAAAGGACCCAAATAAATAAAACCAAGAATGAAAGAGGAGAGATCACAACCAACACAGCAGAAATAAAAGCAATAATAAGAGAATATTATGAGCAATTATATGCCAATAAAATGGGCAATCTGGAAGAAATGGAAAAATTCCTAGAAATATATAAACTACCAAAACTGAAACAGGAATAGAAAATCTGAACAGACCCATAACCAGTAAAGAAATTGAACTAGCAATCAAAAATCTCCCAAAAAACAAGAGTCCAGGGCCAGATGGCTTTCCAGGGGAATTCTACAAACATTTAAAGAAGAGTTAACACCTATTCTTTTGAAGCTGTTCCAAAAAAATAGAAATGGAAGGAAAACTTCCAAACTCATTTTATGAAGCCAGAATTACCTTGATTCCAAAACCAGACAAAGACCCCACTAAAAAGGATAACTAGAGACCAATTTCCCTGATGAACATGGAGGAAAAATTCTCAACAGGATACTAGCCAACCGGATCCAACAATACATATAAAATACCAGTGCTCATCCGAACAAGTGCCCTCCTTAATGTCCATCACCCATTTAGCCCATCGCCCCACTCAAGACTTCTCCAGCAACCCTCAGTTTTTTCTCTGTATTTAAGGGTCGCTGATGGTGTGTTTGCCTGTTTTTATATTTTTCCTTCGTTTCTCCTATGTTCATCTGCTTTGTTTCTTAAATTCCACATTTGAGTGAAATCATATGATTTTTATCTTTCTCTAACTTATATTGCTTACTTCCATCCCTGCTGTTGTTAATGGCAAGATTTCATTATTTTTGATTGCCAAATCCTTTTTAAGATCTAAATATACACAAAAAATAAATAAATCTATATATATTTTTAAATGGACAGAATTTCAGTGGTTCCATTTTATACACATGAGACTCTTGTATCTGTCTAGATTAATCAGGAATAACTTCCTTTTCCAGAAGCGGGTTATTTTCTTTCAAATGGTAAGTCTATGGGAACAGGAACTTGTCTCATCCCTATATTGTCTCTTGCATGACATCATTGGTGCTACCCCTGATAAGCAAGACATGGAGATGAGAGGATGTCCCCTGCCAAGGGTTGATAACCTAACAAAGTCTACTCATTTCCTAGTTGAGTTGATTCTTTCCTCTCAGATAAGAAGGTCTGGAATTGAGGAAACTGTGTGCCACGAGGGACAACCAAGAGTCCAGTGAATCAATGACATCTATGCTGAGCAAATTTGCCAAACCAGTAGGTGTAGTATATGCTAACTTTGTGAATGCTTCATTTGCCTTGGAGGGCAGAAAAACATGGCACCTAGCTCTGCATGGCTATCATTCACACCTACTCCTGGACTTGAATTGGCACAAAAGAAGTATACATTGTTACTGAAAATACATATAATCTAATAGTCTTAGGAGCTAGGAAGCAACAGCAAATAAGAGAGGAGGTTCCTGTCCTCAGAAGGCAAACTTTTCTGCCTAGAAGCAAACATTTTGGTAGGGCTCTTCTTACCCTTGATCGGTTGCAGAAAAAAATATGTATCTCAGCAAAGAGGAAATCTTCCTTTTGGGTTAGGGCCTGTTAAAATCACCTGTCTTATGTCATCCCAAGATGCTGCTATGGGCTAACCAAGCTGTAGCCACACAAAACCTCTTCCTGAACTACCATGCTTTCCTTTGCTTAGATGACTTTGCACCTACTGTTTTCCAAGAAATCTAGTCATTCTTCTAGGATATTTTCAACCATCGCTTTCTTTGCAGAGCCCTCTTCAACTTACCAGAGAGAGCAAATCAGTCCCTCTGTTGTATTGCTCTGAGCATTGAAGAAGCCAGAAAGCATAAGCTTTCCTTTCAAGGAGTCAGAATTGAGAATGCTTAGGTTTGAAGGCCAGCTCTGCTACACTTTGCTGTGTGATAATGAAATAGTTGTATAAACTCTCCAGGCTTCAATTTCCTCAACTAAATTAGAGAACAGATTTACTGGGCACATTTGTGAAATAACCTACTTAACCATATAGTAAGCACTCAATTCATTAGCTAAAAATATATTAGTGATTGCTTTCATTCTTTGGTGGTGTAATTATTTGCTATATATCAGGCTATTTTTGTGTGTGTGAATCTTTCAAAGAACATTTAAAAACCCAATTTAGAACATTTCTCACCTCTGCTCAAACTCTTACAGTGGCTCCCTTCTCATTCAGAGTAAAAGTGAAAGTCATTACAATAACCTATAATAAGACACTAGGGAATCTGTCCCCTTTTACCTCTCTGTCCCCACCTCCTACCCCTCTTTCTCTCCCATACGCTACTCCAGCAATTCTGGCTTCCATGCTGTTCTTCCACTTTACCAATCTCCTGTCTCTGAGCTTTTGTGCTCATTCCCTTTCCCTGGAATGATCTTCCTGCAGCCATCCTCCCTGATTCCTCCTTTACCTCCTTCACCATCTTTTCAATGGAGAACCATTCTTCCCTGTCACTTGCAATTGGTGTATGCCTCCTAACATTACTCTTTAGTCCATTTTCTTGCTTTATTTTTCTTTACAACACTTGTTATTGCTGTGTATCCTGTTTATTGTCTATTCCTCCCCCTAGAACTTACATCATAGGGTAGAAATTTGTGTGTCTTTTACTCACGACCAAAATGCTGAGTATCTTGAGTAGTGCCTGGCATATAGGAGATATTCAGTAATTATTGTTGGGAAAAAAAAAGTCATCTTCCTCCTGCCCCCAGAGTCCCTCCACAGTTTCATTTATAGCAGATATTCTGTAGCTACTAATTTGTCTTAAGCAAATACCTTTCAGTAGGTGAGTAAAGTTAATAGGTTACCTAATCAGTTTTTATCTTTAACAATGACTATAAAAGATGATTTCCTCTGTGGACAAGTCTTTCTACTCCATGGAACTACAGATTTTCACTGTTCACATCAGAATCATTTCAGAAACCCCTCATGAAAGTGTTTCTTATTTAATGATTGCCCCCTATAATTCTTTTCAACTAGAGAATGTAGAAAATTTTATCTGACATTAAGGTGTGTGTGCTTTTTCCCCTGACTCTGAAAGCATGAAAGAAGGTAGAACTTACCCTTGAAGTTTGAGAATTTTTAATTTGGACTTCCAAATTATAAGAACTTTTCAGGAGGTTTAGATGACACATGGCTTGTTTCCACTCAAGCACCAGTGTCATATTTAAAAGGGGTTAAAGCAACTAATTCTAGTGTAGTATCAGATTGAAGTTACCATTTATAGGAGTTAGCTTTCCCATTACTATTTCCTATTACCATTCCTCTTACTATTACTATTTCCTATTACCATTCAAGAATTAAGTCTATAGCCAGGTTTTTGATTCATTTGCTCTCATTTGCTGACTATTCTTAAAGATAAATTGTGTAGATTTTGAGGGGCCAACATGGTGAAGTAGGGCGATCCCAAGTTCTCTTGTCTCCCAAACAAAGCAATATTGAGGCCAAAGGAATTTGAACTCCAAGAGTCCAGGCAGAAAAGTGACAAAGATGCTTCCAGGGACCCACTAGGACAACCTGATAGGCCACAGGTGCGTGGTTGTGAACTGTGAGAGATAAAAGGAACAGAGGGAAAGGATCCCCTTCTGCGAAGAGACAAAGAGAAGAGAAAGAGAGGCTGTGGAAGTGTAGGCCTGTATCTGGACAAGAGAAAAATCACAGAACTGGAAAGAGAAAGATCCAATCTCTAAATGAGGGGCTTTCTCTGTACTGGGGCCGGCTGCCTTGTTCATGCACCTGGGGAGGAGGAAAGCCAGCCCTGGGCTCGGTAACTAGTTCAGAGGTGCAGTCCTCAGTGGGAGAAAACAATCCCCTCCTTGGAGTGCTGTGGCAAGAAAATATATATCCACTCAAAGGAGTGAAACGTCCCCGAAACAGGGGTGGATGGAGTGGGAACCTTAAACACATTGGGGTTTAAATCCTAGCCAAGGGCCAGGGAAGCACAGGACATGCTTGTTTGTGCCTGCAGCACAGTGGGCTCATTCCCTTTCCCTTGTTTGTGCCCGCAGCACAGTGAGGACAGCCTGAACAGAATGGTTTGGGACCCCCAGTCCATGGAAAGAGAGTGGGATGTTTCCATTTTTCTCCCCATTACTAACAAGGTAGGGCTTCCGGGAATGGAGAGTGGACCCACAGTGGAGGTGGACCTGCCTACACCAAACTACATCCCTCCACGCCTGGTAACTGCCTATCTCCAAGAGTGGGATTGTAGCTGACAAACCAGACAGCCCCTCCTCCAGACCAGCGCTGCTGCATTGTCTGATTTAATTCTTGGACAACTCTTATTATATAGATATATTCTTCCTTCCTTTTCTCGTCATCTCTTCCCTTCTCTAGTCTGGTTACTCTGGTTATTGGTTTGTTTAAGCAGACATATTTAACCTATTCTCTTGATGCATGTTCTACACCTCCTTTATTTCCCTTTCTTTCTCTCTCTCTGGATTAAGCCATATAGTTTCTCTGGTCAAATATATTTTCTCTTATTTTCCTCCACCCCTGTCATTTCTCCCTTTTTATGGGATAAGGCCTCTTCCATCAACCCTCCCTCCACCTTATTGTTTACTTGTAGCTGATGTTTATGTTTTTGTTTGTTTGTCTGTTTGTTTGTTTTACTTTTCAGGGCTACTTCAAGGAAAAATGAAAGTACACTTGGTGAAGAGTCCAAAACATTACTAGGAGTAGGGAGATAAAGTAACCAAAGTCACAACAACAGAGAACAAGTAACACTCTCCAAAAAACACTTCCTGAAGGGCCAGGCCCTGGACAGTGTGTGACTCCTCTTTAATACAGTAGTGCTCGCAGGTGCAGGGTACATAACAAGCTTTTAAAACATAACGGACAGAAAACTAGCCAAAATGGCAAAACTGAAACATTATCCTGAAAAGAAATTCCAGGAGGAAATGATAGCTAAAGAATTGATCAAAACAGATATAAACAATATAACTGAACAAGAATCGAGAATAGTAGTCATAAGATTAATCACTGGGCTTTAAAAAAGCATAGAAGAGAGCAGAGAATCTATTGTTGCAGAGATCAAGGGACTAAAAAATAGTCATGATGATTAAAAATGCTGTAAATGAGCTCCAAAATAAACTAAGGGCAGTGACAGTGAGGACTGAAGAAGCACAGGGGAAATTAAGTGAAAGAGAAGGTGAAATTAGGGAAAAATATGAAGCTGAGAAAAAGATAAAAAAAATTCTGGAGCATGAGGGGAGAATTAGAGAACTAAAATGATTCAATGAAATGGAGTAATATCCATACCCTAGAAGTTCCAGAAGTTGTTCCAGAAGAAGTAGTTCCCTTATAGAGAAAGGGGCTGAAGGTATATTTGAACAAATCATAGCTGATAACTTCCCCAATTTGAGGAAGGAAACAGACATTGAAATCCAGGAGGCACAGAAAATTCCAGTTCTTCAAGTTACTTCAGACATAACTTGAATCATTCTTCATGACATATCATAGTGAAACTGGCAAAATACAAAGTAAAGAGAGAATTCTAAAAGGAGTTAGGGATAAATGGGCCTTAGCCTACAAGGGTAGACACATAAGGGTAGTAGCAGACCTATCTACTGAAACTTGGCAGGCCAGAAAGTAGTGGCAGGAAATTTTCAATGTGCTGAATAGGAAAAATATGCAGCCAAGAATCCTTTACCCAGCAAACCTATCATTCAGAATAGAAGGAGACATAAAGGTTTTTCCAAACAAGCAAAAACTGAAGGAATTCATCACCAGTAAACCAGCCCTACAAGAGATCCTAAGGGGGACTCTGTGATTAAAATGTTGCAAGGACCACAAAGTACCAGATACATCACTACAAGCACGAAACCTACAGATAACACAATGACTCAAACCCATATATTTCAATAAGAACACTGAATGTAAATGGACTAAATGCTGCAATCAAAATACATAGGGCATCAGAATTGATAAAAAATGAAACAAAACAAGACCTATCCATTTGCTGGCTACAAGAGACCCATTTTCTACCTGAGGACACCTTCAGATTCAAAGTGAGGGGATGGAGAACCATCTATCATGCCATTGGAAGTTAAAAGCAAGCTGGAGTAGCCATACTTATATCAGACAAACTAGATTTTAAACTTAAGGTTGTAACAAGAGATGACAAAGGGCATTATGTCATAATTATGGGGTCTATCCATCAAGAAGACCTAACAATTATAAATGTTAATGCACCCAATTCAGAAGCACCCAAATATATAAAATAATCACAAACATAAACAATCTTATTGGTAAGAATGTGGTAATTGCAGGGGACTTTAATACTCCACTTAAAGCAATGGACAGATCATCTAGACAGAAAATCAATAAAGAAACAATGGCCCGGATTGATACACTGGACCAGATGGACTTAACAGATACATTTAGAACTTTCCATTCTAAAGCAGCAGAATACACATTCTTCTTGAGTGTACATGGAACATTCTCCAAGGTAGATCACATACTGGGTCACAAAACAGCCCATAATAAATGTAAAATAAAAGAGATCATACCATGCACACTTTCAGATCACAATGCTAGGAAACTTGAATTCAACCACATGAAAAATTTAGGAAAACCTCCAAATGCATGGAGGTTAAAGAACATCCTACTAAAAGATCAATGGGTCACGAGCGCCTGGGTGGCTCAGTCGGTTAAGCATCAAACTTCAGCTCAGGTCATGATCTTGTGGTTTGTGAGTTCGAGCCCCACATCGGGCTCTTGGCTGAAAGCTTGGAGCCTGGAGCCTACTTTGGTTCTCGGTCTCCCTCTCCCTCTGCCCTTCCTCTGCTCATGCTCTGTCACTCACTCATGCTCTCTCTTTCAAAAATAAATAAACTTAAAAAAAAAGTAAGAATCAATGGGTCAACCAGGCAATTAGAGAAGAAATTTAAAAATATATGGCGACAAATGAAAATGAAAATACAATAACCCAAACCCTTTGGGATGCAGCCAAGGCAGTCCTGAGAGGAAAATACATTGCAAACCAGGCCTATCTCAACAAACAAGAAAAATCCCAATTACAAAATCTAACAGCGCAACTAAAGGAACTAGAAGAACAACAACAAAGAAACTCCAAATCCAGCAGAAGAAGAGAAATAATAAAGAGGAGAGCAGAAATAAACAATATAGAATCCAAAAACAAAAAACAACAACAACAAAAAAAAACAGTACAACAGATCAGTGAAACAAAAAGTTGTTTGTTTGAAAAAATAAACAAAATTGATAAAAGCCTAGCCAGAGTTCTCAAAAGAAAGGACTCAAAAAGATAAAATAATGAATGAAAATGGATTTATCACAACCAATCCCTCAGAAATATAGGCAATTATCAGGGAATACTATGAAAAATTATATGCCAACAAACTGGACAACTTGGAAGAAATGGACCAATTCCTCAACACCCACACACTACCAAAACTCAAACAGGAAGAAATAAAAAATCTGGACAGACCCATAACTCATGAAGAAATTGAATCAGTTATCAAAAATCTCTAAAATAAGAGTCCTGGGCCAGATGGCTTCTCAGGGGAATTCTACCAGGCATTTAAAGCAGAGTAAATACCTATCCTTCTCAAGCTGTTCCAAAAAATAGAAACAGAAGGAAAACTTTTGGACTCATTCTATGAAGCCAGAATTACCTTGATTCCCAAACCAGACAGAGATCCCACAAAAAAAGGAGAATCATAGGCCAATATTCCTGATGAACATGGATGCAAAAAATCTCAACAAGATATTAGCAAATCTAATTCAACAGCATAAAAAAAGAATTATTCACCATGATCAAGCAGGATTCATTCCTGGGCTACAGGGCTTGTTCAGTAGTTGTAAATCAGTCAGTGTGATACATCACATTAATAAAAGAAAGGGTAAGAACCATACGATCCTGTCAATGGATGCAGAAAAAGCTTTTGACAAAATTCAGCATCCTTTCCTAAAAAAAACCCTCAAGAAAGTCAGGATAGAAAGAACATACTTAAACACCATAAAAGCCATATGTGAAAAGCTCACAGCTATATTACCCTCAATGGGGAAAACCTGAGAGCTTTCCCTCTGAGATCAGGAACAGGACAAAGATGTCCACTGTCACCACTGTTGTTAATATAGTGTTGGAAGTCCTAGCATCAGCAATCAGATAACAAAATGAAATAAAACACATCAAAATTGGCAAAGAAGAAGTCAAACTTTCACTTCTTGCAGATGAGATGACACTCTACATGTAAAACCTGACAGACTCCACCAAAAGACTGCTAGAAGTGATACAGGAATTCAGCAAAGTTGCAGGGTACAAAATCAATATACAGAAATCTGGTGCATTTCTATACACCAATAATGAAGCAGCAGAAAGAGAAATAAAGAAACTGATTCCATTTACCATTGCGCCAAGAACCATAAAATACCTAGGAGTAAACCTAACCGAAGATGTACACAAGATCTGTATGCTCAAAACTATAGAAAACTTATGAGGGAAATTAAAGAAGACACAAAGAAATGGAAAAACATTCCATGCTCATGGATTAGAAGATTAAGTATTGTTAAAATGTCAATACTACCCAAAGCAATCTACACATTCAATGCAATCCCAATCAAAATTGCACCAGAATTCTTCTCGAAGCTAGAACAAACAATCCTAAAATTTGTATGGAACGACAAAAGACCCCGAATATCCAAAGTGATATTGAAGAAGACGACCAAAGCGGGAGGCATCACAATCCTAAATTCTAGCCTCTACTACAAAGTTGTAATCATCAAGACACTATGGTATTTGCACAAAAACAGACACATAGACCAATGGAATAGATTAGAGACTCCAGAATTGGACCCACAAAAGTATGGCCAACTAATCTTTGACAAAGCAGGAAACAGTGTCCAATGGAAAAAAGACGGTCTCTTTAACAAATGGTGCTGGAAGAACTAGACAGCAACATGCAGAAGGATGAAACTAGACTAGAAACTAGATGTAGAAAGTGTTCTTACACCATACATAAAAATAAACTCAAAATGGAAGAAAGACCTAAATGTGAGACAGAAAACCACCAAAATCCTAGAGGAGAAAGCAGGCAACAACCTCTGTGGCCTCAGCTGCAGCAGTTTCTTGCTTGACACATCTCCAAAGGCAAGGGAAATGAAAGCAAATATGAACTAAGGGGGCCTCATCAAGATAAAAAGCTTCTGCACTGCAAAGCAAACAATCAACAAAACCTCACACTGATCAGAGTGGCTAAAATGAAAAACTCAGGAAACTACAAATGCTGGCCAGAATGTGGAGAAATGGGAACCCTCTTGCACTGTTGGTGGGAATGTAAACCGGTGCAGACACTCTGGAAAACAGTGTGGAGGTTCCTCAAAAAATTAAAAACAAAACTACCTTATGACCTAGCAATAGTATTATTGGGAATTTATCCAAGTGATACAGGAGTGGTGATGCATAGAGGCATATGTACGCCCAATGTTTAAGCACTTTCAACAATAGCTAAATTATGGAAAGAGCCTAAATGCCCATCAACTGATGGAAAAAGAAGATATGGTTTATAAATACAATGTAATAATACTACTTGGCAATGAGAAAGAATGAAATCATGCCACTTGCAGCAACATGGATGGAACTGGAAGGTATTACGCTGAGTGCAATAAGTCAGTCAGAGAAAGACAGATATCATGAGTTTCCACTCCTATGTGGATCTTGAGAAACTTATCAGAGGACCATGGGGGAAGGGAAGGGGAAAAAATTAGTTACAGAGAGGGAGGGAGGCAAACCACAAGAGACTCTTAAATACAGAGAACAAACTGAGGGTGGATGGGGAAACTGTGGGACAAGGTAAAATGGGTGATGGGCACTGAGGAGTGCACTTATTGGGATGACCACTAGGTGTTGAATGTAAGCAATGAACCACGGGAATCTACCCCAAAAACCGAGAGCACACTTTACACACTGTATGTTAGCCAATTTGACAATAAGTTATATTAAAAAAAAAAAAGATAAATTGTGTAATGCTATTTTTAAAAGTATTCACTCTTTTGTATTCTTTTAGATCCTATCTTTCAATCTTAAAAGTCAATTTTTATTTCAAATCTATTACTGACAGACTTGTGCTAAGAATACAAGTGATGTGTATATGCACTGTATAAAATGCACAAAATATAAACACACCACTAGAAAACATAGATGCATATGGTATAATTTAAGACTTCTTTGATGACAGGGGAGGTTAACAGTTTAGTGATGCTTAGACAGGTTACTCCAAGAAATAGACGTCAGAGGTCTTTAATAATTCATTGTTAAATTGGCCCCAGAGACTGGTGATTAGGAAACTTGTAAAGAAATCAGGTTCATTTTCTATTATGTTTTGTTATCATTATGATTTTTGTTTAATCAATGAAGGAGGGAGGTAAAGGCTTCTTTTAGTGATCTCATAGTATAGGACCAAATGTAAAACAAGTCGCTAAAAATAAAGTGTAAGTGTGAGATGGGAAATTGCAAAATTTAAATGACTATCATTTCGAAGGAAAAAGCAGGAAATACAGAAATGAGCTTCTGTTTGGTTTGGGAATTTGCAGATGTGAGCTTTCTATGCACCCTTGCAGGTCACTCTTTTTGATATGCTCTCCTTGCTACTGACCCTTTGGTGGCAGCAACAGCTCCAGACTCTCTGAGAAGCAGGCTCTCCATACAGGGTCTGTCTGCCCATCTTCAGGGTCATATATGAAGGCTGACTCTCATCAGTACTGAGGTTAGGTCCGTGGTCTCAGAACTAGTTTAGCATGTCAAGAAAGATTACATATGTATCTTGAGTATGTACTATGTATTATATTTGTATGTATATGTATATATACATAATGTATGTATTATATACATATGTGCATATGTATGTGTGTGTATATGTATATGACAGCTTTAGTTTTGATTATCTGGTTTGTTCTATAGTTACTGTCTTTAGTGTTACTGAATTACACTTGAGCAGTTGTGTAATGGACTTTGTTTCATATTAAAAACCAGAGAGTAGCAATTATGAACCTTACATGTATATTTTATTTTCTCATAATTTTATCATCAGAGACAAGAAAGATATTCTGAGGAAACTGGCCATCCACTTCTTTAGTAGCTGTGGTCCCGTGTACAAATTACTCCCTCTGGGTCTTAGTTTCCTCACTTGTAAAATGAGGTTAAGGTGGTTGTGAAGATTAACTTACATAAATGTACAACACTTACAACTATGCTTGGCTTATAGTATGTGCTTAATGAGCATTAGTCATTTTACTGTTGGGGTGGTTGTGATTTTCTGTACAATGAGCTTGCTCTAAAGTTCAATGTTACAGGTAATGACTCTGAGATCAACACTGCAAATAAACAATTTGGGGGAGGGGGGGACTATAATAAGGCCTTTGCTACTCCTACCACATCTAATTCTCTAATTTTATCTCTGGTTACTACTGTCACATTTTGTTGAGCACATCTAGGATTTAGGCAACATTTCATTATTCAGTGGAAGAAATTCAGATATTTCCTATAGATAAGTGGTTCTCAAATTTCAGTATTCATCATGATTACCTGGAATACTTGCTCAAACACTGATCATTGAGCCCTATCCCCAAAGTTTCTGATTTATTCATCTAGGGTAATGCCCAGCACTTTGCTTTCCTAGCAATTTCCCTTCATAAGAAGATGCTATACATGGGCTACACTTGAGAATCCAAATGAAACGGTGCATTTGTTTAGGTGCCTTATCATTGCATTTGCATTTCCCAATGCTCTGCGTGTTTGTCTTTACTTGTTTATATCTAGAGCTCTTGGTTTGAGATTTCAGATTGGAAACCAGTGAAGTCTAGGTCCTACGAAGCACTAGAAGCAAATCAATGACAGAAGATCACAAAAGACAATAGAAAATTTGACAAAAAGGGCATTGTTAACATGTTCAATATGGCATTTTAAATACTATATTAAATTTACTTTCCATTTCATATCTGCTTGGAAAGTCTTACACGATTTTCTTTCACACCCATTTTTATAGGTTACATGGCTACCGTTTTGTGGGTCACATGGCCCTGTGGAACACTACAAATATTAGTTGTAAGAATGATTAACTCTCAGTATTGCCTTCTAAAAAAGATAAGTGTTTTGCTTCATTAACCTCCTTTCTCTTACTTTCCTAGAATTTGACAACCATACATCGCCTAACAAATCATATTAGAAGTAAAATGTGATGTAGCATGTATTAAACCCAACAGGTGGATGGCAATTCTATTTTTAATAGCCATTTTGTAAGCTGCTTTGGCATGTAAGACAAATGGCAACATCTAAGTTCTAATAGCACCTTTCTTAAAAAAAAAATTAGCCATGGATGAGTACTTCTCAGGCAGAATATTGCAATCTCAAGATGAGTCACGATGTTATTTTTTGAAAATTAAAAAAGCCCTCCAATTGTAGAAATTCAATGAACTCTGAGCCACTTGAAATGAGGAATTGATGGGTGAGAGAAGGATCTATTCAGCTAATCATGGGCAATATCTAGAGACTGTCTCTTCTTACAAGTCATTTGCTGTTTGGCAATCTTTTGAGAAGCGGCTATTAATACAAACTACAAACAAAGCCCTTTCAAGTCCAAGGATGAATTTCCTCATTTAACATTACAGACCTTCCCAATAAGCGTATGTACAGTTTCCATCACACCTGTAACTAAATTTGACCTTGCGTTGGATATACTTCACCTTGTTAGGTGTATGCATTTTAAAAACACTCATTTTAATTTGAAACATCTAATTTATTATATTTAACCCAACTTTAATACATAGTGACTCAGGAGCTACTTTCCCAAATACCTCAATCAGGAGGCCATTTGTAAGACATCCAAAGACAAGTGACCACAGGCATGAGGCTTGGGACAGGGGTTTGAAACAGCAGCCAAAGAAAACTGTATTTTGTTAAATGGGCATGTTATTTAGAAACAAAGTTGTCCTTTTGAGAAGTGTACATTTGGAATGTTTCCAACTTTGGGGTGACATTAAGCAAAATAAGAGTGAAAATGGAGTCCTTCAGCCTTGTTCTCTAATGATTTTGGAAGTCAGGCATCAGGCTGTCTACCAGAGGTGCCATTTTAGGACTGGGGCAGAGAGGCAGCTGAAAGGAAAAAGCACTTTGCTCAGACAGGATGTGTCTATGTGCTTGCTCTCCACAGCTGCGTCCTCAAAGAGAATAAATGAGGGCATATTCACTCATTAATCAACCAAAAGGCATCATACACTCAGAAAAAGCTCCAATCAAGTCCCTCAGATGTTGTGGTCCTTAAGCGTTATCACTAATTGCCTGGAATTGTGCCTGCAGTTCTCAGAGTTGGCCCTAGGCCCCTCTCACTGTGAGTCAAGTCAGAATAGCAAGAGACAGCTCCCAAATCCTGTATACAGCTAGAGCTTTAGATCTTGACGCACTCAGCTATCTTTTATTGAATTTTCCAGAAACAAAGTGGCAAGCAGATTTTAAGTGACTGAAGAAACAGGACTGGGAATGACATGGTAGAATAACCTATCTCTTCCAGAAGAGTCTTAATTATTTCGTTTGGTTTATCTCTTTTGTTGTTATTGTTTGTTTTCACATTGTAGGTAGCTTTCATTTCTAGAGGAGACACCCTGAGGACTCCACATGTAATGAAACAATGTGAGTGTGCTTTCAGCTGAGCTCTCTAGGAGTCTGTGAGAAGGGCTATTTCCAGCTTGGAGTAGAGCTGTGCTGTGAGATCTCAACAGCCGTTCTTCACAGCAAGACTTTATTATTTAAAGACAAACTCAGAGATGCTTTGATTTGTTATGCTGGAAGGGGCCCTGCGTTCAGTCTCTGATCTCACTGTTTTCCCTAAGAGGCTACAGAGAGGCATCAACGTGCACAGGTTACTCAGCGGCTGATCCAGGACTGGTTCCCAAGAGTTTGAGTTTTCAGCTGCACTGCTTCAGTTTGAAGTGAATTTCCAGATCATATTCAAATGCAAGGACCAAAACACATTCAGAAGTGAAAGATAAAGCATTTTCCCCTCAGAATACATACTTGCTTTATCTTTATTAGGAATAGAGGAGTCTTAATTATTTGCAATGCATATTTTGAAAGGGGAAGAGAGAGTAATTAAGGCAAATGCATATCTATCCTATAATTATAATGGAGAAATAGAACTACTTCAGAAAGAATTTTAAAATAAATTTAGAATACATTAGTTATATGCTGAATTTAATGTCTTGGTTTAGCCAGTTGTGGGAAGGTGAGTTTGTTTGGGGACTGAGAAGAGACAAAACTTTATTATTGGAAGCCTCCTACCTTTGTGCATGTATATGCTTCCCTTCAGATCCTTAAACCAGGCAAGAGTGTTGTTATATCCTCCCAGTCACATAGACAAGTATGGGAGGTAGCGGGGAGTCTCCATCCTTTGGACAAACAGAGCAAGCCTTCACTGAGGCACAGGAGTTTTGCTGAGACTTACCAAGATTTTTTGGAGCATAAAGCAAGACCCCCAAATTAAATTCCAAGATGGTAACCAACATAAAGATGTTAACAAACTTTAAATAGAGGCACTGTGTATGTAACGGGAGAGATTCTACCTCTGTAGATTCTAATGCAGCAGGCAGGTGTACCTGAATCGATTTTTGACACCATGGAGCAGAGTTTGAATGTTCATAAAGGTGGTTTATTTTGGAAGTTTCTATAACTTTTACCTTCTTGGAAATCATTTTTTTCGTTAAGATTATAATCTTTATCATTTGAGAAATTACTGTATAATAAGCCCAGGTTTACTAGCTACTCAAAAGAAAGAGAGCCCCAAAGCTATTTTCATCAATAAAAAGGTAGAAGGCTGATCAATAGATCAATGCAGATCATTCTCAACTTATGATGGGGTCATGTCCTGATAAACCCATAGAAGTTGAAAATATTCTAAGTTGAAAATGCTTTAATATACCGCACCTACTTAACATCATAGGTTAGCCTATCTTAAATGTGTTCAGAACACTCACATTAGCCTACAGTTGGGCAAAGTCATCTAACACAAAGCCTATTTTATATTAAAGCATTCAAGATTTCATGTGACTTATTGAATACTGTACAGAATATGAAAAACAGAACAGTTGTACAAGTAGAAATGGTTGTAAGCCTATTGGTTCTTTACCCTTGTAATTGCCTGGCTGATTGGGAGCTGCAACTCTTTGCCCCTGCCCAGCATCATGAGAGAGTATCGTACTCCATTATCACGAACCCAGGAAAATATAAAAATTCAAAGTATGATTTCTACTGAATACTTATTGCTTTCACACCATCATAAAGTCAAAAAATCATGTCAGACTATTGCAGGTCAGGAACCATCTGTAGCGGGATGAAGAGGCAAATAGTTGTCATTGGTAATTTAGCACCATGCCATTCCACCTCTTCTTTGGACCTCCCTAGCCTCTGCTGTCAGTCATATTTGCTTTGCAGAGATAGACTTTTGAGATTTTAGGATGGCATTGCTGGTGGTAAAGTTTGGAGTCAAGAAAAAAGAATGTTAGGCAGTTTTGACAGGGAGTATGCAAGTTCAGTAGCCAGGAATACACTATTAGGAAGGGGGGTAAGTGCACAGGGTGGGCCAGGGCTGACTCTCAGAAAGTACCGGTCACCTCAGCAAGCAGGTCTTGTTCCAGACTCTGGGATTCTCATTTTTTATGTATCTCCATAATTAAAAATTTACTAGTAATAACTCATTAACACCATTTGACTACAATTTTAAACAATGTGAGTGATAAAATATTCCTCCTCTCCAAAGAGGCCCATTCCCACTTTGACAAAATTGGATCATTGTATAAATATTTTTCAATGTAATGTTAATCCTGAACATTTTATCTCTCATCAGTATCCTTTATATTATAAATTTTATATATGCCTATCATGTCATAGTTTGTTTACACAACCCCCCATTTTTGTCTAATTTAAATCAACTATAATTTTTCTCTTTTATATTTAATTACCTGTATTTAAAATTTTTTTAAATGTTTATTCATTTTTTGAAAGAGAGAGCATGAGAGTGGGGAGGGGCAGGTAGAGAGGGAGACAAAGAATTCCAAGCAGGCTCCAGGCTCCAAGCTGTCAGCACAGAGACCCACGCGGGGCTTGAACCCACTAACCGCGAGTTCATGACCTGAGCACAAGTCTGAAGCTCAACCAACTGAACCACCCAGGTACCTCTAATTACCTGCATTTTATTTTTTTTTTTCTAAAATTTTTTTCACATTTATTTATTATTGAGATAGAGAGACAGAGCATGAGCAAGGGAGAGGCAGAGAGAGGGGAGACACAGATTCCAAAGCAGGCTTGATGCGGGGCTCAAAGTCACCAACTGCAAGATCATGACTTGAGCTGAAGTTGGTCGCTCAACCAACTGAGGCACCCAGGCGCCCCTAATTACCGGTATTTTCAAAGTGGAACTATTTGAGTCCAATTGTATGGAAAAAAAAATTAAGGCTTATTCTAATAGAGAAAACTTCACTATAGACAGTTATTACTATTGACAATCCCATCAATCATGTAAGAGAGCAAACATTTCCCATTAGCTGTGCCAATACTGGGATCTATCTTAAAACAACACATTTTTTTTGTACCGTTTGGATAAATACCTAGTAGTGCAATTTCTGGGTCATAGGGTAGTTCTGATTTTAATTTGAGGAATCTCCATACTGTTTTCCAGATTGGCTGCACCAGTTTGCATTCCCACTGGCAATGCAAAAGAGATCCTCTTTCTCCACATCCTCGCCAACATGTGTTGTTGCCTGAGTTGTTAATGTTAGCCACTCTGACAGGTGTAAGATGGTATCTCCTTGAGGTTTTGATTTGTATTTCCTTGGTGATGAGTGATATTGATCATCTTTTCGTCTGTTAGCCATCTGGATGTCTTCTTTGGCGAAGTGTCTATTCATGTCTTTTGCCCATTTCTTCACCAGATTTTTTTTTATTATTTTGGGTGTTGAGTTCGCTAAGTACTTCATAGATTTTGGATACCGACCCTTTATTTGATAGGTCATTTGCAAATATCTTCTCCCATTCCATCAGTCGCCTTTTATTTTTGCTGATTGTTTCCTTCTCTGTGCAGAAGGTTTTTATCTTAATGAGGTCCCAAAAGTTCATTTTTGCTTTTGTTTCCCTTGCCTTCAGTGACATGTCTAGTAAGAAGTTGTTGCGGCCTAGGTCAAAGAGGTTGTTGTCTGTTTTCTCCTCTAGGATTTTGACAGTTCTCCTACCTCACATTTAGGTCTTTCATCCATTTTGAGTATATTTTTGTGTATGCTGTAAGAAAGTGGTCCAGGTTCATTTTGCAAAATCAGCAGGGGATCATGTTCCCTCACATTTGTTCTAGCATTTTTCTTCTATTTACTGTTAGACTTCATTAGAATGCATTTTGAAACATAAAATAGTCCATCAGTTAATATGCTCTATTGAATAGTCATTCCATCCTCTCCTTTCTGATATGCAATTACTTTCTCTCTTTTCTAAGTGTTTATTTATTTAGAGATAGAGAGCATGCATGCGAGTTGGGGAGACACAGAAAGAGAAGGAGACAGAGAATTCCAAGCAAGCTCTGTGCTGTTAGCACAGAGCTCGACACAGGGTTCTATCTCTTGAAACATGAGATCATGACCTGAGCTGAAATCAAGAGTCTGATGCTTAATCGACTAAGCCACCAAGGTGCCCCTCTCTTTTTCTTTCTCTCTCCATATTTATGTGTGAGATATAGAAGATGATGTCTATATATATGACTTTATATATATAATTTATATATATGGTTGAATTTGCACCTTTGTTTTATAAACCATAGGTTCTATACTTAGGACAGTGTCACTCTATTTTTCTTCTATATTTCTATATCAAGTATGGTATATTCTCCTTGATATTATTTTGTAATTTGAGTTTTTTCCAACCCTTATTCTCTAAGATACACTGGAAAAATCACACATACAAATTAAAAACAATAACAAAAAAAACCCCTCCTGTTAGAATTTTTATTAGAATTATACTAGTTTCTAATTTTATTGCATTATAATTTGTCTTGTTGGCATTGAATGACTTCTATTTTTTTAATTAGCGAGGTTTTTCCTGTAAGTACTTCATGAACCATAAAAGAATATAGAGGTTTTTTGGGGGGGGATTACTATTGTTAATTCTGTTTTCCAATTTTCTGTATTTTATCTCTGCTTTCCCCTACCACTTCATAGTTTATTAACAATTACTTTTAGTCTTGCTCTTTTGATTCCTATTTATTTTTTTATGAGTTGGAATACATTGCCTAATAACTTTTCTATTTTTTTAAAAAGCCAGAGAAATGTAACAAAGACATATTAGATTTTCCCATAATTGTGTTTTGTGAGTTTCTTTTATTTCTGACAGCCTAACTGTACTTACGTTGGTATTTTATTACGTGACACATAAAGTTTAGTGATTATTGTAAATTTATTGAGAATTGTACTTATTAGCAAAAAAAATAATCAATTTCTATCTAATATTTTCTTTGGATTTTTCTTGTATCCTATTGACTGTCACTGCTTCCTTTTTGTTTGTATTTCCTTGATAAGTCTTTACTCATTCTTTTATACCTTTAACCTAAATTTTATTTTGGATACTTCTTATGTAAATAGCATTTTTATAGTAATTTAATTTAAAATAGCTTAATTTATAATAGTTTAATTTAAAATCCAAATAGCCTAAAACAGCATCTGTCTTGAGGAATTGAGGGAGGGTATGGGAACAAGTGATGGCCTAATTTATATTTAAGAAAGTAAAATCTCTAGCTCCCTTGCATTTACATAGGATCATACAAGAGGGAAAATGAATAGTGAAATTTCAAAGCCCATTCTTCCGGGCTGTTAAAAGGTGAGACTCAGAGGAGAAGGGCTGTTTGGGTCATGATATTAATAAGACTTCGGAAAAGCAAAGGCAAGACAGAAGACTATTTGTGGTTCAAAAGCTAGATAAACTGCTCAGCTTAATAAAGGGGGAGGGGTTGCTGAGTAACCTGTAAGCAGAGTGGTGAGGGGTTCTTGGCAATATGAGAGGGCTGGAGATACACAAGGAGTCTTAAGGAGGAAAGGACACACCATAGGGTGAAAGCACATTTCCATGGTCCCAGAGCTTCAGTGTTATCTGCAACGCCCAGCATTTCCTGTCTAGGGAGTCGGACATGGGGAAACACAGGAGAGGGGCAGGAGGAAGAGCTGGAGACATAGAAGGTCAGATACAAGCAAGGTTTAGAGTTCAGATACTAAAAGAACTTGGGTCCAGCAAGAACTTTAAGTATACACCACCACAGCACATTGAGCTCGTAAAATTTGAGATACTATAATGCGTGGTTTTTTTAAATGTCATAGAAGAATATAATCTCCTTTGACATCTGAATTACCTGTTTAGAATTTTACTGTTGAACCTAACCTGACAAACTGCTTTTCAACAACAAGCATAATCTACTTACAGTTATTATCGTATCTGATGTATTTGGGGTTATTAGCATCACATCATTTTGTGTGTAATTTTGTTATTTCTTATTCCTACCTTTCCATTCATACGTTTTTGGGCCTATTTTTTTCTTTAATCTGAAGTGTTCTCTTGCTTCCATGATTTCCAAGTTATATGCACTTTATTTTATTTATTTGTTTTTTTAACTAGTGGTTATAGTTGAGGAATTTCAATTATTTCAACTTACTACCTTTCTTTAATCCTCATTGTGAGGAGTGAAGTGGTAGTTAGAAGTATGTTAAATGAACATTTAGTCTTTACTTTCAATCTCCTCTCCCCTATTGCTTCTCAACTTGTATAATTAACAGTTACTATCCTTTCTTCCTCAGTTTGAATTCTGTTGATCCTTTTTGATTTAGAGTACAATGCCAAGTAGTTTTCAGAAAGAATACACAAGTAGGTGTCTATTTTTTTTACCACTTGAATGCCTGATAATGTCTTTTTATAGCTTTGTCACAAGAACAGAATCGAGGATGGATAAATAAATTTGGGGTTACATTTTTAGCTGTGGTTCACTTTTTACAACTGTAAATATTGCCTGATTATTTTTTGGTGTTGAGGTTGAGAAGGAGATATCCAGATGCAATGTGAATTTTGTTCCTTTATCAGTTATCTGCTTTCCTATATAGTAGTTGAATTTCTCCTACATCTGTTGTAAAATTTAACAGTCATATCTAGGATATGTTATAATATTATCTCTTTTCATTATTTACATCTTATATATGCCAAATTCCTTTGATAAAAATTCAGGTCTTTCTTCAGGGTAACATTAATTTTTTTTTCAATTATTGATTTCGTGATTTCTTATAAATGATTTTCCTTTTCCCTGTGATGTCTATGATAGGTTGGATTTTCTCTTTCCTCTATATTGAATATATTTCCTTACATTATTTTCACCTTTTTGTATTTCTTTTCTGAATTCTGGGTTGATTATTTGAATTTATCTTTTATTATATTAAAACATGCAGAATTCAGTCTACTGTTCACTCTCAATATCAGGGCTCAGAGTAGAGATAAGTAGGAGATACATTATCTATACAGACTAAAAACAATAATAAAGCCCCCATAGCCAGTAAAGAAATCAAATTAGTAATCAAAAATCTCCCAAAAAACGAGTCCAGGGTCAGATGGCTTTCCATGGGAATTCTACCAAACATTTAAAGAATTAACACCTATTCTCTCTTGAAGCTGTTCCAAAAAAAAAAAAAAAAGAAAAAAAAAAAAAAGAAATGGAAGGAAAAACTTCCAACTCTTTCTATGAAACATTACCTTGATTCCAAAACCAACAAAGTCCCACTAAAAAGGAGAATGATAGACCAATTTCCCTGATGTACATGGGTGCAAAAATCCTCACAAGCTATTAGCCAACCAGATCCAACATATATTAAAAAAATTATTCACCCATACCAAGTCGGCTCTATACCTGGGATGCAGGGCTGGTTCAATATCCCCAAAACAATCAATGCAATTCATCACATCAATAAAAGAAAGGATAAGAACCACATGATCCTCTCAATAGATGCAGAGAAAGCATTTGACAAAATACAGCATCCTTTCTTGATAAAAACCCTCAAGAAAGTAGGGATAGAAGGATCACACCTCTAGATCATAAAAGCCACATATCAAAGACCCACTGCTAATATTATCCTCAATGGGGAAAAACTGAGAGCTTTCCCCCTAAGGTCAAGAACAAGACAGGGATGTCCACTCTCACCACTGTTATTCAGCATAGTATTGGAAGTCTTAGCCTCAGCAATCAGACAATACAAAGAAATAAAACGCATCCAAATCATTCAGGAGGAGGTCAAACTTTCACCCTTCAAAGAGGACATGATACTCTATATGGAAAACCCAAGAGATTCCACGAAAAAACTGTGAGAACGGATCCTTGAATTCAGCAAAGTCACAGAATACAAAATCAATGCACAGAAATGGGTTGCATTCCTATACACCAATAATGAAGCAACAGAAAGAGAAATCGAGTCGATCCCATTCACAATTGCACCCAAAACTATGAATCACCTAGGAATATAAATAACCAAAGAGGTGAAAAACCTATAGACTGAAAACTATAGAAAACTTATGAAAGAAATTGAAGAAGACACACAAAAAAATGGAAAAATATTCCATGCTCCTGGATTGGAAGAACAGATATTGTTAAAATGTCAATACTACCCAAAGCAATCTATGTATTCAATGCAATCCCTATGAAATAGCACCAGCATTCTTCACAGAGTTAGAACAAACAATCCTAAAATTTGTATGGAACCAGACAAGACCCCAAATAGCCAAAGCAATCCTGAAAAAGAAAACCAAAGCTGGAGGCATCACAATCTCAGACTTCAAGCTGTATTACAAAGCTGTAATCATCAAGACAGTATGGTACTGGCACAAAAACAGGCACTCAGATCAGTGGAACAGAATAGAGCACCCAAAAATAGACCCACAAACGTATGGCCAACTAATCTTTGACAAAGCAGGAAAGAACATCCAATGGAATAAAGACAGTCTCTTCAGCAAGTGGTGCTGGGAAAACTGTACAGCGACATGCAGAAAAATAAACCTGGACCACATTCTTACACCATACACAAAAATAAACTCAAAATGGATGAAAGACCTAAATGAAAGACATGAATCCATCAAAATTCTTGACAAGAAAGCAAGGAAAAACCTTATTGACCTTGGCCGCAGCAACTACTTACTCAACATATCACTGGAAGCAAGGGAAACAAAAGCAAAATGAACTACTGAGAACTCATCAAAAAAAAAAAAATCAAAAAACAAAACTAACAAACAAACAAAAAACCTTCCGCACAGCAAAGCAAACAATCCCCCAAATTAAAGGCAACCGACAGAATAGGAGAAGATATTTGCAAATAATATATCAGAAAAAGGGTTAGTATTCACAATCTATAAAGAACTTATCAAACTCAACACCCAAAAAACAAATAATTCAGTGAAGAAATGGGCAAAAGACATGAATAGACCCTTCTCCAAAGAAGACATCCAGATGGCCAACCGACACATGAAAAAATGCTCAATATGACTCATCATCAGGGAAATATAAATTGAAACCACAATGCGGTACCACCTCACACCTGTCAGAATGGCTAACATTAACAACTCAGGCAAAAACAGATGTTGGCAAGGATGTGGAGAAAGAGGTTCTCTTTTGCACTGTTGGTGGCAATGCAAGCTAGTGCAGCCAGTCTGGAAAACAGTATGGAGGTTCCTCAAAAAATTAAAAATAGAACTACCCTATGACCCAGCAATTGCACTACTAGGCATTTATCCAAGGGATACAGGTGTGCTGTTTTGAAGGGACATATGCACCCAATGTTTACAGCAGTGCTATCAACAATAGCCAAAGTATGGAAAAAGCCCAAATATCCATCGATAGATGAATGGATAAAGAAGGTGTGGTATGTGTACACACACACACACACACACACACACACACACACACACACACACAATGGAGTATTACTCGACAATCAAAAAGAATGAAATCTTGCCATTTGCAACTATGTGGATGGAATTGGAGGATACTATGCTAAGCAAAATTACTCAGGGAAAGACAAATATCATATGACTTCATTCACATGAGGACTTTAAAAGACAAAACAGATGAATATAAAGGAAGGGAAGCAAAAATAATATAAAAATAAGGAGGGGGACAAAAAAGAAGAGACTCTTAAATATAGAGCATAAACAGAAGGTTGCTGGAGGGGTTGTGGGAGGGTGGATGGTCTAAATGGGTAAGGGGCATTAAGCAATCTACTCCTGAAATCATTGTTGCACTGTATGCTAACTTGGATGTAAATTTAAAAAAATAACCATGGTTAAAATAGGAAAAAAAATAAAAATTTCAAAATATTTAAAAAATAAGGTGTAAAAAACAAAACAATCAAAAACAAAAGAAAAACAATAATAAAACCAACTAAAAGTCAGTTTGCTTTTTGTTATCACTGTTTGCTAACAAATACAATAATGCTCTTTTAGGGTACAGATTGTGTCTCCAGTCCAGGTAGTTCTACATAGTTCTGCATTAAAACAGGGAATATAAAGATTAACAAACAGACCTGTATTTATTTCAAGTGTGTCTTTCTACATGGCAGTTTTATTTGTGCTTAAAATTTAAGGCAGTGAACAAAATGTGAATCACAAGTGCATTGTTTTGGATTGGTAAATGCAAATTTTCATTTATACATAAAATATTTTATTGTATTTAAATATATATGTGTATATATATGTGTGTATATGTGTATATATATGTGTGTATACATATATACATATATGTATACACACATATATATATATATAAATAGAGAGAGAGAGAGAGAAAACAAGTGGATGAGAAGAGCAGAGAGAGAGAGAGAGAGATAATCTCAAACAGTCTCCATGCTACTCACGGGGTTCAAATATGGGGCTCAATCCCAGGACCCTGTGATCACAACCTGAAATGAAAGGAAGAGTTGGATGCTCAACTGACTGAGCCACCCAGGCACCACTAAACAATATTTTTAAAATAGAATCTATTCTTTCAAGTGATAATGGCTTTAGAACTAAAAAATAAGTAAAATTATGATTAGTACCTGATTACTACCTGTTATTTTTTTCATATAGGGGAAAGAGATTAAAAAGTAATCTCTGATTATCAAATATGCTAGTCACATCACTGCCAACCATGATGATAGCCTTTTGTAGCAGCTCACTCAATAGAAAAGTCTGATGACTTAGGTTTTCTCTTTGGGACAGAATCTATTCTTCAAGGAAATATCTATGTATTGATATTTCTTCCTTCTGGCTATCTACTCTGGGATATAAACCTTATGAACTTTGACATTCTGCTTGGTGTGGCCATCTGGTTTACACTGATCTCCTTTTTCTTCCTGCACCCCAATCCTGCATAAATGGAACTACGTGAGTTATTTTTAAATTCTCCCATCCTTATTTCCTAGACACGATTTTTGCAGGTCTCTGTGCTTCTCACAGTCTTCTCTACACTCCATCTTGAAGAAATTCATCAAAGCTTCTGATTTTTAATGGCACCCTTTATAGTTTCAGGTTGGTAGATGTTTTCTTTCCATTTTATTATTATTTGTTTTATTTCCATAGACATCCATGAGGGTGGTGGGGAAACATCTCTGCTCCTTATCTTTTTGCAAATTCTCTGCTTCTTATGGATTTCAATTTCCCAAATTTTGGCATTTCTACACTTCTGAAAGAGGTGTTAATAAGGAATGTGTGTGTGTGTGTGTGTGTGTGTGTGTGTGTGTGTGTATGAAAGCAAGCATGTGAAGTCGTGTGCAAATATGTGTGTGGATTAATTTTAAAGACTTGCAGCTGTTAGAAGGAAGCTCTTGAGTAATCCTATAATTGCAGTGTGCTGAATAGTTTTAATGAATCTATGTAATTTTATTTTTCTTTCTTTGAATTCACACACGAGTCTGAGTAAGAGTACTGTTTTGACAAATTCTTGACCTAGAATTTTAAAATTTATACATGTTTGCATTCATAGAAGAGGAGATCCAGAAAAATGCTTTGATCAATTCAGGAAATGTAACCTTTATGGTCCCTAAGAGAACACCTACAGTAGCTTGCAGAGGTAGGAGAATAGGTTAAGAATGACTGTTTTGAAGCTGAAAGCTCAGGACCAGTTTAGGGAGTTGTACCCAGGACTGTAAAATTCTTTATTTTATCCTATACACTTCAGAACTGATGTTTTTCTAGTCTTAGATTTATCCAGTGTAATGTACCTTTGATAAAACTGGTTCGACAGAATGTGGCCCAATCTCTGGCTTCTGAGGGAGTACTAGCAGGTCCATAATACTGGCTGCAGGTACAGCAAGAATGTAAAACTCCTGGAAAACACCGGAGGGATTTAAACGATTCAGTACTGAGCTGGGAGCCTGGGATAAATAGAACACTATTACTGAGACAGTGATATTTGCCAAGATGAATGGTTGAATTACTTGAAAGTTAATATTTATGATGTTTAAGAGCTAAGTCCATAAGGAAAGTAGAACGAAGGCTATTTAATAATGGCATTTTTTTTTTTTTTTTAACATGAGAAAGGCAGCCTAGGGGACAAAATCAAATCGTTTGTGTGGGTCGGGGGAAAGAAGACAATTCAAATCCTGGCACCCTGTGAGTTCTCTCAGGTTCACCCCTTGAGAGTAAGTCTTTCATTCCCACCCCACCCCGTCATATGCACATCCTATGATGTATCTCCAGTGAACTGTGGATCATTTGCTGAACACACGTTTCTTTTCATAGCACTGTTCCTTATACTAAGCCCTGTGCTTCGAATGCCTTTCCTCTTCTTGTCTGTGTGAGAAACCCCTCCTCATAGATCAAGGCACAGTTCACATGTTCCCTCTACTGTGAAATAAACAGAAGTTGTTACAATCCCTGTGCCCATAACACCCCATCACCTTCCCCAAGCCCAGCATCTTGTTTTCACCAGCAACTAACACATTGTTTGTAATGCATGTCCTTCTCCTGTCTCTCCCCACTGGCCTGCAAGCTCCTTGAGGACTGAACTCTGCCCTATTCCTCTTTGCATTTCCTGTATCTTAAACATGTCTGCTCTTCAGAAGCCAAGTATGTTAAATATATGAAGGGGTGAAGGAAACCATCCCATGTTACATTTACCTCTATAACCTAGACTCAAGAATGCTCTATTTCCTTTGGATGATGGGCTTTCTAGAACATTGGAAAATTAGAGATACAGATATTGTTCAAGGGTACCTAGACATTTGACAGTACTTTTGCCTCATGGGTGACAAAGTCCCTGTTTATGCTACATTTGTATCAGGAGTAAGGATATCTGTAAATAGGCCCTTCAAAAGAAGTACATAAATCATTGGTGTAGGTTTTTCTGAATTGATGTTGAAAGACTGAGTAACAAGTACAGTGTCCTAACACATACTTTGCTTTTTTCTTTAAGTTTTCTTAAATATTTTTTTTTGAGAGAGAGACAGCATGTGAGTGGGAGAGGGGCAGAGAAAGAGGGAGATACAGAATCCAAAGCAGGCCCCAGGCTGTGAGCTGTTAGCATAGATGCCGACGTGGGGCTCAAACTCATGGGCCACAAGATCATGACCTAAGCCCAGTTGGTTGCTTAACTGACTGAGCCACCCAGGTGCCTATTTTTTTCTTTAGGCTTACAGCAACCTCAAAGACTAATCTGGAAGCTCAGTAGGGGAGGCGGAAAAGCCACACTACATTATATTGCTCTGGCAACATATTCTATAATGGCACTTATGAGGGCTTCATAAATTAAGAATTCCTAACAGTGTACATGTATGATTTTTCCCTGCCATCTGTGAACCACCTGCAATGCTGCAAATTATTTGTACTGGACTGCCCAGATCACTCTCATCAGCACTGTACTTATCAGAGCTGGTCTATACGATGTGCAACGTCTTGGATTTCACAGAGCAATTTTTCAAGTCCCCAGTTATGGGGAAATGAACGGAAATGAATGTAATATGCACTTCATGTGTACATGTAAAGAAGTTCCCACTTTCAGGGTCTTCACAAACACGTCTGTGAGTTGCTTAAGACGATATTCTGAATCAAAGTAACAAAGTTAACCCGTAACTTACTTTTTAATCGTATCTATGCATGAACTCCTGTTCATGCTTCTACCCCCTCCTTCTTCATATGCTAGCTCCTAATTCTAAAATTGATAACAATTTAAAGGGAGTATTTCAGAATCTGCTTCTGCCTTGGAAAGATCTATCTACAGTAGCTGGTTACAGGGAATTACATGAGAGCTTCTTGACCGTTGGGCTAAGGCGCATTTGTGTCGCTAAAATGCCACACAACTGTGCTGAGATACCGATTCCTTCAATCCCCAGAGCAGCCAGAACAAAGAGACCTCTGGCCGCAAAGAGCCTCTCATACTTTCCTTCAAGTCTGCAGGCCAAATGCTGTAATTTGTTGTGTGTGCCATGATATGTGAATACATTTTAAAAGCACTGAATTGTAGCATGTTGATATAAAAACTCATGAGGTATATCGTCAAGAGTACCACAATGACATTGAGAGGGCCATAGTACCGTGGCCAGGATTCTGGACTTGATAACGTGCTCTGTGAGTTTGTTTCCCAAGTCTGTTCTTTACGAGTCATACAACATCTGACGAATCACTTAGCTTTTCTACGTGTCACTTTTCTCATCTGCAAAATAGAGGTAATAAAACCTTGCCTTTAGGATTGAGAAGATAAAGTAACATAGAGTGCTTAGAACATGCCTGATACACAGTAAAGGTAATGAAAGTGTTTACTATTATGATTAATTTTTTGGTGAGGATCTGTCTCCAGCATCTACAACGCTATCATTAAGATGCATTAATCTCCCATACACAATGAACGACTACAATATGTTTATATTTATTCATGTCAAATCTATAGCACTAAGGACTTCCCTTAAAATTCTTATGGTCTCATTGACATCACTTCACCAACAGGTACTTTTTATTCTAGAGGAGTTTTATAAAAATTCAGAAAAGTTTTCTTGGACTAGATTTAATGACTTAATGATTAGATAAATAGTACAAAGAAAAAAATAATCCCCCAAACTGGTAAATTGCAGTAGTTTGTGGACCAGATAATTTGCTCAACAGCATGTTTTATTAGGAAAAATCTGAAGAGGGAACATAGGAATGGATTCCCAAGCTTTGATAGCTCTAACATGTAGACCTGAGAAGGTCTACTTCACAACACAGGACATGTCCCTGACATGCAATTTTTCCCTCTCATTGGGCCATTTTCCTATACCAACAAACTTTTTTTTTTTTTTTTTTTTTTTTTTTTTTTTTTTTAAGGAACTATTGTTGATAGGTTAGTACAAAGTAGAGGTCCCCAGTGGACTGGAATTTGTTCCTCAATTGATCCAAACTATACAGTGTCATACTTAAAAATGGATAAAATGATCATTCCAAGATTTTTTTTCTTAACTGCAGGTGGCACATGTGTCATCTTTTTGATTTGTGGTTAAAGCTGCCAAGAATTTAGTATTTCACTAGCATCTTTATTAGTGGTACCCAAAGAATTGCTGCACACATTGATATAGTGCAGGGATCTGCTATTATGTTTGAGGAATACTGAAAAGATTTTTTTCATTCCCTACTATCAACTCAGTGCTTCAGTTCATTTCAATTCCACACATCTGATAACTACTCCCTTTCTGAAAATCAAGTCTATCCCTTAACTAACATTGTCATCAAGCCATAAATTAATCATGCAGTTTATTCACCCCACTGCTGCAGTCATTCCCCAATAGCAACGTGGATGCCTCAGAGAATCAGTTGACTATGGAAGTGCACAAAATGGCATCTTAATGACCTGAAGAGCTAATACACTTCTGTAAGTGCCTAGCTAAATATCACAGAGTGACTTGGACACTGGGGAAAGGTTGGCTCATTATTCCACTGTGCTGAGTTCAATCACTTGGGTTCTCTTTATTTGCTCTTGGCCTTTCCCTTTTCCTTTATCTGCTCATGCATAAAGGATATTGATTTAAATAAAAGATACTGTAAACATGCACTTTGTTAGGGAAATCTGACTATGCAAGTATAATTTCAAAGGTCAGAGTTCTAGCAATGCTTGATTTACATTAATTTGTGCTTGAGGAAATGCCTACTTGACTAAATTAAAAAAATTTGATTCACATATTGCTCTGTGCTCTTCTATCATGTTCTGCCAGAACTGATCAAAGTGGAAAATCATATTCACTAGAAAATTTCCTACTTGGAATCACCCAATGTAGTACAAAAGATTAAACCTCTGGGGAAAATCTAGCCTTTATTCAAGTTTCAAAGATTTTGTACCTCCATCCTAAAGTGTTTTGCCATAGTGGAATAAATCATCTTTAAAAATAAAAACTATTTAACAGCTGTTTCTGGGACAACACACCTTTTAAATTACATGAAGAAATTTAAATGGTGTGTTTTACAGGCATGGAAAAACTGACAAAGTTTTTTATTTTTTTTAATGTTGATTTTTTTTTCAACGTTTATTTATTTTTGGGACAGAGAGAGACAGAGCATGAACAGGGGAGGGGCAGAGAGAGAGGGAGACACAGAATCGGAAACAGGCTCCAGGCTCTGAGCCATCAGCCCAGAGCCTGACGCGGGGCTCGAACTCCCGGACCGCGAGATCGTGACCTGGCTGAAGTCTGACGCTTAACCGACTGCGCCACCCAGGTGCCCCTATTTAATGTTGATTTTTAAGAGAAAGATCTAGAGTGTAAGCAAGGGAGGGACAGAGAGGGAGACACAGAATGGAAGCAGGCTCCAGGCTCTGAGCTGTCAGCACAGAACCCGACTTGGGGCTGGAACTCACCAACTGGGAGATCATGACAGGAGCCAAAGTCCATGTTTAATCAACTGAGCCACCCAGGCACTTCAAAAAACTGACATTTTTTTGAAAAAAGATTATAGGCTTCATGTATTGCAAAAACTGCAAATCATTTAACTCGTTTGATTATTCCAGTAAAATGTCTGCCTTTAAATGCCCTAAGTTTTGCATATAAATTTACTTTTCAGTGTTGATTTGCTTGTATTAAAATGTACTTCTATTAATAAGATTAATTAACATTTTCTTAGAGGGCTTTCCCTCCAGTGTACTTTCAAAATTGTTTATTTGCCATTTTGTTACTTCAATTTTTCTGTAGAGTAAAAAGATAAAGATGAATTGGGGTGCCTGGGTGGCTCAGTCAGTTAAGTGTCTGACTTCAGCTCAAGTCATGATCTCACAGTTCGTGGGTTCGAGCCCCATGTAGGGCTCTGTGCTGACAGCTTAGAGCCTGAAGCCTGCTTTGGATTCTGTGTCTTCCTGTCTCTCTGCCCCTCCCCTGCTTGTACTCTGTCTCTCTCTCTGAAAAATAAACATAAAAAAATTAAAAATATAAGAATGAATTAAAACTTTGTTAATAAGCAAATGCAATTGACATTAGGGTCATAGGCAGAAAAATCCTTTAATTATGTAGTATCATGTATTTTTTTTTAAACTTGTTATTTGTGGGTTTGTCAAACAAATTTAGTTCTAATTTTCAGATATATCTCTTACTAGCTAAATTGTGAACAGGAGATAATAATTACTACCTTATAAATTATTGAACAAAGTGACCACTTAGGAATCCTTTCATTTTTATGGTTTTTATTTTTTAAAGTTTATTATTTGAAAGAGGGAGAGAGAGAGAGAGAGTGGGGGGGGGGGCAGAGAGAGAGGGAGAGAGAGAATCCCAAGCAGGCTCCGCAGAGCCTGAAGTGGGGGCTACAACTCATGAAACGCAAGATCATGACCTGAGCTGAATCAAGTCAGATGAGCCACCCAGGCACCCCTAGAAATCCTTTTATTAGGTTTATTCTCCTTGCAATGTGTTAAGGACCCTATTGTTCCATTTCCTCCTTATGAGATACCTTTAAGGTAGGTAGCAATATTGTAATCAACATCACATACCTATGAAACTGCACAAACAGGATTGGAATTTTGGTAGTCTGACTCCCCACAACAAACCAAACCAAATCAAAACACCCAAACAAACACACACAACGAAAACTTATCCACTGAATTACTGTTGCTAACTAGAGATATTTTTAAAGGACATGAAAGATTGCCTGGAATCTGCCAGTAGCTCAGTTAAATATCATAATTGTTTTAATATTCCACAAAGGACACCTAAGTGATCAGAATTCAAAATTAATACTGGAGTCAATGAGCACTTACTTGTCTTGGTAGTTGAAATTCTAGACCTACCTTTGGCTTAGTTTATTGTTACATTAAGTATCTCTGGTGGTATGTATTTTCCTGTGCTTGAATTCTGACTTTAAGCCCAATACTTCTCTGTCAAATCTTCTAGAAGTGTAAATACTTTTGCCAGATTTATATTCTTTCAATAGTTAGACTAATACAGCAAATACAATCTTTTCTATTTCTGTTTTAGTTATGTGCCTGTGCCTAGTTCATGAAACCTTTCATTCACTTGAATTATTCCCCTAGCCCCAATTTACATCTACACTTTTGCTGCTGCCTTTTGCATTGAAAATCCTCAAATCCTCAATAAAATTTCCCGAGAATCTTAGAGCCCGAATAGTGCATATATAAGTATTCTGCATATTCTTAATCATTAGCTACTTGTAGCCATTTTGTTCCAAAGTGAGCATAGCCCTTTGTTGTCTCATTTGTGGGTCATTTTTCCTTACAAATGCCCAGAGTATTGTACACAGATAAGGAATCATGATGAAGTTTTGTGAGCTTGAGGTGTACTTGGGATTTACCAGTGAATTAAAGTGATGCTATCCTAGGAATAGTCTTGGTCATCCTTTTAAGAGTAAAATCAACACTTATTGCTACTTCTAGTGTTTTTTAAGCTATTATATATTGAATGTGGAAGAGTAATACAAAGCTAGGAACACAGATCAAAAGACTGTTTAATCTCCGCAATGGCATTATACGGTCATTAACCACTGTGCACCACAATTTCATTCATTAAAACACACACATGCCTAAGAAACCTAACATGTACGGTGTATGCATAAGTATATGCACCAAATATATAGCTCATGTGCACATGTGCATGTATATATACACACACACAATCCCAATTCTAGACGAGTTATTTTATCTATATTACATGTGATAGAATACATGCAATGTCTAATTCAGTTAGTTTCTTTTGTTAAAAAAAACTAGATAATTAACTAGATTTTTATTTGACATCAATTATGTAGCTAATAGCTCTAAGTTTTTTTCCATTTCCCTCTGTGCTTTTGCCTATGTATCCATCTATGGAATCAATTTAATACAATGGAACCTTATCATAAACCATTTTGCTGTAGCATCTTTTCAGTGATATCAGTGCAACAGAATGTATTCTGAATGCTCATTATGATGCCAAGTAGTTCTGCCTCATTTTTTTTATGTTTACTTATTTATTTTGAGATAGAGACAGCGTAAGTGGGGGAGGGGCAGATAGCGGGAAAGAGAGAACCCTTAGCAGGCTTGGTGCTGCCAGCACAGAGGCCAAGACAGGGCCTGAACTCACGAGACCACAAGATCATGACCTGAGCCGAAACCAAGAGTCCGATGCTTAACCGACTGAGCTGCCCAGGCGCCCCCTCTTTCATGAGGTCATGACCTCACATTCTGTCAGATGGAATAAATAAACAAGTTAAAAAAAAAAGTGAGAACCTGAAAAATGGATCCAGTTTCTTTGTTATCACATACACTTATTAATTACTTATATGGAACATTTGGGTTTCTCATTATAACAAAGGCCCAGTCAGAATCATCAAGATCGAGAGTTGCAGTGAATCCTATGGGTCGTAAATCCAGAATCTTCATGTTCTGTAGTATTTTCAAATGAGGTTTGTATTTTTTCATAAATAAAACCATTAAAACAAATGTTTGACACCCAAGTGTTGGTTTTCTTAACCTT
Source organism: Leopardus geoffroyi (assembly GCF_018350155.1). Lineage (NCBI taxonomy): Eukaryota > Metazoa > Chordata > Mammalia > Carnivora > Felidae > Leopardus > Leopardus geoffroyi. The sequence continues at coordinate 147,088,301 of NC_059326.1, forward strand.
CAAGATTTTCTGTGACATTTTAATGCGAAAGGCAAAAATACCCATTACTTGGTTTTCAAGTTCCTCTTTAAAATTTTTTGACAGCATCACTTCCCACAAAAGTATCTCCTAAAAATGGCCTGAGGTAACCTCAATGGGATAATGGTTTATAAATACATTTTAGTTAGTTCAGTGGTAATTAGTGACACGAGTGAAGAACCATATTTTAAGTTCATGGATACTGAGCTTAGTGAATGATGTTTTGCTTTATAAGAGTCTGTTGGGGGCGATCATGAATAATAATGAGGGAAGAACATGTATTTGCATCTTTAGTGAATGTCCTGAGGCAGCAAGGCCTTGAGAACCCTCATGTCCAGGGTTCCACTGCCTGAGCGGCATCCCAGACTACCCTCCCCAGCAGAGCAAAGCTGCAATCAGCATGTTGCTGCAAAGGATCATTACCTTTTTGACACCACTTTCATTGCTTCTTTCATCCTAAATTTCTCTGAGAACAAGTTTTATTCTTTCTGTAACTATAATACATCTCGTTTTGACACTTTTTATCAGTAATTACAAAAGAATCAGTAGACTGGAATTTGGAGTAATTCAGATATTGTCTAACTCGAATGTAGCTCCTGCTTTTGTAGAGCTTCTGATATGAAATGTGACAATGCAAACTTTCCTGCTTTGTGCAGTGAGGACCAGATAAAGAGTATCTGCTCAAAATCCCCTCATTAGAGGTAACCTTTGGACACCCTTCCTAAACCAACACTATGCCTATCTTTCTATACTTCCTCTCCCCTGAATGGTGTTCTTTGTAGCACACATCACTTTCTAACATTGTATTTATTAATTCGCTTCCTGTCTCTCCAGTGTAATATAAGCTTTATAAAAATAGCATTTTGTCTATCTTATTCACCTTTATATCTTGAGTACTACAACACTGTCTTGCACGTTTTTACTGGATGAATGAATGATAGGGTCATAAAAATGTTGATGCTGCTTATATATATTCACCTTATGGGTTGACAATTCTGGGGCACTAGGTGACAGCATTTATCCCACACCAATTAAATTCTGACTGTGTGCTAGGCATTAGGACATGTGAAGATAAGATAAAACCCTTGCCCCGTAGAACTTAACAGCTCATAAAATATTACATTAGTATCATTTTCTGGGCATGGGTTTTTATGACTGCATAATTAGAAGGGCTTCCTTTTACCTACAGTTTAAGGGGCTGAATTTGAAGGTCATGAAAGATACCCACTGCAAATCCCACAATAGAGTTACAACAATGACTTCAATCGTAACAGTATCAGCCATTAAAGAATGCAAGCGTGTTAGTAAGGGCTGGTAATTTATTAATGCAGTAACACTTATGATAACCTGTTTTCATTAAAGATATTCATTGAACATACTATCTGCTAAACATATGTGTATCTATCTATATTCACCAAGCACTAGAAGTGGCACAAGAAAAGATGTTATTTGTGGAAGGCAAAACCAAGGACTCAGAGAAGTCTAGATGGAGCACAGGAGTCTTCCCAAGGAGGAGGAATAGAGTAAGCTGGGAACACCAGAGGCCACAGTACCTGGCAGACCGGCATTAAAAGGAAAAGTAAATCAGATACACAAGTAGGGGTTTGCCAACAAATAATGCTCATGATTTGAGACTTTCCATAGAACTTTGTGGACTCAGATTAGAAATCATCTAGGTCAACACTTCATTTTAGAGATGAAGAAAATCAAGAAATGGGGACTTCAGTTGCTAGAAGAGTATTTGACTACTCTGGTTTTATGACCATTCCACATCCATTATCTTCTTTTGTTAGAGAGCCTTGAGTTTTAGTTAGGGCACTGCATTCCTTTTATACTTGACTCTTGTAGCATAGTGAGCCCCATTCATACACACCCTCAGCCTAATCCAACCACAACAAGCCTTTTCTCTGGACACATTGATGCCATCAACATGACTCGACCCATGTGACTTGAGTGACACGTTGCTACTCCCAGTCCCAGTGAACTCTAGATGTAGTTTGACTCAAAGTTGGAAGGATAAGGACTGAATCTGCTTTAACCATCTTGTTTCTGCCAGGTAGGGCCTGGCTGCAACTGGAACCAAGGCAGAGAGGACCTGGAGGCTGGAGGAGGGCAGGTTCAAGGCCTGGGGTCATTGTCAGAATCTCTGCAGCAGTGGTTGCCTGAAAAGCAACACTGCCTCCTGTGCTTCTCAGTTTCCTCAGCCACTGAGCTCCTTTTTTCTTTTTTCTTTCCATAATTCTTTCTTCTTTTTTGTGTTGTTTTGCTTATATATGTTTGGACAAAAGGCTTAGTTTGTCTTTGTCAGGTAAATGTCCTAACTGATACACTGGTGGATTCTCACTCAGTTTTTATTTGTTTGGTGTTTAAATGTGTTTCTTGTGCTTTGACTTAAGAACAGTCACATAGGTGAACATATCTATTTGGTACAATTTGGTACTAGTTTTAGTTTTAATGATAAGGCCATGAAAAAATTAGGGTACTATAGAAGTTAACAGTGTCAAGTGTGAGCTAGGACCTTCAGTTTCCTCAAACTCTCTTTCCAGCTCTTTTAGACACAAAAAGGAGTTAATAGTTATTCTTGTCTCCTGAGATAATCCTGAGATTATTGTGAGGATTAAGATTGTATTCTTGTAGCACCTAACAGGGTCCAGCACACGTTCAAGACTTAGAGATGTCTTATGGTGATTAATATTATATTAACAATTGCTTAGTCCAAATCTGACCTAAGAGTCATTGCTAAGTAAATGGTAGGTGAAAAACAGATGGCTTCTCATTTGGGATAAGAAGAATTGACCTTATTCTCTCCTTTAGAGATTTATGCTTTTTATTTTCTTTTTTAGAGAAAGAGAGCCTGTGCTGGCAAGCGAGGGAAGGACAGAGGGCCCAAACAGTGTCCATGCCCAGCACGGAGCCACATGTCCCGCTGGAGCTCACAGCCATGAGATCGTGACCTGAACCGAAATCTAGAGTTGGACACTTAACTTACTGAGACACCCACGTGCCCCTATAGATTTTATTTTTAAAGTCCTATTCTGACCTTTTTTCCCCCCAATTTTGTCACCTTTATTTAGGCAATGGGTTTCTTATGCTCTCATTTTTTCATATTGTCCTCCAAAGAGCTTTTTGGGATTTCATTTCTACCCCTGGTTTCCTTCTGCATGCCCAAATTAACAGACAACCTGCCTGCTAATAAGACATGCTCCACGAAACCGTATCTATTTTTATTTCTAATCTGTTCTAATACAACCTCTAAAGCTGCTTCTTACAAGTTTCATTTTCAGAGATCCCAATCATATTTTGGCCTAATAAATGCCATTTTATGCTTCTGAAATATATGTTAAGTAGAAAAATAGATTTTTTGTTTTTTTTTAATCATATTATCTTCTTCACAAGGGTAAAATTACTTTTTCACTGATAGAACAATTCTCTTTTCTGTACTTCAAGTTTATTCTCATTTTTGGCAATTACACTATTCTGAGGGTTAGAATTCTCTGATTAGATGCTAACGCTCTCTCATCACTTTATGTGAGCATGTACCAGAAACTGTTTTAAGTTAGTATGGACCACATGCTGAGGAGAATGGGGTAACACAGGCAGTGAGAATTTATTAAGTATGGTAACCTGGGATTCTCCTTGTATTCTCCTTACTGGGTGATTAATGAGAATATGCATATATAAGGTAATTCCAAGGTAAGATTTCCCAATTACTTTTTTTTGTTTTATTATATAATAAATTTTTTTTGTGTAACTAATGTTTTTTTATATTCCAATAAAACTCCAATCATGTACAATCAGTTTGAAGAAAATTATATTATTTACAGTTCTTCAAACAGAGTAGCTTCTACTGTATTTTGGGATTTGAGCTCATAGGACCCTAAACAAAAGCCTACAACTAAGAATACAAGAACTTTTTTTTAACGTTTATTTTGAGAGAGAGAGAGAGAGAGAGAGAGAGAGAGAGAGAGAGAGAACACATATGAGTATGAACTTGAGAGGGGCAGAGAAAGAATCCCAAGCAGGCTCTGCACTGTTAGTGAGGAGCCCAGTGTGGGTTCAGTCTCACAAACCATACATCATAACTTGAGCCGGGATGAAGAGTTGGACACTTCATCAACTGAGCCTCCCAGGCGCCCCTCAGAATATTTTTCAGAGAATGAGAAAACCAATGGACCTGGCTGCACATCTAACAATGAGGGTCGTGACTGGGCCCCTTCGGTCAAAAGTCATTAAGTATTTTTGTAACTGCTACATAAAAATATAATTTGGGGGACCTAAGACTTTGCTGAATAAATGTGACCTGGAGCTTGCAGGATAGATTTTTACGAACTTAGTGCAATCTAGTTTGGGAATGAAAATGGTGACACCCACAGCTGTATAGACTTATCCTTTGGTCAATCTTTCATTAGCATAATTAGAATGTCTGAGAAAGGAGCATACATTTTGTCTGGTTTCTTCCCACAGAATTTTTCTTTTCGCCTTGTTTCTAGGTCCAACGATAAAGTGGAGCAAGTTAACAATCAGGTTCTTAGCTGGTTTAGACCTAAGAGATTATTATGGCCCCCATGTTCATTGGTAGACCCTATGCAACAGTCACTGAGGGTCTTCAGGAATAATTTCCCAAACTGTACATACATAAGAGCTAGACTGCAAAGGGAACAGAGGACTCTTCAAGAACCCACTGAATCAAGAAGCTACCAAAACACCTGACTACTCCAGTCCTATATAACCTCTGCGCTAACTGCACCAGAAAACTCTATGCCATACACCCTATTCCACTCCTCTACGAAACACAGCACACATTCAGAGTTTTTGGGGATCTGATTGACAGAATCTAAATTGCCTTTAGATGGCAAACGACTGCAGACAGAGAAGTAGGCTACAAGAGAGGTAGAATGATTGCTGAGCAAGCTAGCCTCATTATCTGCCACGTGGGTCTAGAGGCACACATATTTTGATAATTGAAGAATCTCATCTGTGACATCCTTAGGAGCAGACAGTTCAAATTAAATTCATGGAATGTTTGGATTGTAAATATCTGATGATTTGCCAGAGATGCATACAGGAAAGGTAGAAAGATGGGAAGGAACAGGAGGGTTGTAACAGAAGCCAAGGTCCTAGGATCCGACAGATTCATTTGATGAGATCTTCTTTAGATTCTTTCATTTATTTGCTCTCCTAAGAAACACCGGCTGCTTCAACCATCTTGCTACCCCCAGATACACCGCGTCTGTGACTGGAACCAAGGCAGAGGACTTGGAGCCCAAGAGGACGAAGGTTCCAGGCTCGGGCAGTTGCTTACATAAAACATCTCCTTGCTTTACCTTTCCCCCCACCTGACCTCTTGATCTCGCTCTTTTTACCTCTAAGCAGAGAACAGAAACCACTTGTCTCCCTGGGCAGGACAAAGCGCTTTTGTCTGTCAGCAAGTAGTTTTCTCTGTGGCCCTTTCGTTTCCTAGATGACTACCACCAAGCATACCGTTTAAAACACTGACACCCTCTTACCACCAGCACCATGTCAGAAGAAGGTTAAACTTGTTTCTTACCAGAGGTGTGCGCTTCATGCATTTGCAGCTTCCTGTGCGGTACCTGGTGTGACTGCCGGCACTATCTGTTTGGGGAATGCTCCCAGACTGGAGGGAGCTGGCATCCGTACAACAGCAGCAACGGGAACTCGACGTTTCCGCAAGCAACTTATAGTATAGCCTGGCATCAAACTCTCAATTCCCCAGCCCTGCTGAATTAGTTGCTTCTTTCCTCTTTTCAAGTGGCAGCATCTGGACAGAGTCTTCAAGATGAGAAACATCTGTTCCCACCCTTGAATTTGCACTTTCCCCTTAAAACTCTGACCTAAACCCTAGTGCCTAGGCGAGCCAACAAACAGGCTGTGCGTTTGAGGGACCCCCTTTCTGAGCAGACTTGCAACCTTCCAGTCAGGATGCACGTAGGGTCTACTGTCTGTGGCTCCCTAAGTTTGGTTCTCTGCATCTTTTTTAAGTTTTTATTTAAATTCCAGTGAGTTAGCAAACTGTGTAATATTAGTTTCACGTGTATAATATTGTGACTCGACATTTTCATACCACACCTGGTGCTCATCACAACAAGTGCACTCCTTAATCCCCATCACCGATTTTACCCATCCTCCATCCCATCTCCCCTCTGGTAACCATCAGTTTGTTTTCAACAGTTAAGAGTCTGTTGTTTTGGTTTGCCACGCACCCCCCCCCCCCCCGCGTTCTCTCTTTTTTTCCCTCTTTGTTCGTTTGTTGTGTTTCTTAAATTTCACATCCGAGTGAAATCATATGGTATTTGTTTTTCTCTGACTGGCTTATCTTGCTTAGCATAATACTCTCTAGCTCCATGCACATTGTTACATGTAGCAAGATTTCATTCTTTCTGATGGCTGAGTGATATTCCATTGTATATATGAAACACCCTATATGTTAGGGACCACCTCTTCCCTATCTATTCATCAGTTGATGGACACTGAGACTTGTTTCCATAATTTGGCTATTGTAAATAATGCTGCTATAAATATCGGAGTACATGCATCCCTTTGAATTAGTATTTTTGTGTCATTTCAGTAAATACTGAGTGGTGGTACTGGGTAGTTTCATTTTTAACCTTTTGAGGAAACCCCACACTGTTTTCCAGAGTGGCAGTACCAATCTGCATGCCCACCAACAGTGTAAGAGGGTTCCCCTTTCTCCGCATCCTCACTAACATCTATTGTTTCTTGTGTTGCTGATTTTAGCCGTTATGACAGGTGTGAAGTGATCTCATTGTGGTTTTGATTTCAGCAGGGATGACTTCATTATTACATTCAGGGGTATTTTCCCCCCACAAACCCAAAGGGAGGGCCACCCTTAGCAATATCACTCCCACTGACTACAATAGAACCCTCTGGGGAGCTCAGGAAGGGGTGGGATGGGTTATAAGCTGCTGTATATTATGCGGACAGATATGGCTTCTCACTGTCTCCCTTTTCTCCACTAGAAGGGAGCAAAGGAGTAGGCTTAGGTAAGACATCCTGGCCACCCCCAAAATGCACCCTTCCAGACTACTCTGCAGGCACAGGTCCCCACATTAGAAGTAGGATACCCCAATTCCTCAGCCTTTTTCTAAACTGAGAAGCAGTGACAGCAGGGGCACAAGCACGTTGCCCGCACTCTCCCCTCATCTAAGAGATTACATGGGGAAACTGCAATAAAAGCTCGATGCCCCCGCTGCTCCAAAGATTTTAAAGTCGTTTTGTATTCCATGAGAAATTGTTTTTACGGGGAACGGGAGGTCAGAAAGTCTGTATTTCAGAAATGCTTTCGTAATGGTTTTTGATAAATTTTACTCTTCTTACTGGTGCTATTCTGTAGAATAAGGAACAACGTTGACAGGTTTTGTGGGAATTTTTTATGCACTTTTGTTAAATCACAGACTTCTATTTTTATGTTTTAACATTTTCATAATCTTTTTTTTTTTTTTTTTTTTTTTGTACCTGGAGCCACGTAACAAGTATGGGGGAAAATTGTGCCTTGTTTCAACAGTCTTGCTAATTTTTAGGCTAAAAGATGGCAGATGCCTAGAGTTTACCTTATGCTTAATTAAAATCAGTATTTCTCTAATTGGCTATGGTTTTGATTTGTATTTCCCTGATGATGAGTGATGTTGTGCAACTTTTCATATGTCTGTTGGCCATCTGCATGTCTTCCTTGGAAAAATGTCTGTTCATATCTTCTGCCCATATTTTAATTAGATTATTCATTTTTTTTTTGGTGTTGAGTTTTAGAAGCTCTTTATATATTTTGGAGACTAACCCATCAGCAGATATGTCATTTGCAAATATCTTCTCCCATTCCATAGGTTGCCTTTTAGTTTTATTGATTGTTTACTGTGCAGGAGTTTTTTCTTTTGATGAAGTCCCAATAGTTTATTTTTGCTTTTGTTTCCCTTGCCTCAGGAGACATATCTAGTAAGAAGGTGCTATGGTCAATATCAAAGAGGTTACTATCTATGTTCAACAAAACAGGAAAGAATATCCATAGGGGAAAAAGACAGTATCTTCAACAAATGGTGTTGGGAAAACTGGACAGCAACACGCAGAAGAATGAAACTGGACCACTTTCTTACACCATACACAAAAATAAATTCAACATGAATTAAAGACCTAAATGTGAGACTTGAAACCATTAAAATCCTAAAGAAGAACATGGCTGCATGTTGAAAGGATGCTGAGTTCCTTTTGAACTTCCTTTTGATGCTCTTTTGATTCTGATTATCTTTATAAGAAACTGAGATATTATGAGCAAGATTGGAAAAGCCACCCACTTCCTCTTCCAAACACATGCAATTATTGAAAAACAGATTTTTGGGCTTCATTGGAATGTTTGCAAGAAGTATTTTCAAAAAATTACCTAGGAGCCCTCTGTAGAGGATTTCCATCCGTTTTTGTACTCTTAAACACACACACACACACACACACACACACACACACGAAACTAATGTCAATTGTTATTTCAAAAATTCTGAATTCATGTGATTTTTTAAATAAGATACCAAACATTATCAAAGGTCTACAAAATAGGCTGTCCCCTTACCAACACAAATGCCCTTGTCCTTTTAAACAATTTAGCACAGTTGACTGGGTGAGTCAATCCTATTAATGTCTGCTATTTGGTAGAAAGTAAATGGTCATTTGAGTCTAGTAAAGGACAATAGTTATCTTCTAATAGGGACTGGCAATATTAAATGTTGGCTTTAATTGCTGGAAGTGTCAATTGTATGTCAATTGGATAAATGTTTTTCCAAGTGAAAGGGAAATTTAGATGGTTAGAAATGTTTTATTTTTTAGATGCATAGTCCTCACATTAACAAATTTAAATTCAATAAATATATTCCCCCATGAATGTACTGCTGAAACTAATAGTTTGTCTACTACTATGAACCTTAATGCCATTTGTAACAAATATACACTAATTAAAATGTTTTACAAAAATAATTCCTTGTCACTAGTGTTAAATGAATTTCCTTTGAAATAGTCTTTGTAGCAGAAGGTTGGAAGTTTTATTTACTCTAGTAGGATGTCATCAATGTAGCACAAAACCTACAGATTTTGAAATGTGGAATCTTGTTCACTTGTTACTTAGGGTAAATTTGGGCAAACATTCTGCACCTGGTTTCACATCAGTGCTCTGTAGATAATTATACTGGAATTAAAAATGTATTGGGGAATTAAATATAGCCACTGATTTACTCAATAACAATTTACTGGCACCTACTCTGTGCCAGGCACTAAGCTACTATTCTGAAACAAGATTCATCACTGCCATTTAGAAGCTGTAATCAAGTATGAAAAACCATTTTGGATATATAGAAGATCTAAACAAACACTTGTAGTTAAAGATGGGGTAACTATGCTATCTTTCAGATAAAATATTCAATGCTCTAGGTCTTACTATCTTAGTAGGTCTAAATATCTTAAACAGCAACTTTTCAATATTTGATCAATTTGGACAGTGCATTCCCTCAAAGAGAATCTCTACCTTTCAGAGATTCTATCCCAAATAACTCTAATAATTATATCTTTCTAATCCAACTGTGTTGTGTGACACAAGCAAAGCCTTTATTATCTCACCAAGAAGTAACTGCCAACAAGACAATCCACTAGTTTTGCTAGTTATAGCCTGATTCAGCTTTTGTAATGCCTGGGACATATGCAAATTTTGGGTCTCTTTAAGAAAATGAATCTAATATCAAAAATACAAAATTAGAATCAAGTGAAAGATATAGTTTAGAATACAATAATAAATCAAGTTACAAATATAAAAAATTTAGGCCATCAGACACCACAAACATCACAAATTCAAAAATAATGTTTTATTAATTAATTTCCTCTAAAATTAACTGTTTTCCACCTACAGATTTGACTACCCTTTGATCACCTCTCCATATGACAATAGTTTTTTAATATCACTTTTCTAGATACAATAGAGTTCAGCCTTTTGTCAAACATGTTTGATTGAAAACTGCTTCTATTAATTTAGACAAGTTTCTTCCAGACCCATAGCTTTCTATCGATGATGTTATATACGTTTTAAGGATTTCTATCAAATTTGGAAAACTTCTATCAACTGTTTTTGATATGTCAATTACACAATTTGGAAGAATTTCCTCTGGTCAGGTCCATTTCAAACCTCTGTTTTCTTCTACTGTTATTATTTTCCAGACATTAGAATAGAAGTTCACATCCTCTGATTCAATCTCTGGTCCTATACCTACATGTCATGGAGCTGGATGAGTTGGCATAATGAGGGGTAAAGGTGTTCCTGAAATCTGTTCCCACACCAGATGGCCAGGAATAACTTAACTGTACAGGGAAATGACTAGAACTACATAATATATCTCCGTAAAGCCAAGTTAAACATATCTTCAACTCACCCTCTCCTTGACTGTACTCCCCAAAATCCTGATGACCTTTCCTATGTGAAGGAAAGTGAAACAAAGTAGAAGAGTAGAAAGAGATAAACAATTATGTGGAAAGCATGTTATGTTTCTAAACATTAAAAAAATAACAAGTAACTGTGTGAACACAGTGCTGGAACTCCTCCAAGGACTGTAGAAGGGGCCTTTGCAAATGAGAAGGGCCAAAGATTATGCTTCATTATTTCATGATAAAGTTGCCTTTGTGCTTAGCAAGGTTTTTCTTTTTAGAGCACAATAATTATTGTAACGCTGTTATGCCTGAAATAGCATTATAAGATGGTGGTAGTTTAATGTGAAAGAGATATATGGTTCCATTTCCTTGAATAAGGCCTTTATCTACTTTGAATATTGTCTTTATTTGTTTTGAACCAGTGGCTCCTAATTTACTCATGCAGTTAACCAACATGTATGCATGTTGGTATGCATGTATGCAAGGTAGTGTGCTAAACCCTGCAATAGTCAATGATGACTCTGATCAAGTATCACTGTATTTCATTTCTGAGAACTCATTCCTGTAGAGAGACTATTTTGATGCTGTTAAGTGATTTGTGTGGAATGGTACCATTTTATGAGTGGCTTACATTTGCTTGTTCTTAAGGGAGAGAATTTCAGGTAAGAGTTACACTATTCATCTGAGAAACTAACAGTGTTAAAAGTGGAAAGAATCCCTCTGCACAAAGAGAATCAGAGACCTTGGATGAATGTGGGAGGAACCGTGACATTGCATGTGGTTATCCTCTAATTAATCAAGACAGATTAAAAACAGTATTTTGTGTTTAAAGAAAGCATCAGAACAATTTTCCTAGTTACCCCTTCTACTTGTTGACAACTCTCACTCTCAGGCGGTTGTTTTCTTTGTAATAAAATGGCCGAATACTGAGTTTTGGAAAGGAATACAGGTGGCTGATAATGAGAGCCCTCAAAAAGGTACCATGAATTAAAGTAATGGTATTGAGGCTAGTAATTTTGAAAATCTCCAAAAGCTAACAATGGAAATGAGGTAAAATACTCAGCTTTACACAGGATTCCTATTAAGACCCTGGAAACTTGCAAATTTGCAAACATTCATTGAGCCCCTCTAAAATCAAGGGCAATTGCACCTCTGTTTCTCAGAAGTACTTTCTTTCTCATTCATATCTCTTGGCTGCTCATTGGTGAAATATTTTATTTTGTACACACTTCTTTCTTATTCAACATAGTTTTTTCATTGTCCCTCATAATATTCAAGATAACACACTAAGAATTCAGAGATGAGCAAAAAGCCCCAGTGCCTGACCTTAAGGAACTCAGTCTAGGAAAAGATAAACATGAAAATATGTATGAGGAACTGTAGTGGTGGAATTATGCCCACCCAGAGAGGAGCACATTAATAGGTATCACTAAACAAGGAAAAAATGTAGGCGTTTTACCCACCCTTACCATACTAGCATTTTAAAATAACTTTTTACATTAGGAAATAGAACACTTAACCTCTCAGGGAAGTATGTTCTATTAGATTACATCTCCAAAATCTAGAACAACACAAATCCACTAAATGGATACCATTTTTTTGCCCCTGACCCGGGAATCTATTTTTGTCTCTCACTCTTCTTGTGAACCATTTCTCATTCTATAAAATTCATTGCACAGATCAAATGCCATGGGAAACTTTCCCAGACAGCACTAATTTCTTTCCCTCTGATTCAGAGTATCTTGAACAGAATTCTACTGATTCTTTTATCATATCATATTTAAATCTTATTGTTTACTTATTCAAATTGCCAACTAGATAAAGGGTTTCTTGTGAGTAGAAAAGGCGCTGTCTTTATAGCCAGCATACTGTGCAAATTAGTTGAATTGAGAAGTGCAAGTCATTTTTAAAAAACTTTTTAAAAATTCATCTTATGTTTAATAATAACTATTTCATCTGCAGAGAAAAGGAATAGCAGTATTTTAATTAGTTGTCTATTAGGGCATTAAAGTAGTAATATTGCCAATGTTATAAAATGAGCCTTAGGAGGAAAGATTAGGGACAGAAATAATGGTAGAGCCAGACCTAAAACATGGGCAGAAGAAATAGGGAAAACGTATAGCATGCAGACGAGCATCTTGGTGCAATAAATTGATAAATATTTCTAATACACCTGGAAGCTGGCCCCAAACTCCCCAGATTAAGTTTAAGCTCAGGAAGTCGGGGAATGAATGTCATGACTTTTATCTCAAAGAATGGCAGACTTGACCTACTAGAGCTGGCAAATATTTTAAAAGAAATTTTGAGACATTTTATAATTTAGTTGCTCTAATTAGTAATTATCTACACACAGAATTAGATGAGCACTATTGCTCTAAGTTAAGGCTATCCTTTGTCACTTAAATACTTCTTATTTACTTATTCATCTTGTATCTTTTATTTCAAGAGGTGTTTGGCTTTTTCTTGCAATGTAGAAATTGCTTAAAAAACCCTTTCTGCTTAAAAAATGTCATTCTCGAAACCTCATAGTAAATATAATGCTATATAATTATGGGACAGATACCATTTTGTAGTTAATTGCACCTGTATTTTGACCTTTTCATGTTTCCTTGGGATATTTTTCTTTATGCATTGTTATTTTAAGGATAACAATATACAAGCTTATTAAATTTTTTAAGTACAAACAAGAAAACAGGAGCAGCAGAAGAAAGGTAATCCTGATGTGTTAGTAAAGGGCTTGTTTCTATTTTGTCTTTAATATCAGCCTTGTTACATTTTCTCAGTATTTATGTTCATTATAGTATTTGTTTCAACCACTCTCTAAATATATCGATAAATATGGAAGTAGAATTGACACTCTCAAAAATTTGAGTTGGATATACCTGGTGTTTTCATTCTGAAAATAAGTTTAGTAACAACAAACAAATAAAATGTGATTATAGAAAAACCATGAGAGAAAAAAATAAGACTTATGGAGGTTCTACCCACTAGGAGAGCAGGTCTGCCTCTGGAATGAGGCCTCAAAATGAATCACTGAGGTTTTTCACATACATATTTGCTTGGATGATTTGTGTGTGTATGTGTGTGTGTGTGTGTGTGTATAGATGCATGTATATAGGAATATGTATATACGTGTGTACATATATGTGTTAATACATACATACAATTTTATATATAAATAATGTTGATATATATATTATACATAAATATATTGTGTATATATGACACATGAAAATGATCTATTTTTACAATAAATAATATACATTGATATTATCAGCATATTACATATATGTTTATTATATATGCGTATATATAACCAAATAACAATAAAATATACAAATATTTTTATTTTATATATATTTCTATAATATACACATACATTTTAGGAAGATAAACTTTATGTGAGTGGAAGCAATTTTTCAAAAATTTAGAGAAATCAAAGCATGCATTTATGTGTTTAAATAATGCACTCGAACTACAGTACTTGATTTATCAGTTTAAGTAAATCTTTATTGATCCCTTGCTATAAAATGTGAGCCAATTTAAAGCTTTCTCCCACCTTGATTCCACTGCTCCACCTTTTGCTTTTTGTTGGTGATTTAAGTTATTTCTACATCTCAAAATTCCTGTTGTTGTGCTTTGACTTGCCCTTGAAAACATGGCCCAAACCAAAAGCTGTTTTACATCATATGAGTGTTTTTCTTATGCTATAACATATTATTCTCTTTCAGAATGAGAGAAACATCTGTTTGTAGCAAAAACAAGTAAAATTCATGAAACAAAATAAATGAAAATAATCACTTCATAATAACAAGGCATTCAACATAGCAACAGTTTTCTAAAAAGCCAGGTTCTTAGAGGCCTCTGGAAACATCAGTGTCACTGGCCTATAAAGTATTTATTTACTCCATGAATGGCAGTAGGTCCTTTGTCCTCTAAGGGTGGGTTGTCAACCGATACATCTTTGGATCAATACCATTTTGAAGGAGTCACCAAGTTAATTTATCCTTTTGGTGTCTTCTCTATATAGATTGACAGCTATGCAGACAGCAAAAGTGAAAACCTGTGTTTCTTAAGATGAAATAGTTTGTAGGGAATTCTAGGTCACTCTAATTACTATCACTCTAACATAAACATAATGGCAGGTTGCCTTTTGATTCAGAGCCTGATGGTATAAAGGGATTTGAAAAATGAAACAAGCTTTCAATCCGCTGTTCACAGAAGGTTGAATTGACAGTCATATGGGCAGAAGCAGGGGCAAGCTTTGAGTAAAACTGATAGAAATAAGACATATTTATTTCCATTTTCCCCTAATTATGACTGTCATACTGATTAATCACAGGCTATGTCATAAGTATCTCAAGATTTAGGGACAGGTGACATTAGAATAATGCCTTTGATCAAAAATTGTGTGCTAATGGTTTTAAATGGAATTGATCCTCTTGGACCATCCGTGGTCACACAGAAAGAAGGTTCCTGCTTGATCCTTTTAAGCCCTGTTTTGTTGTAGCATCTGCTTCCATTGGCTCTGAAAGAAGCACTTTCCTCGGGGACTCCCACTCCCCTCTCTTCCTTTCAAATTATTCAGAAATGTTTCCCTCCTTCACTTAGCTACCTGCATCAGAGCAAAGCTGTGTTCAGTGATTTCTCCAGAGATGAAGCTTAGCTGGCAAATCACCACAGACAGCACAGATGTGACAAGACGTCATCTAAGAATCTGAAACTGTAAACAAGAAAAAAATATATACCCAAGCAACTTAAGCAAAGAGGTTATCCATGTAAATATCTTGCCTGGTGCTTCAAAGATCACCCAGAAAAGGGGCTTTTATTTTCTTGCACACAGTGGGTGTTTAGCCTAAGCTTCTTGATAAATCTAGTGATGACTGCTGTAGCTGTGCCTCTGTAAAAGAAAGTACAATGTAATAATTATAGCTATCTATCTGCTGAATTGGGTGGCCTTGAAAATTTCTTAGCTGGTTATTCAGTGTTCCTTAACATTAGCTGCACATGGCATAACTCGGGGAGGTTTAAAATATTAATGCCTGAATCCCATCCTCAGAGATTCTAATTTACATGGGCTAGTGTGTAGCCTGGGCCTTGGGATTTTTAAAACCTCCCAGGTGACATGTACATGCAGCCAAGGTTGCAAATCATTGTCTAAAGTGTATTAGCTGGCATGTCGTGAGTGGTTATTTTGTTCAGGCCCTGTGCTAAATGCATTACATTTGGCATCTTGCTTGCTCACCAAAAAAAAAAAAAAAAAAAAAAAAAAAACAAAACACCAAAACCCTTTGAAATTGTATTTAGTACCTCCATTTTACAGATGAAGACACTAAAGTCAGGTCGAGTGAATTTCTCAAAGTCACATGGTTGGTGAATAGCAGGTGAATAATAGAATAGTAGAGATTTGCACCAGGTCTGTTCACGATTCTCGTTGGTGGAAGTTCTGAGACCAAGGTAGAACAAAAGGCTGGTTACATGTTCAGTATGTTGTAAGGAAGTTTCCTAACTGGGCAGGGGAATGAGCTGGCCAGGGCGTTCCAACTTTTCTTAATGATGAGAATTTTCTGGGGTTTCCAAGCCTTTTTCCCAGAAACTGTTTCAGCAGTCGTGGGTTGAGGGTCTAATAGTTTTGCTGATGTTGTTGTTAGCAAATGTTTTGGCTGATTCTTATAGGGAAGCCAGGGAAGCACTGAACTGGATAATTGCTGTAGGATCCTGGGATTTCGTGATCCATTCTGCAAATCCTTCTAAGGAAAAGCCAGAGGAATGAAAACAGGTGACACAGACGACCTTGTCACTAAATACTTTTGTGCTACAGGCTCTGCACATTATTCTGACCCCAGTGTTTTGGGGCTGCTGTTACTGCTCTGTCATTTGAGCCCCTTTCTCTCCTCTGAAGTGTTGATTGTGCTTATCTCTGCCCAACTCTCCCCTGGGTTCAGTGATGTCACCTTGGTAGCTTGAAATTGGCCATCATGAGTTTTTTAAAATTTTATTTTATTTATAAGTTTATTTATGTATTTAATTTTAAAAGAGAATATGAGCAGGGGAGAAGCAGAGAGAGAGAGAGAGAGAGAGAGAGACAGACAGATACTGTCAATCAAGCTCCACAGTGTTAGCACAGAGCCTGATGCAAGACTTGATCCCATAAACCATGAGATCATGACCTGAGCTCAAATCAAGAATCTGAGGCTTAAACAAATGAGCCACGCAGGTATCCCTAAAATCTTATTTTAAAACAAACTTTACTTTAGAATAGTTTTAGATGTACAGAAAAGTTGTAAAGATAAAAAACAAAACAAAACAAGAGGTTTCTCATATTCCCCTTGGTGGGAGTTTTTACACCAAAGAAATTAGCAAATGCCAAAATCAGGACTTCACTCATGTCCCCACTCCCTATTCTCCAGGTCAATTTTAAACATTTAGCCGCACACCACTGCTTAAGCATCTAAAGCTGCTTCTACAGGGTGTTAACCTTTCTGACTGGAAAGGTAAAAAATGATTCCATTTTTTATGAGGTGTTTACATAAACAGCACTTCATTGCAACCCACCACAGAAATGTGCTTCATTATAGTTTAATATTTCTAAATTTCCATCTTGGAGACTTTATGACATAATCAATTTTTTAAAAATATTTTTAATGTCTATTTATTTTTGAGCAAGAAAGAGAGACAGAGGATGAGCAGGGAAGGGGGGGAGACAGAATCTGAGGCAGGCTCCAGGCTCTGAGCTGTCAGCACAGAGCCTGATGTGGGGCTCGAACTCAGACTACGAGATCATGACCTGAGCTGAAGTCAGACACCTAACGAACTGAGCTACCCAGGCACCCCTGACATAATCAAATATTTTAAGGGCTTTTGAAAGGGTTTCTATTTAGAAAACAAAACTACCTGCCAATTATAAAAGCCATATTACATGTGACATCAGAGTGGACTTAGTGAAATCTAACTCCTTTGTCAAAGACAAGGCCATTTCTCACTTACTCCAAAATAACATTTCCTTCCTACACCAGTTCAGAATGATCCTTTCTCTTCGATTTATTGCTACTCCTCCTCTCTCCCAACAAACTATTTATTTGGCATTCACTACCAGGAAACTTGTATTTGCAAGGTTGGTTTTTAGGTTTCTCAAGAGAGCTCCTGTTTTGTTATCAATCTCTTGCCTTGATATTTATTTTATCGTGTTATTTTATTTCTCTTACACAGACTTCTTAGAATCTCAAATTCTATAATATCTTATGGTGGAAAGAAACTTTAAAGCTCTTCTTTCCAACACCATCCTCTCAAAAAAGCCGCCTTGTTGTAACTCTGTCTTCACTGAGGCATAGCTGACTCTGTGGCCTGGGTGGTCATGTAGGACTCCATACTCAGGAGAACCTCATACTTGGTTCAGTGCTCTGCTGTCTTGTCTTGAAATTCTTAATAATTTTTGAACAATGAGCTCTGAACTTTATTTGGCAATAGGCCTATAACTTATGTAGTCAGTCCTTCATGCAGCTTCTGATCACTTGAGGACACTGAGTACATCTTTCCTTTCTTTGTAATAACCCTAACCCTAAAATGTAATTATTATTCATTAAATATTTTCTGATTGTGTGGAACAGACTCCAGGGCGATCCTTGCTGATCCCACCAAGGAAGATAAAGAGTCTAAGGGCATATATAATCTCTCTGAATGTAGAATGTTTTCACAGCGGTAATGGCTTTTATTGTGTAATTAAATGGTTGATGATAGCCACAGAAAAGAACACTTTCGGGGTAAATAGACACATTACATTATTTTACAAGACAACTAACACTGAAGACATTTTTTGTAATTCTAAAAATTAATGTTTTAGGTTTTGTGTTGAATGTCGGTAATAATAATTTACATTAAAACTATAATAACAACATCAGGAAAAATCCAACTGAGATTTCTTGTCTCATTTTCACTTAAGCCTGAAGGTATTAAAAACACCAGTTGGCAAATGTAGGTTTGAATAATCAATTAGCAAAGCCTAAACCATTCCTTAATGTGTCATGAAAATTAAAAAAAAAAGGAAGGAAAAAAGATTTTTATTAGAGACTCAAACTGAGCTTGCACTGCTCAGTGGGAAACTCAATCAGCTCGTTATTGTGTTATGTTTATTTTCCTTCATTGGGTAAGTTAACAACATTGAAAAATAAAATAATGAGCAAGAGAGTGGTCTTAGGTCTGTACCTTAAGAAAAACCAACAAAAGATCTGCCACCAGCTATTTAAAAGCTAACAGACTCTTTGGAAAAATGGAGCCTTCAGTTATTGTATTTTAATACGTGTATGTGGAGACGGTGACCCTGCATGACATAGAAGAGAAATGCTCCGTGTTGAGATACTATCTGGAATACTGAGGTATGATCTAAGCACTTTTATTTGTGCCCTATAAACACATCCCATTTTTGTGAGGGTTGCATAAATGAGTGAAAGAAAATATTTAATCATACAGTAATATTGTCGTAATAGTGTATTGACTTGTTGAATGGGTAATGACACTCTTCTATGTTTAGAGAATGAATAGACTAAAATCTTTGATATCTACTGATTTAATTTAGCCCGCTCTGAAATCATATAATTGAAGGAACTAGCACTACATTATATTGTTAAGCCTGAAGCTGTCTATACAGAATAGTAAACTCTGCAGGGGCACATAAGGCATTACACTAGCAATGATTACTATAATATTGAAAACTTGCCCTTTCTGACTGAGCTAGTAGTTTTCTATTCAAACTCCAGGTTACTGAATAGTGGGTCAAATTGTCCCTTTGTCATTTTTATCTATTCAAGTTCCATGCTGAGAAATATTACAGTGTAAGTGTTCAACAGTAAATAATATAATGATTTCTACCTAGATATGTAGCTTGCCTAAAAAGAAACCATTTATTTGGCACTGAGAAATGTGGGATTTTCAGGAGTCAGATTGGATGCATTCCCGTTGAGTGAATTGAAAGGGGCGGTGTTCTGAATTTTTAAAAGGTAGGGAAAAATTATAAGACAATCTTTTGTTTAAAAATTAGAAATTTATCATGTGGAAACATTTAAAATGTATTTAAAAATAGTAACTTCAGAAAATAAGTTAGTTTAAAACTTCCCAAAGAAATATCACCTTATGTTTTAAATAATGATGAATCATACATCCATCAGTTTCTTTAGTCTGTAGTTCCCAGTATTGTCTGTAGACTTTTTGCATGTCTTTCTAGAAGGAATTGTTGAATTATAACAGATGTGATAAAAACTGTGATAACCTGATGAAGTAACTGCTCAAATCAGCAAAGAGGAAGATCAAAACCGTTGGCAATGCGTGAAGAAGATGTGAACAGAAATGGTGAAATGTTCATTTTGTCCTTCTACGGACAGATGATTATATTTCACTGAGAAGTCTTTTTTTTTGTTTTGTTTTGTTTTTAATCCTCAGACAAATTTCCCCCATGCTAGCAACATGAGAGACTAGAGACTAGCTATCTCAGTGAATGCAATCCCCTGGACTACACCTACGCTATGTATCAAACATGCTTTCCCACTGGCATACATCTGCCAATTTACATCCTCTGAATATTTTTTTTTTGAAAGCACATAGGTTGATTAACTTCAAAGTATGTCTGCAGTATCTACACTTCATTTCTAGGAGTCACACATAAAGCCAGGCTCAAAAGCAGTCAGCTGGAGGCTTGTGTGCTGTTGTGGGAATCTTGTTGCTTCTCGGAAAGCTGATCCATGCTAAGGTAGAAGCAGAGGCCATGTGGGCATAGGGGCGGGGCCCTCTTTCTGGCAGGCTGAGGGACAGGCTACCTCACCCTGCAGAGCAAGAAAGGATGAAACCTGAAGGCCAGATTTTTGGAAATGTTATATGAAATTTGAAAACAGACTTCCCATGAAATGTAACATTTTCTCATTAAACTAATGACTGGAGAACAGCTGTTGACTTTAGTTCAGTGAGCTTTGGGGCTTTCTCTTATTGCATTTTTCATCATGTACAAGTGTTAGTGTAAAGATAAAGTCTTGGGCTTGCAGTTAGGTGACCTGAATTCAATTCCCTTTCTAGTGCTAATAGGCTACGTGATCTTCATCAAACCATTGCTCAGTCATGCTTCATTGCCACTTATGAAATAGGGACAGTAATAAGGTGTCTTTTAGAGATTTTGTAATTTTTGTTGTAGCTATTATCTTGAAAGGGATATAGAATCACTACTTTTATTAGATGATTGCTTGTCTTTTTCTTCTGATTTGCCATTTCAAGACGTGTGCTACTCATACACACACACATACACACACACACACACACACACACGCATTTTTGTGGCCAAATGGAAAATATTTGTGGCTAACCCTCTAGGCAAAGGTACCTCAGTTTTTAAGAACATCTAAAATGTCTCTGTGTAAGTCTTCATGCAGATTTTTTTTCAGACACAGCGAGTTTATTTGATTTTGAAGTTCATATTCCCTACTCTGTATTTATAGGTATATACTGCACACACCCTTTGGTTAAATCTCAGTTTACAGATTATTTTTGCTCACATCAGAGGATCTATTAATTTGCTTTGGTTCATAAAAGTCTGCATTTAGTTTGTAGGAAATATTTAAAGAATGTAACCTTTAGAATTAAACTTACTCTGAGCTAAAGGTACTGTGTCAATAGATCCTTTTCCTGTGGTTACACAATGGTTTTCTTTTATGAAAAATTTAGACTATTTCATGCAAATGTTTTAATGATATTAAACTGCATACATTCCATTTCTGCTAAGGATAAGACAGCGTGTGAAAAAATCATGGATATGCCATGAATTTTATTTATTAAACCCAATTTGCATTCAAAATAGTGTGGGAAGTTGGAGAAAATCCTCAGAATCCGTATTTTTACAGAAGGTAAATATGGAGGGTCGTTAAGCTACCAGGCTGTTGGATTTGTAGTCAGTCCTCGTGACTAGATTGTTCTATTTAAAAGAACTCGATAGGCTCTATTATTCCAAATACTTGGTTTCTTCCTATTGTGGTACAACTGACTTTATCCCATTTACTGGGGATTCACAAATCTTAGCACCATGTTAAGATAGTAAGTGCACTTATCTAAATACATCACTTATTTGCAAGTTGAAATATAAAAAACTAGAACGTGACAATGAGCAGATGCTCATGGAATTCACTGGTCTTACCATGTTCCCTGTCATCCTGGAAGTTTGTTTGGTAGGATGGTAAAACGGCCTTTTGAATATTCGGTTACATTGACAGCGAGGTGGCAATACCTTGCAGAACTGGGCAAACATACACTGCAAGCTGTGTATGCTTGAGAGTTGTATATGCCCTGACCCAGCATCCAATATGTTGTCTTTTTCATAGCCAGTATTCACAAGTTCGAGAATCAAGGGGTGGGGATGGGAGGGGCACCATTCTCTATTATCCCTAGTGACCCACTGGCAAAATTTTTGGCTTCTTGTTCTTGTAACTTTATGCTCTGCTGGCCTAACAGGTCTTATTCTAAATGGAGGAATGCCTCCACCAGGAGACATAACAGTGATTCCACTAAACTAGGATTTAAGACTGCCACCTGGCCACTTTGGGTTCCTTGTTTCTCTGAATCAACAGGGAACGAAAGGATTTACTTGGCTAGCTGGCATGACTGATCCTCACTACCAAACGGAATTGGACTACTATTCCACAATGGAAGGAAACATATATCTGGAATATAAGAGATCCCACAGGGTGTCTCTTACTATTACCATGTCCTACAATTAAACTCAATAGAAAACTACAACAACCCAACTCAGGCAGGGCTACTAATGGCCTAGACCCTCCACTAATAAAAATCTGGGTCACCACACCAGGTAGAGAATCACAGTCAGTTGAAGTCCTTGTTGAAGGCAAAGGGAATGTGTAATGGAAGAAAGCAGTTATAAATATCAGTTATGACCGCATCACCAGATATAGAAATAAGGCCAGAAATCGTCATGAGGATTTGTTCCTTATTTTGTTGTGAATGTGTGCACACAGTAAGAATGTCTGCATTTTCTGTCTTTTCTTATCTCCTTATCACATAGCATAAGATATATTCACTATATATCATAGTATTTAAGTATTATTAACTTTACTTCATGGTAAATTGCAAGAGGGTATCAATGAGAAAAGTAAACATTACCCAAGGACTTTGCATCATCCATCTTCTGATGAAAGATTTAGAGCATTTTCAATTGTATATAGGATGCTTATATCATATTATGTGGAAATATAACCTTGTTATTGTCATTTTCTTTATTTGGAGACTAAGAAAGGTTTAAGAAGATGTTCTTAGGTGCCAAGTTGACAAAGAGTGGCTTTATGATGGTTAATTTCATGTGTCAACCTAATTAGGTCACATTAACCATATATCTGGTCATTTTTCTGAATGCTTCTGTGAAAGTACTTTTTTAGATAAGATTAACATTCAAATCAGTAGGCTTTAAGTAAAGCCGGTTATTCTTCATTATGTGGGTAGGCCTCATCAGTAGTGAAGGTCTTAATTTCTGACATCTCTGGAAGAAGAAGAAATTCTTCCAGAAGACTGAATTTCAACCGTAATATTGGCTCTGTCTTGGGCCTCCAACCTACCTGTCTAATCTGCAGATTTTGAACTTGCCAAGGCCCCACAATGACATGAACCAATTCCTTAAAATAAATTTCTCTTTGTTTACTCCCCCCCTCTACACACAGAGAGAGTGGTAGGTAGATCACAGCAAGTTTTTTTTTGTTTGTTTGTTTTGTTTTGGGTTTGTTTGTTTGCTTTTGGAGGGGATTCAATACAGAGAGAAAAGAAGTAGAGAAGAAGGGAGATTCACATTTTTGGGGGAATAATGTTTAATAGGAGAGACTTTAAAATCCAGGTTTACTCACTAGCCAGTTGCTTGACTCTGGGCAAGCTCCTTTACCTTGTTGAGCCTCCTTATTCATCCACGGAATAGATATAATGATGCCACCTCACAGGGTTATAGTTGGAGTTAAAAATGTAGAAGAATCCTCAGAATGTTTTTCTGTAACTGGTGGGAGTAACAGTTTTAAAACCTTAAATTCTTTGACACTCTCTGAGAGTTTTTACTCACTTGAACCTGGAGAGTTCTGTAACTTCTTCGAGCAACAGAGTTTGCGAAAACTAATGATATGTGACTTTTGACGCTGGGTCAAAAAGTGTCATGCTGTCTTGTGCTCTTGGAACACTGAGCCATCATGTGAGAAGTCCAACTACCCTGAAGCCACTCACCACGCTGGAGAGGCTCTGTATAGATAGTCTAGCCAACAGCCCTGTTTATGCCCAGCCTTCCAGCTGTTCCAGCCAAAGCCCCAGCATGTGACTGAGGAAGGTGTCTGGGAAAGCTATTCTCTAGCCCCAGCTTTTCAAATCCCCCTTCCCCCACCACTTCAGGCTGCCCAACTACAACTTGTGCATCACAAAGCAGAGACAGTCCTCACCGGCTATGTTTTATTCAAATTACTGATCTACCAAATAGGTGATCATGATGAAATGGTTATTACCTTACAATACTGAGCTTGGGGTGGTATGTTTCACAGCAACAGTAACAGGAAAATAGGAGTATAGGTGGTTGCTAACATGTCCAGTAGGGTAATAAGCATGTCACAGCAGCTATTGCATGTTACACTCATAGCAAACCTATAGTGAATGTATTATCATCATTTTTCTTTACATTTATCTTATAGGTAAATCAAGGTACAGATAGAAGAATGCTTTTTCTGATGTCACAGAATAAATGAAGACTTACTAGGGAAACTAGTGTCTTTCCAATTTGTTATACCATGAAGTTTAAGACCGAGAGAGGAAAAATAGAGACAATGAGCGACAGAGAGACAGGGAGGCATGTGGGCATGGTGTCTGTGGAGTTAGAAGAGAGTGAGAGAGGCTGGTTTTGGCCAAGAGCTGTACTGCTTCAGAGAACGGAGGGGAGGGAGGCAGTAAGATGGGCTCAGATGGATCTGGGTATGGGTGGTAGGGAGTCATAGTAACCTCAATTTCGTCTTGAGTGAACGGCCCTTGATGGGAGCCTTTTGTGGGGCTGAGGGACTGGGGAAAGTGGACCTACTTTAGATTTAGCCTGCCACTGTGGGCATAGGAGGAGGATCTGGCCCAGGAGAGGCAAAAGGATTACAAAATAACATTGCATGAGGAGTTATACCGAACTGGAGTTGAAGGATTTGTCATGGCAACGATCTGTGTAGAACTGTGACTTCCCTATGGGCTAACACCAATTCAGATATGGGCCTTGAGGAGGTCAATTTGGGGATTAGTTGAATGTTGGATATTTGTACTATCAGTGTGCTGGAAGCAGGGAGTGAAATGGGGGAAAGGATAATTTATTCAATCATACAATAAATATTATTTCTATATACTATATACCAGGGCCTCATAAATGTTTGTTTGGAGAGTCAAGGGGACTGGTGAGGTAGGGTCTAGATCAGTTGGGATGAAGCCCCTCAGTAGATGGGATGAAAGTCTGAATGAGAACAAAGAACAATTGCATGAGAGTGAGGAAGCAAGAAACCCTGGCACAGGAGAGACTGTGGTAACAGAGGGAGATATTAATGTTTAAAATATCAAAGAGGTAATACAACGTGGTGACAAGGTCCTGAGAATGGAGTAGCTATCTTTAATGGAGTGAAGGAAATGGTAGACATGAGAATTCAAGGAATGCTGAGGATAAACATTATATTTGCCCAATCGTCCTGATCGTCAAGTTGCTGGACATAAAGATAAGGTGACTGCGATGGACTGAATGCTCAGTGGTTAATTCATATGCTGAAATCTTAACCCCTAAAGTGCTAGTATTAGGAGGTGGGGCCTTTGGGAGGTACTTAGGTCATGAGACTGGAGTGCTTGTGAATGGGATTCGTGCCCTTTTAAAGCAGAGGTGCCAGGGAGCGTACTGCCCGTCTCTGCCCTCTGCCATGTGAGGATACAGCAAGAGACATCCATTGCCATGTCTGCTGATGAAAAGAGTCCTCTGCCAGCAGCTTCATCTTGAACTTCCCAACCTCCAAAACAGTGAGAAATAAATGTTTGTCACTTAAGGCACACAGTCTTTGTTATATTTGTTATATAGGAGCCTGAGCTAAGACAGTGACCTTTAGGGTAGGCTTTTAGAGATGAGTAGGATGGTTCCAGATGAAACATGTGAGAAAGCGTATTATAGTCACAGGGAATAGCTTCAGTGGAGGACCAGAAATACGAAAGCCGTTTGAGCCACACTCACCTAGCTGTTGCCTTAGAGATAGTAGCAACAGGAACTGTTTTCACAAGGGATACGACAGGTGAAGCTCTAGCCTAGATAGAAGTCCTTTCTGAGTGGCAGCTTTTTCATTCATTTAGTAATATTAGATGTTTGAATGAGATCAGTCTTTGTTTACAATGTCAAAATAATTACTTAATTGTGAATGTCAGCACACTGGTTATAAAAATATACACGGAGAGTCTGAGAAGTTACGTGAAAGTATTTAACACTTAATATAACTATCTTCTAAATTCTTATTTTCACACACACGTGGAGGGAGAAAGAACTCTTGACCTATAGCCAAATAATATTAGCAGTGAAACATGAATGTACATGCTTAATTTAAACCTGGGGAATCATCAGACAGCTGGAAGAAGGTTATGCTTCTCCCTCTCTACACTAAAGAACACGAACAAATGGCTTTATGAGTTCAAAATTCACAGTGTATCATATCAGTCTGAAAACTAAGAATGTTGGTAACAGTTTGGCTAGAATCACTCTACACAGTGAGGTGCCCTAAGGGCAATGGTATATGAACATCCTACTACTAATTGTCACCTCTGTTCATCATGCTCATCAAACAAGCCTGAGCCCTGTGTGCTGACGTGGGCTCAGGAGGGCACTGTGATACTGAGCAAAGGGGGACAGCCACTGGGTTCACAGTGACCAAAAGAAAGCACGAGTGAACAACAGCTCACAAAAGAGGACTGCCTGAAGTGACTGTTTTCAGGCTGCAGTTCAAGGGAGCCATTTAGTAAAGCAGGCAGAAGCCAAGCTTTCGGTGATACTGGACGTTCCAGCGGTAGAGTCTTTCTGATGTGTGGCCTACAATACTGTCTTCCTATTTGCTCTTTCTATAGTGTCTGCTTTAATTCAGTCATCAGCCCACATCCGGGCTGCTTCATATTCTCCTAATTGATTTCCTCCTCTCCTCTGGACAATTTATTCACTTTTCAAAGTACGTTTCTCAAGCACAGTTACGATAATTTCATTCTTGTGTAAGGTAGAGGTTGCTGTTTAGCTGAAGAATACACTTCCCTGCTTCTCTTGTAGCCAGGCATGGCCAAGTGATGAGATTGTGTCCAAGGAGACATGCAAAGAATTGATGGGTGCAAATTCTGGTTTACGGACTTGGAAAGGAAAGGACTATGTTCTCCTCTGACCTTTCATACTTGCCCTGCTGACAGGAATGCAGGTATGATGGGGGGTGGGAGGATGGAGCCAGATGGATCAGCCTGTTTAAGATGGCAGAGCAACAAGACAGACGAGGATTCAGCCCTGCTGGCCCTGGATTGCTCATTCTCAGATCGCTGTGTGACAGAGGAATAAATTTTCGTATTGTTTTGGCCTTTTCTGTGGCCTGTGTTCTAAGGCACTGTGTTTACAATCCTCATTGGCTCCCTAAGTCCTTCCTGAGGAGGGCATTTAAGGTTCTTTCAAATCCAGTTTCAGTCCACTACGCAGCTCAATTCCCTGTCACTTGCCCTGGGGACACACTCCTCTGGCCGAATTAGTCCTCCATTTTCACAAAATATACTTTCACATGGTGCCTTTACATACGTTGTTCCCTCTTCTCTTGACTCATTCTTTAAGGCCTAGCACTAAAGTCACCACTTCTGCTTTCCTAGGCTTTTTGCAACACTTTTCTCTGGCATACTTCATTTCTTCTTCTTCAGGGCTTCAAGAGTGCAGTGTGTGTGTGTGTGTGTGTGTGTGTGTGTGTGTGTGTATCACACTCCCTCATAATTTTTTTGCATTATAATTTGTGTTTATCACACTCACTAGGGATTATTCCATTACATCTTATTGGCCAGAAGTAGACTACACTCCACCCTTCATCTTGTTGTGGGCAAAGCGAACAGTGGATAATCAGGATGGACACAAACTGAAGCATCTTTCTTGAGGAGCGGAACCCTGTTGGCAAAAAGGAGTGGAAGAAAGGTTGGAGGTGCTTGATGTTCTTTTCAACTACAATGCCTTTGACGATGGCAGGGAAACCAGGAAATCAAACAGCATGGGGCAGATGCCTTTGGTTACTGGACTCAAGCTGGAAAAACAGTCCCTGACAAGCTACAATCATTATTGTGTATTTCTAGTACTTTGAAAGATAAGGAGGAAATCTGCAGAGTAGCCCCATAGGGATAGGAAGGAATTAGGCCAGTGTAGTCCCTGAGAACAGTCAGGTCTTGTTTCACTGGATGTGGAAATGCTCTCCCATGTATCTGACATCCACAGCTGCACTTTGACATTGCCGTTCCTGACATACATGACTACAGCAGTCCCACTCTGGGCCAAGTGCAAGAAGTCACTGCCAATGCATTTGGTTTAATCTGCTTAATCGCATGCTTATCCTGGAACAAAGAACTGTTTTCAACATATGCAAATGAACAATCTATATGTCTTAGCATTTTACATTTCCATTGAAAAACACTTCTTTGCTCTGAGTTGTGCCCCAAATATCCAAGTCCTATGATAGATTTTTATGAATTCTACTTTAGGAAAGCATGAGATTTCAGGAAAGTAGTGTGCACATCTAAAGTTACAAACTAATTCTGAAAATAAAATTTGAAATGAAAACCGGTGATATCGTTTTTGTTCTTTTTTCTTTTTTTTTCACTGTCTGAATAAGCTTAGTATAGTAGGGAAAGTAGATTCTTTTAAGAATAGGGGCGCCTGGGTGGCTCAGTAGGTTGAGCGGCCGACTTCAGCTCAGGTCATGATCTCGCGGTCTGTGAGTTCGAGCCCCACATCGGGCTCTGTGCTGACTTCTCAGAGCCTGGAGCCTGTTTCATATTCTGTGTCTCCCTCTCTCTCTGCCCCTGCCCCGTTCATGCTCTGTCTCTCTCTGTCTCAAAAATAAACGTTAAAAAAAAAAAAAAAAAGAATGAATGGAAGATTGTTAGGTAAATATGGTGGTTGAGACCATGGGTTTTGAGGTCAGTGTGTATGGGTTGATGGCCTGGTTCCATTGCATAGCAGGATACTTAAGCCTGCTGTGCTTTAGTTTCCTCATATGTAATGTGGAGATACTGTTACTGTCACCTCATAGGCCGCTTGTAAGAATTAAATGAGATAAATATACGAGATCTTCTTTTATTGCTGGTACACAGTTAGTACAATAAATACTGGAGCTCTCCATTATTATTTGATGTAACATTCATTTGTCAGTTAACACTCACACAGCCTGAGACAAGACTGTGTTCCAAAAATCCTATCATATTGGTGGGATTGGTGACCTTATAAAAAGAAAATGTCAAGAATCCAATATCTCCTTTTGTGACATGCTAGGATATGAACTAGGAGAATATAGGCTGATGTCTAAGTAATAACTCCACATTGGACTTTGAAAAAGAAAGTTCAATTATGTTGGTTGTTCTGAAAGTGTGAATCAAACTGGCGTATGGTAGAATTTTGTAGGTAGGTTTTTATAGGTGGTAGAGGATAAAATCATAAATGTGTTGGAGGAGAAGGGCTCTTAAAATTAACCCACAGCATTTTTGGCACCTATCTTCATGTTGGCCACCCCTGAGACAGTGTGAGGGTTTGAAGTGGATTTATGCCCAAATTCTTCATGGCATAATTTAAAAGAATTTAGGCAAAATATGCTGCCACAATGAACACACACTCTATTTTATGAATGGTCTGTTTATTGCTGTGGTTCCACACAGCTAGAACAAACTGGCCTAAACCAGTCAAATTCATGCAGAGTCACTAGGCTGCGCTTTAAATCCATTCCTCACTCCTAAATCCACTTTCAACTACATTAATGAGTAGATATGCCATGAAATATACTGGGCTGTGCACCTTTTGAACAGCTCCTATATGTCACTATTTAATGTGGAGTGTGAAGGAATCAACGTGTTCCTCCAGCCCGTGTGGGTCTGACTGCAGGAAATAGCAGCTCAATCTTTGAAGCAAAGACTTTTCCTCTGCCTCTCAGAGTAAATAGCCCCGGAGAGCTTCCTCACTCCAAGGAAGTCTAGATAAGTGTGTGATAGGAAGGGAGAGGCCTGTCTGTTGTGCTGTCAGAATGGCACCTGAAGGAAAGCAGCTGGCTCCTGCTGAGTGATAAGGCTAAGGTTACTGAGGCAGAGATAAAAAGCTCACTGGACCAAAGTACATTAAAACCGAAAGAGCCCCAGTCGGAGATTTCAGCAGTGCACCCTAAGCCTTTCTCTGAACAAAATGACAGTCTGTTCTGTGTTTTTTTTACATTTATTATTTATTTATTTATTTATTCATTTATTTATGTATTTAATTTATTATTTTTTTGAAGGGAATGCAAGAAATATACTTTGCTAAGAGGAACAAGTGTAGAACACGAGAACACACACACACACACACACACACACACACACACACACCCTCCCTTGGAACTGGTTTCACTAGCTGTAGGTGGCTGACTCCTTCCCCAGTGGAACACTTTAAGAGAAGAAAACATTGCAAAGAACCACGATGGACAGGACAGAGAATTTAACTGCTTGAAGCAGGAATTTTTATGCCTACAGACAGAGACATTGGTGGTGGTGCTGCTGGTAGTCTTGGTCAAAGTCAGTGAGGGAGCTCTGGGAATGAAACACCTAGGGTATGTAGGACCTTGGCAAACCTCACTACCTGAATACTGTAGTGGGTGTCTAACCAATATTTTAAAACTCCTGCCTGCTTTTGATAAACATTCACTTCTCAGGCACACCCTTCCCTTCCAAGTTCTCTCCACTGCCCCAATGGTGTCTCCATAGTCAAGATTTGGGGAGACTTATTTTCTCTGGTTTCCCTTCCTCTTGAAACTTAGTTTGCTCTGCCCACAAAATACAAAATTA
Source organism: Leopardus geoffroyi (assembly GCF_018350155.1). Classification (NCBI taxonomy): domain Eukaryota; kingdom Metazoa; phylum Chordata; class Mammalia; order Carnivora; family Felidae; genus Leopardus; species Leopardus geoffroyi. The sequence continues at coordinate 147,118,829 of NC_059326.1, forward strand.
TATTACCACTGTGACCTGGCTCGTTTCATACTGTATATGGAACATTCCATTGTATATGGAACACTCCCTTACTGGTGGGGTTACCATCCTATTACCTTTCCTCACCCAGAGGAACAAGGGGGTCTTCTTAATGGGAGATACTTGTTACTTCCATCTGTTAAAAAACAAACAGATCTTCCCTCTCTTGCTAGTTTCTTTGAGATGCCATTTCAACCTCTATATTTTTTTCATGCCTCCCAGCAACAATTCATAGTGTGGCAAGAATTCCTGAACAAGAATTTGAATTTTGTTTACTACCCATTGCCAATTCAGATCTGTCTTAATGAACAAGACCATCAGGGGGAGCTCTTTGAGAGAGCTTCCGTGGGGTTTAGGAGAAAGATAATGCAAGACATGTAGAGAATACCAGATTTCCAGACCAATATACCCTGCATGCTGAGGGCACAAAGGCCACCTTCCCTCCAGACTTTCTGGGTGGGCATAGAAGTAGCTTAATAGAAATAAGGAAATGGTCAAAGTTTTAAAGGAAATGAGCATGGGACCAATAGCTTGATGGTTGGATGGACAGGTGATTTTTGAATGCAGCATAGCCGGCACTCCAGTTATCTCCAGACATCGTTTTTAGAAATCTAGACTTGGCAAGATGGATGAAAGGGGACTCAGCACAAGCCTGTAGCCTCTGATGGTGGTCTACTGACACAATAAGTAAGGGAGGGAGGTGAGCAAGAAACAAGGATATTTCTGTTGGAACCAGCACAGGGTTTTTTAAGGCAGAGTCCAGGAGTAGCTAATATAGAAGACCAGATAATTAGTTTACAGAATGACAGAGGAAATGGCAGATGCCACAAGATGGAAGAAAAAAAAAAAAAAGCATATATGAACCTTCCCATAGAGGGAATTTTTGAGTCAAAAAGGAGGGATTTGCAGAGCTCAGAGGTTCCAGGGAATTTACTCAAAACGATGAGTCAAATTTACTGTTCTAAAGTTGTATTAAAACCTGGTCATCTAGGATGACTTGGGACAGAGTGTTAAATATTATGTCTGCACATATATCAAACAGTATCCTTACATCCTGTCACAAACACAGGATATTTAGAGCTTCAAATATATTAACTTTCCATTCCCAATATGTGCAAATCATGATCCCCCCCACCCCTACTTTAAGCCATGTTTTTCTTGGTAAAACAACAGTGAGGATGAGCAAGAGAAAAAAGCAAAGTGTAGCTTTTTTCTTTCGGTTTGCTGGTGAAGAAGTCTACATAAAGGCCACATTTACCTGTCTACGGTCTTCCATAAAGACAGGGTCGAGAGAACCTGCCGTGAGGCTAAGTGGTAGTCTTCCGCGTGGCGGAGTGACTGGCAGGTGCGAGGAGATGGCTCTGACCTTGGCTTCAGCTTGGCAAACACAGGGCCTGCCAACGTAGACGGAGGCCTCTGCGGCGCGTGCGCAGTCCGTCAATGACGCCTTCGAAGTGCGGCAGCTGCAGCTGCTTTGGAACAAGATGGGTTAAAGGGGCTCTGTGCGTAGCCGGTTTTCCCAGATTTGTGGACCCAAGACAACCTGCGTGCAGTCTTTCTTGTTCTTTCCTTTTCTTTTCTCGTTTTCTTCCTTTTCTTTTCTTTCTTTCTTTCTTTCTTTCTTTCTTTCTTTCTTTCTTTCTCTCTTTTCTTTTTTTAATACATCAATCTTACAAACATTTTGTTTATATTTTGACACCTTTGTTGGCAGCAATTGGAAAATTGGGGAATTTTGATGACTCCTCTTAAAATATGTTTCCTTACTAAAAAAATGGTAGCGAATTTTGGGACTTCCAATTTTAGATGAGTTTAGTCTTTACAAGTGTTACTTGGTGTTTCAGCCTGACCAGCTATTTCTGAATTTACAAATGAAAAATTTTAGGATCAGAAAGGAGTCCAGAAAGAAGGAGAGGGTGAGAGACATGGAGAAAGAGAGAGAGAGAGAGGAACAGAGAAGAAATAGTACAATAAAAGGAAATTTATAGAAATATTTAAAAATCAAAATGTTTTTTTCTTTTTTTAGTTTATCAATTCCCAGTGCATTCTATTACAACTGTAAAAAGTGGCAATCATTTATTTACCTATATGTGAATAACTTCTCATATTCTTTTCCTGCAGAATATAATTGCTAAGAATCCTCATATATATTTTGAACTATTTCATCTTGTAGATTGTATGTATAGAAATATTGCCAATTTCATTACAATCTTCAAATAAAAAAAAACAGAAGTAGATAGTATGTCGTAATATACTGTGCTTTAATTTAATAAAATCTCCTGAATGCATAGGCTTTATCTATTTGCAAGTTCCTCAGTCCCTTCATTTTACTGATGAGGAAACTGATGTTCAGAGAGGTCTAACATACTTTTATCTATGCATGTGACTAAGTGATATATGAATTACTGACTGAAGCATCCTTCCCCATAGGCCTTTATGACTTTAACTGCAGCCTTCTCCCAATTCTTCAATTTCAAGTTAAGGCAGAAAAGCCATAGTCTGGGTGTCTCACAAAAATTATTTGCAGAGAGCCCCTGCTGACCGAGTTACTGCTCCCACACGTGATGCGTTCCAGGACCCTCAGAGTTGGGCAGGAAGGAATGGTGAAGGGCAGATGGGATCCTCCGAATTGGTGCAGGGTCTACACAGCCCTGTTCTCCCCTGGGTGGTGCAGAGGCCTGTAGTCAAGAGCAGAAGTTACCTGTGACCCATTGTCAGTGCTCAATTCTGGTCTCTGCAGCCTCACAAAATGCTTATGTTACACTGTCTTGGGGGTGTAGAATGGAGGTGGCTGAGTTGGGGTTGAGAGGTTCTGACAACAGCATGATGTCTTCCTCTCCAAGGAGAATCTCTGTAGAAGCTGTATTTGTTCATTTGTTCGTTCAGTCATTCAGCAGATATCTATAGAGAATAGAATCTGTGCAGGACTGAGATTAACCAGCGCACAAAAGCCATCATGGAGCATTAATTTAGGGAGTCATCCCAGTCCCCCAAAGATGGGTCTATGTCAACTTGGACTTGAGGGGTCACGATAAAGGGCAGTAGCTTCTGACAGCATGAAGGAGTAGCAAGGGGCCTGATGGAGACAAGGCTACGGCCATGGATGGGAGCAGAGATACCATCAACAGGACAGGCTGATTCTATGTATCCCACCAGATGCCTGATAAAACAGAGATGTGGGCATCCCTTGTCCCACTAACTCACATCCTTCTATATTCTCTAAAGCTTAGGCTCAACCCCAGGCTGAAAGACTGAAAAGGGGAAATTAGTGAATTTGAGAAGAAATTAGTAAAGTGATAGAATAATTTGTAAGTCTCTGAAGTAACTGAGTTTTCTTGCAAATAACTAAATTACCTCTCTCTTTTTTTTTTTTTTTTTTTTTTTGTGGGGAACCTTAGGTAAAATTTAAAGAATGCCATTTTTGTATACCCAGGTTTATAGTCTGTGAAAAGTATGTGTGTCACAGTGACCAAAAAAAAAAAAAAAAAAATCACAACACCAAAAAACTGAAATTTATTGAACACCTGTAATATATATAATTCCATATTTTCAGAGGAGAAACTTTTCAGAGAAAAAAAACGGGTAAACTGTCCAGAGAAGCTTTGGGATTTGAACCCAGGGCTGTCTAATTCCCAAACTTGAGATTTATTTTTTAGAGGCTGTAGAACCCTAGGCTCATTAACTCATGATAGCGATGATACTAATTATTTGCAAACATGAGTGTCTTGGGTATAACAATCTAAAAAAGGTATGTCCGCTAAATGGGAAGAATTTGTCACTTGTCAACAGAGATTGCAGAATCCTGTCGGATGTCTGGTGCACTCCTTAGGGATAGATGGGGCGATTTAAGTTTGCTAATAGAATTTACAATTTAAAGCACCAAACTGAGAATATGCTAATAATATTAAAGTTTATATATTCCTATACTTTAAATAATGTCAATGTTTGAGCCTGTGAATAACTAACTTTTTCTTTGGAAATCAAAGAGGTAGCAGAGGTAAGAATAATGACTCTCAGATGGATTACTATTTTTATTAAAAGTTAACTCATAATACTGAAACCACTCCATTGAATAAATCTATTCTAATAAATATTCCCTAAAGTAAATTTCAGCTGAGCCACAGTTATTGTTTCAGGGCTTGATTTTGTGATGGGTCCAATTACATTTTTATTTAGGCAGGGTTACATAAATTCTGAAAACACCAAAGGATATGCCAACAGAAAGAAATATGACTTGTATAAGGAAACCAGTGTGTTTATTTTTGTGTGATTGTGGGGAGTAAATTTACTCCAACCAGACGCTACCCTAGGAGACATGTGTTTTTAATATTTTGAGAATCCTTTTACAATATAAATCAATGACTGTCATCTCCCGTTAATTTATGGGAGTGTTCTAATGAAAGTTTCAGTGGAATCACCTATTAATTCAAGTTTGCAGAAACATGCACTCTGCCTTTCAATCCATGTTTATTTAAGTGATATGCAATATAGACCATAAATTGTGACACACGTGTACAAATTTTCAGTTTTATTTGCATTATCGAATAAATTTTTATTAAAGTATTCTAATAAACATTCTTTGAAGGAAAAAAATAAGTCAAATATTTTGCAAATAGTATGAAAAGGTAAATAGTGGCAGATTCAATGGTTTACCAGCTATAAACATTTTCTTCAGGAAGAGTCAGGAACAAGGTCCTATGCACTTATTCAAAGTGTCAATATAATAAAAGAGCTTTTTCATATGGTGGGGGGCAATTTGGATCAGCTCCCTATTCTGACTTTGCTGCCCCAGATTCCACCATAATTATTAGCAAGCCTTCTGAGTTCAGGTGGAATGTCGACATGGTTTCGTGGGTCCCCAAGTCCGACTCACGCTGAGTCACCATTTAATAGTGACTTATTGAATGAATAACAAAGATTCTAGAATTTTCGATTTTCTTTTTCTGTCCCATATATGACTTTCCTGATGTATCCTTACTGTAACTATTGTGGCCATTAAAAAAAAAATGTTTGTTTTTGAGAGGGAGAGAGCACAAGTGGAGGAAGGCAGAGAGAGAGGGTTCCAAGGCAGGCTCTGAGCTGACAGCATGGAGTCCAGTGCAGGGCTTGAACTCACAAACTGCAAGACCGTGACCTGAGCTGAAGCAGATGTTTAACTGACTGACTCATCCAGGCATCTCTATTGTAGCTATTTTTAAAATCAGGAATGAGGGGTGGAAAAAGAAGACTTCCATACTCATGTTAGGTGCAGCTTTTGATCCAAAGCACAATCAGTGGAGGGAAGATGGAGGCAAAAGCTGGAACTTTCACTTTCGTGTCCAGAGTTTTCAGAATATGCAAAACTGCAAAATATTGATAATCTCCCATCCTGGAAGATTGCCTTTCATAAAAATGGTAGACAGGCATTGGAACAAATCAATCCTTTGTCCCCAGCATATAAGATACTAAATATAATTAGCAAAAGAGGCCTCTTCTGGGAATGTGATATGCACAAAGGCACCCCCTGTCCTCAGATCTTCCTCAAGATTTTCACTTGCCAAATGAAAAGAGGCTGAATTTCGACCTGTACTCAGACCCCTTGGCCTGTCATCTTTGTGTATAGCACAACCTGCTTGCCGGTACACAGATTCCCTGGACATAAATTTTATCATGGGTATGTCCATAGATCCTTTTGTTTTGCTTTTAGTAGACACTAGATAAATTTCTTGGATAAGAGAGTGCCTTCCGTGCAAGTTTCAAATTATTATTTAGTGTGAAAGTGGTTTACCAAAAAAAAAAAAAAAAAAAAAAAAAAAAAAAAAAAAAAAAAGGAAATGGTGGGGAGTGCACCTGGGAGGCTCAGTTGGCTAAGTGTCCGATCTCATGTTGGTGAGTTCGAGCCCAGCGTGGGACTCTGTGCTGACAGCTCAGAGCCTGGAGCCTGCTTCAGATTCTGTGTCCCCCCTCTCTCTATGCCCCTCCCCCACTCACACTCTACTCTCTGTCTCTCTTTCTCTCAAAAATAAACATTAAAAAAAAGAAATAGGAATCCATATATGATATTGTGCTTAAAGAGGAAACGGATATTGACTCAAACCAAGACCCAGAAATACCATGCAGAAATACATTAGCGATAATCTGGTACTCACATTAGACTACCGAATGAATATCCTCAAGTTTACAGGTGCTGCTGTAAAATAAGCCTAATGAAGGATGAATGAGATTGGGATTGGAAATGACCTTTTTACTACATTCAATGTATCTTACCCAGTTTGAGGCCTTACGTTTTCAGAAGATCACTGAAAAGATTGAGTAGGTTTTAGGAAATGGAAGAGAAGTGAAAGAGCAAGTATATTTTTTTTTTCTTAGAAAGAACAAGAACAGACTGATTATTAAAATCCTTAACTACCAGTTTTCTGATTTTGGTGAAAGATATAGATTCAGCTTCAGCAAGGATATAATTCAAATATGAGAAGTTAGATTCACTGACCATTAGAATTATTAGACTTACTTAGGTTTTACTATTCCTTCTTGAACACACTTAGATACTGAATGAATACAACCTAGAGAATTAAACATTTAAACAAATGCATCCCAGACGTAGCAGTCCCTTAATTCCAGTTGTCTAAGATTCTCTCAGCTTATTCTGGTTCACTGATGAATGATGGACAGAGAATTGACTATTTAAATCAAGTTATAGAAATTTAATTTACTGATGATATAAGGTTACACAAGGTTATTTGTCACCGATTAAGCTCCTAATTCTACTAATTGAGAAGTCACCAGGGAATGAAAAGATAATGCCGTCCACTTATTGTTAAGAAGTTGATTCCTTAAGTTGTGTTAGTGGCCATACCTAATTCTCTAAGATGTTACTCACTGTTCAGCTTCTCTTCTAATCAAGTGTGTGTTAACTCTTAAATATTGAGAACTAGAACTCTAGAAGAGGTGGTTTTATGTTTCTTTTGCATAACTTGGGATTCTTCTTTAAACAAAAATGGAAATACCTATGGTTTCTCTTATCTATCGAGCACTAGATTTTCAAAATTTTCTTGAATACAAGTATTTTTTATTCTTGCATTAAAGATCTCATGTTCTCCATGTGGGGATAGGCTATGTACTGTGTCTATGGATAGCAGATGCATTGACGCTTTGGGCTAATTACTCACCTTGGAAAAAATGAATGCTACCTGATATCTCATGGTTATCATAAGTTGTTCAGTAATTTGTGGATCTTTCTTCATATATTCATGTGATGGTCTACATTTCACCCACTGATAAATCATTTCAAATACATGTTATTAGGTAATACCGATGTATTAAATTATTTAGGACAATATGAGAAATTACAGAAGAAACAATGCATTAGGATTTTTTTAATGTTCATTTATTTTTGAGACAGAGAGATAGAGACAGAGTGGGAGTGGGAGAGGGGCAGAGAGAGAGGGAGAGAAAGAATCTGAAACAGGCTCAAGGCTCTGAGCTGTCAGCACAGAACCTGACGTGGGGCTTGAACTCATGGACCATGTGATCATGACCTGAGATGAAGTTGGATGCTTAACCCACTGAGCCACCCACATGCCCCAACACTGCATTTTTTAAAAAGTAGGCTTCACTCCCAGTGTAGAGCCCAACATGGGGCTTGAACTCACAATCCTGAGATCAGGACCTGAACAGAGGTCAGGAGTCAGATGCTGAACTGACTGAGCCACCCAGCCCTGATACAATGTATTCTTGGTTAGAGGCAAATCATTCCTGTTGCTAATGTGCGAGTATGTAATAAAACACGTTTTCAGGACCCTTTGACTCCAAGGAAGAAAAAGAGTATTGAACTGAGGGGGAGACATCTAAGATGTAGGTATGTGTGATCCAGACTCCCTGCATCTTGGACAAATATAACGTCCTTCTGCTCCTCTTTCTGCTCTTACAAAGAAGACAGGTTATTCTTCCTAGAGTTTTCATACTAGTAGACTGGGTGTTTCAGTTGTCATGAATATTAATTTGGACAGTTTAGGTGTCATTTCAAATGTCCATTCCCTCAGACAACCTTCTCTGACTGATTTCATTTATTGGTGTAAATTCTGTCTTATGTTCTCTTTAAACTTTGAACATATTTTTTGGTATAGAGCCCAATGTAATAGTTTACTTTCTTGTCCACCTCCTACTGGCCTTCACACTGCGAATTTCTGAAAGCCAGAGTCTTTTCATCTCTGTATTTCCAGAACCTTGCCATAGTACTTAAATTTTACTCAGAAAAAAAAAAAAAAGATTTTGAAAAGAGGTTGGTTGATCTTAATAGTTTAACTTAATAGTTTTAACTACTTAATAACAGTTTCTATGGTGTTAGTTATAAAAGAATTTAGTGTTCAGTTATATATTTAGTGAAAGCAAAAATGATTTAATATTTTACAGGACCCAGATTGCCCGGGTGGCTCAGTTGGTTAAGTGTCCGACTTCGGCTCAGGTCATGATCTTGCGGTTTGTGAGTTGGAGCCCTGTGCCAGGCTCTGTGCTGACAGCTCAGAGCCTGCAGCCTGCTTCAGATTCTGTGTCTCTCTCTCTCTGTCTCTCTCCCACTGACACTCTGTCTCTCTCTTTCTCTCTCAAAAATAAACATTATAAAAAATTAAATATAATACTTTATAGGATCCGAATTATAGCCTAATGCTACAATTCAGAGTCATAAGTGTTTGTGATAATAGATTTATGTAGGAAAACTCTCAAGCAAGGAATAAGTAGTATGAATTTCTGAAAACAGGCTGAGAAGGGAAGAAGGAGAGTGTAGGGGAACCAGATTATGGGGTTTTCAGCCACAATTGACTGTAGAAAAATCCATTAAAAGAAACAAGCATCAAAGTCAATTAAACAAACAACCAAAGCAACACATGGATCTGCATTATATTTAACGCCACGAGGCAGGTCCCCCGTAGGCAGCCTCTTCTCACGCAGCAAACCCACCTACAGGCCATACTGAATACTTGGGTGTACCCTCCCTAGCAGAATAAACAATGGAATAGAATAGGGGAAAACTTGTTTTATTAGAATGTTTTATGGACAAAGGGTTTTATCCACCACGTAGGAAAAATTCACAGTAATCTGGGTAGTATCTTGGTTTTCTTAAAAAGCCTATCAGGCCTATAGCACCACAGTCCTTCTCTGTCCTCGCTGAGAGTGGAAAAGCCTTCTGCTGCCAGGATCTATCCAATTCTGGCTCTAAGCTCACACTGACCACCCAGCATACCAGGCAGCTAGCCGACACTATCCATTTAGAAAGCAGTTCATGACCATGTTGCCGTGGTTTTCAAATGTTTATGACAGTGTCTCAGGGTAAGAAAAATAATTTATGCTGTGGTCAAGAACACATACATACCAGGAATGTAATTGAAATAAAAATGTTTTAGGAAAGAATTTTTACAGAGACTCATTCCTCCTCTTCCCTCTGCTTTTTTCCGCTCCTCTCCTATGGTATTTAATTAAAAAAAAAAATGTTAGTGTTAATCCACCAATTTCTCGCCACTAGAAGTTTGACAAGCATTTTAGTACTGTTTAAACATGGCTCTTGGAGTCTCAGTACACATCCCCAGTAGCTTATTCAGGTATTTCTACCGCTAAAAATGGGTTCCTTTTAGGGATGTGTCTCAGTTCACTCAGGCTGCTGTAACACAGTTCCACAGACTGGGTAACTTATAAACAACAGAAATGTATTGCTCGTGCCCATTCTTCTCGAGGCTGTGAAGTTCAAGAGTATACAAGCACAAGAAAGTATCCAAGTTCAAGATAACTACCATAGTTGAGTGAGGGCCTACTTCCTGATTCATGGCTAGTGTTTTTCTGCTATGTTGCATGGAGGAAGGGGCTAGGAAGCTCTGTGGGGTCTCTTTTATAAGACCATTTTATAAGACCACTAATCCCATTCATGAGGTCTCCACCCCCATGACCTAATCACCTCCCCAAATCCCCACTTCCTACACCATTACCTTTGGGGGTTAGGATTTCAAACATATGAATTTGGTGGGGGGGGTCCAAAAACATTAAAGAATAGCAGGATGCACCTGCTGTTTAAAAAAAATAACATTCTTTCATATTATTACCTAAGAAGTTCGAGAACTGAGGAAGCTAAACTGCTTGAGGTTAATTATATAGTGTTTTTTCTTTGTAATATGCCCTCTTTAATCTCTCTGTCCAATTCCTGTTTCTTGGGCCCAGGTGGAAAATGTCACTGGCCTGCCATAGTTCTCCTACTAAAGGCAAGTTATTATTATTATTATTATTATTATTATTAAATTCTGCTCTATAATCCCTAAGAAGTGGAACAGTGATAAAATATGTGTAAATCTATGCTTAATTTGCCATTTCAGCCATTTATTATCAGGAATATTCCTTCTCTGTCATATGCATGCAGTCTACTCCCAGTTGCCTTGCCCTTAATTCCTTACAATGTCTGGGCCCTGCTGCTTATATAAGTTATTACAAAGCTGTCGCCATATTGGCCATGGGGGATGTATTGTTTGCACCATTAGTCTCGCAGCCTCCACTTCTTTTCCAGGTAGCAGCAGGTTGAGCTTATGTCACAATGCATCATCATTATTAACATATTTACGCAAGGGCATGTAAATGGCACTATGGGGATTTTACATAAATATACAAGAGTGTGGTTCATGCCTTTGAGGACATTAAAATAAAATTAAGTCAGAGGCAGTCACCATATGCAATGCCTAATCATGTAATACGGTGACCATTTGGTGATGCTACTATACCATATTTCCACAGCATTAGTGTTTTCAAATGACTCATTCAACCCCTGCCAAGACATGCAAAAACAACTAAATGAGGAGCTTTTTCCAAAAATGTTTTCCTGTTTCTGCTACCAAATTCATCTAACAGAGTAACACTTTGAGTAAGTGCCACTTGCCTACTGTGGAAAACACTTTATTTGGTAGTAATTTTGAAACATCCAATATGAATTATAGACACTGCAATAGAATCAAGGAATCCTATTTTCCCCTTCAAAGTCAATAGAAAAATTGCTACACACACTAGGTATTCTTTCTTTGTAAAGACACATTTATCAGTACATTCTGCTTCAGAGTAGTTCAGGTATTTCTCAGCTAGCACAACGGTTTAATCCTCCATTTTACCTGCTCAGGTAAAAGGGTCGTTTTGCATCTCAAGGGCTAGAGGCAATATTTTTCACAAATAAATAACACACTAACTCAGTTGTTAATATAGCTTTAAACCAACCTAGGGAAGAGAAAGAGAGCACTGCATTCCTGACAGTAAAAATTAATGTCTCTTTACCAAAATCTTATCTTAAAATCATGTATTCAAAGCTGAAGTGTTAGATGTTTTAAACTTTTAGATTATAGAGAAGAGAATATTTTCTATTCATGATGTTAGTCTTAACAGATTTTTTTTTTAAAACAAATTACAACATGGTCAGACTTTCCTCCTTGGAATTCTAAATGTTTCTATTGTTTGCATGTCTTAAATCAGTTATTTTACAAGCTTCACTATTGAAATTTTTCATTTGAATAATTATTCTATCGAAATGAATTTTTGCCCTGTATAGATGTTGTCCTGATTCTTTATTGGCCTTATTTTATATATATATATATATATAAATTGGCCTTATATATATATATTTTATGTATATATATTTTATATATATATTTTAAATATATATATATAGGCCTTATTTTATATATATATTATATATATATTTATATATATATTATATATATATTGGCCTTATTTTATATATATATATATATATATATATATATATATATATATATTTAACTTAGTAAAAGCATATATGTGTATGTCTGTGTATGGGAAAAAAAATTAGGCAAATAATGGAACTAAAGCATTCACATTCAAATACAGTTAAATAGGAATATGCACGTCTACGTAAGCACACATTACAAGTTGATACTGAGAACTACCAGAGATTCGTTGAAGCTTAACTAAGGAATCAACATTTAATAGCTTCCACTTTCCTCTAAAACTTCTGAATCTTAAAAATATATATATTTAAAAAGTGGGAGGAACACAGACTTCATATTTTACCTATAACTTGCAGAGGAGCAGAAACAGGGTTTAAAAGAAGCCAAATGTTCTGAAGGTCTTTAAGTGATAGCTGAGGTAACATGGGTAAATATATTATTAATGTTTGTGTTATTGCTTACTATTGACTGGATCTCTTCATTATACTCTTGAGAATCATGTACATAAAAGACAATAGAAATGATAGCAATAACATCTGATTAACCCTCGGCAGATCAATCCTGGAACACAAGACTTTAAATATGTATGAGGCAAAAAAATGACTTTGGGTGATTAGTATTCCAATAAATTTTCCACAGCTGAAAGGGGCAGAAGAAATGCACACATTTTAATAATTTGGGAAAAGCCAAGTTAGCTGATATCAATGATATTTGGAGGCTATTGTAATCTTTTTTTCTTTTAATGCATTTGCTTAATTGTCCTGTACAAAGAAAAAGTAAGCCAAGCATGTAGTTAAGACTGGTGGGCATCACATTCAGACAATTTGTGTATTCTTACAAATGTGTTTAATTACAACTGCTTCAAAAGTACCCCAGAGTTTCAAAAGTTTTATTTTAAGTTTGAAGACTAGACAAGGTCATACTAATTTTACAACATCCTACATGATTTAAGTATATATACAAAGAAAAAAAAACAACGTTGGAATATTACACAGCTTTAAGGTTTGCAAAGGTTATCTGTGTCTTAGTTACTTCTGTACTTACTGACACATGAGACGCCAGCAGTGAGTATTATATTTCATAATTTGTTGACTAGCAAAGATACAATCATTAGTACCCTAAGTCTTCAAAGTTCACACCAATCCTTATGAAGCCATTCGGAAAGAGAAAGTCAACCCTGAAATTAGAATTAGTGCCTATGATAAGTGCTTTTGACAGAACATAGATAAAATGGAGATGTTTAAAATGTTATTTCCAGAGATTATAAAATTAGCATATTATAGTTACTCCGTATAGTGAAGAAAAGGTGATTCTTCTGGGCGTTCTGCTTATAAGATTTTCTTTAGTGTGAATTTAAATAGAATAAATTTGTTTCCCACTGATGCCATTGATACAAATGACACAACAGCTACATGCTACTTTATAGTACTTGTTAACATGACTACACCTGGGAACCCCTTTGTGATCATAAATTTGGATATCATGGGACCAATAGGTATCCAGTTGGCCATGCCATGTTGCTGAAGATACCAGAGAGCATAGAGAAAATGCACAAGCAAGGGAAAGCCATTTCAATGTGTTTCTAAAAGGTAACAAGTATAATTTTAACAAACTCTCTTTGAAAATATTTGTTTAACAAACTATCAATAAAATAAAATTCAAAACATCACGAGAGGCAATGAATAATTTTGAGAAAGTAATTGTTACAAAGCATTACTCAGAATTTCCATAATATATTCTGCTGAGAATGGAGAATCGATTATGCATAGTCTGCAAAGGAAAACGGTTAGAAATTTGGTGGGACAGTAAAGGCTTAAAGAAACAAAAGGCATTGGCTAGACAGTAAGTATGTGTATATTGTTGGGCCTATGTAATGATTTGTAATATGATGGTGAAATATAGGGAATAGAAAAGATTTAAATTCCTAATTTTCAAATTGCCCAAAAAAGGTAATATTGAGGACCTAACAATTTTGTTTGTGAAAGATGCTGAAAAATGATTGCCATTTAATAAGCTTCAAATCAACAATTTCTTAAGAACCTGAAGTAGAAAGCCCATGGGCATAGGATAAGTATGTGACCAGCCAGCCCGAATTTTGCTCTTGTTAAAAATGCCATTATGATTGACTTTCCCTTTAAATTCTTCACTATGATTGAAGACCACTCCATATATACATCATTAAGAAATGCTTTTAACACATGGACAGACAATACAGTAACAGTCTAGTGGCTTTTGTTATGCAGCACAAATAATAGAGGGGAGAAAAAAAAACTTCTCAGTGTTGCACAGGACCTTAACATTTCGTACACATACCATACTTTCTTTTCCAGGACCCTTAATTTAAAACTCCAATAATTCCGTGTCTAAGCCTTATAAAATAAATACTTGTAAAGGTTATAAATTAGATGTTGAGGACTTTTATGGAGGCAGTGTGAGCTTTAATTTGAGAGACATGTCAATGAAACCTCCATTATCAGTAACAAATTGTTATGATAATTGCTTATTATTTCAGGACCTCTGAAGCAAAATAAATAGAAATCAATTTTCATCTTAAAATGATGGACTACTTGGTCATTAGTAAATACTTTTCTTTTCACAAATAACTACACAATGTGCTTTCCTGGGAAACCACTACCAGTTTCATTCAAGTCTCAATAAAATGTTAGTTTCACAGGAAATGCAGAGGTGAACAAACAAATGAGGAGTATGCTTGGCTAAGCTATGCAGCACGATGCTAACATTTGTTTGCTAAAAAATTTCTAAAATAGAGAAAAAAAATTCATTAACCTAAAGTGGAGATAAGGGTATGTAAATAAGATGAAAACAAAGTTTAAAATTCCTGTTTAAAGGGACATCATATAATTCTGTTTTTGTTTATTCTGCAAAATGGTGGTATTCGGCTTTTTGTAAAGGAAGGCATTTGGAAATACATAGTTATAGCTTCCTTCAAAAATAGAATTGCAGATTCAATATACTGATATTAAATATGATCAATCTACTGATACACAATCATGTTCCATATATATGTATACACACACAAACATGATCCTCCTTTTAGGCAAATACTAGGAGTAAACTCAATTAGCAAAAAAAAATATGGACTTATTCAGTCATTATATAATATAAAGATATATATGAATAGAATAAAAAGGAAAAAAGATCACATAATATTTGATTAGAAATACTGGAAGCAAAATGAGAAATATAATGTCAATTAGTACTGCCTGTTACAGATTCTTTAAAATTCTGTTCTAAGCACTGACAGTGTTTGGTAGGCACAGGGAAACAATTATGATAATGAAGAGTCATTACAGAAGAAAAAAAACTTATTGCTAACATTGCGGTATTCCTTTTATAAGAATTAGTTGAGTATTGATTATAAAAGTTCTATCAACTCTTGCTTCTACTTGATAACTATGAGATTTTTTTTACCCTTGCTATCAAAAGAGTGCTACTTTCTTTCCTTAATATATTTCAACCATTGTGAATAATTCAAAAGACAATGACAAAAGTAATTCACAAGTTAATGTGATGTTGCTTAAGAAATTTAAACAATAAAAATCAAATTAAACCATTGAAAAGGTAAGCTTAGACCTCCTTAAAGACAGTGGCCTACCATAATTTAAACACTTTTTCATGAAAAATACCATTCAGTTTCCTACAGATTTTGCACAGTTCATTCCGTGGAGATACTTTTAGGGAGATAGAGAGGAGAGTTGTGGGGTATGGAGTCTCCTCACTCCTCCTCTGTGCAGCCCAGCAGCTCCGACCGCAGTGTGATCCGTCCATACCAGGACCAAGGAAGGATTCTTATGTGCCGTGCATAGATGGGAGGGTCGATGACATTTTTCCTGTGCGTATCATTGTCAAAATTGCCCTGGAAAACCTAGTAAAGAAGAGCAGAGAATATCAATCATGTAGCCTTCTTTTTCTTGGGAATTATTTTTATTATTTTCTTGTTTCGAGCTTTTTTCCCAAAAGTGAGATTTGAGAAGTAATCATGTTTTTCAAAATAAATGGTTGCAGCTTCTTTCTAATGATAATTTTTAAACCAAACTGTCAAGTAATGTTTAATGTAAAGACTTAAATAAGGGGTGCCCGGGTGGCTCAGTTGGTTAGGCATCTGACTCTTGATCTCAGCTCAGGTCTTGATCTCAGCGTCATGAGTTCAAGTCCCATGTTGGGCTCCACACTGGGTGTGAAGCCTACTTAAAAACAATCAAATAAAAATAAATAAATAAAACAAAACTGGGGGTCTAAGGCAAGAATATGTATATCTACCATTTTCCTTTGCCTATCAGGTTTTTGTTATTTTTTTTTTAATTTTTTTTTCAACGTTTATTTATTTTTGGGACACAGAGAGACAGACCATGAACGGGGGAGGGGCAGAGAGAGAGAGGGAGACACAGAATCGGAAACAGGCTCCAGGCTCTGAGCCATCAGCCCAGAGCCCGACGCGGGGCTCGAACTCACGGACCGTGAGATCGTGACCTGGCTGAAGTCGGACGCCCAACCGACTGCGCCACCGGGGCGCCCCTGCCTATCAGGTTTTTAAAAATGCAACAGATATTTATTTTTTGCTTATGTCACAGGCTGATGTTGATTAGGCAGCTTGCTGAGGGTGCTCTCTTCCAAGGAGTGACTCAGAGATCTAGGCTGCTCTGATCTAGGCTAGCCATCATCTGAACATGGGGTCTCCACATTGACAAATGATATGGTGAGAGAGAGTTGTTAGCCTGTGCAGGATGTTTTAAAGAACACAGTAAGAAAGCAGCTTACATCATTTTTGGATACATATCATTGACCTTAACTAATTATATGACCCCAGCCCAGCCGTAAAGGAAGCTGGAAAATGGAGAGGAGAGCATAGATATTTGGTGAGCACAGTACTATCACAATGTCTTTTGCTCACTTTTCACATAGACAACAAATTCCCCAAGAGATAACACAATCAATGCTGTTTTGTACTCCCCCCACCTTTCTTTTTTTGGCTTCTCTGTCTATTAATTTCTGGATCCATACAATACTGTTGTGATCCTTGTGACTTATAATGTTCTGACACGTTGGCACTGCATTATTCTCTATCTTCCTTCTTTTGTTGCAAAGCTTTTTTATTTTCTTAATGCATTTTATGTCCATTTTTCTCCCAAGAGACCTTTATAATAACTTTGAAAAGTGCTTGTTTCAGAAAAAACAAAATCAAACTACTGGGATCCTGATAGAAATGGTATTAAATTACACATGACTTTGGGAGAAATTCATGCATTCATAATATTTAGTCTTACTTGAAGATTTCATCATTTTTTAACCTAGAGATTCTGAACACTTATTATTGAAGGAATTTCTAATGATTTTATATTCACATTTTTATTTCAGCTCAACTAGGATAGTGAATGTCTCTTCAGAGTTTCCCCTTTTAACTTTATGAGGCATCTTATAATTGGAAGGTAATTTTCTTTCTTGCTTGAGATCAAAACATGACTATATGGCTAAAGGGAGACCTGAAAAGAAAATTCCCCAAAGGAAAAAGAAAAGAAAAGAAAAAAAAAAAAAAAGAAATGCCATCACTACATGACAGAATATTTAACCTGTATCTTTGAACATTCTAAAATTAAAGGGAATGTTTTAAAAACCGTCTTCTAGAATAAGTTGGTTTAGTCTCACATGATCATAAAAGGTCCCCCGGAAATAGAAAAATAAAGATATGTTCTTTAAGGCATTAGACAGCATGGCACTGATTAATAGAAGCAAGAGACAAGATGGGGTAATCTTTCTGTTGGTCCCATGGAAAGATTACGTGTCGTTGAGGGCAAATGCAAAGTGCCATCCCCATCTGGTGGGGAATAATCTTTCAACATGACACAAAATATATCTCAAAGGCTATTTTTGAATAAATACTTGCTGAAGAAGAGAATACCGAACTGTGCCAAGTCTAGAATTCATCATCCTGGCATATCTGAATCCATTTTCATTTAATAGGCATTTTATCCTCAGCAATGCTCTGGCTTTGAATTGACCAAGCAGGAACTAATTCTGGATTTAAATGTGTTACTAAGTAACAGTGTCTCTGTTAGCAGAAGCTCACATGGATAGGGCATACCACACAAACACTCACCAAAAATCCATAGAGAGGTTGTCATTGCAAAAGCAGAAAATAAGAGAGTATATTGTACGGATCCCTGACATTCTCTCTGACATATGATGTTGGATTCAAATGCTTCACTGAGATTGTCGTGTTACAATTTAATACAGAATCTCAAATCCAATTTCATAACCCTGCTGGAGAACTTAATGTATATCTTCAGAATAATAGAACTTAAATTCATTAACTTTCATCAAAAGATCTATAACCGTCCAAAACATAGTGTCATACCACTTCTTAAGAAAGATATGCAGTAAGAAACAATTTGCTTTTAAGTCACTGGTCCTCAGCACAAGTTTCAATAAGAAACTATCAATCCAGAAAGGAATAGTTGACATATTAGTTAGACTTATCTTTTTATAATGGAAAATATATTTAAAGAAACTACATCAGCTCTGAAACTGCATACAACTGTGACATTTCTGATTCAATGTGTGAAAGTCATAAATATTTGAATGCTCATTAAAAAGATTAAATGAAGTTTCATAAAATAGTATCATTAAAAAACAAAAATTTTCACAGAAAACCAGCCACAGTCTACATTGGAATCACCCAAACTATGAGCTAAAGGTAGTGAAAATATACTTTTAATATTGGAGGTCTCTCAGTAATGATACAGTAGAGAACACTAAGCACATACTTGCGATTTCTAACATGACATCTCGTACTTGCTGTGCAAACATGTGGCTCATGTACTGTTTCCTTGTCTCCAGCGCTAGGAAGATCTTGCTTAAGAATTGCAGTTTCAAAGTTTTACCCAGCAAAGGAATGCAAACTCAGTATTTTTAGTTAACTTTTAAAAATGTGTAAAAATTCTAGCAATGCACTTTCATATACACACTTTAGACATATAAGCACCTTGATTGAAATCAAAGTCTGAAAAGACTGATGGAAAACATTGAATGAATCTCCACTGAGAAGGGGAATATTGTACACAAGAAAGATAGTTTGAGAAGTTTTTAGGAAAGAGTCTGCACATGCTTCAGTTTCAGGAGGAGGCTCAGCTAATAATTAGCTGATGACAAGTTTGTTGATGCACTAAGACATGATAATGCTTAGGGATCTCAGGATTTTCCCAACACATGGGGCCTCAAGGAAAAAGTACTGAAAGTACTTTGGAGAGGCTTCCACAGTTACAACCTAGAGGATAAGGGAGAAAACTACAACTGCCTCCATGTGGCGGAGATGTTGGATTCTGCTTTCCAATGTCAACTCTCCTGTGATACTAGTTAAAATTCAAATCAGATTCTAATGAAAATTCAAATCTCAACACAGAGAGACTGTCAGATAAAACAATTAAATGTTGCTTCTAGCAACGTTTTAATAATTTTTTTCTCAGATGAGACTTGTCATTCTTCATTAGGGACAATGGTCTATTCAGGCCAGAGTAGACGTCATCAGTGGAGACTGCCAAGAAGGCAGGATTATCCTTCATGACACAGTCAGAGAGCTGGGTCATATCTCAGCTTTTCTTAGCAGCCATGTACTATATACCTGCCTTTCACAAATGTTGAGGAATTCTTTGGGGATTTCTTGCACATACTACTTACTTAGAATGCCATCTGGTCTGTGAAGATATACTTCTTGTTATTTGTTGTAAACAAATGCATTAAAAGTTTTAAAGAGACTCTCACTGGTCTAACCTTTTGGGATCTAACCAGCAGTTTTAAGCAGTTTTAGGTAGCCTCCCTGAGCTCTTCATGGCTAAAGAGTCTGTATTTTAGCAAGGTCTTGGGTAACCATCAGTTCATCCCTATGGCATTTTGGTCACCCCTTTCTAGATTGCATTATCTCTCTTTTGATATGTGGAGACTAGAACGATATCTGGAATTCCAAATATTGTGGAAATATAAGGGTTGAATAAGCTTTCTCAAGTTTTCTCTACTGTTTGTGTTTGCTTTGGTAATGGTGTCAGACATACCATTGGCTTCATTGGCTATGTCTATACACCAATCTGATATCCTTAGAGGATAAAAGCTCAAGATAAAAATCCATTACCCTAAAGCAGCATTTGTGTGTGTGTGTGTGTGTGTGTGTGTGTGTGTGTGCGTGTGTATGTGTGTGTGTGTGTGTGTGTTCGGGGCAGGGAAAGGAATGGAAAGTGAAAAAAAACTTATTTGGCATATATGATTTCAATTATTTATTCTTTCATCTAGAGTACTTATAACAAAGTTAGAAAAGAACAGTCTTTTCAAGCTCTGATCCCTGAGAAACCCTGTTTTTATTTAACTCTGCCCATACAATGGAAGAACCCAAGACTTGGAAAAGAAGGCATAGATCTGCCAGCACCAATTTTTTTCTAACATTTCTGACATGGAACTTTCAGCCATGGCAACCTATTCATCAATATAATAGGGTAGGTATGCTTTTAGACACTTTGGAAGTCTGTCTTTTTATGGGTTGACATATGCCTCCTTCAAACTTTGATCTATGATCCTAGTGCTTTATGCTCAAAAAGCATAGAAGATATCTAACTACCAAAAGAAAAACACTAATAATAACTAATATAAACCTATCAAAAACTCAAAAATAGTGCTTGAGGCTAAACAGTCATGGTTGCTTAAAAAATTCCTCATTTAAGTTGATCTTCAAACTTATCATCTTGACTGCATTCCATTGGATACCCTCTGGTTTAACTATGACTCAATTAAAGTGTGGATTTATCCAGACATAGTATGTAGTTATGACTTGAATGGCTCAAAATATAGAGGATACTTACCTTTGTTACAGATACAATGCTTCTATCAATTCAATAAAATTTTTTAAAACTATTAGATTCACTTCGGTCATGATTGATGACTGATGGTCAAATAAACTATGAACTTTGTCATAGAATTTCTCTTAAGCCAGGATTTTCCCAATGTTTTACTTGTAAAATAGATTTATAGTAGATATAGAAATTTATATTTATTCCAATTTCATTTCATTTTATTGAATCGTGACATTTTAAAAATAGCAATTCCTTAGTTAAAATTATGATCTATATAAAAATAGTAGAAATTTAATAGACATTGGAGTTAAGTATCTATTTCATAAAGCAACCATTTATGTGTAATGTGAGTATAAAATCTGGTATTTTGAGTGACATAAAGGACTTACACTTATTAGTTTATGGTTCAGCATCATAAAAATTGTTTTTATATAATTATTATTATATAATATATTTTTCTATAAAATTACTGAGGGGCGCCTGCATGGCTCAGTCAGTTAACTGTCCATCTTCAGCTCAGGTCAAGATCTCGCGGTTTGTGAGTTTGAGCCCTGCATCGGGTTCTGTGCTGACAGCTCAGAGCCTGAGGCCTGCTTCGGATTCCGTGTTTCCCTCTCTCTCCCTCCCCCACTCATACTCTGTCACTCTTTTCCTCAAAAGTAAATAAAATATGAAAAAAATTGAATAAAAAGAACATTACTTGAATTTCTTTGGACTGTCAAAAATTTCAGGTATAACTTGAATGAATGCTTCAATGGTTTAAAGTCTAATGAAGATTTTCACAGAATTAGTATGCATAAATGAAAGTAAACATATTTATTTATTCAGATAGTG
Organism: Leopardus geoffroyi; assembly: GCF_018350155.1. NCBI lineage: Eukaryota > Metazoa > Chordata > Mammalia > Carnivora > Felidae > Leopardus > Leopardus geoffroyi. The sequence continues at coordinate 147,140,235 of NC_059326.1, forward strand.
TTTATTAGAAAGACCAGTTGCTTCTCATTCTATAACTATATTATTAACATGTCTTAGTAAAATTTGCAATTTTTGTTCTACTTTGCCCTATATTAAAGCATTTTATTTTTTTTATTTTTTTATTTTTTTATTTTTATTTTTTTTTTTTCAACGTTTATTTATTTTTGGGACAGAGAGAGACAGAGCATGAACGGGGGAGGGGCAGAGAGAGAGGGAGACACAGAATCGGAAACAGGCTCCAGGCTCTGAGCCGTCAGCCCAGAGCCCGACGCGGGGCTCGAACTCCCGGACCGGGAGATCGTGACCTGGCTGAAGTCGGACGCTTAACCGACTGCGCCACCCAGGCGCCCCTGCATTTTAAAAACCAAAACTTTTCATCAAAAAATAAAATAAAATGTGAGGCTTGTGTTAAAATGTATAGAAAACTATGTCTTAAAAAGTTTCAGTTAGTGGTATGAATGTACATCACATTAAAAAAAATCTTATTGGAAGTTTTACATGTATGAAACTTCTGTTAGTGATTGGATATAAAAAGTCTGAAACCAAAGTTTGATTATTTTAGCCTACATAGACTCTAGCTATTATTCAGTGAATTCAATTTTCTAGGAAAATTTATCAGCATCCTGAAACCATTTCATGATTGAATGGCTGGTATATCATTCTTGATGGTTTCTCTCCAATCAATTCCACTAAACCAATGAAACTCTGTAACAAAATTAGTCTAAATATAAGTACATTCTTTCATATGTAAAACGGAAACAAGAAATCAGTTTCCAGGTAAACTCCAACATTCTAGGAAATGTTCCTTGAAAAACAGTGCATACTGAGAATCACATTCTAAGAGGTGGACACACACATAAAGAAAAGGTTTTGTCAGAGAGAGTAGATTGTGTTAATAACCATCTACATTGATCATGAGTCTGCAAAAGAATGAGTTGGGAGATGAGCCCTCACTATAAGACTTCACAACAATGCTGCAGCAAAAATCCTCACTGGTAGAGAGGAACAGAGAGCTGCTTCAGTGACTTCCAACCCTAAGCATCCTGCCCTTCAAAAGTGCAGATGAAGTAAGGCCATAACCATGCAAAACAATTTATCAGCAGGAGAACATATCTGTACAATTCAGGGTGTGTCCAATCTAGTATAGTCGCAATGTTTGCAGACGTAGGTCATTCCAGTGAAGAGAATACAAAACATACAACTTTGTGCAATATGAGTGTGCAGTAAAATATTAACCTTACCCCAAAAAGAGGTCTGACCTTTGCTTTCAGCTCCTGTGAGCTGAAAGCCTTGGAACATCCTGCAGGAGAAGACTGTCTTTGTTTACATGGGCTGGGCCAGATAATGTATGCTAACAAAGTGATTTATGGTGGGGGCTTTGGACCAGCTTGACCACCTAAGGGGCTGGAAACTAAAGTCAGCCTTGCGGGCAGTAAACCATGTTTACATAACTGAGCTTCAATAAAAACTCTGAACATCAAGGTTGAAGTAAGCTTTCCTGGTTGGTAATAGCTAGTGTATATTGTATGTCACATATCATTGCTGAGAGAGGTTTAGCACTGTTCAAGACTCTGAGAGAAAACAATGGAAAGCTAATGCCTAGAACTCTTCTGGGTTCTGCCCCATATGCCTATTCTCTTGGCTGATTTTTTTTAAAGTTTATATATTTATTCTGAGAGAGAGACTGAGACAGCATGAGCAAGGGAAGGGCAGAGAGAGAGAGAGAAGAGAGAGAATCCCAAGCAGGCTTCTGCACTGAGAGCACAGAGTCCTATGCCGGGCTCGAACTCATGAAACCATGAGATCATGACTTGAGTGAAAACTAAGAATCAGACACTTAACCAACGGAGCCACCCAGCAACCCCTCTCTTGGCTGATTTTTATCTGAATCTTTTCACTGTTATAAACTGTAACTGTAGGTATAATAATTTTAAATGAGTTCTGTGAGTCGTGAATTGTCATACCTAAGGTGGTCTTGGTGACCTTTGAACACTGTTGATGTGAGAAATGAATGTGGATTTAGGAACTCCCAAACTTGGCAATGAGTAATTGATGTTGTAAGGTTATAGGTTTCGTGGAGGACTTTTTGATACTTGTAACGATTAGTCTGAAAAGGGACCCCAAATATCTCAAAGAATTGTGCCCCAAACTTCCTCAACCTTATGTGCCAGGCCTCAGGCTTCAAATTAATTGTGAACATATTCTTTTATGATTCTTTGAATAAATCCTAAATTTCCTCCTGAAATTTATTTATCGCGGCCCTTGAGAACACTTTCTAAATCTTTTATTCTTAGGTTCTACTCGCCCTATTTTACTTGCTCCTTTTATTTTTATTTTCTGGATGATATTTATTTTCATGAACAGAACCCTAGCAAATACATCAAACAGCTAGTGTGGCTTGCTTGTTCTGTTTCATATTTCAGTAACAAAACAACTCACCATCTTTATTCTTTCATATTTCTTTAAAATCATTTCTGCAAAAGCTTACACATTCCATGGGGAATATTACTTTGGCCATCTACTAGGGATTAATTTGAAATCCCTGGGAAACTGCCAGGTTTTCTGAAAGCTGTAGAATATAGTGACATATATAAATCATTCTGCACTGTATTTCATATTGGATACCAATTTTTATCTGTGTTCCTTTCAGAGTGGTATTTTGTTCCACAAGCCCTTTAAAAAACCTGGACCCTGGTTCCTTCAGAGATTTCTTTCCTTCCCAAGCTCCCTCAGTGAAATTAGATGAGGCTTTCAAACTGCCTACCCAAAGACTTCACTTCAAAGGTCCAATTATAGGACATTTTTGTTTGATGGGGGAAGTAAAAAGAAAAACATGGGGACAAGTTCCATGTCTTTCTTACACTAGTGCATGGATCATTTTAAACCATTAAAATGAATATATGGATTCTCTGAGAAAATGCATTCCACTCCCATTGCTGCCCTCAGGAGATTTCTTGTGGCTCTGAAGTTTGCTCTCTTTTGTAATTATGTAAAAAAGGAGGTCTTTGGCTTCAGGAAGTACTGCATTTCGCTGAACTGATCTGGCTTTGCTTCATGTGCCTAGTATATATAAATCTCTGATTATATCCCAAGAAATCTTTACTAACCCACATATCTGATATTCACTTAAGAGTTCTTGCAGTATTACGTGCACTGTATTGTTCTTCCTGTTACACATTTTTTCTCCCCAAAATGCACTCGTGGGAGATTCTAATAATAATTGGCCACAACAATGCGAATATGTTACCTCTTTCTTTCTACTCTGACAATAAAGGGACTTTTCTTTTATTGCTTTTCAAACTGTCACACACTCTCATTTTCCTGTAATTAATACGAAAGCTGGTTTGCTGATATTTAATTCTTGACTGGGAAAGAGGGCTGTGATATCTTTCTAAAATCCCTTCCTCCTTAGGTACTCTGGTGGCTGGGAGCATTGGGAAAGAAGAGGAAATGGCACATCTTTGGGAATATTTTTGAAAACTTTTAACATCTGGCCTCTCATGGAAAGGCTCACCTGACCCATAGAGGTCTGAGATGGAGGGATGTAACTCTCCACAGTAACATCACCCTCTCTGTTACTGGCAAGCTGGCATAGGTTATACCTGTGACTCCCTAGTCCACTGCGAGAGTGACAAGTTGAGCTAAGGAATTGCTGAGATTCAACACAGCCAGATTCTCACAGCTGAGATTCAACACAGGGAAAAGGCCTGGGGACAGGGTAGCCACCTCCATTCCATCTGTGATTTTCTTGCAGATCCTTAACTCCAAGTGTCTGGGGAGTGGGCCACTTCTTACAAAGCACCAGAAGGGCCTCGCTGAGAAATTCATAATATTTCTGTTAAGTCTTGACCCTGGAAAAAAACTCAGAAAACTCAAAGCTAGAGTTTCTAATTCTGTTGACTGTTACCTTTCTTCTCCCATAGTTGCTGGCATTTAGAATGCTCACTCTAAAAGTCACTCAATAGGTAGGACACACAACCATATTTAACTTCTTTTATGATGAGAGTCTCCTTAGGAAACAAGAATACCCTAGGAAATATATCATATAGGATGGTTGCCTATAAAGATTTATGAAACATAAAATATGCCATTCTAAACTGTGGCTATATACTTAAACTATCTGATTTCCAGCACTCAGATTTTGACTGCCATGAGAAATAGTCCTACAGAAGAAACAGAACTGGAAAATCATGTGCTTTTTTTAAAGTTTATTTTTATTTATTTTAAGAGATAGAGAGAGAGAGTAAGCAGGGGAGGGGCATGAAGAGGGAGGGAGACAGAATCCCAAGCAGACTCCACACTGTCAGTGCAGAGCCCCATATGAGGCTTGAACTCACAAACCATGAGATGATGACTTGAGCCAAAATCAAGAGTCAGACCCTTAACCGACTGAGCCACCCAGGTGCCCCGATCATCTGCTTTTTGAAGACATCTACAGGAGATATTACCAGGAGTAGTAGGAGAGTAAGACCATCTAATTTTTTTTTCTTTTTTAGTATAACATCAGAAATGTAGAAATGCCTTTTCTTTTTTTCTATAAAAGTACAAAACAGTCTGCCTCTCTAATAAAGCTCAATGCTCATCTCAAAGTTTCCTAAGTCACACAGGGCATTTTGCATTGTATCAGAACAATCTGTAGTCTGACTCTATCCTTTCATAGTAGAAATTTCCATGATGTGGCAGTAGAGAAATCGGTGTCTGATAATTCGTACCCCACCTTAGGAACCTTTTCCTCACTCCACATCTCCTTGAAGAGTTTCATCCTATTTTGGTCAGAAATGACTTCGTACACAACTATATATATGAACACAGTAGTCAGCATCCAGCCATGTGTCTTCTAAGCCAGACTGCTAAGGAGGAAAGAGTGTCAGGGAGTTGGAGAAAATAATTCTGGAGATGGACAAAGAGGTGGCAAAGTGAAAGCTCAAAGATGAAGCAGGTTGTGAGGGTGTGTGCATGCGTTTGCTGTGCTTGACTAGGCATGGAAGAAAGGCATCCCCGCTTTATTCTGTCTTCCTTATGTGTGTTCTCAGAAGAACATCTGGTCTAACTGGAAAATCTGGGAGATCTTTAATGGAGACAGGATTGCAGATATAAATTTGGGATATACTTATACTAAAAGAATTATTCATTGCTGATCTGAAATTCAAATTTAACAGGGTATGCTGCATTTGTGTTTGGTAAATCTAGCAACTCTAAATGAAGAACATAGAGTAAATGGCCCTGAGTTGAGCAGCTGCAAACTCTACTTGGGTTTGAGCTGGATCCTGGGTCTTTCTGTTTCAATGTGTTGAGAGCACAATGATTATTAAATTATATTTGACAGCAGGAGGAAAAAATCACCTTTGCTAATGCTTATAGATATTACTAGACTACCAAAAAGAAGAAAATAAATCAAAAGTGAAACGTTGCTATGTAAAAGTAATATTTTTTCACTCCCTTACGAAGAATGCCTTCCTTTAATTATTGTTAACTATTTAACATTTCATTTATCTGTACAAAATTAATTTTATTTCTTGCTTTATTGGAAAGCAGGAAATTAATTCCTGTGTTTGGTCTTCTGGGTTTTTTTTTTCTATAGAAAAATTGGAAAAAAATACTCCTTTCATGCGGGTATAATCGCTGGGTTCATCTTTAATTTTTAAAATTATCCTTTAATCAGCTTTGTGTCTCAAATTACACCAGAAGCCTTATAATGATGAGAAATGTGTTGCTTCTACAATAAGGGCCCCAAGGGGCTTAGTACCTTAGTGCCTTGAGAGCCCTCCGTATATATAAATAAGCTTTCTCTTTGAGATCCAACAAAAAGAGGTATGGACATGAGCATCGTTGCCTAACGGGTCGTTTTATAGGGTGTGGCAGATCCAGAAATCCTTTTATAGATTCTTATAAGCATGGAATTATGACAGGCATCTTTTATCCTTTTTGGGATTTAAACTGTGGAATGAGTAGAAAAAGACTAGAACGTGAATTCATTTTGAAAGTCAGAGACTTTCATTGCTTCACACACTACCGCTGAACGTGTGCTGGTGGACAGGAAAAACGTCATGTGTGCCCTGTGGAACTGACATCCTAGAGGGTTCTTTCACCTTCAAAATATGCATATTCAGCAGTCAAAATATTAGTTGTTTTTTAATTACTTAGAAATGAAGTGGGTTCATATTTTTTGCTGTATTCCAGCCAATGGTAAGTGCATAGTTCCAACAACCAAAATAATGACATGTTTTTTTTTCTCTTACTCAGACTGATCAAATGCTCATTTTTCAACATTTATTTATTTTTGGAACAGAGAGAGACAGAGCATGAACGGGGGAGGGGCAGAGAGAGAGGGAGACACAGAATCGGAAACAGGCTCCAGGCTCTGAGCCATCAGCCCAGAGCCCGACGCGGGGCTCGAACTCACGGACGGCGAGATCGTGACCTGGCTGAAGTCGGACGCTTAACCGACTGCGCCACCCAGGCGCCCCGCAAATGCTCATTTTAATAGTGGGGATGGTAACTATCATATTCAAGTTAAATAGGATTCTATTTTTTCTAATAAAACTATTAAAAATCTTTCACAGCTAAGCTCTGCTATTTCGGTCAGGTTCATCACTGCCTTTTAATGAATAATAACATTTTTGAAGTTTAAACAACTTATTAAAGGTTTATAGCCTTGACTATTCTATTGTGGACCTATCGCTAATCAGTATTTTTAGTGTGTCAACATTTTTAATCAGTGGCTAGGGTCATAGTTGGGCTAACACTTGATGGTCCCTCACAGTCGTAATACAAGCACGACTTAATAAGAGAATGTGTAATTATTTTCCATGAGGGATAATGTCATTAAACAATTGTGCTTAATAATATATGTCAAACAAAAACATGAGATATTCAGAATTTTCACTGTGGATATTTTTATTAATTTCTGATGAGTGATTGTGGATTAGGACGACAAAAATTAAGACACTTAAAGTTTTTTGGCATTTGAGCCTTGGGAAAATTAAGGCCATAAATATAATAATGATATGTAATAATAAAATTACTTTCAATGAACATTTTACTTTAATAGCATGTTATGGTAATGTATTTCATGTGTTTTTCACACATTTTTTCATTCATGCAGAAACATCTATTACCTAGAAAAAGTATATGGTTTCAAATTTTAAGGTAACTTATCAAATTTTCCAGAAACCAAGGAGTTCTTATGTTTTTAGGATATAAGATAATTAACACAAATAAAAAAAAAAAACATGTATTTAACCCTCACTGCATTTTTCTGCATTGTTTGCTCCTTTCTCCATTGTCAAAAACAAAACCCACAGATCCAAAAAGGCATCAGTTAGGCCGAGTTTGAAAATTAGGGTTTAATACATAATCTGACTGCAGTTAACCTCCCCCGGAAATGCAGTCTTAACTGGTCGGTCAGGAATTTTCTGATGGGCGCCAAGGAGTCTGCCACATGGGCTCTCTCCATCCCCCAGAGGAAGATGAAGTAATCTGCCTGATAAGACTCTTTGCTTTGACCCCTAAGGGAAAGCAGCCTTGCCTGGAACAATCCTCTTGTGGTAGTAACTCTTGTCCTATCCCCCCTCTATAAAAACCTTCCATTTTGTACAACTCTTCTGAGCTCCCTCTACTAGCTAGAAGGGATGCTGCCCATTCATACATCATTTAATAAAGCCAATTAGATCTTCACATTTACTGGGTTGAATTAAAACAAAAATAACGTTTATTTATTATTGAGAGACAGAGAGACATAGAGTGTGAGTAGGGGAGGGATAGAGAGAGGGGGAGACACAGAATCTGAAGCAGGCTCCAGGCTCTCAGCTGTCAGCACAGAGCCGGACGTGGGGCTCCAACTCAGGATCTGTAAGATTATGACCTGAGCTGAAGTCCATTCCCTAACCAACTGAGCCACCCAGGTGCCTCTTGAATGTTTGTTTTTTAACATCTTGAACTTCTGTCTCACTGAGAATGAGGTTTCATAGCATCTGTGCTGGGATATTATATGTCACTAAATAAGAGTCATAGCGGCAGGGATGTTTTTCTTCCCCTTGTTCCCAGCCCACTCCCAAATCGGTGAGTTTTATGGATTTTGTGCCTGATGTTTGTTTTTTTTTTTTTTTTTTCTGCTACCTTATGGTGTGTCCTCAGACCAGCACTCTTTTTGTTTGTCTGTTTGTTTGTTTTAAATGAAGAAGATTAAAAAATCCAAATGGCATCTAAGAAATGTAAAGGCTTCAATGGCCAAAATTATTTTACATTGTTAGTCTTTAATATTATAGAATATGAAATAACATACAAAGAATTTTCTTTGCAACTTCAAAATTGATCCCTGAAGAAAGGCAATCAGCTTTCTATTGCTGTCTCCAAATAACCTGAACGACTTCTTAATGAGCTCCTTCAGATCAATGGCTTCTGACTGTTCCTGTGGCTAGTCTATCATTCTAGCTTGCCTTTTATTTCCAGCATTTAGCCAGTTACTCGATTCTACAGTTATAATTATTGAAGTTACTAACCCTCTTTTGCTCACCTCCATCCCAGTAGCCCCATTTCCTGGTCCTCCCTTCCTTTCCTTCTCATAAACCATTTACCCTGGGTTCAGGAACAAACATCTCTGGGTAGGCAGGACACTTGGAGTTCATGTTAAATATGGAAATGGAAATACAGTCCTCCGTGTAGCTCATCTGCCCTTGTCTATTTGTGTCTGGACTTGCATCCAGTCTTGTGCCTTGTTTCTGACCCCAAGTCCCCATCTCACAACTGATTCTGATAAGTGATTCCATATTGTGTTGTTCTCTGTGCACCTTAATAACTGCTATCATACTTCTCATTGGTGACAATATGCTGCTTTCTGAACTTAAATTTGTTCAGTGTGGATGTCCTTTCCCATTCCAGCAGGCAGATCCAGATCTGCAAATGGCTTTTCACATTGATAGATCAATTCTTCTATAGTGGGTTTTTTAACTGAGATGTGGCTTTCTTGGTCCGAGGCCTTAGTAAAATTTACAGGGACTCCATTCTCTTTTTGTCAAGAACATGAATTATAAAAGCTACATAAGGAATCATTGGATTTCCTTGAATTTTTTAGTTGGTATACACAGGTTATGTCAATAACTGAACATCTTTACTTACATGTTTTTACTAAATGTTTTGTCTCTGTATGTTATCAACCTTTATTAAAAAGGGTGACTCATCACTGAACTTTACATTCTGCCAAAACAGACACATTCTCAGGTGATGTCTTAAGTTTGAAAATCTAATAACATCCACATTAATGTGAATACGGACAATTGTTTATTCTTCATACCAACACATATCCAAGTAAGGTCCCATAATACTGGATTGCAACAAGGAAGAAAGCAGATACAATTTTAAATACGTTGATACCAGATAGTGTTTATTTAAATTACACTGTCCCTATTTTTAGACAATGCTGAAACTATAACATTGTTTCTTTAACTTAGCTCCAATTAAGTCACTCACCAAATACCTAAGTAAGTACACTACAGTGACTACATATAAATCTCTGTCATGTAGGGGCACAACTCATTTGCTATTTTTGAATCCGAGTGCTTTGTGTAGAGTCAATTTGTTGTCAGAAAATGCTTTCAGAAAAGCAGCATCTTCTCTTTCTCTCCCTGCTTTATTTGAAAATAGTAGTAAGACTCTGAGTGGATGAGACTAATGGTCTCTAGGCAAGACGAGAGACTTGATGTCCTTGATCCTGCTGCTCAGAAACATGTGACTGTTCCACCTTGAAAGATTGATTCACTCTCTTTCACTTCCCCCAGCTAGAATCCTTCTCACCCAATGCCACTGGGGATTCCATTTATTTTACCTCCCAAGGGATTCTGTAGGTTCCAAATTTCTCACGCAGGTCAAATTTCAAAAGAGCAGCATGGCAATCCACTACTAAATTGACACCCCACCTGACCTCTGCCTCCCTGAAGAGCTGGACTTCTGAGGCTTTAAATATTCACATTTAATTTCAGCTACCTGAGAGTGGCAGCTTCAGCAGGAATGAAAGGATGCCCTGTGGCATCTGTCCTTACTGATTAATTTGAATATATACTCCAATACAGATTATGAAGGCTTTGCTAATGGGGATTGGTGGAGTTGCTGCTTATTTTTTTTTTCCACATCGATGTTGAAAAAAGAAAGGAAGTAGAGAAGAATGAGGATCTCTTCCCTGCCCCCCACCCCCCCCCCCGCCATTGGAGAGTCACAGACTTTTATGAAATGAGCATAATTTAATATTGTTCTTATTGTTCTCAGATTGTTCTAAGATCATGTTACTTATTTCCTATACTTGTTTTCTCAAGTTATACACTTGGCAGGTTATATTTGAAGTCTTCAAAATTAGCTGACTGTATCAAAGGTCTTCCACCATTCTCAAGTTCCTCATTAGACTGGGCTTTCTCTGACCCACTGTCATATTCAGGTTTTCCCCTAGTGTATCCAGCAGAATGTAGACGGTAACTGCCTGCTGAATACATGATTGAATGAATATAAATGTCACATTCTTCAAGGTGCTTTCCCACCTAATCTGTGTTCCTAACTACTTAGATCTATTGTTTAAATTTAAATTTTGTTTAAAGCTAATACATGTTTACTTTCTGGTGTTCATGAGAGAAGTGGCAAATGTTAAAATCTAAACTTACTTTTGGAGACATTGATTCATACTGACTTCCACTGACAAATTAGTGGCCAGCCAGTCCTAAAGAATTATAATATAATACATTCCATTCTGACTAGAAAAATCCAAAACTACACTTAGTTTCAAAAACTTAAAGTTGGTGCCAATTAGAGTCATCTTTCCCACATGTGCTTATTATTCAAATTAGCTGGAGCCTCTGTAAACATTTAGATTTCCAACTCATCCCCAGAGAGCCAGAGGCAGCACCCAGAAATCAGTATTTTTGAACAAGCTCCCCCATGAGTGTTATGATGAGGTAATTTTGGTAACCAGTGAATTAGAGTTCACCAAGATGTTGCCAGATTTTTCTTGATGAATATGTGGCATTCACTGTTCAGGGCCAATAAAATCTTACTGTAAACAGAGTTTTGGATTACGTTCTTTTATAGAATATCCAGAGTATAGTTGCAATTTTTTTTTGATTTATGCTTTTTAAAAACCTGGATAATTTGAGGGAGGGAGACAAATAGAATATTACCAGCTTCTTTTTTTCCCCCAAGAAGAAAGCCCCCATGGTGTGAATTCAGGTTTATTTAAACACCATGACATTATGACTAATATATTGGATGAGAAAATCCATTTTCATTTCTAATTTTTCCATATAAGAAGGCTTCCTGAAATTTATTATTGTTTTACTTTGGCTTATAACCTTAAAAATTAAATACTGAAAGTGTCTGTCAAATTTTGCAATTTTCCTGCTAACTGCAATAAAAAACAGCTCCAGGCGTATAAAACAAATGTCACTTTCATGAGAGCAAAGGAACATTTGACTTTCAACTAAAAAATATATCTGAATCCATGTTGTAGAGAAATATTAAAGTTGGTTAAATGTTAGAAAATGTAGACTAGAAAGAGAAAAATAAGATTGTAGAGATTGTAATGAGGTAGTGTCATCACGTGCTCAATCATGAAAGATAAAATGTAGAATTTTGTCAAAAAACAAAATGTTAAAATAAATTATAGTTCTTATATAAGTTCTGAGAAGGTAGTGAGAAACTGACAATTCAATGAAGAGAACAGGCATCTATTTCTCTTCAGTTGACTTTTGGCATACACACACAAATACATATACATAATATACGTTGATACGTATATTTAGATACTCTTACATACATATATACTTTTTCCTTGACATCGCTTTCCTGAGGCTTAGTCTGTTATGACTAATAAAACCCAGAAAGGATGTTCATACATTTAAAAAAAAAATTGACATTCTTACATTTTTAGTATTTCATTTACACCACTTGTGGTAAACCTAGAAAATTGCTATTATTTTGAGATTGTTTTTCTGAAGTAATCTTATTTCTGGATCTATATCACAATTCAATATAAACAGCCTAAAATCTATTAGAGCAAAGTGGTCAATAAAAACAGAAGAACACATAAAAGAATTAGAAAAATTTTTGAAAATATTTCCTTGGAAAGGTACATACAGAAAACATTTCACAAGCACATGTTTTGCCCTGCAACATTCAATTTATTTGTCATGTTTGTGTGGATGAAAGTTTGTAGTTGAATTTGCACCTGTAAACATTGCAGACTTTCTCCCTTATGGAAAGTAACCATGGGAAAGAAGACACAAATAATATTAGGAATCAATAGGAAATGGCTTATTCAGAAAAATTAATTTCTGAGTATAAGTAATATACCTAGTAAAAATAATAATAATAATAACAAAGCACAATAGTTTTTTGGATTATATATAAACATTTATTTTGATTGGTATATGTATATATTGGAAATTTTTTCCAAGTGTTCAAAGAACTTTTACAGTTCCTTCTTATACATTACTTCTTTATCATAATAGTATTGCTATATTCTTATGTACAGTTTGTTGGTGTTTGTCATTTCCTTCAGGAGTAAGTAGTAAACTTACCTAAGGCTTTTCTTCAACATACCAAATTATTTATAATACCATAAACAAACTGGCTAAATTTAATTTTAAAACTACCAATTACATGGTATAAGTTTATCCAATTGTTATGTTTATAAATATTAAAATGGTTTAACTCTTCAGAAATTTTTACATTGAATAGATGATAGTGATTTATTGGCTCCCATAAGAATTCTGGCTTATATCCTGTTCACCAAGTATCAATTTACTTTCGTAGGTGACCAACTTGCCAGTGGGGGCCTATTTTTTTTACAGTAAGACTTATTTGGGGAATGTCAATATCATATGTTATAATAAATATGGTTCATAAGTCCATGGATTGATAGTCATGGTCTATTTTGTGTTTCTAGAGGCAGGTTTCTGGGGCTCTACATTAATTTGAAGGTAGACTAAGTTTGTATGCTACAAAGCCTAAAGAAATCACTGCAATAACATCAAAAAATTATACCAAGTAAGTGAACAACAACAACAACAACAACAAAATCTTAACTGGAATCATTAAAAAAAACTTCAATGAATCCAAAAGAAGGTAGAAACAAAAAAAAAAAAAAAATGGAAAAGATGCAACAAGTAGAAAATAAGCAGAAAGATGATAGATTTTAAACCCAATCATATTAATTTTCATATCAAATATAAATGGCTTAAATGCTCTAGTCAAAAAGCAGAGATAGTAGGATGGAAAAAGGAGACCCAACTTTATGCTGCATAGAAGAAGTCCATTTCAAATATAAGGTACGAATAGGTTAAAAGTAAAAGAATGAAAAACACACACCAACAAAGCATTAATCAAAAGAAAACTGGAGTGCCTCTATTAACAGCAAAATAGAATCCAGATCAAAAAATATTTCCAGGGATAAAGGTCATTTTCCAATAATAAAGGAGCTAGTTGATGCAGTGGACTCCACAGTCCTAATTGTTCACACATCTTTTAACAGAGTTTCAAAATACATCAAGCAGGGGCGCCTGGGTGGCTAAGCGTTTAACTTCGGCTCAGGTTATTGATCTCACAGTTTGGTTTGTGAGTTCGAGCCCTCTCTCTGCCGGGCTCTCTGCCCTCAACACAGATCCTGTTTCAGATCCTTTATTCCCCCTCTCTTTGTCCCTTCCCCGCTTACATGCTCTCTCTCTGTCTGTATCAAAATAAATAAATAAATAAAAATACATTCAAAATACATCAAGCAAACGCTGATATAACTATAAGAAGCAATAAAGAACATCACAATTATAGTTGGAAATTTCCACATTGCTCTTTCTGTAATTGATAGTACAAGGATATAGAAAATCAGTAAGGATATAGAATACCTGAATACTATCAAGTAACCTGGTCAACTTGATGAAAATTTTATATACAGTTCAGACAGATAATAAGTGTATTAACATGCAAATGCCTAATCTATTAACTAAAGGAAAAATTAAAAAAAATGTTTACATATAATCATGAAATGACAAGCTTAATGTAAATGGAGTCAAAAAATATTTAATCAGTGCAACAGTTTAATCATATTTTTCATTATACCTCCTCCCTAAATCAATCTATACAAGGATTTTGCTATTACAGATATGCTTTTTAGTGAACATTACACATGGAAAATGTATGAGAATACTTATCTCTTTTAAAATTAATTTTAAGAGTTACATAACTTATGAAGTTTAAAAAGCTTCATCTTACGGAACATATTTTCATTTTCTATGCATCAGAATGCCTACTGTGAAAAGGTGAAAGGTAGGAACTGAAATAGTTATTTACAATAAATCACGGCAGATATTGACTACAGTCAAAAATACATTTGAAGACCGTTTCACAAAAAAACCCTATATACACTCAATCTAAGATGCTACTGATTAGAAAACATGCCATTATTTTAGGTTCTTCTAGAAAATAATAAATGCCTCCAATTAAAATTATGACATTGTAAGATATACCAATTTCTGAGATGTTAAAATGTAAAATGTGTGTGTGTTCTGAGATGTTAAATGTATCTCTAGATGCTAAATGGATGTGTTCTGAGATATTGAAAGGTAAATAGGTGTGGATTTTATAATCTAAACCTAAAGATATGTCTCCCTGAAATGAATTTTATGTGAAGTGAATTCAGACTCTGTTGACTCACTGAAATAGCCATCTAGGCTTAGTATTTCTTGGAAAATTAATAAATTCTCTGTCTTGAATTTTTGAAAAAGCAAGATATTCCCAACTCTCTGCTGGTGAATAATATACCAGGGAATAAAAGGGCTACACAAAATGGAAAAAGTCATTGTGAACTCAGAAATACTTAACGTATTATTATTTCCCCCCAAATCCTTGAAGTAAGAAGTTTGTTTCTGTTGATGTCTTTAGAAAGCTAGAGTTCTTAGCACAAACATTCCAAGCAATGAATGAGTTTCAGTGTCATTGGCCCAACTAAGGCTATATTTTAACATCTGGTCCAATTAGTTATTGATATGAACCCTGAGCACTTTCATTTTCTAGGGCCCCACACAAATTCAGACCAGGAGATACTACAGACAGATATTTAGAATGGTAAGAACATTTAGAAAAACAATTACAAATAGTATAGTGTAGAATTGGATGTTGCAATAATATATATTTATTACCATAATATTAAAACAGCTTACACAGGTTAAAAAAACTAAACAAATCTATGAATTAAAACACAATGAAGGAAACTGAGCAGAGAAACATCCTGTATTTTAATTTTGATGAAACAGTATAATAGTCAAAATTTGTTCATTTCTAAAATTCCTATTGTCAAAATAATCAAGGAAATATATAACTTAAAAATCTTTTAGTTAATTTTTAAAATATTTTTTGCCAAACTACATTTTTTGCCTAATATCAGTAACGTTTTTTAATAGTAAAGTTAATAGTGACAAGTATTCAGACAATAAGTATTTACATGTGCTTTAAGTTAAATTATTCAAGCTCCTATTAGGTTTATAAAATATAAGCAAATTTTACTTAGCTGGATCTTAGATAATTGATACTATGGAAAATGTTAGAATTTTTAATTTAACATACATTTTTCAGTGGATATAGCCATTATTTTTAATACATATGTCTAAGCAGTTCATTCAGTCATATTCAGATAGAGTTTGGTCCTTCACTTTGCATGTTATAAACCACCTGGATCACTTACCTTATCTTTTCTTTGCTTTTCATCCTGGTATACAGTCCAGTGTTCTCCATCATTGCTGTATGCTAGTTTGTAAGAACCTACGAACTGTACATGACCAAAATCTTTAGCTCCTTGTGTAATGATGCCAGTTACTTTGGTAGGGACCAGAAGGTCCACCTAAAAAAAGTAAAAGACATAAGTTAAATGCCACAGCAGAGTCCATTATAAATGTGCAAGTTGCTCAAATTCAGGAGATTAAGTAACATACATGTTAAAGCCAAAGATCCACTGATTATTTGTATTTTGAAACTGATGACTGAGTCTGTGATTGGCTAATAATTTTGACTTTGCCACTGGATAAACTTAGTTGAAAACCTGAATAACTATTTTGACTGTTTTAAAATAAAACGATGGTCATTTTAGTCTACCAATCAATTTTATATTAAACCAAATTCCTCTAGCTGTGCAGTTTTGTGCAACCAAGATTGAACAGGGCAGTCAGGGCTGATCTTCTTGGGATGAAGGTCTTCCCCAGCTTGTCTTCCAGAGCTTGTGCTTATAATTCAGTTTTCTGACTTTACTGGTCATTTCAATTTTAATAAAAATCAGACTCTAGTTGTATACACGTTAGGAATAGAAATGATATTATATGTATCACAGTTAAACATTAAATACAAAGTCAACATTATTTCCATGAGTTTTAATCAGCTCAGGAATATATAATTGAATAATAGTAATCATTGTACAATGAAAATCTTGTTCAGAAAACTACAATTCTAAATATGTTGAGGAGAAAGTTGGACATTCTTCAAAAATGAAGGAGGATTACAGTATGCATCCCTGACTTGTGGGATCTGTGCTCATGAGGTGTTTTTTCCTACAAAATACATACTTATAAAAGCAAAACACGCATGGAGACTCAGTAAGCATTAAATTAATCAAGATGTGATTGAAATGCAAAAGACAGCATTGATTTTCATGAAAAAGAATATATAACATTGAATAATTTAGTAGAATTCTGTTCTCTAATTCATGAAGCTTTTCTTATATTTTATTATGTTAATTAAAAAAATATAGGAATCTTTGTTTTCCATGTGGACAATTCTCGTAAGAGCTTTACCTTTAGGTTTATTAATGTTCCTTGATCTACAGCTTCCGCTCTCCTTCCACAATAGCGACCTACTTCCTCCTACTTCCTGTGACTAAGTGCCCTGCTTACATCCTTGATCTTATCATCTTTCACTGTCACGATCCCATATGTGACCTTGGTGGCTTTCAACCACTATGTCCTTTTGTTTCTATTTCAGGTTCTTTATCCTGTGAGATGTATGCAGCCACAAATAGACAGTCATGGGTCAGACATAGTCCATGAATGAAAAGAGAGAGCCAGGGTGAATGTACTGAATAGACCATATTTAGTGACTGTATTTAGATGCTTTTCAATAAAGATATGAAAAAAGTTCCCAAAGTTTCACAGCCTAGGAAAATTTCTTTAAAAATTCACAGGGGATTTGACCACTTTTTGTAACACTGATTAATTAAAGACATCAGACTCAACTTGGACAATGAATTAAGACAGAAAACTACCTTTAATTCTTTATTAAAATACTTTAGAAAGTTTATCAAAACTAGAAAATATTTTTGTTTCTGCATATTTCCTAACATGTATTATATCATCTAAAATATCTATCCTGCAGCAAAGCAAGGTGGCAAAATGATGACACCTGGGAAGGAAACTTTTGTTGCCTCATACACACTATGCTAAGTGCTTTCTTGTGTGTCCTCAATGAATCCTCTCTACAGCCCTGTACAGTACCTTTGAGATGAGGGAACAGAGGCTAATATATTATGATGTGTGATCCAAAGATAGATAGTGAGTAAAGGGAGGATACTAGATTCAAATTCAACATTCTGATTCAAAGTTCCATCATACATAAAAATTCTCACTCAATGATTTCTTGCTATTCTTTGTGATTATTTCAGAAATTTCTGGAGAATCTCAAAGCTTCCTCACTACACTCATTAAACTTACAGAAACTCTAAGCTCCAAACCAAAACAATCCTGGATTTATAATATGAGAAGAGCCCTGTAATTTTTTTTAATGTTTGTTTGTTTGTTTGTTTGTTTGTTTGTTTGTTTTTGAGAGAGAGAGAGAAAGAGAGAGAGGGAGAGAACATGTGCACATGAGTTAGGGGAGGGGCAGGGAGGGAGGGAGAGAGAGAATCCCAAGAAGGCTCTGTGCTGTCAGCGCAGACATGGGGCTCAAACCCACAAACCATGAGATCATGACCTGAGCCAAAATCAAGAGTTGGACACTTAACCGTCTGAGCCACTCAGGTGCCCCAGAAGAGCCCTGTGTTTTAACATGAATTTTGGCTCTGTTACTTCACCTATCCAGGCTTAAAAATACAGATTGCTTTTGTTCTAAGTCCAAATATAATTGTGCAGACACCTAGGCATTGCTACTGGTCTTCAAAATGCTTTTAATGTTGTTGACACTCAATTAAATGGGCAAAAAATCTTCCAACACTCTGAGTCACTGTGTTGCTTGCAAGGCTATAAACACACAGGAACTCAAACTGTCTCCAAGAATATGAACATTTCCATGGCTTGATTCTTCACTCTTTAAACTTCTATGAGTGTTTAGCTACAATGACGCAATGAAGAGTCTTATAGCATATCTCTTTTTCTGTGGTATTTCTTAAAGTCAGCTGGGTTTCCTGCTGGGTGGAGATGTTTTCTCCTTAAGCTGTGTTTCTTGGCTTTTTCTAACAGATACGTTTTTCTCCCACTCTAACTGCTCCCCTTCTCCAGCTTTTTTGTTTGTTTGTTTGTGATCTAGAAATGTTTTTCTTTTTTGTTCCAGTTAAGTAAATTTCTCTACTTTAATAGTCAGCAATCTGTTTCAAGATGGATTTGTCCTAAAATTTGCTACTTAATGTAGCAAAAAAACTTAGAATACCAGGCCTAAGCAAACCTTCTTTAATGTAAAAATAATTAGCATCCCACACTTAACACGAAGGTGCAGCAACAGGGTATATACAGATCTCACTTTGAAACACACTCACAGACATGTCACCCTCATGTTCAGCATGCAGGATGATCCCAGAAAAGCTCATTTATCTGGATCTATGCTAACCCTTAGCTCATGAGCACTTTGCCCTCTTATGGATCTTCTGAGTTAAACTTGTACTGCAAACATGCTAGACAAAATGCCTTCAGCTGTTTTAGATAGACCTTTACCTCCAGAGGTTTGGCTCAAATACAGCAGGTTATTTAGGGCACTGAGCTGTCGTATGGGTGGACATTTGGCTTAGTGCTCTGCTCTTCATGTCTGGATCTGTATTAAATGTGCCTTATATGTAACAATCCCTCAATAAAAGTTTTGCTGGATTGAGTTAAAACTACTTCCTAAGTATGTTCTATGGACAAGAACCAACCATGCCTAAGGAGGTCACAAGGTACCATAGCAGAAAATGCCAAGAGTCTTTCTCTTGTTTCTGTACAGAGGATAACACCATTGGTCAAGGAAATATAGTATCACAGTGGCACCAACCAATTTTTACGGGGAAAGGCAACTAGTTAAAAATCTTCTCCGATCTTCTTAAGAGGCAGTCTATTGTAGAAGAGCTAGATGGTCTGGGTTCCCCAAATGGCTCTGCCCTCACTAGCTATATGCCCTTGGGAAAGCTACTTTATTTCTCTACATCTCAATTTCCTTATCTGAAAAATGAAGATAACAACCCTCATAGGATTTTTATGAGGATTAGGTGAGTTAATATTTACTAAGTGTGTAAAACAACATATAAAATATATTAAGGGCTATAATGGAATCTGCTAAGAGTAAAACAATAAATAAATCTGGGGAAATAATCTATTATCACTCTCAGAATGTTATTAGAAGCATAAATATAGAAACAGAGAAAGAGGGTGGTTAGATTGTCCTACAAGCAACTTCTGGAACATAGTATATTTTGGTCACCTTCTTAAAAAAATAGTAATTTCATCTTCAATTAAAATAGAGAAAATGTGAAGCAACTGAAATTCCCATTTATGGGTGAAATGTTTTACTAAAAGTAATATAATTTTATGGAATGTTGTACATCCTCATTTGAATACTAAGATTAATTACTGAAGGGAAATGGTTCCAAAATAATACTAAAAGAGAGAATTAGATTTGAAATTATGGTGAGTGATTTATTTTCCTTTAATTATATGAGTAAAAAATGAGAGATTCATATATAGAGAGGCTTAAATGACATAGAAGTAAAGAAAAAAGTATTGCATGAGGGTTATGTAGGAATGCAACTCTTATGTTGTAAAACATCCTGTAATGTTTTAGTGAAGCATAAATATTTTTAGAGTGTCTAACTTAGGAAAATTATAGAAAAACTAAGAACATTTGTTTGACAAAGGTCAAGATAAATGGCATTTCAGATATCTGCATAACAGCTTGACAGATGGTTCCCTGGGAGAGCACACTAGGAAAGTGAGTTGATTTTCACAGAGATGTTCTTAAAAGGGTGAGGAAAATGAAAAGTGATACAGATAAACAGGTGTGCAACTGTGGATATTTTACATATAAATAATAGCAATAGTAATAATAGTAATAATAATGTGTAATGGCTGTGCAACAGTCTCTGTTATAGTTACATGATAAATATGAAAATTATTTAACAAGTCTCCTATTGATATTCCTTTAATTTGTTTCTACTTCTTTGCCATCAGTAAAAACTTAGAATGAACTCCCAAGTTCATATCTTCATTCACCGATGCAACTATTTCTTGTAGGCCTAAATGACCTGCCATTTGAAATGTATATGCATTGTTTCCTTTCTCTCAAGAAAGATTATACACTTGCATCTAGGGTATATGATAAATCTTTCTCTGCATAGTCACCAATCTCATGTTTTATAAAATTTTACATTTATGACAATTCTGAAAATGGCTTTTTTTATATTTAATGTACATAAATGGCAACAAGTGGCATTTAATTTACATTCTCCCAATTGGGTTCAGTCTCACTAATAACATATACAGATGGTCTCTTTAATGTCCTTTATTTATTAGATGTTAGAGATTTTCTAATTGTTTTTAAGAATTATGGACTTACATGGTATCAATATGGGCTTCTGTTATATTTGTTGCTTTATTTTCCTAATTTTCTATGTCATTTAATTTTATATTTTACACACAAATTTTTAATTTTCCTGTACTTAAATCTATCAATCACTCCTTTTGTGATACCATATTTTTTATATGCTTAAAAAGATTGTTCACTTAATTAAATCAATCAAATATGATCTACATATTTACCTATGATTTCCTATTATGGTTTTTTTCTTTCTTTTTTCTTTCAACACCTAAACCATCTTGACTTTATGGATATGTATGATGTGACATTCTTTTTTACAAGAATGTAATTTTTGCAACACTTTTTCCCAAATAATCCATTTCTTTTTTTTTCTCCCTCTACCTGGCTGATAGTTACAAGGTTTGCTCTTTATTTTGAAATTAACACTATGACTCAGGGTCATCACCATCACATATTAGGATATATTTTGGTGAGAGTCTCTTTTATTGCTTATGGATGGAATCAAGTGGGTCCATTCAAGCTGTAGCCTAGTTTCTGGGGGAGGGAGGTGTGGTCAGAAGGTTTTCTTGTTTTATGGTTTAAAATGTTGCTTCTTCCTTTTTTGGTATCTTCCATTAGGAGGTCAGTTATCCAAAGACAGGCTCTTTACTTCTGATTTTTCTTATTTATGTTCTTTTCTCACTCATAATGTTCCTTTTTTATTACTCTCCATTCTGTCCTCAATATTATGGATTTTATTTTTGATAATGCAATTTCTACTGCTACATTTTAAGATTTCCTTGAAACACATTATTATTAGGATACCTCCCTCATCATCTCAGGATTCATTTTATCCTCTCTGGTATTCATGGAGAAAATTCCTTTGTACTTTATATACATTCTAGTAATCTGCTGTTCTGATAGGAAATTTTCTATTTTCGCAATTTTTCTTCATGCCTTTAGAATAATTTCTATCTTATTGTTGTTCTACAAATTGAAAAATAAGCCCCATATCATCTTGTTTTATTTTCCTTTACTTGAATAGAGAGAGGACAGTCCTGATGCCAGCACACTGGTCACAAGTGTCCCCTTGGCCCCTCACCAGCTATTAGGCAGTTGTGAGAATTCTCTTTCTGACCTTCAGATGTCAACACTGCCTCTGGCCTTTTTACCAATGCCCAGCAGAAGTTTAGGCTGAACAGTTTAGCTAGTCTGAAGGACAAGCCTCTCTACTCTTGCTGTTTTTCCTCTGAATATTGTAAGGATAATGTATTTTCTTGATAACACAAAATCCAAACCATTCTCTTGTCAAATATAAGATCCCAGGGGCAGGCAAGTTTGTCTCTGTTGTTCATCTTGCACATGGCACACAGTAAGTATTCAATAAATACATATTGAATGAACGCTTTTACATTTTAGGATTCAGTGAGCCAACATGTAGCCAACATATATTTTACTCTACCTAGCCAGCTTTGTGTTAGGAGGCAAATGGGTGTGATGGGACACTGGGAGGGAGAGCAGGGGCCACAGCATACAGTTTCTGCTTGTAGTAAAATGACGGTTGGGCTCTCCAGACACCAAGGCAGGCTCTGGGTCTTGGCCACCACTGTTCTGATTTAGATATTGGAATCCACATGCTCTAGGCACAGGGGATGCAGCCCAGGGGACTGGAAAATCACCAAATGGCATATATTTGTATGCATACTTCATGGATGAGGGAAGCGAATCAAGGGTTGCAGTAGAAGTTGAATGAGTCAATACGACATAAGCAATTTCCTCATAAGCTCAACATAGGAACACTTAAAATCAGGCTTGCTCTCTCAGTTCCAGAGGAAATGTGAGAGAAAATTCAACCAGGCTTCACTAAAATTATGTGTAAATGAAAGTCCAATGATTTAAAATTTTCTCATTCAATCTCAAAGAAATTTAAAAGACAAAAACAACCAAATTATATATTATACATTAGGATTAATATAATATATAGACTGAATCTAATGCCTTTGTATTGATTTACTTAAATCATGACACCAAAAGGGAAAATAAGTTGATTTTCTCTTCTTTTTTTTAATGAGTGACCTTTGTAATATTCTATATAAATTTTATTTTTTGAATTGTTTTGAAAAAATATTCTCAAACAATTGTAGTTAGAAGTAACTAAAATCGACATTAGGTTAACAGGTAAGCTCTTACCCAATTTCTCCAAATCCTATGTCAGAAAGAATAAAGTATTTGACAAAAATTATAAAACTTAGAAAATTATTAGGGAAAAGAATCATACTTTTCTCATTGGGTTATGGAAAGTGATTTTCTGCTGAGCTCACCAAAAATAAGATCATCCTGAGAGAGTAGAATTACCATATCTTTATTTACCTTTCAAGCTTGATTTTGATTAGGCTGGGAACTTTGACTTATTCCATGAATAAAAATTCAGGGCAATGGCTAATTGAATTCATCTGCAATTGATAGGGTCATTATTAATTAGTAAGTGGAGACTTAATACAAGACTTTGATCAAAGAACATAATGATATCCGATAAATATTGTTCAGATATCTTAATTAGAGCCGTGCCAGAGCCCAAATGCAGCAGAAAATAAAGAAAATTACTGGTAAATGATTTGCATGTAATTTAAAAAACATAGCACAACTTTTAAATAGGAATTGAGGTAGTTTGTTATTTAGTGCTTTCTGATAGCACAATGAGAGGGGAGCCAAGATAAAAATTGTGTCAGCATCTTTTATAAAGCCGGAGGTTCACTGAACTGGCAATCAAATTTGCATGCACTTCAGTGGCCAGAATTTGGTTGATTGTTCGCTTGGAAAGCCTGTTTTGAGTATATTTCTTTGGCAACTACTTTACTGAATATAATTTTACCAAAGGCACTTATATTTTATATAACCATTGTGTATTTTAGAGATTGACATTTACAAATACAAAACATCTATACACAAATATGTGTGTCGATATGTGAATTTACACAAATCTTCTTGTTTTGGGACAAATACATAAAACTCATGAGAACTCTGAAAATAAAACACCCACAGAGTAAAGTATACTGCAACAGCAAATCACAATGCATATCTTAAATATTATGAGGACCTCGAAAGGTAGGAAACTTGACAGAACGCACACCCTATTTTTATGTACCATGCTGCCTGGAGGAGCTATGCATTTGAGGTTGATATAAAACTTTGCCATTCTCACAATTTGTATATCATCCATAGAGTCCTGTGCATGATTTGGTTTCATCAGACCAGGTGAGCCTTCACACTAGATTTTCAGCCTTACCTTCACATACGCACATTACATGGTGACTGATTTTTAGGCTTCAACAACATCCTTGCAAAGAGAACTAGATGTAACTTTCCTCCCTTGTCCTTACAAAAGGAAGTGGAAAGAGGCATGGACTCTCAGGAATCAGGCGTGAAGGCATAAATTCTTTAAATTGCTTTGGGAAAATGTACCATCAGTGTCAACAGCTAGAAAATAGCCTAGGTCAACGTGTTGCTCTGAAGTGATTGGAGGGGAAAGGGAGGGATGTGGCTCAGCTGTCTGTGGATTACAGGGTTAAGAGCCATTGACACAGAAAGTGAATGGCCCTGAAGGGTGGCTTTGTAAAAACAATCTTTTGTTCAAAGGATAAAATATACATATAGTATGGATAAAAAGGATACAAGGTATTTCCATTCAAATGCATGGTCAGTAACACTGTCAGCATTTTATTTGTGTAAAAAGGACGAGCCTGGCTTTGGTGGATCTGGCAGGGCTCTCTAGTCCCTAGGACACCAGTCACCACACATCATAATTGTAGTTTTAAAGAGCCTCAGTGACAGCCCTGGTTATAGATTTCCTCATGGAATACCCATAAAACCAATGTGTTTTGTTTAGTTATATTAATTTATTTATGGTAAAAATATCTCCTCTATATTCTTCCACTGCTAACTTCCATTAGTTTTGTTCCCAAATAGAAATAAGGAGCAGCTATTGTATTCTTGAGACTCCAATTTTATCAAGCTTCTCTTTGAGGTCCTAGTATTAATTTTCCATTTATTCTCTTTAATACAGTGTCTAAGGTCTTTTGAGCTTATTAAGTGGTAAAGTATGAAACTGGGTGCTGGATGCTGATAAAATCTAAGTACTACCTGATGAACATATTTTAATTAGGTTCCATAGTGCAATGTGGCCTGGATATATTTATAATAAATTCCAAATAGGTACATGCCTAACAGTTACAGTGGCATGCCTTGAATATAGGGTATATAACTTTCATAAAATATGTCCTTCTTGATTGCATGTGAACAATAAGATGCTAATATTTTCCTTTTTTCAAGAAGTAGCACTATGTTTAAGGGACTATCATATATTTGCTTGTCTTAGGACAAGAGCTCATTTCTTTGTGCAATCAGCTCCAAACAATCTCATATTTTAAAAATCACATTCTTTAATTCTATAATTATTCATGCACTAGGTTTTCGATTACTGTAAAATAGCTCATAAAGCACAGTCTTAAATTAGGTATAGAATTAATAAATCACTTGGAACAAACTCATTCTATTAAGCTTATTTAATTTTTTTGCATATGTACTCAAGATTTTTAAAACTCTCCAAGTTATAGCTCACTTCACTAAAGAATCACTTATAGATTTAAGTGAAGAATTTCATGAGACATTTCCCACCCTTATGGTTGAACATCTTTGCAATAACTGTCTTTGATATCCCATCTGAGACTTTAGTCACAAAGCTGCTGAAGTTTATTAACATAATTTGCAAAGAAAAAAAAAAACAGAAGTGAAATAAGCAGAAAGTAGGGATACAAGTCCCTTTCATTTGTTATTATAAACACTTAAGGATCCTAAAATCCAAAAAGATATTTTTGTCAAATTTGAACACTGGTTTAAAGAAAACAGGAATCATGTAGAAATTATCAGATAGAATGACACTAAAAACATAATTTTAGAAAGTTATTTATAATGGAATCAATCAGCAAGAGATAAAAACAGAAACAAACAAACAAACAAAAAACTATTCATCTTCGTAAATAACTCACAAGATTTGTCACTTGATCTTGTGGCTTATCAAACCTAAAAAGGTATTTTTCTCATTACAGAGAAATCTGGTACATTTCAAGAAATGCTGAAATATCTGTTAGTTTAGGAATCAGAATATAACCTTTGACACATCTATATGTTAAACAGAAGCACTGGAGGTCCAATGCAAGTGCCTTTTTAAAGTTTCCCCTTTCAAGACACTTGGGACAAAGGTCACATATATAATTTACTACCTCTTTAATACCCTATGTTCTAAAAAATGACCTTGTAATGCATTGTCTCCAACTCTTTCGCAAAGTAACGTTTTCTTTAAAAAGTAACAGCAAGTGGGAGCATGGAAGATGGTGGCGTAGGAGGACGCTGGGCTCATCTTGTCCTGCTGATCGCTTAGATTCCACCCACATCTGCCTAAATAACCCAGGAAACCGCCAGAAGACTAGCAGAACGGACTCTCTGGAGCCAAGCGTAGAGGAGAGGCCCACGGAAGAGGGTAGGAAGGGCGGGGAGGCGGTGCGTGCTACACGGACTGGCAGGAGGGAGATGGGGTGGAGGGGCAGCCTGCTGGCAAAGCAGAGTCCCCGAGTCTGGCTTGCAAAAGCGGAGGGGCTGGACTGCATGAGTTCTGACAGACAGTGGGACTTAACATCTGGAATGTTATAAGTCAACAGCTCTGCTCGGAGAGCGGGAGGGAGAGAGGACACTGGGAGGAAGAGGTGTTGAGCCCCGGAAGACAGAGTTCAGCTCGGCGGTGGGGAACAAAGGTCATCCCTCTCTCCCATCCCCCAGCCGAAATCCCTAAGGGAACCAGTTCCCCTTCACTGAACTTGCTTGCACCTCACAAACACCCAATGCTGTGCTTCTAGGATCCATCCCTCCCACGGGTCTGCCTCCCTCCCAGTGCTACAGGGCCCCTCCCACAGGGGACCACCAACAGCAAAGTAGCTAAGCCTGCCCCTCCTGCCCCTCCTGCCCCTCGCAGATCTGCCCTGGCTAATACGCCCTTGGCCAGATCCCATCGAAGCAGCACCACAAGCCTGGCAGTGTGCAAGTAGCCCAGACAGGGGTCACACAACTCCACAGTGAGTCCCTGCCCCTGGGAGAGGGGAGGAGAAGGTACACACAGTCTGACTGGGGCCTCAGTGGTGGGCTGGGGGCAGACATCAGGTCTGACTGCGGGCTGCTCACCAACACAAGTTACTCCGGACAGCACAGGGGAAGTGCCCTGCAGTTTGGAGCTACCACAGGGACTATCCAAAATGATGAAACAGAAGAATTCTCCTCAAAAGAAACTCCAGAAGTAGCGACAGCTAACAAATTGGTCAAAACCGATTTAAGCAATATAACAGAACAAGAATTTAGAATAATAGTCATAAAATTAATCGCTGGGCTTGAAAAAAGCATAGAGGGCAGCAGAGAATCTATTGCTACAGAGATCAAGGGAACAAGAAGTAGTCATGAGGAACTAAAAAATGCTATAAATGAGGTGCAAAATCAAATGGAGGCGGCCATGAATTGAAGAGGCAGAGGAGAGAATAGGTGAATTAGAAGATAAAATTATGGAAAAAGAGGAAGCTGAAGAAAAGAGAGATTAAAAAAATCCAGGAGTATGAGGGGAGAATTAGAGAACTAAATAATGCAATCAAACGGAACAATATCTGTATCACAGGAATTCCAGAAGAAGAGAGAAAGGGGCTGAAGGTGTACTTGAACAAATCATAGCTGAGAACTTCCCTGATCTCGGGAAGGAGAAAAGCATTGAACTCCAAGAGGCACAGAGAACGCCCTACAGACGTAACTTGAATCAATTTTCTGCAGGACATATCATAGTCAAACTGGCAAATACAAGAATAAAGAGAAAATTCTGAAAGCAGCTAGGGATAAACAGGCTCTAACTTACAAAGGTAGGTACATAAGAGTAGTGGCAGACCTATCTACTGAAACTTGGCAGGCCAGAAAGGAATGGCAGGGAATCTTCAATGTGATGAACAGAAAAAAAATATGCAGCCAAGAATCCTTTATCCAACAAGTTTGTCATTCAGAATAGAAGGAGAGATAAAGGTTTTCCCAAACAAGCAAAAACTGAAAGAATTCATCACCACTAAACCAGCCCTACAAGAAATCCTAAGGGGGATTCTGTGAGTGAAATGTTGCAAGGACCACAAAGTACCAGAGACACCATTACAAGCATGAAACCTACAGATATCACAATGACACTAAACCCATATTTTTCTATAATAACACTGAATGTACATGGACTAAATGCTCCAACCAAAAGATATAGGGTATCAGAATGGATAAAAAAAATAAGACCCATCTATTTGTTGTCTACAAGAGACTCATTTTAGACCTGAGAACACCTTCAGATTGAAAGTGAGGGGATGGAGAGCAATCTATCATGCTACTGGAAGTCAAAAGAAAGCTGGAGTAGCCATACTTATATCAGGCAAACTAGACTTTAAATGAAAGGCTGTAACAAGAGATGAAGAAGGGCATTATATAATAATTACAGGGTCTATCCATCAGGAAGAGCTAACAATTATAAATGTCTATGTACTGAATACAGGAGCCCCCAAATATATAAAACAATTACTCACAAACATAAGCAACCTTATTGACAAGAATGTGGTAATTGCAGGGGACTTTAATACCCCACTTACAACAATGGATAGATCATCTAGACACAGGATCAATAAAGAAACAAGGGCCCTGAATAATACATTGGATCAGATGGACTTGACAGATATATTTAGAACTCTGTATCTGAAAGCAACAGAATATACTTTCTTCTCAAGCGTACATGGAATGTCCTCCAAGATAGATCACATACTGGGTCATGAAACAGCCCTTCATAAGTATAAAAGAATTGAGATCATACCATGCACACTTTCAGACCACAATGCTATGAAACTTGAAATCAACCACAGGAAAAAGTCTGAAAAACCTCCAAGAGCATGGAGGTTAAAGAACACCCTACTAAAGAATGAATGGCTCAATCAGGCAATTAGAGAAGAAATAAAAAAGAATATGGAAACAAATGAAAATGAAAATACAACAATCCAAATGCTTTGGGATACAGCAAAGGCAGTCCTGAGAGGAAAATACATTGCAACCCAGGCCTATCTCAAGAAACAAGAAAAATCTCAAATACAAAATCTAACAGCACACCTAAAGGAAATAGAAGCAGAACAGCAAAGACACCCCAAACCCAGCAGAAGAAGAGAAATAATAAAGATCAGAGCAGAAATAAACAGTATAGAATCTAAAAAAACTGTAGAGCAGATCAATGAAACCAAGAGTTGGTTTCTTGAAAAAATAAACAAAATTGATAAACCTCTAGCCAGGTTTCTCAAAAAGAAAAGGGAAATGACCCAAATAGATACAATCATGAATGAAAATGGAATTATTACAACCAATCCCTCAGAAATACAAGCAATTATCAGGGAATAATATAAAAATTTATATGCCAACAAACTGGACAACCTGGAAGAAAGGGACAAATTCCTAAGCACCCACACACTTCCAAAAATCAAACAGGAAGAAATAGAAAATTTGAACAGACATATAACCAGCGAAGAAATTGAATCAGTTATCAAAAATCTCCCAACAAATAAGAGTCCAGGACCAGATGGCTTTCCTGGGGAATTCTACCAGACATTTAAAGCAGGGAAAATACCTATCCTTCTCAAGCTGTTCCAAAAAATAGAAAGGGAAGGAAAACTTCCAGACTCATTCTATGAAGCCAGCATTAATTTGGTTCTCAAACCAGATAGAGACCCAGCAAAAAACGAGAACTACACTCTAATATCCCTGATGAATATGGATGCAAAAATTCTCAAGAAGATAACTAGCAAATCAAGTTCAAGAGCATTTAAAAAGAATTATTCACCATGATCAAGTGGGATTCATTCCTGGGCTGCAGAGCTGGTTCAACATTTGCAAATCGATCAGTGTGATACATCACATTAATAAAAGGAAAGATAAGAACGATATGACCCTGTCAATCGCTGCAGAAAAAGCATTTGACAAAATTCAGCATCCTTTCTTAATAAAAACCCTCGAGAAAGTCAGGATAGAAGGAACATACTTCAACATCATAAAAGCCATTTATGAAAAGCCCACAGCTAATATCACCCTCAATGGGGAAAAACTGAGAGCTTTCCCCTGAGATCAGGAACACAACAGGGATGTCCACTCTCACCACTGTTGTTTAACATAGTGTTGGAAGTGCTAGCATCAGCAATCAGACAACAAAAGGAAATCAAAGGCATCAAAATTGGCAAAGATGAAGTCAAGCTTTCACTTTTTGCAGATGACATGATACTATACATGGAAAACCAGACAGGCTCCACCAAAAGCTTGCTATAACTGATACATGAATTCAGCAAAGTCGCAGGATACAAAATCAATGTACAGAAATCAGTTGTATTCTTATACACTAATAATGAAGCAACAGAAAGGCAAATAAAGAAACTGATCCCTTTTACAATTGTACCAAGAAGCATCAAATACCTAGGAATAAACCTAACCAAAGATGTAAAAGATCTGTATGGTGAAAACTATAAAAAGCTTATGAAGGAAATTGAAGAAGATATAAAGAAATGGAAAAACATTCCGTGCTCATGGATTGGAAGAATAAATATTGTTAAAATGTCAATACTACCCAAAGCTATCTACACATTCAATGCAATCCCAATCAAAATTGCACCAGCATTCTTCTCAAAGCTAGAACAAGCAATCCTAAAATTTGTATGGAATCACAAAAGACCCTGAATAGCTAAAGTAATATTGAAGAAGACCAAAGTGGGAGGCATCACAATCCCAGACTTTAGCCTCTACTACAAAGCTGTCATCATCAAGACAGCATGGTATTGGCACAAAAACAGACACACAAACCAATGGAATAGAATTGAGATTCCAGAATTGGACCCACAAAAGTATGGCCAACTAATCTTTGACAAAGCAGGAAAGAATATCCAATGGAAAAAAGACAGTCTCCGAAACAAATGGTCCTGGGAGAACTGGACAGCAACATGCAGAATAATGAAACTAGACCACTTTCTTACACCACTCACAAAAATAAACTCAAAATGGATAAAGGACCTGAATGTGAGACAGGAAACCATCAAAACCCTAGAGGAGAAAGCAGGAAAAGACCTCTCTGACCTCAGCCGTAGCAATCTCTTACTCGACACATCCCCAAAGGCAAGGGAATTAAAAGCAAAAATGAACTATTGGGGCCTCATGAAGATAAAAACCTTCTGCATTGCAAAGGAAACAATCAACAAAACTAAAAGGCAACCAACGGAATGGGAAAAGAGATTTGCAAATGACATATAGGACAAAGGGCTAGTATCCAAAATTTATACAGAACTCACCAAACTCCACAACCAAAAAACAAATAATCCAGTGAAGAAATGGGTAGAAGACATGAATACACACTTCTCTAAAGAAGACATCCAGATGGCCAACAGGCACATGAGAAGATGCTCAACGTCACTCCTCATCAGGAAATACAAATCAAAACCACACTCAGATATCACCTCACGCCACTCAGAGTGGCCAAAATGAACAAATCAGGAGACTATAGATGCTGGCGAGGATGTGGAGAAATGGGAACCCTCCTGCACTATTGGTGGGAATGCAAACTAGTGCAGCTGTTCTGAAAAATAGTGTGGAGGTTCCTCAAAAAATTAAAAATAGATCTACCCAATGACCCAACAATAGCACTGCTAGGAATTTACCCAAGGGATACAGGAGTGCTGATGCATAGGGGCACTTGTACCCCAATGTTTATAGGAGCACTTTCAACAATAGACAAATTATGGAAAGAGCCTAAATGTCCATCAACTAATGAATGGATAAAGAAATTGTGGTTTTTATACACAATGGAATACTACATGGCAATGAGAAAGAATGAAATATGGCCTTTTGTAGCAACGTGGATGGAACTAGAGAGTGTTATGCTAAGTGAAATAAGTCATACAGAGAAAGACAGGTACCATATGTTTTCACTCTTACGTGGATCCTGAAAAACTTAACAGAAGACCATGGGGGAGGGGAAGTGGAAATAAAAGTTAGGGAGGGAAGCAAACCATAAGAAACTCTTAAAAACTGAGAATAAACTGAGGGTTGATGGGGGGTGGGGGTAGGGGAAAGTGGTTGATGGGCATTGAGGAGGGCACCTGTTAGGATGAGCACTAGGTGTTGTATGGAAACCAATTTGAGAACAAATTTCATGTTAAAAAAAGTAACAGCAAGTGATATAAATGGGAAAGTAGAGATTATGCTTTTAGGAGCAAGAAATATCACAGTTTCTGGGGAGATTGAAAGGTTAATTGTGAAGAAAAAATGTATTCTTTTGAAACTTTCAGGTCAAAACAACAAATACGGCTGTATTTTCAAGGTGGAAACAATAACTTAAAATAATCTAACAGTAAAAACCCAAACATTAAGAATGTATCTAACATTTCTGCACTGAGAATGCTTTTTGATATAGCATTTTTGTAGATATGCTTTATTAGATTAAGAAATTTCCTGTCTAGTATTTATTTGTTTCAGAATTTAAAAGTCATGAACAGATATTTAACTTTATTAAATTTTATGTCTATTTAAATTGAGATGATCATATGAATTTCTCCTTTAATTAATGATATATAACAGATGGCTACAAAACCAACACCTAATCAACGCCAGAACTATAACAGTGACAATATCTATGGGGGTACTTTCCACTGTCTCCCTGCTTCTCTTAACCATGGTTACTTAATCCTACCTTTTTCATTAGTTCCTGGCTTTTTGAAACACAGTTTTATTAGACATGAGTGGACGAATAAATAATATTTACTTTTAAGTTGTTTTTAAAATTTATAAAAAGGGTATCATATAGTAATCTTCTGGGACTTGCTATTATCATTTAATACTATACTGCAAAGATTCATCTATATGTTTATTTATGGTTATATATTTATTTTTACTATTGTGTAATACTCCATGAGTACAAACTAGGCAATAAGACCCAGTGAATACCACGAGTATTTGAATATTTCCAACTTTAGCTTTTAAAAATCAGTGCTATAAACCCTCTTGTTCTTATCTTGTAACATACATATTTGAATGTCTTTTGTGATTATGTATCTAGGAGTGGAATTTTTTGCTCATAGAGTATATGAATGTACAATTCTATAAGACAAGGCAAAAAATTTCCAGAATGATTTTACCAATTTACTCACCTACCAGCAAGCTATATATATTCTTTACCTTAAATTTCCTATCTTTGTGATTAACATTAGATTTTCTAAGAAGTTTTTCTAAAGTTTGAACACTTTATGCATTTCTGCCATAAGTTCTTTAAGTAAACCTACTTAAACTTTGATGGATTCTATTCAGTCACATTCTATTTAAGACTCTTGAATATCTCTGTTTAGAAGTGAGAGTCTAAATCATTTTCTCTTTTTGTACTTCTGCCCAGCTTAGGTACCAGAAACCTATGATTTCATAGAAGAATTTGGGAAGCCTTTCTCTGTTTTCTACAAAATAGTTTGTGTAACTCAGAGGGCATATGTAGTTTGAAAGCTGTAAAGTCTGCCTTAAAGTTTTTTTTTTTTTTAATATTTTTTTT
Organism: Leopardus geoffroyi; assembly: GCF_018350155.1. Taxonomy (NCBI): domain Eukaryota; kingdom Metazoa; phylum Chordata; class Mammalia; order Carnivora; family Felidae; genus Leopardus; species Leopardus geoffroyi. Next base: position 147,173,665 of record NC_059326.1, read on the forward strand.
TCAACGTTTATTTATTTTTGGGACAGAGAGAGACAGAGTATGAACGGGGGAGGGGCAGAGAGAGAGGGAGACACAGAATCGGAAACAGGCTCCAGGCTCTGAGCCATCAGCCCAGAGCCCGACGCGGGGCTCGAACTCCCGGACCTCGAGATCATGACCTGGCTGAAGTCGGACACTTAACCGACTGCGCCACCCAGGCGCCCCTGCCTTAAAGTTTTTAATGATGGCAGGTTGATTCAGGGTTTCTTTTTTTTCTATCTCTCTCTCTTGTGTGTCATCTTTCCTGACCATATAGGTTTCTATTTTTCTTTGAGTAAATACATTTTGTTGAATAAATACATTAATGTATCTTTTACTATAAACATATACATGTATGTAAACATATCTATAACATATACACATAGTAAGTATGGCACAATGTTAATTTTTGTTAAATCTGGGTATTGTCTGCACATGATTGAAATATTTTATAATTTAAAAAAGCACATTCTATTGTGAAAGTCTGGGGAAGGACTTAAGTAGTCTCTGTATCTGTTTTTGTTTCTACAGAAGTATGTGGAGGTGAGGGAGAGGATGGACCATTTCAAATATAGATCTAACTTTCTCCAGTAATACTGACAATATGTTTTTAGTTTTGCAATATAACCTTAGGACCCATTAAATCTTAGAATGAAAAGTAACATAATTAGGCAACTTCTGAATTTAAAAAAAAAAAATCTGCTTGCCCATAATATTGTAACTCTAGACCTAATGAAAGCAAGAATACTTAAGTGCTTAAGTTCAAATTTCACGTCTTTTTTTCTTTACTTTTTTAATGTTTATTTATTTTTGAGAGAGAGAAAGATACAGAGGTGAGCAGGGGTTGGGGCAGAGAGAGAGGGAGACACAGAACCCCAAGCAGGCTCCAGTCTCCATCTGAGCTGTCAGCATGGAGCCTGACACAGAAGTCAGGAACCTGGAGATCATGACCTGCGCTGAAGTCAGAAGCTTAACCATCTGAGCCACCCAGGCGCCCTCACATGACTTCTTTTTACTGCGGCCACATCACTAGCATTGAGCCATTCATTTTAAAGAACGACTTTGTTCTGTTAGCTGAACTTATTTTGTGTAACTTGTTTTCATATTTCTCAATTTTTGCTGCCTTCTTAATAAAATAACTATGGCCAAATAATGTACATGAAATAACAAAGAAATCTGCCATGTTTCATAAATTATATTAACATATACAATTTTTTATATAGTGACAGAGAGAGAAGTGAGGACACTAAACATAATTGAGTTATCTTCCATAAATTTTATCATTTTCTTATAAGTTTTATGAAAGATGAAATCTAACCCATGCACCTTAAGGACATTTTTGAAAACCATGCATAACAGTAACAGAATATAATGAGAGTAATTTGTAAAATATTTTTATGCCAGGGCACCTGGGTGGCTCATTCCGTTAAGCGCTCGGCTCTTGGTTTCGGCTCAGGTCATGATCTCAACAGTTTGTGAGTTCCAGCCAAATTTTGGGCATGCTGACAGTGCGGAGTCTGCTTGAACTTGTCTCTCCCTCTCTTTCTTCCCCTCTCTTGCTTGCAAGTGCATGCACTTTCTCTCTCTCAAAATAAATAAATAGACTTAAAAACATATTTACTGCCTTCCTAACACATCCCCTCCTCCAGGTTTTCTTGTATTTCATGATGCCTAGTACAAAACTGGATTCTCAACAAACGTTTTTATTTTTTCATCCCTGAATAGGGCCAAAATTAATATGTAAATTAATACATCAAAATTAATACACCCATATTTGATATTCATCTGAAACTCAAACGTAAAGGGCTCTAAGCCTTCTTTTCAAACCGTAGGTCTATGCTTTCTGTAGCATACTCCTTCATTATAGTATGTATCACATGTGCTTGCAGTAATGTGTTTATGAATGCCTGTCCTCTACTACATCTTGAGCTCCTGGAGTACTCTAATCATGTTTTAGTCATCTTTGCATCTTCCAGGCTTATTCCAAGGTATGCATATGTTAGGCATCCAGGAATACCTTTACTGGACAGGTGGATAGATAAGATGGGAAGAGACTGGCTCAAGAACACAGGTTGGGGTTAGTTTTCAAAGTATAGCAGGACCACCTTTTTTTCATAGATAAGTAGCAAGGAAAAATGATGTGTAAATATCTAAAGAAATGTCTGAGTGAAGAATATGATTTTCTTGAGAAAGAAGTTTTAAGGTAGAGTATTAAGAATGTCATATTTATACTCCACGGCACTGTGAATCTGGCAGCCTTGATCAGTATAGTATAAACTTTGGGAGAAAAAGATTAAAGTTAATGAGAATGACTTCAACACTTTGTCAGGAATGCAGAATGAGGTCCCTAGATTCAAAGAATGTTAATAAGAACAAAAAACCCAGGGACAATCTGACAGGTGAAGGACAGGACCTTTTTTTTCCTTTTTTTTTTTTTTTTTTTGTACTGTTTACTCAATTTAATCAGAACTTAAATCAAGATAAAGAGTGCCAAACTGACAGCCAATGACAGCCCTCAAGAATAAGAGGGGGTTATCACATCCAGGTCTGAAATGGGTAGATAAGTTGCTGGGAAAAGAGGAAGAAGTTAGTAGAATACCAAGTCACATGTCATTTTGCCAAGTAAGTTTCAGAATCAGGAGGCTGAGGGACCAGTAGGGCTTGGATTCTCCTGCCAGGGCTGGAAAGGTAGACTATGCAAATCTGAACACAACATTGGCTGAAGAGGCCAGCCCCCAGAGAGGGCAGACATGGGGACAAAGAAAAGAGGCTAAGTCAGGCAAGTTGGTCCAGAGTATCTTGGGAGACAGGATGTTACAGTCAGCTGATGGAATTTCAGGAACCCTAGAGTGACAAAAGACAGAAGAGGTGCTACAGAGGTTTGCAGACCTAAGTCCAGCAAGACATACTGTATATGAAGTAGAGTAAATAAAAGAGGGTGTATTAGATGGGGGCTAAAAGGGGTTTTGGAGATGGCTGGCAGAACACAATAGGTAAAATTCCAAGCACAGATACTCTGTATCTAGGAGCAGAGACACAGGCATAAGACTATGTCCCCTCAGTGGCTGGATGCTCTTTTCAGGAAATACTGGTGACACTAAATTTGGGAAGGGATGAAATATCATGCAGAGTATCAACTGGGAGGCCAAATAGGGTTGTGGTCCGAAGCTGTCTATGACAACAGAGAGGGACAGCAGCAATTCTAATGATGCCTGACTGACACTTCATATGACAGGGCTTTCCATGTGCATGGTCTTGTGAGATTTACTCCAAAGTCTGGGACTCTGGAGGATGAAGCTGCAAGTATGGATGAGGTACTCTCAACTGTGGCGGCTGCAAGTGTGCAGAGGTTATTACACTGTTGAATTCCATCCAGATCACTGAAGAGCTGAGGGTCCTGAAAAGTGCTGTATTAGAAGTCAGCTCCTCTTCCACTTATCCCTGGCATAAAATGCCACCCATTCATACCCTGACAGCTTCTACCTATGACAGACTAGATATGACACCGAAAGGGGAGGGGGAAGCAGGGCTTTCCTGCATGGGTAATATATCATAGTACTATGCAAAGATTCCTACAATTTTAAAATTCCCTTGATTTGCTCCTCAAACATTCCCTTGATTCTCTCTCCTTCCATCCCAAATTATGTAAAAGGAAGAATGCAAGGTAAGGGAGAAAGCTCTTTGTACTTGGTGTCTCTAGATCCCTCTTTGTGCTAATTGTATAGTATATTCCTTTGCATGCTGATTAATCCAGAAAAAAATAATCAGAAATAAGTATTATTAAAATCTCTCATGATCGATATAGGGCACTGTGCTAGTTCTCTGTTCTGGCATGATGATTTCTATAGTTAAAGAAGTCTTGGTATGGCATATTTCCTAGGAGAAATGTAAGGTCTTCTTTTGGTTGGACAAAATATTCTTTAAAGACTCTCATTTTTTCCCTTGTTTTTGGTTGTGAATATGAAATGTGGGGTTTTAGTGACAGAATTTAATTGTGGTCTCTGTATGTTGGTGCTGAGCCCAGAAAGCTTTCGGAAATGGATGATTTTTGTATACCAAAGTAATAAATAAAGGCCATACACCCTCTGCTCTAAAATTTCTTGCTTATTCTTGTTCTTGAAATCAATTTTTGGTTAAAAAAGAAAAAAAAATCTCTCCCTTTTTAAAATAAGTAAATTGGTCTTGATTATATGTCTGTCTGAACTCCTTGCTGATTATTTTATGTATTATACCTGTCTAGAACTAGGTAAATTATTTTTAAATTCATTACTTTAAAATTCAGTAAATTAATTCATGCAATTTAAAATCTGTTTTCCATAGCTGTATGAATAGATTTGTATTGTTATGCTAACTACTATGATCTGATTTGTTTTCAGTCACCTTGGTGTTGGAACTGATGCATGTATAATTTTTAGGGTCAACTAAGGGTTACAGTGAAAGATAAAATTTCACATTAAAAAGTGTAGGGTTGCAATAGAGAACATGAAAATAAAACCTGGAAGCAAGATTAATGCATACTGAGAAAAATGAAGGAGAGGCTAAGTGCCCTGATTTAAAAATGAGCGTGTAAAATGTTCAGTACCACTTCCTTCGATCTAAAAAATAAAAAAGGATATAGTTAGCAAACCAGTCCAACAATAAAAAAGAAAAAAAGTGGCTTGTATAAAAGAGCTTAGTCACCAAGTGCTCCTCAATACTTGAAAAAACTTTTTATATTTTTATATCCTGGTAAAATTCCAAACAACCAAGACATAGATTAGATAACAAAGTTTCCTTCATCAGATGCTTTATGATGTAGAACTAAAACTATATGATATGGATTTAAATCTTGAATCTGGGAGCACCTGGCTGGCTTAGTTGGTAGAGCATGTGGCTTTTGATCTTGGGGTTGTGAGTTCAAGCCCCACGTTGGGTGTAGATTACTTAAACATAAAATCTTTAAAAAAAAATCTTGAACTTGTTGTACATTAGTTTGATAAGCTAAAGTAAGTTACCTCTCTGAACCTCACTTGTAAAATGAGAAGCGTAGTTCAGAATATTTGTGAGGTGCCTTTTCATTTATAAACCTCTGTAGTTCCCTATGCTACATGCTAATCAATAATAACCACTTCTATTCAATTTCCTTTTATTCTCTATTTACCCAAACATCAATCCAGTATTATTGAGTGCTTACTAAACACTAGGTCCCCAGGTTACTAAAATTCTTTGTGAATCTCTGGTGTCCTGGGAGAAGCAGACTCTTGTATGCACAGATTACAGTACTGAGGTGTGGGCCCCTTGAGGCATAGGAACAAAGAACCTGCAGGGTGTGGAGATCCTTCAGAGCCCAGGTAAGCCTGGATGTTGAAGGATTAGTAGGAGCTGGATGAGAGGGAAGGGCATTCTAGACCAGGAGAAGTGCACTTGCAAACGTATGGTATCTTGAAAGAGCTTTCCATGTTTGGAGAAGGAGAATCTCCTTGTGGCTGGAACACAGGTCAGAGGAATTGTTGAGAAAGGAGGCTGGAATGGAAGGTTGGAACTAACTTGTGAAGATCTTGCCTTAGTCACTAGCCATAGTAAGTAAAGAAGGAATTTACAGCGTAAGGAATTTAGATTTTAACTTACATCTGCTATTTTAAAAGTAAAATAATTAGGTTGTCATTATGTACTCCACTTGAACAAATCCTTCAACCTCTCTAGATTTTCAGTCTCAGCCTACCTTTCAACACTATGTTTCTGTTTGTCAGTCTTCTTATGTTTATTTATTTTTTTTTTTTAATTTTTTTTTGAACGTTTATTTATTTTTGGGACAGAGAGAGACAGAGCATGAACGGGGGAGGGGCAGAGAGAGAGGGAGACACAGAATCGGAAACAGGCTCCAGGCTCTGAGCCATCAGCCCAGAGCCCGACGCGGGGCTCGAACTCACGGACCGCGAGATCGTGACCTGGCTGAAGTCGGACGCTTAACCGACTGCGCCACCCAGGCGCCCCTTCTTATGTTTATTTCTAAATGTGGGCAGTCCCTAGCTATCAATTTTTATATAGACCACTCCATTTGCAAATGGCTTAGTTTCTTCTTGTTTTAGTCTCCAGTAACATAAAAGCCTATTAGCGATATATATAATTCGTGACTCCAGTGAGCATATCAGTAGCAATTTGTACCTTTTTGAAAAGTAGCATGTATTCATACGGTATGATGTAGATTTAAAACTTTTTGACCTAGCCAGACTACCAAACAGTATTCCATCCTTAATTTCTGGTGACATTAGTATGCCGACTTTCTAATGTTTACTATTTGTCAAACTTCATAGCCAAATTTTTGCCTAGGGAGAAATGTCCTACATCACCTTTTAGGTGTGCTAGAAAAAAACAGCTGCTAAAAATCAATTTTCCATTTCTGGAAAGTGCAGATACTTTGTGTATCCACAGCTTTTATTTCAAAGTATTTGCTTCTTACAGCTTAATCTTTTAAATGGCCACTTTGCCTCACTATCCATATATATGTCAAGTATATGCAGACTCATCACTTGTGTCCAAACCTCTGCATTTTTGTTATAATCTGAGGAAGAATGATTACATAGACAACTAAAAGTCTGAAAGGGATAATGTCACAAATTATTTTCCATATTTCTTTGGATTAAAAAAAATTTGTTTCATATGGGCACCTGTGATGAGGGAGCATAAGGCAAGCTAAGGACTATGCACTAAAGCACAAGTTAGCACGATCCCCACTCCCAGGGTCTGATATGTGTGACATCCCTAGGCACTCCTGGCTGTCCAAGAACAAAGGAAAGGACAGAAAACAAATGGTTAAACTGATAGAGTCTCCATCAGTTTACAAATATCCTAGTAATACTACAAGAACAGGGCAATCTTATCAATAGCCTAGAGTCCAGGAACTCCTACTGTCTTAACATTAATGCTTTGCTAGAGGGAAAAACAACCTTAGCTTGACAATAGCTAGGCCTCCAATAATCTATGAGTCTTCTTTAGCATATGAAAATCCCTTTGAGGAACTTCCCGTTGACTTCACCTCTGCCAACTCCATAAGTATATAGCCAGTCACTCTTCATAACCCCAGTGCCACTCTTTCTGCCCACAGGTCAAGTTCCCATGCTTTAATCAAATCACCTTTTGGCACCAAAGATGTCTTCAAGAATTCTTTCTTGGCCATTGGATCTGAACCCCCCATCACTCCCAAACCTCTTCACCTGGGTGGCTTAGTCGGTTAAGTCTGACTCTTGATTTTGGCTTGGTCATGATCTCATGGTTTGTGAGTTTGAGCCCTACAATGGGTTCTGCATTGACAGTACAGAGCTTGCTTGGGATTCTCTCTTTCTCCTCTCTCCGCCCCTCCCCTGCTTGCTCTCTCTCTCTCTCTCTCTCTCAAAAGTAAATAAATAAACTTGAAAAAATAAAAACAAGGTTTTACAGATAGTATCAGGAAATACATATCCAGACAGCACCATATAGATCACAGCAGTTTATTATATGTAATAATTAACTACATGTATAGTTTATTAAGAAAAATCTCAAATAACATTTGTTATAATATGACTGATGTGTACCAGAAAGCAAAATGGAACCTGGGCTGGGCACCAAACTGGAAGACAGGGAACATCTCTAGAGCTTTCTTAGATGGGTATGGTCTTCTGATTACACAATATATACTTCTCTGCAACTTGCTTTTTTCCCCACTGAAAATGACCTCCTTGTTTAGATACTAACATTGCAGATCCACACTAAAATTGATTGGAAAGATATCTGTGTAAGTTCTTTCTCATATTTGAGGAGAAAAGTAATGACAGCATTAAGGCAGCCAAAATCAACACATTTGTGTGTTGACAATTCAAGTGATTTATGTGCTTACCAGACGACTCAATAAAATAATGCATAATTTCCTAATCTACTGACACATAACAGAACTAATCATATTTTTCTGACTTAGGCAACTTCTTTTTTAGAAGTGAATAAAATTCAGTGAGTTTTATATTTATTAAACTTACACACCTTTTCCTCTGAAATTAAAAAAAAAATAATCAACTAAAACTATTTCTCATAAGAACAAGAGGAAAGCAGTTCTTTAATGTTTCCATCTAGATCTGGTGTTTGTCCCATTTTGCACAGAGATCATCTGGCCAGGAGGCACGTGGAAAAGCTCTCTCTGTAGAGCTGCCAGCCTGGACTCAGTAGGACTTGAATCATTTTTTGCCAATGTACCCCTAGAAAATCATATATCTTTTCTGAGACTTCTTCCTCTCCTAAAAAGGGAGGTTCATTGCAACTGTCCTGACCTCCTTATATAATTGTTCTGAGGATCAAATGAAATATGAAAATACTGCTTTAAAGATAAAATGCTATACCAAAATATATTTAAAAAATAAATTTCCTTTCTATTTAATAAAAAACAGGTTTGTTCCTAAAGAGCAATATAAGCTGAGCTTCCCAGAAATAAATGACACCAATTTAAAATCCAACATAAAAATTCAATAAAGAGCAATAGCCACTATGTGACGATCACCAAGAATGACATTTGTTAATCTTAGGCCAAAACCAAGTATCCCTGCTTGTAGAAGTGGTCAACCTCTGTGGTTGAGAATCCTCTGAAAGGTAGTATTTCAAAGTCATTAGAAGATGATTTTAAGAGAAACAAAATCAATTACTAGAGCTTTTGTTCACAAATTGATTTAGGGTTACAAAGGAAACTTCAGATTGCTTACTTTATCTCGAATGTGATTCAGGATAATTGAATAAGTGCTTGGCAGTGGCTCTTTCTTAGGTACTCAAACTCTAGGAACTGAGCTTGTAAGGAAATAGAATTCCTCTTATATTTTAACAAATGCTAAGTACAGAGAAGCAGCAGCTCCTCCCCATCTGCTCTCCAGATACTAGAAAAGATTAGTCACGTTAGATAAAGATCTGGAATTTCACTGACTTCCTTTTTGCTTTCCACACCCCACCCCCAACTCCATGTGCCAGGGTTGCCTCTGTTCCCACTATACAAATAAATGGGAGGCTTTGCTAACAGCTCTACAGAATGGAGATGACTCCTAGATAGAGGAGATATACTAGCCAGAAGAATGTTCCGATGTTTTCCTTGCTCACGCTGTCTGGAAATGTGCATTGCTCCTTATCTTTTGTGAAGTGGAGAAGGGGTACCCCTGCTGGTTCTTTCTGGTCTTATGGAATGTGCTTTAGGATCAGTCCTTTGAATGTAAGGGGAAAAAGGACACTGGAAGATATAAGATGATTGAAGAGATAAATGGTCTTGTAAGAGGTATTTGACTGAAGAGGTATTTGACTTTAAATGTGGCAGGTGGACTCTCGGGTGACCACAATGATTTCAAAATCTTTGCTGTCCACACTGTCGTATATTTCCCCTCCAATGAGTATAAGTGAGACCTGTGGTTTGCTTCTAACCAATATAATATGGCAAGGATAATGGGATTTCAGTTCCCTGATCACATTACATTATATAAGACTCTGTCTTAGCAGACTGAGCTAGAGTTTCTTCTAGTTGGCTTGATGTATTCAGAGACCATGTTGGGAAATACACATGGCAGGAAACTGCCTCTAGAAGGAGAATGTGACCTTGCCTCTAGAAGGAGAATGTGACCTCCAGCAACTGAAGGTATCATGAAGGACATGGGGGCAGCCTCCAGCTGACAGCCAGACAAACAGCTGGGCCCTCATAAAGCAATAGGGAAAGGAATTCTGAAAACGATCTTAATTGTCTTAGGAGCAGATTTTTCCCCAGTCAAGCTTACAGATGTGAATACAGCTCAACTGACACCTTTACTGCATCCTTGTGAAACCCTGAGCAGAGGACTCAGCCAAGCCATGCATGGGCTTCTGGCCCACAGAAACTGTGGTATAATCAAAATGCATTGTTTTAGTTCCTAGTAATTTGTTACATGGCAATAGAAAACTAATATACCAGATAACAGGAGGAGGTAAAAAAGATGACTTGTTGAAATGATTAAAATGCAAGTAATAGAGAAAAAGGTGAAGGAAATAGATTAAGTGAAGGGCACAGGATAGCATGGGAAATGGATAGCATGAGTGTTCTGTATTATTTACAAAGAGTAAAGACCTATGTTTGTGAATGGAATATGAAACACTGCTGTACAGCGTTCCTGTAGAATGCAGCCATTTCAACTCATCCTGTATTTTTTCAGATCCTAAAGTTTTTCTTTGCATTAAACATTTATGTTGCTTGCTTCTTAAGTGTGATGCCTGTATTGCACATTCCATTTTCACAGCTTTGTTTAGAGTCTCTATAGCAACTGGCCTACTCGCCCTTCCTTGCCTTAACCTAGTTGAACTGTAAGAAACTGCATTTTATAACAACAGAAGCAGTGAGATTTGATATTATAAAGGTCTTTTTTATTAAGGGTAGGAGTATACTGAAGTAGTTAAATCTTTTTTTAACTAGAAAAAGCTAGATGTACTTTCTGGTAGCCAATCACTCCTTCTTACTGTATCTGCCTCATCGATTCACCATCTGCTTCCAAACTCCATCCAACAACATGTTTTTCTTCTTTGATCACACCTCTTATTTTCTCACTTTTATTTAAATTCACATGAACCTACAAAAGTTAACACGTTCATGCTCTCAGTACCTCACACACAATTATATTCTCTGGGCCATTCACTGTCAATTAATGATGGCCATGAAGTAAGTCCCTCAAGGAATACAGTATGTGGACAACTTGATGTTGATGACATTGGAGGGTGAGGAAAAATAGGTTTGTATGGAGTCATAGCCACAGCTACAAATAGCATCTCTTATGGCAGGATCCTGACATATTCTTTGACTGTCTGCCTCCCTTCTCAAAGACAGAATGTGGGTTTTCCCCACTGTCCTCTTTCCCTCTGCTATCTTGGTGAGAAATGCCCTTCTCCCCAAAGAGTCAGAATGTGAGTGTCAGAATGTGAGTGTCCTCGCACATTCCCTGCTTCAGTGAAACTATCTGTCACCCATATTTGCCAAATTTGTGGACTCAGATAATTTCCATTTTATGCTCTGTAATCTATTAGTTTGCCTTTGAGGTTTCATAAAGCTTAGCAGGTGCAACACATAGGGATTCAATGATGCATGAATGATGGTAGGTAATAAGTGCTATTGTCACAGTGCTACATTTCTAGATGGCAGTTCCCAGAAAGGACCTATAAAAGCACCTACAGGTAGACTCTGTGTGTAACTCCCAGCCAGTTCATGATGGCAATAATTGAAAGAATATGCTAACTGTGTTCAGAAGTCTACTTTATGAATTCTTTAGATAAAAACTTGGACATTTATTCCATAGATGCCAGTAAAGCAAAATACTGATTTGGTCTTTATCAAATTGATTTAGACAATACACTCTGCAAACCTTCAGAATTAAGACTAAATGTGTCCTTAATTTTCAAAAGTATCTTTTATAATACATGCTCTTACAAGGATCATTTCAATTAAAGATTCAAAACATTGCCATCTAGACACTGGTTAACAAAGCAGCAAGAAGAAATGGAGGCAAGTAAATAAATAGTTGAAAACAAAAATTTTACAAGCACCTATGACTTAAATATGCTTATATTCAAGTCATTAAGTTCACAGCCAGTTCTAGTTTTAAGTTACTTCACCAATAAAGACTGCAATATCTGCATATATTTCTGTTTTGTTCCATTATCAAATTATTTTAAACAAAGTATAGTCTAGAGAAATGAAACATATTTTACATGAATCTATTTTTAATGTTAAAGAAATATTACTGTCCCTACTATATTATTATCACACCTTGTATTCTAAAAGTTATAAAATTTAAAAAATGAGGTCTTTTAATTAATGATCATTTATTTTAGTTTTCTCTTCTGTATTGGTTATGTGCAAACATAAAATTTTAAAAATTTGGCCCAGATTAAGTGCCTCCCCAAATCAACTACTGTGCAGTATATGTGGAACTAGTTGCTGTTTTGCAAGATTCAATTTACCCAAATAAGAATCTTAAAATAGTCAATAATATAAAACATTAGAAAAAATAATTCCATAGAGGAAGAAATAGAATAACCCAAATGGTAATAGACTTCACTTAAACAAAACTTTAATTATTATAAGACATTTCGACTTTATAAAAGGCATGTCTCCCTTTGTTGAACATATAGATTTTAGACTCTTCTTAATATTAGTTGAAATTGTAAATAAATTCCATGAATAAAACAAAAAGTAATGTGACATGATATTTTATGTATAAACCACCCATATTCTCTTCTATCCTCCATTAAAATAAGAACCCCAGGCGTGCACTACTCTCTCCTATCTGAATCATTAAACTTTCATTCTGTAAATAACATCCCTTAACCACATTAAGGAAAGATTGGAGGCGCGCCTGGGTGGCTCGGTCCATTAAGTGCCCTACTCTTGATTTCCGCTCAGGTCTTGATTTTGGTTCGTGGGTTCGAGCCCCACGTTGGGCTCTGTGCAGAGAGTACAGGGCCTACCTCGGAGTCTCTCTCTCTTCCTCTCTCTCTCTGCTCCTCCCCTGCTCATGCTCTCTCTCTTTGTTAAAAGAAATAAACTGAAAAGCAAATTTAAAAAAAAGCAAAGATTGGAGAGAATCTTTCAGAAAATAGCTATTGAATCTACTAGTCTACCTGCCACAAGACTTTCTTCTTAAATTCTAAATCGGTGGTATTTAAGTATGCCAAATTTTAAGTAATTCCAATGAGAAGCAAGTTTCCTTGAAAACTAAAATGAGGAATGATTGCTTTGAATATAATTTGTGTTACACCCTGCTTTTGCAAACTGAATCTTCCATGCAACATGAGCATGCAAAATTGTGGCATTGGACTACTCTGACTGGCTGGGGAAGGGGCAAGGCTGCCCCAAACTCTTGTTGCATCTTCCCCTCTGCCCTCTAGCACCACCTCAAAGGCAATCCTGGGGTCCTGAGGAATATAATTACAAAACTACCAATTTAAAACATTTTGACATATTCTATTATTGCTTATATTGTACCTATTCCTCTCCCGATTCAATGCTTGGCCACTCTACTCCCTAAAGCTACCCATAAATATGTACAGTTACCTTAAGAGGAATGTAGTAATAGGGCATTATCACATGGCTACTTTAAATAAGGACATAGTTGGAAAACTTGCAAATTAAGATCTCCATCATTTTTCAATTAAAATATCCTATGCGTCTTTTATAGTGCAAACCGTTCTTAGATCATCCCACAGAGCTGGAGGTATTAGACTTAATTTATAACATACTTTCAGATAACCACATTTTTTTTCAACTATACACCTGCTATACTTATATCATCAGTAGACTAAGTTAAATATAAGAGATTTTGATTACTTTATCAACTTTCTTTTTGGAAGAGTATTTGAAACTGAACTTAGAGAAATCCACTGGGAACAATTTCACAAGACTTCTTTTCCATTTCAATTATTCTACCCTTTCAGGCTATTATGTAAAGGTTTTATATAGCAAAAAAAAGCTTGTTTTAAAAGTTCCTTTTTTTTCTCTATACTTAGGCAATAAATGTAAGTTACATTAATACCGTCCATTTAATATATTTTTATTTCTATACTAGCTAATGGTAAGAAAGATCTGAATAAAGTCTTAAATTTGGAGTTTGGTAATTATTATAGATTCTTTTTTTGGCTGGCATTTTATGAGAAACACTGTTTACCAACACCATATTGCTTAGTTCTTTCCAAATTACTTTTTGCCTGGAGAGAAAACCTGGATCTACTGGAATTATTTCCACTTAAATTATGTGCAGAGAAAATCATTTCTCATTTTGTTTTTCAAGGAAACGTGTTTCTCATTGGAATTACTTAAAATTTGGTGAAATTAGAAAATAGAATTTTGTGCAAAACTTTGTATTCCAAAATTCCTGCTTACTCATTTCCCTTTTTTATCTCTTCATATCTTATAGGAATTTCTCTAGACTGTATGTAGGTGAAAGATACTGTCTCTTTCATTGTAAGACCGAGTACGATTAACCTGTACACCCCTCCCCCCCAGCCAAGAGTTTGGGTTGCCTTTTTCCTTTCTGTTTTAAAACTATTTATTTATTTATTGTGTGTGTGTGTGTGTGTGTGTGTGTGTGTGAGAGAGAGAGAGAGAGAGAGAGAGAGAGAGAGAGACAGAGACATCAAGCAGGGGAGGGGCAGAGAGAGAGGGAGACAGAAAATCCCAAGCACACTCCACACCAGCAGCACAGCCCCACCAGGACTCAAACCCATGAACCATGAGTTCATGATCTAAGATGAAATTAAGAGGGCCACTTAACTGCCTGAGTCACCCAGGCACCCAACGTTTTTTTCTTTCTTTATAGAAGTAGTTTTACTTATGATACTTGTTTATTGATGAAAGACATGTCAAAATAAGTACTTCAAAATTCTGTAACGTTTTAAAATTCATTTTAATTTAATTCTTACCAGAAGTACCTACACACATTTTTTTAAGTCCTGGAGACAACCCTCAGTATTTTAGGATTCTACAGTACCTTAGCAAACCCTCCAGCCCTCCTCCTTGTAGCCCACCTCCCTAATATGGGTAGTGGAGTTAGTGGGTGTGGGTAGGGTTTGCAGGACTCTGGTTGGGAGTCACTACATTTGTGTATAAACACATGTTTCAGAGAAGAAGGGTGGGATGTTAAGGGAAGACATTTATTCCGTAAATGTTACTTTTTATATATAGTGTCCCCACACCAGTATCTGGCATACAACTGATGAACCATTTGCAAAGTTATTTCTACATTGGTCTAAAGAGTAGAATTATCTGGCAATAATCATTAAAACTGCTGAGCTGTTACATGCTAAAAATGAATGTCAAATCTAGGAAGTTGAAACTTTAATCCATTTTCATATACTCTTAAAATTTTTAATAAAATTCAAACTCTGTAGACTTATCATATAATCACTTTGGGAATTAAAAATATCACAATCTTGCCTGACGAATCATCTTAATGGTCAGTGAAATTTGTATGCTATCTGTGATCTTACTTAGTGGATATGTCTCAATTTCTGCTTTATTACATTCCATTACCATGTTTTATTCATCTGCCTATTCCTCTCCTGCTCAAAATTTTCAACTAAGAACAGAAAATGCTGTAACTTTTATGAAGGCTAACTCTCCCTCCTACCCAGTAAGCAAGACTACGAGTCTCATTATGTTCTCGACAGACATATTTTTATCCATAATGAGCTAAGACAATATGTACCCTAAATTTACCTTGGCTTCTGTAATTGATCAATTAGGAAGCATAAAGTATAGTCACTATGTTCTTATTTTCCCCTGACCTGTTTATGAGTAATCTTAAGCTTCTTTCATTTCAGTAGTCAAATTTAATGATCCCTGGTAAATCTGAAGATAGTCTGAGATGAATAGTCTAGATGAAAAGAGAGCAAGGTGTTTCTGATTAAATTTAGTTGTTCCTACAAGCATATCAGCCAGCATATTATGTAAGTACCATTGGACAAGTGCAAACCTTTCTAATAATATTGGACACAGAATGATTAAATAGTAAAATCTCACACTACAGTATTGAACAAGAATTTTCATGATGCCTATATTTCTGGATAATTATAGCTATGTTTTCCACTTTGGTATTCAAGCAGAAAGAATCTACTTTAAAAGAAAATTTAAGTATCCCTCCTGTCATTCCAGGGTGTGGAAGAATATACTACAGCAGAGGGAACATGGCTGCCAAGGCAGCAGAAGACACTGATGATACCAGAAAATGCATTCACCGTAAAAAAAAAAAAAAAAATGTGCATATTCTGTAACTGAGAGCCAGGATTGCCCAGGTGATAAAGGCTTAATTGTTCTTTGAGCAAGAAGTAGACACAGAAGCAGTGAAGGCAAAGAGAAATATCAGTATGTGACACACTGCAGAGGATCCAGAGTGTTTTGGGTATACCGTAATGTATGATGATGGCATCAGTCATTAGACTGTGGAAACATAACAATAAACAGGTAATAACATCGCAAGATCATGGGTGCTAAGGTATGGAGAATGTTCCACGGGTTACCAAAAAAAGCTTTCTGACCCTGACAGGCCAGGCAAGTCTTTCTAGAATAAATGATATCTGAAGTAAATTCTAGAACTTCCCTAGTCAGAGTGTAATCCACCAGAGCACTGTCACCATTTAGAAACAGTTGTTAGAGATACAGAATCTTGTGTCCCAGCCTGAACCCACTGAAACAAATTTGTATGTTAACCAGATCTCCAGGTGATCTGTATGCACATTAAAGCTTAAAAAGCATTGTTCTGGAAGATAACTTGTAAGTAACTAAATGAATAGGCAGAAAGACAGCCTTCCAGACAGAGGGAGCAATGTGGGCGAGGGGCTTGAGGTAGAGACAGCTGCCTTGTTCTGGGAAATGTAGGTACACACTGGTTAGGGTGGGCAAAGGCAGTTTAATGGGAGAGGTTGCTGGGAATGAGGCAGAAGTGTGCATAGGTTGGAGAATGATAGATATGCTATTTAAAGGAATTGGACTTTCTACAAGATAACAATCAAGAGGATCATTTTTATATTTTAGTAAGATCCCTTTAGCTGATATAAGGAGACATTTTTGTTGGAGAGCAAGTAGTAAGGAAGCGGAAAGACAAATTAGGAGTCTATTGTGGTAGTTAAAGGGGAAAAGGATGGTGACTTAAACTGGGTAAGGGCAATGGGCTGGAAAGAAGTACACACTTATATAAGGAATTTTAATGAAAAACTTAACAGACTCAGTGATTAATTGAACACTGGAGATAGACAGGCTGTGAGTAAGGGTGAAGGAGAAATCCTAGAAACTCAGATTTCTGGCATGGGCATTTGGGTGGTTGATGAAACCAATCCCTGGAAAGAAAAATTGAATTTGGATGGAAAAGGTAAGCAACTTGTTCAACGCATTGAGTTTGAAATAATCTGTAGGACATACGAGTGATGAGAGCTAGTGGTGGCTGGATATAGAGGCCTAGAGCTATAAATCTGGAGGTTGTCAACAGAGTTGTTAACAAAGGATGAAGAGTGGATTGTATGAACCTAGGGGGAGCATAAAATTTCAAGGGCAAAAAAGAGGGCACAAGAAAGAATGTTGGGCAACAGGAAGAACAGCCTTAAGACATACCAGAAAGGATCAGGGTAGAAGAAAAAATAGCCTATTTTTATTTCCACGTCAAGAAAGAACTTACTAACTATGCCAAATGTAAAACCTTATTGCTAATATGACCTTCCTGGAAGCAGTTTCAAAAGAAGTGATGGGACAAAAGAGAGAGTAGAAAGTGAAAGGGATGTGAAGAAATAATATTTGTTCATATTATGCAAACATCATAACTGGGAAATTATGGAAATGATAATCATTAACCTGAAGACATTTTGCTGTAGGGTCAAGAACAGATGAAACCCATGGGATCTCCCGGCGTTCGTTCCAAACTCGGAAGATCCAGACTGTGCTGTGACGACATGGCATTTTCACTCCCTGGACCTCACTAAGCCTTTGTTTTGAATAATAAATATCTTTAACGTATTGATGTCATTGTCAAGCTGTGATACATTTATCTATAGAAATAATCTGAGCATGTTAACATTATTGTCTGGCAATTAAGCAAAATTCCAGGTAGATTAATGTTTAATTTAATGAGGCTAACATTTGAATTAAGAACTTGTGAGATTAATGACATTGAGAAATGTCTAGAGTAAAGAACACTGTCACAAACAGGCTGCCACACAAACATCAAAGTCAGCCTTAATAAAAGTGCAAGCCTTCGTAAAGGGGAATTAGATGGCTGGAGACTGGACGGTGACTAAGGATTGCTGAAAACTGTGCCTGTAAGAATTCGAAGCATTGTAGGTGGTGGGAAGGAAGAACTGCCCACTGACCAGGCAGGATGGTCATCAGATACCACATGCACTTCTTTCCCTTTACTGCATTGTCCCTGCCCCTGGCCCAGATGGCAGACCACCACCACCAATTCAGGCACAGGTCCAAGTTCTTCACCAAGTTCTTTATTTCAGGAGCAATAATTTATTAGGACAGGCATAATTATTCCTGTTCAACAAGGGCAGAAACTGAGCTTATGGAGGTCCAGCAACTCAGGCAAGTCACATGAGTAGCAGGTGTCCTTGCTGGGACTCACAGTAGAGACTGGCAGTTGCTGAGGCTCATGTCACAGCAGCAAGGCCCCCGCCTTCCAGGAACTCATTAGTACTTTTTAGGACTAGAGTTGGGGCTGTGTTTGAAATATAATGTTTAATATCCAAATGTCCTCTTTAAAAAAAAAAAAGAAATTATTTATTTTGAGAGACAGTAGAGAGAGATAGGGAGAGAGGGAATCCCAAGCAGGCCTCTGTGCTATCAGCACAGAGTCCGACGTGGGACTTGAACCCACCAACCACGAGATCATGACCTGAGCCGAAATCAAGGGACGGATGCTTAACCAACTGAGTCACCTAGGTGCCCCTCTTCCTCTTTCTCAGGACTAGACTATGTCTGTCCGAGTAACATTTGTATCAAGATAACTTCTTAAAATTACCTCATACGCAATTCTAAATCAGCAGTCTGAGCACATTTTGCCAATCATTTTTCCAATCATACAATCTCATTCTTTGTAACATTTTGCTTGTACTTTCCACTCATATTATGCCCATTTGCTCATTTCACCTAGCTTTGTCTTCTTTGCCATACTATATTCTTCTCTCCTTCAAAATTATTCTTAATTTTTCCAGATTACCTCTCTGTACAGGTTTCGTTTTCCCCAAATATTTAATGTTTACTCATACTTGGTTTTACAGACATAAGGTACAGTTTATTTTATATGTGTGTCTAGTTTCACAGGTGTTGTTTAATGTTAATAATTCTGTATACTTACTATTTTGTGCTTCTAAGTTTACAAAGTGCGGGCACTATATCAATTAATTCTTCTTTTTTCTCTATATATAATATCCCTCATTGTATTATCAATTCTATCATGTTCTTTGTGAACTGAATAAATGTGGGATCTGCTAACACTGGGGGTTTTATAGATGGTTGTCTAATAGGTGGTTCACACTCATGTTCAATCACATTCCCTCTCCTACAAGAGAGTTTCAGACAGGTGTGAAGCCTGAGGAAGCTGAGGGATGCTTTTGGGAACCAGACTGCATCCAGTCAAAAGTAAATCTAACCCTAGTGAGCAGACAGCATATAGCGAGAGTATCTAAAACAGAGTAGGAGGTCATACGTGCGATGGGAAACAGCAAGTCCCCGGGAAAATGGTTCCACATCACATATCTGTATAGGAGGTATCATCTATATCCTGTGAGAATGTTGGGGCCCTGGAAGAGTTAAACCTCAGACGGTAGCATACTGTGTTACCTACATTTCCTGCCGTATGTAACATTTCCTTTAGTTTCTATAACTTTGGTATTAATGACATTCTATTTCATCTGTGTCTTTACACTTCTTTAGCCTGCTGCATTACTTCCCCCCTGAAAACCACAGACTCCTAAACCTTCTCATCTTCCCTCTTTCAGTTATCAGCCAAAAAACAGGAAATCATACTTGATTTCCCTTTACCCTCAAACTCTACATTCATTCTATCAAGTCAGATAAGTTCCCCTTAAAATTTAAATGGACTCTGTCCACTTCCCCTTATCTCCATTGCTACCACCCAAATTGAAAATCCCCTTTTCATTTCTCACCTGAATATTGAATACTTTTCTTAGATGATCCTCACTGGTCTCACTGCTTCTACTCCTGCCCTTCTAAAGTCAGTTCTCTTTATAGTTGCCAAAAATAATTATTAATTCATTAATTCATTCAGTATCAATGCAGAGCTCAATCTCACGACCCTGATGTAGGGCTTGAAATCATGACCCTGGGATCATGACCTGAGCTGAAATCAAGAGTCTAACATCCAACCGACTGAGCCACCAAAGTAATCTTTTAAAAACACAGACAGTCAGATTACTCCTTCCTTGTGTAAAATCTCCAAAGACTTCTCATGACATTGAAAGCAAAGCACTGGTCTGGTATGTCCCGGGCCCCGCCCACCTCTCCAACCTCAATGACAGAGTGTCCCTGACTTGTTCATACTCCATATTCCTCTGGCCAGTGTTGTCTTTTTCTGTAATATACTAAGTTTATTCCTGCATTAGGGCCTCAGTTTTGCCTTTCTCCACAGGAACTTACTTTGTGTGATTTATACTCTCCCCTTATTCAAGTATTTACTGTACCCTCAAGTCTTTAGAGAAGTGGGCCCTCTGACTATCCTGGCTAAAATAGTAACCCCATTTCCATTCACATACACACACACACATTCACACACTTTTATCAGTTTTTCCCTCTTTTGGGTTTACTTCATGGCACTTTTCACTACCTAACATTATTATCCTTTTAAAGTCTTTGTTGATCAGCATCTTTTCCACCAGGTAAAAGCTCCCTAAGGGTGGGGATCTGGTCTATCTTAATCTTCCCTCTATCCCCAGTGTTTAGCATGATGGCATGTGCTCAGTAAATGTTGGTTGCAGAAACTGTTATTATTCCTAACCATCTTTTCAGGATTTGAAAAAAGGCCTGATAAAGGAAGAATCTGAAAAAGGAAGGTCTGGCAGGGATGACTTTCTAAGAGTCAGCATGACAGGTTGCAGAGGCAGGATGTGATTTGGAGTTAGACTTGGACCTAGACTAGCTGGAATAGCAAGTCTGTCCAGAACTGGCTCACTGTGTGTTCTTGGGCACTTACCTCTCTAAACTTGTGTATGGTTTTTGTTTTTGCTCTCGACTTGTAAATAGCAATAATGATACTTACTTTTCACAGTTTTTGTAAAGATCAAATAGAGGTTCTATGAAAACTCTAGCATTCCGTCTACCACCGCAATTGGTTAATCCTTATAGGGCTGTAGCCAGTCAGGGGCAATACTATGGTCAGGACATTGACCTTATTATGAGTTAAAGTGACAAGTATTAATTCAATAAAACAAAATGTTTGGATTTCAGCAAATGTTCATCCTTATGTTAGGAAGACCATACATTAGTATTTGGAAAACTATTCGGAATATTTAATATTTACTGTACCAAGGCTTTGTTAAACCTTACATTTTAGAAAATTACACAAATCTTGAGCAGAGTAGACTAGTTTCCCATCGGATCAGAAACACCCATTGACAACTGTAAATAGTTTCTCAATTTGCTATTCTCCATGGTTTAAGGCACATTTTAAAATTGTAATTATTCTACCCTAAACTATTAAAAGGACTGATAAACTAATCAAAGAAATTCCAAATCCTTCCAGATAGGATTTAATCTCCCCGCCCCCAACTAAAGAAGCCAAACTTATTACTCTACAAATAGATTTCATTTTATATGACTCTAACTGAATATATAATATCTATTAAGTACATTTACATTTATATGAAGATTTTACTGTGTTCAGTAAAATGTGCATTTCTAATCTTACTAGAGTCTCCTCCTAATTAAAGAGCATATAGCTGGTAGATTTAAAGAACTAAAAAAATGTTTTAAATTGTTTTAAAATATAATTTTTAAATAATAAAACCTTCCCATGCTTTCAGGGAAGAGTTTGTAACCTACTGTGTTTATCTTATTCCTAGGAACAGAAAGTGAAAGTGTAGACCTTCTATTTCTAAATAATCTCATATAGAAATATAATATCCATTAAGGTAACTTCAAAATTAAATTTCAAACCTTTATTACAAAAACAATAATGGGTATTGTTCATTAAAAAAAGTGCCATTCTGTTAGGAAATCTCAGTTGAAGTCATAAGCATGGCCTGTGATTTAGAGCAGGAGTGATTAAGAGCTGGAACGGGTGATAGCTTTTTCAAAAGAACTCTTTAATCATGATGACTGAAACTATTCGAAATTTATGCAAAGGCCTCAGGAATATTATGCTTCCAACCATAGAGATTCTTTATTTGTGAGCAGTGACTATATATAAATATAAATATAAATTATAAATATACGTATAAACATAAATATAAATATAAAATTTTTTTTTGAGAAAGGGGGGGTGGATGAGCAGAGGAAGGGGCAGAAAGAGGATAAGAGAGAATCTTAAGCAGGTACCAAGCTCAGTGTAGAACCCAATGCAGGGCTCAATCTCATCATGAGATCATGACCTGAGCTGAAATCAAGAGTCGGTCGCTTAACTGACTGAGCCACCCAGGTGCCCCAGTTGTTAATATATTAAATGAAGAGACATTGAGGAATATGAAATAAACACCTCCTTCACTTACTCATTCATTCTCTCAGTCATTTAACACATTTGCTGAGTTCCAACTGTGTAGTAATCATGGTTCTGAAGGCTGGGATACAGCAGTAAAGAAAGAAGAATGCAGTACGTGTAAATAGATGTTCCGACTCAAGTGTAAAGTACATGTTTAACCCAAGGTGAATAATGCAAGATATACAAATATATCTCTCAGAACAAAAAATATTTTGCATATTTAACCTGTTTTGGGGGAATAAATCTTTTTTTAATTAAAAAAATTTTAATGTTTTATTTTATTTTTGAGAGACAGAGAGAGATAGAGCATGAGTGTGGGAGGAGCAGAGAGAGAGGGAGACACAGAATCCGAAGCAGGCTCCAGGCTCTGAGCTGTCAGCACAAAGCCCGACGCGGGGCTTGAACCCACAAACGATGAGATCATGACCTGAGCTAAAGTCGGACGATTAACCGACTGAGCCACCCAGGTACCCCTAAATCTTTTTTTAAAATTTTTAATTCTTTTTTTAAAGTTTATTTTGAGAGAGAGTGAATAAATGCAGGCAGGGGAGTGACAGAGAGAGGGAGAGAGAAAGAATCCCAAACAGGCTCCCCACTGTCAGTGCAGAGCCTGAGGCAGGGCTCAAACTCACCAACCATAAGATCATGACTTGAGATGAAACCAAGAGTTGGATGCTTAGCTGACTGAGCGACCCAGGTGCCCCTATGGGGAATAAATCTTAAGAGGAATTAACAAAAGGCCAAAGTACTCAGCCAACCAATTTGATTGAAAAATTGGCCAATCTGGTTATATTACATCATATAAATTGAATTGTAGATAAACTGAAAGCTATTTTCTTGTTTTGTTTTGTTTTTTTTGTTTGTTGTTTCTCTCTTTTGGTTGTAATGGGCGATGCAGCACCTTAGAATTAACCAGACCAGCTTATATTGTGTTTGACTTTTCAAGCTTCAAATTCTAGAGCCCTAATAATTAGTGCAGCTCTATTAACTTGTGATAAATGATAATATTTTATTTGGTTCCAAAAAAATCTTTACTCCATTACGCTTAACAGGATTTTTCAATGTGCACTTTCACTATTCTTCCAAAAGCATGAAACTGCCATATCAATTGTCTGGAACTGTTAAATCACTTTGAGAAAGTCTTTGATCACATTTGTTGCTAAAAATTACAGACTCTCCAATGAAGCAAAATGTGAAACGAAATGCTACCTTAATCCAGGAGAAAAGAGAATTAAAGGAAAACTAACTAACTAAGGAAATTATTTTTCTGTCTGTGGGTCAGTTGGGGTCCTAGCTAACTCAAGAACAGATAAAGATATCTGTTTTCCAAATAACACTATCCAAATAACACTAGAATCCAAATAACACTAGATATTGAAATCTCCATTTTGTCTATAAATTTGCAGCTAAAAACAGAAGGAGGTTGGATGGAATACACAATGATCTCTGTACCATTGAACAGTTTTGTAGACTTGCTTCTCCTGGAGATTACAAAATAAACTGTTCTTCTGTTATAGATGAATGAACCAGACACTTCAATGAGCTGAGTTGTGATTTTGGTATGTGGTACACCTGGGACCTAACAGGGATAGCTAGTGAGCATGGCTGTCTATGAAGTGGAAAACGCTATTTGTGAGTGAAGCAATATGGGCTCTGAAGGGCAATATTGAAGCTGAAGAAGGAAAAAAAAAACAGCTGTATTATAATACAATGGCACATTAGAGATGGATAAATGGTACAAGTCATCTGGTCCAATGGGGGAATGAGAAGGACTTATTACATACTAGGTGGCACAGTTTGGACAGAAATGCTAGACTCTGGTTCTTAGGCCAATATTTTTGGCACAGACCTGTACCTTCATTCTAGAACTTATTCATAAATTTATTTTCTAGATACAGTTCTAACATATTTTCAAAGATTACACTGAAGCACATAGTATCAATTAAATAAAAAAATATTTGATTCCTAAAATATAAAATTAAAAAAATAATAAGAGAGTTTTTTATGCAAACCATGCCTATTCCCCCAACAAAATTCTCAGTATCATAGGAAGAAAACCACTTGGCTGGGATAAAGCAATTAAGAATGTATACTATCGATTTATGGTGAAAAATATCATAAGAATACATGCATAAGAATATGGCTGTTTAGTATTGAAATAGTGTGAGAAAAATAATATTTTCAACAGCACTAAAAACTCATCGAACTTATGTCAAAAAATGAACCAGGCTCAGAAGTCTCTAAGTGACAAGATTCATATGAATAGCAGAAGTGCTCTTGAGAAGTAAATGTTAAAACTGTGGGAATAGCCCTGAGAGTTTTCATTTACAATTACAGCTTTTCTAGAGAAGAGCATTTTTTTCCTATACCTTTGTCATCTCATAAATCTGCTTATTACCATGTGTGTTATAGTTTGTAGAGCAAATTTGTCCTAAATGGTCTAAATGGTGTGTGATGAGATTTCTAGCCAAAGGAGAATGTTTCAGCCAAAGTTCAGCCTCAGCCTGGTTTATTTGTATGCATACCAGAACCCTGGTTATCTCCAATAATTATAGCCCACCCCACTTCTTTCTCTTCCTCCTCTAAAGCCTTATTCTGATCCCAGTGTTGTGAAATGCGTGGAAGTTTGTGTCCTGAATTTATATTCCCTATCGTATTTCATAGTGATAGGTGCTGTAATTCATGTAGTTCAAAAAACATTAATTGAGTGTAAAAGCTTTGTATTAAGAGATATGAGATTCTAGATGATTTTAAAAATCAGATGGTTATTAGAGCCAAAAACGTCTTCCGGTTCTTTGTTCAGACTTCGTATTTAAAAACATAAAGAAAGTGAGAATCTGCCTAAGATTTTTGTACTTGTTGGTGGAGCTAAGATGGAAAGTGAAGTACCTTAAATTCTCATCTACTTTGCTTTGTATTATATACCTCAGTAGGCCAGAATCCCTGAACTTCCGAAGCTTACTATTTTATAAGAAGGATAAATAGACAATTTTATACTTGGCTCAGAGAAAAGCAGAGATACAAGATGCTATGGGGTTCAAAATATGAATGTTGGAGACAAAGAAAAATCAAAACAAACAGACAACAAACAAAGAAGAACAATGTGGATTTTATTACTATAAAGGTGTGGCCCCTCTAGTCTTTGCTATCTGCACACATGAAATGCATTTGCTATAAAGTTACTAGTTTCACTAAGACTGCTACTCTTCTTGCTGAAGGCTGTGCAATTGTTGCTACAGAAGCCAAAGAGTGAGTCAAAGGTGGGTGGTGTTCCCAGAGGGAATCAACAACATGAGGCTTAGATATCATGTTAAACCTTTTCATATATCTGAAGCCAAATTTAATCCTCTCAAGGATCCTGTGAAGTACCTACCAGATATTTTCTTTAAAAACTTATAAACAAACAGGTGAGGAAATGTTACCACAATATGACTAATTTGCCTATCTAGTGACAAAATTTGTGGGGAAGAATGTGAACTTACACTCTGACCTTACTGTTCAAAATTCTATGCCCTTTCTCAATTAAACCGAGGGGGGGGGGGGAAGTCTATGCCCTTTCCACAATGTCATCTTGTCATTCAAGCCTACTTAAAATTATTCAAAAATTTTCTTTACATGGAAATAAGCTGTGTGTGAGCCCTGCAGAAATTCAGCTTCTACACAGGCTGGTTGCCTGCAGGCACTGTAGGAGGGACACTGAATATGAGTGTTGGAAGATGCAGGCTTGAATCTTTCCTTTGTTTCTAAGTAGCCTGTAACCTTGGACCTGCTCCTTAACCATCATGAGTCTCCGTTCCCTCGTGTACAAAATGATGAGTATGGTATCTCCCCAACATCTTCCACAGAGTTTTTAAGAGGATCAATGCAGAAAGCACTCAATAAATCTTTTCTCCATGGATGTTCTTACTCTCACATTTGCCCTCAGACACAAGTTAGTTGTACTGTCAAGATTTATAGTATTCTTTTTATAAATCTAAATTGCTGTACAAATATAAGGGATTCTATTATGTGTAAGGCTGCAATGCAGGGCTTTGCTGCTGGCAAATCTGTCCTTCTATTTGTTCTTCGGTATGATCCATAGAAAGGTTCAGTGAGAGTAATTATTATTTTTATTCACTGTAAAGACAGTTTCACTTTTCAAATGTATTAACAACACTTTGTGACGTGATGAGGTTCACAATATCCTGAGTTAATTTTATGAACTTGGAAGCATCTTTAATAGGTGGCTATATTTATTTACTTTTGTTTTTAAGGAAGCTCTACACCCAGTGTGGGGCTTCAACTCACGACCCTGAGATCAAGCTTCTATACCAGCCAGGTGCGCCTGTATTTATTCTTGTGAAACTGAATAAGGGTCAAAATAATTTTAAAATTCATGCTTTATCTTAAAATTTTAGGAATAGAAACACATTGTGGCACACTAGTGCAAATTTTATTTTTTTTAAATTATGTTTTTAAAATAAATATGTAACACATGTGGGGACTGCATTCATTGGACAGGAAATACATAATGAAGCAAGACTTGGAAAAAATGACAGCATACACTCATTGAGTAGTAGGACATGAATTACAAATAGAACAAAGTGAATTCATCATGTCGTTTTCTTTTCAATGGTTACTTATTCTGTCATCTGTTAGTATTGATCATAAATTGTGTCACTTCCAAGAAAGGTTCTATATAAATCCAGAGGAACAAACAACACATTCCCAAAGAAGGTCTGTTTTAGTCCACTGAGTCATTATCGAAGTCACTTTTCTTTGACCATCGTATGAAAAGTTGTCCATGGGAGAAAAAAAAAAATCATTGACTTACTTGTGCATTTATTGGCCCAACTTTGCATATATTAGCCCTATTCTTCTATGTCTAACTAAATTCCTCCCCCTCTCTGGAGTCTGGCCACCCAAGTCCATAGTCATCTCTTTCTTTTGGGAGCTCTTCAGGTCTGGTTGTCTAAAGTAGGCAGTAGGCAATCAGCATAGAGTAACCTGCACTGTTTTGTATCTAAGTATAAATTCTGACTCTACATTTGGATGCGAGACTCTTACATCTGATGTTTCTCTGCAACCTTTGCCTCAACGTGGCATCTGCTTTGTTAGATGACCATACAAATCCCTGATAAGATTTGTGAAGAACTGATATTTAAGAAACATTTCCGATATTTTAACTCCTGTTTCCTCAAGCAGACTAATTCCCTTAAAGGCGGGAGAGATGTTTGGTTTCTCTAATGTCTTTGGGTTTAGTACAATGATAGGCCAGAGGGGCATGAAGAAAATGCTCAGTGGATCTCTCCACAGCTGTCGTGACTCTCACATTTACCCTCACACTCAATCTTGTTCTACTCCCAAGAATCATAAAATGCCATCAGCACCTGGCTCCCCTCACTCCTTGTGATGTGCTATGTCTTAGTTGGAATAACCAGAGAAGTTCATAAATCACCAACGCAAAGAATTGGTGAGGTCTTCCGAGGCTAGCCTCTCTCTGGTGGTGTTAGAGAGTCATTAACTCTGGAATTACAAAACTTCAAATCCTCAAAAGGCAAAGGGAAAACTCTGACCCTGGGGCTGATTCTAATATGCACTGCAAAAACTCTCATTTCTCTCTTGAAATGTGAGAGAGGAAAACAACACAGGGTGCCTAACATACTTTTCTTGGGCTTTTAAGTAATTACTTGTGGAGGGCTGGATATGCAAGACCTATTTTCATCCTATTTCCTAGCAACATAAATTTGAACAAGAAGCCCAAAATGGGCTAATCAGGCTGGTTCTAACTGAACCCTTGGTTCCGTTTCTGAGTTGTTGGAAGTTGTGTTCTAATTTAGTTCTAGCTTTCTGGTAAGACTGTCCTGGGAGGTCCTGGGACTGCCCCACAGAGCACTGGTCTTCCAAAAGAGCTCTGCAACCAAAGGGCTCATTGGCCAAGTTAGTGTGGGGGAATCCTATAATTAATGGCCCTTCCTGAAGATTCATAATGAATATTAGTACATTAACATGCAGATTTAACTTTGTGCAAAAAAAGAAAATGCTTTCCTTTTATGATCTCATGTATTTCTTCTAGTATTAGCCTTCTAAAGGTAAGATTTTATAAAATGCTGTTTTAATACATATAACATACCTTTTTACTGTGATACATAGAGAGAGACATTTCTTAGATTCTAAAAACAGATCTTACCCTCATCTGAGCCTTATATTCAGCTACTAATTGCTTTAATAATTTAGGAGACTTGGACAGATTGGGAATGACTCAAATTTATATTCACCCAAAGGAAATATGGATTAAGAAGATTGCTTTCTTATGGGCCATTTCTCCAGAGATAGTTGCCTGAATTAAGGAATAAAATGTCAGGTCAAACTAATTTCTTATTACAATCTAGCAATCTAAATGGCAGCCATTGAGGTAAGTCCAGAGGGAGTTACATTTACAAGGGAACAGGTTTATTGACTACTTAAAATCAATCCTTCTTCACATCTCTTCAACAGTTAAAGAATAATTTTTCCTGGGTTAAAGAGGTCATTCTCTTTTAAAGAAATTTTGACCCTCGATATAGCTAGCTTTGCAGAGGGATGTAAAAGTTGGTTACACAGACACACAGACACACAGATACACACACACACATACTACAATGATATTTGTCCCAATGATCTATCTATGTAACTACCTACTTCTCTTAGCAAGAACAGTAAAATTTGATAAGAAACATCTAAATATATACATATCATTTCCCCTTCCATAACATAGCTGTATTAGACAAATATCTAATTCTCTTTTGCATTTCCTTACTAGAAGTAAAAGCTACTTAAGTACGCCACTAAAAATCTTTAATATACAGACACGTACCTGCCAATAATACCTACTTTAGGTAGAATAAAGACAAACATTATTTGATACTAAAAAAAGAAGGAAAAGTAAGTTGAAGAGAAAAAATGTCAAGTAGAAAAAATGCATTGAAACTTAACATAAAAATAAAATTGGGAAACAATTCAATTTTTTAAATGAGCTTAAGAAATGACTGGCAAATCCATTCTTTATATTTTAAGATGCAGTAAAGTGTGGAAATTACTTATGCTTTTATGTCATGCAGCAATGTATGAAGTAAAACATTAAGTACCTCCTGCAAATATCTAAGTTTATTTTAATCTTGTATGAATTTAAGAACAATAGATATTGGGGACCATGAATGTAGTCTAGACACCAGTAAAATACCACAAAATCTTGTCCTTCAGGATAGTATAACTATTAAGCAATATTTTGACATAAATATTCTACTGATTCAACAATTTTTAAA
Source organism: Leopardus geoffroyi (assembly GCF_018350155.1). Taxonomy (NCBI): domain Eukaryota; kingdom Metazoa; phylum Chordata; class Mammalia; order Carnivora; family Felidae; genus Leopardus; species Leopardus geoffroyi. The sequence goes on from NC_059326.1 coordinate 147,203,159, forward strand.
TTAGACAGAAAGTTTAAGTATAGATTATTTGCCTGCACATTGTTCCACATAGCCTGTAATAAGATGCTTAATATAAATGTAAAAAATTTATTTGGCTACTTAGACTGTACTCAAATTTGACTCTGAAGAGAGGCGTTATGAAAAAAAAAAAAACAGCTGGGTGTCAAGGTTCCTATTAACCTGTCTTATTAGGCCTTTTCTCTTTATATTATACTGTGGACCTAATCACTAACTGACATAAGCAAAATGGCAAATCATCCCATTGTCAACAACAACGAAAAAACCTTGAACAATTATTTCAATATATAAATCACTTGCAAGATTACAGTTCAAATGATACAATAGCACTCCTCAATTTAAACCACATCTTTCTGTAATGCTGAAAAGCAGATTAAATTTGAATAATTAATTTTAATGTTTTCATTTATATGTGGTTCATTAAAATTTTACTTGTTCTGAGCAATTAATGATGGACTATAACCCAATTTCCAGGATTTAGAGATTATTTCCACACAGATTAGCCTTGGTGTTTATACCAGGCAAACCTTCTTAGAGGCAATGCAAAATTTGTAACTATACTTCACTTCTAATTGGCCTGACTCAGGCATGCTATAACTAAGCAGACCCTTTATGGTATTCTATTCTCAAAGATATTGTAGCTATTTTGTGGAAAATATCTTTTGTTAATTAATTTTCAATCACTTCTAAAGTACAGTGCAGTCCTTTGACACTACTCCTAATAGCCTACTTAAAATTAAATATTATTTAGCATAGCCAAAAAAATGTTTTAATAAACTTTCCTTACCATCAGTATTTCATTTCCCATTTCCTTCTGTCCTGTAATACCTCTGGTTTTCAATCATTTATTCACTTATTTAAGGACTATGTGCTAAGATAGGTAGATAGAAAGAAAGATAGATAGATACAGAGATACAGAGATACAGAGATGGATAGATGGATGGATGATGGATAGATAGGTAGATAGAAAGATAGATAAATGATAGATAGATAGATAAATAATAGATAGATACGTAGCCCTGAGCCAGACACTCTTCAGGATATACATGTTTAAGTTCAGAACTTGGTCCCCTAAGAAGTTTACAGTATTGCAATGGTGCCATAATATAAAGCAACATGGTAAAACCTGGAGTAGGAAGAAAGGAGATTGAACAAGGAGTCAAAATCTCTTGGCTTTACTCGTGAATCTGCTACTTGTAGCTGTGAAATGCTCTAAGCTCCAAGTAGCAAAGAAACCCCATCAAGAATGACTTAAATACTCACTGAAATTTATTATTTCACACAACATGAAGACTTAACATGGATTAGCTCCAGGGTTGGTTAATTAAGGAGCTCATGAGTATCCCCAAAGACACAAGTCCTTCCCAATTCTTTTCACTCCACCGTCTTCAGAATATTGATTTTGTCCTTCCAAATAGCTTCCTTTAGTATCCTAAGATGGCTGCCACAATTACCTGCCACATCATATGCCAACACATCAACATTCAACATTATTCAGCAAAACCACATTTAACTAAAGAAAAGTTGTCTTTTACCTTATAACCAAAGACAAAAGACTGGGCTATTGCCACCATGAGTTTACTATATGTCCCCTGCACCCTTTGCCACTTCACTAAACTGGATTAATAAGATTTTCTCAAAGGAATTCTAACTGAGCAATGGCTTGTTAACTTAGACTAGTTGCTTGATAAAGATGAAATAAATTTTGTTCTATGAGAAGTCCTAATATCTTGCTATGCAAAGTGTTGTCCCTGGACCAGTAACACCGACATCACCTGAGAGCTGGTTAGAAATGAAGAATGTATGTCCTCACTTCAAGACATACTGACTCAGAATCTGCATTTTAACAAGATGCCTAGGTGACTCAAGTGCACATTAAATTTTGCAAGGCATTATTATTCTAATAAACCCTACAGATATTTTGAATCCAAATATTTCATCAGAATTATGCTATCATTGATATTTTCATAAGAAAGCATTTTCTGAAGCAAATTGCATTGAGCCAACTTAATTTTTAATAAATTTTATTTTCAGAGAAAATGTTTCCTTCTTTTTTTATTTTCTTCCCATTATTTTATTTGATCAATTCTTCTCTAAGTAAATTATGTAACACAGATTCAATTCACTCACCCTCTTTTCTTTTGTATATAAAATTATATTTAACTTGTGCCTACTATGCCTCTTTTTTTTGAGGGGGAAAAGACATTTCGACTAAGTTCAGTTTTCCTGGCTTAAATTTACCATCTTTAACTTTTGTTAAAAATATTTTATTTCCATTAATATTTAGTCAATACAAATTTTACTATTTTTGGTTTTAGCCACTGACAACTTTATTTTTGATTATTTCTAATTGATAATAATTATATTTTCATTTAATAATGAAAATAAGTTTCATTATTTAAAAAAGCCAACTCCAATACTGATCTTCAAACCAATTAAATAGCTGCAGCTATCTTACAGTAGCGGTGTCTACTAAGGTCTTAAATTTTAAAAAAAGGTCTTAACATTTAGGCTCAAAATGGCTCATGTAAGAACATCTTGCTTATCTCTGGTATCCTTTGAATTCAAGCTAGATTACATTAGTTTTTGTTTGTACAATGTGAAGACATTATCAGAGAGAAGAGTAAGTGTTTGTTAGTATAAGAGTATCTACAAATAAAAATTCTACTAGAATATAATTTCCTAAAGAGTAAGATCTATGCCTCATTCTTGTTTACCCCCCTACAAGAATCACAAGTGGTCAAAACATTTGTTGAAATAGAGAAGGAGATGTAATAAACATAACAATTCTCAAAAATATGCAATAAGAATTCAGGGAAGGGAAACTTGCTCCTATCTGGGTTATGAGAAGTTTTCATGCAATAGTTGGTATTCCTTCCGGAGGGTACAGCATAATCCAAATATGGAGATGGAAATGCCCAGAGCTTTTTCTGGGACACTGTCCATTTTGATTAAGTGTAAAATGCTTACGAGCTAACAATGGAATGTAAATTTGGAAAGGTAATAAGTCAGCATTCTTATCAGTGAGATAATTAATCTAGTAGTGCATACTAGACAGGCATAGAAGGTGGAGAGGGGAATGAGGGGAGGGAGGTGGTAAGATACTGACAATAGTGAAATCAGTGCATAGGATATTGCAGAGGGAATAAGAGCCTGCACCTAGAAAATAGGAACTAAGGTGGAATAAAAGAAACAGATCCTGAAGACACTTCATAGTGAGGGTTTCTCCTACCCTTGACCCTCTTCTCTTTTCGTTCTGTTTTTTTCTCCTCAAGGAGCAGAGTTATTTGCTAATAACTTTCAAATTCTAGTTTGCTCTCTCCTGAACTGAAGACATTTTAATCATTTTAGACTAACCCCTGGGCATTTCTTCTACCATGTTTTATATGAACCTCAGTGTCTCAAAAATAATCTTTCATGTTCTTTCCCAAACTAAGATTTCCTTTCTTGATGACTACATTGTGAAATGTAAAAAATCAGCCTTATATACTACTGGTCATGCAGGACTACCAATTTTAATTCACCTCTCCATTTTTCTCTTTGCCTAAGCCCATTGCCTCTGCTATAATCAGGGTCTTACCATTTTCCACCTACCTTTAGAGTGTTTTTCTAACTTGTCTTCCTGTCCAGTGTCTTCATCCTTCAAATCCATCCTTCACACAGCTACCAGAATAGTCATCTTGTCTTTGGGAAATGTAATGAGTTATAATGGAAAGGGCAACTCAATTTAGAATCAGATATGTAAATTAAAATTTTTATTCTACTAGGGGTGCCTGGGTGGCTCCGTTGAGTGTCTCACCTCGGCTCAGGTCATGATCTCGCAGCTTGTGAGTTCGAGCCCTGCGTCGTGCTCTGTGCTGCGAGTTCAGAGCCTGGAGCCTGCTTCAGATTCTGTGTTTCCCTCTCTCTCTCTGCCCCTACCCCACTTGCATTCTGTCTCTCTCTCCTCTCTCAAAAATAAACATTAAAAAATTAAAAAAAATAAATTTTGATTCTACTAGATATTAGTTATGTGGCCTTCAGCAAGTTATTTATCTGGAACTCAAGTTCAAAAAAATTTCCTATTCTGAAAATTAAATGGAATTGTATATATAATGTGCTAAGCATAGTACTTAATAGGCATTGGATAAATACATATCACATAAGAACATTTCCATTGAGGGACTCCTGGATGGCTCAGTAGGTTAAGCAGCTGACTCTTGGTTTTGGCTCAGGTCATGATCTCACAGTTCGTGGGCTCTGTGCTGACAGCACGGTGCCTGCTTGGAATTCTCTCTCTCCTCTCTCTGCCCCTCCCCTGCTTGTATTTTCTCTCTCTCTTTCTCTGTCTCTGTTTCTCTCTCTCTCAAAATAAATAAATAAACTTAAAAAAAAAGAAAATTAACATCAAAAAAGATAGAACAATATATTTTTTTAACATTCTGGGTAAAACCAGGATTAGATACTTCCTTAGCTTAATAAAGTTAAATAGCATCAATTTCTTAACGATGAGGCAATTAAGCAAATATTAGGATCCGTGTTAATTGTTTAGGAAAATACAATACAACTTCACTTTAGAATTAACTGTTTTCAGTGAATCTTGGCTCATGTCATAATAAAGTAATAGATAAAGAAACCCTCTTTGATATGTGGGTTATTGGTCTCTGAACCAAGTGAACCCAAGTAATGTGTGCTGACTTAAATTTTCATGCCCCATGTAAGCACATTAGGTTGGCTCTACTCTTTTGGATTAGTGTCCAGATAAGTACCTTTTCTATTTGGGCATGCTACATGATAACCGATGAGGAGAGACATTACAAGATGCTATGGCACCATTAGAAGGTAAGATAATTAGGAGTGACAGAAAGGTAAGGAGGTGAATGCAATAATATTTATATTTTGATGGCAGCAGAAAAGAAACGTAGGATTATGATTCGAGCTATTTTTTCCCCTAAAACTAGAAGAGACCTAACCTTTTTTTTGTAGACAATGAGTGGAAAGAAATGAGAGACTCAACCTGTAGTATAGAAGTATATAACCGAAGCATCAAATGAGGTAGGAGGAGCTGTACTTGAGGATTACATGATCATGGATCCAGATTAAAAAAAAAAATACTTGATAAATGTGCCTTGATAATGTTAAGCCTTGATAAAAAGAAAGAGTCCTCTTCTATGGAACTAGTAAGAAAGGAGGAGAGGATTCTTGTAGCTGAGGTAAATTTGTGCCTATGAATCATTTCCAACCCTGTCTGCACGTTAGCCTGACCCAGAGAGCTTCTACAAAATGAGCGATATAAGGGCAGCACCCTGAGACTCTGATGTAATACATCTGGACAGGTTTCAGGCACAGGAATTCTTTAAAGCTCCCCAAGTGATTTTCATGTGCATCCGGGGCTGATTTCCACAGAGTTGGTTTGTTGTAGAGAAAAGAGAAAAATGGTAGATAAATGACTCTAGGAGAGATCATCTCGATCTCAGTGGCTATGAAAAAAGTAAAGTCTTTTACAGGATGAGAGAAGTGTTTATGGGATAGTCAGAGAAACTTTTGAAGTTTGTGTAAAAGGCTTCTATTCCTTATCATGCTGCTTCTGTCTACATCAATATCTGGTGAGCAATACATAGACATCAAGAACACACCCCATAAAGAAGAGGAGCTTCATAGACTCATCCATCGGCTGTCAAGGCCCTAAGATAACGTTCAGGGGAAGTAGGGTGGTAGATTTCAGAAGAGACGGCACAAAGAATATAATGTGGCTTAGTGACATAGTTTTTTCATCCATCTTAGAGGAAAACACAAAAGAATAACATAAAGAAGACATTGTAAAGGGTGCATATGTGGGTAGAACATACTTTTGGTATGTATTATGAATTTATACTTTTATTCAAAGACTTGCTATTCTGCTGCATAAAACATCTATAGGAGAGTGCAAATAAGCAAACATGATACATGAAAATACACAAAACCAGTGGACAATTTACTGGAAAAATTGTAAACTAACTGTATATGCATAGCTATATGCACATATAAAATTACACATATATATTCACACAGAGTATTTATGTGTATATACAATATTGTCTATATATAATTTTAAATTTGAGTAAATAATGTCCTGTGTTGAAGTTATAAACATAGATTTATATATTTCATAAAAAGTAATAAAAAGAAAAACAGACATAAAAAACTACTTTAATGTTTTTACCAAAAGGGGGTATGCAACTTTCTTAAGACCGAGGTAGTCTTTATCACAGGTATTTCTTTGAGAATTGCTTTGGTATTCTGGAGCTAGTTGGAATAGGAAAAAAAAAATACTTAAAATTTTTTTTATGCTTACTTATTTCTGAGACAGAGAGAGACAGAGTATGAGGGGAGGGAGGGGCAGAGAGAGAGGGAGACACAGAATCCAAAGCAGGCTCCAGGCTCTGAGCTGTCAGCACAGAGTCCAACGTGGGGCTTGATCTCACGAACCATGAGATCATGACCTGAGCTGAAGTTGGTTGCTCAACCGACCGACTGAGCCACGCAGGTGCCCCTGGAAAAAAAATACTTAAAATTTTATGTTCAGGTACACTAAAAACATGCAATAACTTCTTTCATCTTTTTCCTGTATGAAATGGAACATACTCCAACTGCAAGATATTCCTAAAAGAACAATAGTAAGAAAAGCTTCCCTAGTGGTAGGCTTCATTAACTAAAGTCTATGTCTACAAACTCGGAGGCAGAGACACCCTGCACTTTATCCATCTCACTCCATACTGAGTAGAACACTTATGGGGAATTTTGTTCAGTTTTGGGGACCACATTTTAAAAGAGCTATTTCCAAAAATGCACTGAGAGAAAGAGAAATGAGTTTGCTAGAGGTACCATACTCTATTTACAATGTACAGGTTAGAAAGTGGCTAGAAACTAACAGGAGCATTTTTAAGAAAGGGCAATTTAATAATCTGAATAATCCAACCATGTATGGAGTTCCCTGTAACTGGAATTATCTAGGTATAGGCTCAGTGACCATACATCTATCAAAGCTATCGTGGAAAGATTCTAAACATCAGGTGTTTAGAACTCATCACGCTTTAGGTGTTTAGAGCTTTGATCTGGATGACATTAAAGTCATGTAACACAATTTATAAATATGTAACACAATTTTTAGGAAAAAAGACACATGTAGTGGACAGTTAATGGTATAACGGTGTTCGTGTTTTTTGTTTAAGTATTTTTAAATCTTATATGTGACTTTCTCTATAATCACACACATATTTGCATATCTAAATGTAAGTAATAACATTCTTTAAAAATTGTGTATCTCAGAAAGCTCAAACCATTTATCTACAATTTTGTTTATTTTTTTACTTTCAATCTTGTAACCCATACATCACAAGCACTAAACATGAGACTCCTTTCCTTAAGGAGTACATAAATCAAGAGTTGTTCTAAAAATACCTACTAAGCAAAGAAATTTTCCAAGTCATAGCTGGGTTATGATAAATAGCACAAGAGCATATATACTGGATGCCTGTTTATTCTTAGGTGGGTATTTATATATTTGGAATGTAGAAGCAGTTTAAAGGATATTAATTCAAACATACATCTTGAAGCACCTGAGAGATTACATTACATTGCTATGGATTTTCAGCTGCTGGGATTTTGTTTTACATGAACTAGGCAGCATTTTCTGTCCTTGTTGGGTTATATCCATGAAAGAGCACTAGGAGACCGATTCTGTCCACTGAAGAAGCAGAATTGACAGGGGACCCAACCTCCTGGGAACAGCCTGAGCTATGGGCTGTGGAAGCTTCACCTCCTGACAGTGCCTTCCTTGATCTTCTCACAAAGTTCCAACCATTGCTCTGATTCTCCCGGGTCTTGTCACGTCAATAAACTCCTGTCACAGACTGACTAGATTCAGCAGTTATATTAGTTTGCTAGGCTGCCATAACAGAGTACTACACGCTAGGTGGCTTAAGCAACAGAAATTTATTTTCTCACAGTCCTGGAAGCTAGAAGTCTGAGATCAAAGTGTCAGCAGATGGCTGACTTTTCTTCCTGTCTTCAAGTGATCTTCCCTGTGTGTGTGTGTGTGTGTGTGTGTGTGTGTGTGTCCTAATCTTCTTATAAGGACACCAGTCATATTTGATTAGGAGTTTCCCATATGACTTCATTTCACATTAACTCCATCTTTAGAGAACCTATCTCCAAATATAGTCTCATCCTAAGGGTTTGGATCTTAGGCCTTCAAAATGTGAATTTGCAGAGGAACATAATCCAGCCCACAACACTAGTTTTAAAAAGTTGGGGTGGCTGGTTGACTCAGTCGGTTTTGTCTGACTTCGGCTCAGGTCATGATATAATGGCTCATGCGTTTGAGCCCTGTGTCAGGCTCTGTGCTGACAGCTCAGAGCCTGGAGCCTGCTTCAGATTCAGTCTTCCTCTCTCTCTGATTTTCCCCTGCTCGCACACTGTCTGTCTGTCTGTCTGTCTCTCTCCCTCAAATATAAACATTAAAAATTTTTAAAAAAATTAATAGTAGTACACTAAACTGACTTCTTAAGATATGAAATATTTTTGACAATATTTTCCAACATCTAATTGGATGTTTTTTCATTAAGGAATTTTGCTAAATTAAAGATATTTTGGATAATATATTTTACTTTAACAAACAGTATTCTCAGGCACAGGTCTAAAAATTATTTTGGAGTTTTGATTTAGTTGGTAATTCTGCCTGTTGACTGCTTATTACCAGCCAAGCTCTAACTAAAGATGGTACAAAAGCCCTTTTAAGAACTTAAAATATTACAGAGGAATTTCAGTTATAATTTTAGATTTGCTGGATATATTAGCATAAAACCTCACTAAAGTTTGTTAACATGCTCCCTGAACCATAATGGAGAGAAGCATAAAGTAGTATTTGAAAAATACAATTGTTCTTTACATATGGAGAAATCTGTGTTTTCTTTTTCGTATGAAAGAGCTTCTCAGAAAAAACTCATGTAAGATTACTGAATGCCTTTCCTACTTAATTAAAAATAAAGTTTTATCTGAAATGGATTAAACACAACTGTTTAATTAAGCCAAAAACCTTTAAGAGGATCTCTCCAATAAGGTCAATTAACATTCTGTTCCATATTGAACATCCTTAGAAAGGCAATTTTTGGTCCACTGACATAACCTTTAAAATACACTTGGCCTTTACAACGTACCTATATGGCATTTCCTTAAGTATCCAAATGGTTAAACAGAAAAATCATGTACTAAGTTTAATGTTAGCTTTCATTTTAAAATTAAAGTTACTCATAAAATGGAACTAATAAATCTTATTTGACAACTGGTATTTCTGATTAATTTGAGAATTCTGCATGAGAAAATACATTCCCATAGGTGAAAAAGGAGAATCAAACCCTAGGTCACGGAAGCGGAACACTGAACAAATAGAAGAGGAATTTGAGTCCACACATTCTTTTTTAGAAACTAAAAAGCGTCAGTCAGAGTTTCTGAAATATTTGCTTTAAATTCCTGAGTCCCACAGCTTATGTAGACAGCAAAATTTTATTAATGCCAACAATAATCTGAAAAGAAGGCTGGTATTTTCAAGCACTCATACAAAATGGCCAAGAAAATTTCAAAAAACAGAAATAAACATATTGAAACATACTTTGACCACTGCTGCTTTGTGATATAGAGACTATTAATGGCATTTTAAAAGTATGCTCTATACTTTAACAAATATAAATAATACTCCTTGGTGCCCAATACATGCAATTATGTTTCTCCCATCAGAAGTGAAATATTTTGAGATGCGTTCTAAGACAACTAGGTGAGTGGTTGAGAAGATGTCTGAGTGTAACGTTCAACGACGTTCAGGCATGCTCCCCGGGGAAAGCCAGACCATAGGACTTGTCAGGATCCTCAGGTTTGAACTGTTCCTGGGTCCAAAGGTCATACTTTCAAGTCTTGTGTGTCCTCAGCCCTAGCAGGTGTAGCTCATCAAGGAGTTGTCAAGAGTTTGTCCTTGGTTTTTTTTATGTAATTTGCTTTTTTGATCCACACAATTCCAGTATAGGCCGCTTCTCTGGAGACAAGGCTCCTAACTCCTATACTTTCTTTACTACCTGCATATTGCACTGCTTTCCCCTTACCATTTTGGTGATTAATTTCTTTTTATTTCTTTCTTGTTTACTTTTTTGTGTGATTAATTTCAACTTGATTATTTCCTGATCAAAATACAACTTTACATACGAAAAATCCAATCACTTGACCAATAAGAATTAGTATCTTGTTTCCATCTTTTCCATAATTCCTTAATTTTTTTCTTCTGTCTTATTTCAAAATTAAACTAAAGCCTTGAAGACATATATAATTAAAAAATATTAACATATTAGCCAATTGGCATGTAACACCTAGGGACATAAGGTTTGGGGAAAAAAAAAAAAGCAAAGAATCTGGTGTGTCCAGAGTTGTGGTATACTTTAGGTGAGGCACCAGTGCCTTACGCACGACTGCACTCCCTAATGGATATATTTAGTACAGTAAAACCTTGGTTTGGAGTATAATACATTCCAGAAACATGCTTGTAATCCAAAGCACTTATATACCAGATGAGATCCAGCACTTTTAGGGTGGTATGACTATAGACAAAGGCACTTGTATATCAAAGCGAATTTCAAGAACCATTGGCTCAGTTGTGATCATGTGACATTCGGCATCACATACTACTCGTATTGCAAGACATCACTCGTTTATCAAGTTAAAATTTATTAGAAATATTTGCTCATCTAGGGGAATACTCACAGAACAAGTTACTCACAAGCCAAGGTTTTACTGTAATTGGACTCAGAGTTGTACTGGGACTACATTTTAACATGGCAGTCTGACAAAAGCGTCTATCCTCTTAACCCCCACAACTATCTTTCTGACACAAGAACAAAGACTCGCTTTTTCTCTGCATGGCCCTCTCGAGGTGGGGGAGCTCTTTGGGGAGGGAAGAGGGGGGCACTGGCTGGCTTGCAGTCATTCTTAAACCAGCAGAATGCGGAACAAGACTCTGAACCCACTGGAAAGACTCCAGGTTGTGCCGTTGTACACAAAAGCTGTGTGCAGCTACTGAATGAAATTAGAAGAAATTTGAAAGATAGTTAAAAAGGCTTCAGCATTTAAATTTACTCATTTTTAAAGAGTAATTTGTTATGTATTTTCTAAATAGTTTAATCAATTTTACTAAAATTAGAAGAGCCGCACATCACAGGTGCATAATTACACTTGCCATTAAACACAAACACAGATGCATGCAACAAAATTAGATGCAATCATTTCATTGAGAAAAGAATGGCACTTGTTTCTCATGTCTCATTTTTTATTCAAAAAAAAAAAAAAACAACAACTAAGCTTTGGTTTCTCTCAAAGACTAATGGGTACATTTTGTGCAGTTTGTAAAAACATTTTTACCTTTTAGTTAGAAGTGATCAGGTCATTCTAGAAGCAATCGAGAAAAACTATCAGATGATAGGCTAGGCTTCCTTCACTGCAGTCATGATAATCATCACCACGTCCTAATCAACTCTACATGGGAGACACTGCAGAAAAGCAGATGTGTCTTCAAACCATCTAGGATGGCCCTTGCTGTAATTTTGCCTACTACAGTATGGTATATTCATGTGGAAATAGGGTGAGGGGGTGTCTGTTTATTATTTATGTACTGAGCAGTATGGTAACAATTTTCATGGATGCCCTCTCATTTCAGCTCCCCAGTGATCCCTTGAGGTAAAGTTGGCCTCATTTTGAAGATGAGGAGAACTGGGGAGGTGAAGTCATTTGCCCTGCTAATTAAAAATACATATTCTAGCAGCAGACTTAGAATTTGAACCCTGTATTCGGATCTCTTCTGGTATTTTACCTCCTCACTGGTCAATAAACCCACAGAAGACAAAGTCTTCTCTGGTTTCGGCCGGACAGGCTTTATCACTGATATCAAGTCCCACTGTGTTCATCCTATAGGCCTAAATGAGTGATCCCTCCCAGTACCTGAGCTGTTGGGATTCAGGTGATACGATGATTTATTTTTTACTTTTTTGTGATGTTGTTTTTATCATAGACTATAAGACCATACTGATGTTTCTTGAAATGGGCTCATGAAATCAGAATGGATTTCTCAAATCAATATGATCCCACATCAGAATTTTCACTAATATTAACATCAGAATTTTCACTAATATTAGCTGTAGATAAAAATAATTCATTTGAATGTCTACGAAAATAAAGCCTTTTAAGGGCACTTGGGTGCCCTCTTGGTTTTGGCTCAGGTCACGATATCATGATTTCATGTGTTTGAGTTTTGTATCAGGCTCTGCACTGGCAGTGCGAAGCCTGCTTGAGATTCTCTCTCTCCCTCTCCCTCTGCCCCTCCCCCACTCGCACTATCTCTCTTTCCAAATAAACAAACAAATAAATAAATAAATAAGTTAAAGAAATAAAGCTTTTTATTCTACACTTGATGCAATTTTAGGGCAATAGGGAGCAGAGTTCATCCTCATGTTGATATGGCTGAATCTCAGCAAAGATCCTGCCTTTTAGTTCTTCTTTTTCATGCTGGGATCATAATCTCATTTCCCATCTTTCCAACTCTTATTATAGAAACTTTTCAGTTTTAATTTTAAATGACAGCTTTTTAACTCTTCTTAGAGGATTAAGAAGTAAAATCACTTACATTTTAAAAATAATGATGATCCCTTAAAATTAGATTCATTTAATTCATAATAAATATTTATGTGAATACTGCTGAAAATGGGGTCATTCATTGGCACAGCTATTCCACTAAATATCCTAAATTTCATTTTACTATTATACTGCCACTTTATTTAAAGTTGTATGCAGAGCCCATATTGGGTAATGCACCTAAAGTTTCATTCAGATTGTTAGGAATTGAACTTCTTTCATTTTCTCAGATAAACTACATTTATTTTATTTCTAGGACTACATTTATTGTTGTTCCTGAAATATTCGTTTTACTCTATCTCTTTCCTCCTACTTATAGGCACAACTAACTCTTCTTATATTCTAAGACTCTGCTCGAATATCACTTTCTTAGGATTCTTCCCTGAACCCCAGATCATACCAGACCTCTACCATATGTTCTAACAGATTTTTCTATTTTTCTACAATAGTCATATTTATTTTCTTTTATTTCTTGTTTATAGCTGTGTTTTAACTTCTTAAGAGTAGGAACCTTGTCTTTCTTCTTTACCTCTACATCCCCAGAGTCTGGACTTAGAATTCATCCATAAATATCTGTTGAATGAGTGGGTGGTATTGAGTAATACTGTAAAAATGTGCAATTTTTTTTTGTTAAAAAATCTCACAGGATAACATGATAAAAAATATTGAAATGAGAACCAATAATCACTCTTTGTGCCATTCCCTCCAAAGTTACCTGAATTGAAACTTCTGGATAATGATGTTAAATACTCAGGAGACCTGTCTCTCCCAGGGATGGCAATTAGAAACACAACATGTGGCTCTTGGGGTCAGTCTGTGTAGATTCAATGCATCAAACCTGCACTTCTCACTAGGGAGGATCATTCTGGTTTCTGTGTGGATCAGTTGGGATTTTGAAGCACTAACCATAGGCATCATACTTTCTCTCTCTGGATACCAGGCACACGTCAATTAGATGACAAACCTTTTCACTTCCACTTGTGTGATGATATTCTATCTACTTCAAAAATTAGAAACCCAGTTCCAGGAAAGGCAGGTCATTTGCCTCAGGGCCTACTATAAGGTAGTGGCACAGGCAAACAAAAATTCTACTTCTTTGTATTTTTAAAGGCTAAACTTTCTAAATACCTCATTTCAAGACATTTCTTTAAAGGCCAATACATTATTGCCTAGGCCAACAACTCTTAGGTAGGGATTTTAGGGAGTCCTGCATTCAGCCTCAATATGGAGGTGATTCTAAAAGCTACTGAGGACTTGAGGGATTCTAGTTTAATGCAATTGAAAAATCATAAAACTAATTCTGCGAGAGAACATTTCTTATTTTGAGCTGCTTGAGAACTAACCGTTTCTCCAATCATATTCACCTTCACCTTTCTGTTTCTGATATTTAGTCTCTGCTTCAGTAAAAGACCACTGTCTTTGCCAGAGAAGGTGACAGGCTTAGCCAAAATTATAAAAGCCTGCTTTCCCATCTCCCCTCACTGAACTCCACCTCATTCTCCAGTAGACCAAATCTGAAGCACCAGCTATCTATGCTACTTTTCTTCTCATCCAACAGGTTGCCTCAAGCTTGCCGTGTATGGTTGTGCACATTGTGTCCCACATGGGGTACCCAGCTGAGAGTGAAATGGGGCTGAACAGCTTCCTGGGTTTGGTTTGCCAAATGCCATGGCCTTACCGGTGCACTCAGAGGAAGGGGTACTTTGGTGCACATACATCCTGTGAGGAGACAGTGGCCCAAGTTCACTCTTGTTCTGAGAATGTGATGTTCTCTTGTTTCTTCCCACTGGGCTCCTTCTCTGTCTCCATGTATCTGCTCCCAGAATCAGGCCAGCTCTACTAAGCTTTTGCATTACTGGAGCCTGGAACTAGTTCTGGTTCATGGTTCCTCAGCCGAGGTCCTGCTCGGACACATCTCTCCTGATGAATATTTCTCTTATTAGACTACAAAATTGCCACCAATGGTGTCATAGTCACTGTGCCCATTCTTTAATACCTGGGCTATGTTATGTGTGTGTACGTGTGTATGCATGTATTTATCATCACTCACAATTATTTGCCTTATCTTCAAGCTTTGCTCATCATTCTTCACTTTCCTACTCATCTGAACTTGCTCAGTCCCTTGCTTTGGTGAGCAAGGCTCTGCAACAGCTCTCAGTCTCAAGTTCTCATTCATCATTTAGCACCTCTCTCTGTCTTATGTTTTGAAATAGGACAGAATGACACATACAAATTATAACTTAAAGAGCTTTGTTTTGTCTTATTTGGGTGGCTAAGCCAGTTAAGCATCTGACAATTGGTTTAGGCTCAGGTCATGATCTCATGGTTTGTGGGATCCAGCCCCGTTTCAGGCTCTGTGCTGACAGCATGGACCTGCTTACGATTCTCTCTCTCCTTCTATCCCTGCCCCTCCCCCCTTTGCACTCGATGTCTCTTTCTCCCTCTCCCTCTCTCTCTCAAAATAAATAAATTAATTTAAAAAAAGAGCTTAGTTTTCTCTAAGTCATATCTTAAGAACGATCAAATGCTGGGGGCTATTTTTTTATCTGAGGTTATTTTAAAATCAACTAAAATAAAACTGCTTTTGGTCTTGATCAAACTAAATGTCTTAATAGGCCTATATGTAACATAATGAATGGCGATTTTGATTCAGAAAGTTAAAAGGGAGTGGTGGATTATGGTGACTGAGAGGGCATATGTCCCATGTAAGCCATTCAAATTAAAAATTTAAAATTCCCCCAGTGCCATCTGATAAAAACTGGGCTGAATTGGAATCCAGACCACTGCTATTGGTCTGCAACCTCTGTTGAAACATTCTTTGCAAACTAGCTAATTTTGTGCAGTCATTATCATTAATACTATAAAATGTTTGCTTTCTCACCCAGTTCCTATCAATTCCACTTCACTGACAAATATTTCCTTTTGGGTGAGCTCCAGAGTAACAGTGTTATAATTATCACCATGTTCATTCTTCTTATCATTAACTGTTTAATGAGGGTTTACTATGAACAAGGCGTTTTGCGGAATAGTACATCTGTGTTATGTAATTTAAAGCTTAGAACAACTCTATAGATAAGTATTCGTGTTCCTATTTTGTACACTCTCCACCCTTTAGTTTCAAGAACAAAAATTTAAAGAACTTGCTGGTTGACTTCCTTTTGGCCTCATGGGACTGTGGTGGTGGTCAGATGAATCTACACGACAGTGACGTATGTCATGCTCCTATGTTGTTTTATAATATAAATCAGGACTCCTTATCTGTTTTTTCCATTTCCAAAATCTTCCACTCAGATGAAAGAGGCATCACTTCAGTCCCCACTCATTGACCAAGGTAAGTTCCATGGCAAAGCATGAAGTCATCTGGTGAGAAGGTTTATTGTCCTCTTTCAGAGGGGAGAACAGCAAGGGAGTAGTAGCAGTTGATCTTTTGAACAATAATATAATCTTCCACGTTTGATATCTCCAACAGGTATCATGTGTCACTTGATAATAAGCTAGAATCAGTACCTGGTAGTCTAAAATTTTGTAATTAAATTTCCATGTAAAAAAAAAGTGATAACATATTGAGATGTGGATGTTTTACATTCTTGCCTCATTAATATAATATCCTAACAAGTATGGGGTTCCAATGAGTGAAACTTGAAGGTCTTGGATACAGCTGTCTCCTAATTAGCATTAATTGGCCAGTTTAATACTTTTGTTCATTTGCCCATTTTCTTTCTGTTTCTATATGCATTGGGTAAAGTGGTAGAAAAATAATAAGTCTGATTTATTTTACTTTTACTAGGAAATAGCTGTTACTTCTAATTTATTTTGGACATATTGAAAGTAGGTAAATTTTTCAAAACTATAAAGGCAATAGTAAGGACTAAGATAGATTTCTCTAATATGTTTCGCATTTATTTGATCCATTAAAAAACACCTTGGAAATGAATATATTTATGCTCTATATAAACAGATTTTAGTATATTAAAAAAACTCAAAGAATAAAACTTCCTAAAGAGATTCTATACTTTCTATATTTAAATCTGATTAGCATTTTAATTTGTGATATTATTTATAGATAGAATTTTTCAAGTCTTCTATTTTTCTGTTGAGTTTTCCCACCAAGACCTGAATAATAGGCAGAATACTGTCTTTCTGTCATTGTTTCCGTACACTTCTAGAACCAAACAAACAAAACCAATCCCAAAACAATCAGTAAATAGGCTTTTCTAAAACATAAGGACTTTTACACCATGAATTTTTCTTAAATATTTGGCACTCTCCACTTCTTATTGGTTAGTATGGCCTGGCAGATGCCAAAAATAATTATTATCCATTAATATGAATAGTGAGCTCAAGAAAGAGCAAAGTGGGTTGGGATTTTCTTCTTCACTTCATGCTTTTAGAGTAGCTTTCTTCATGTGGCAGGAAGGGGCCAGCCTGTTTTCCAATTTCATATCTGAGGGCAGAGTGGTGGCTCCCAGGACTTGCTGCTCCAAGGTATTGTAAATATTTGGTTTTTCCTTCATCTCTCCACAAAACAACCTAAATAATCACTTTGTCATGCTTGATTTGCAAGTGAAGCTTAAGGGAATGTCTTCTATTTCTGCCTCCACCTTTCCAGGACAATTCCAACAAGATGCCTCTTTAAACCCATTTACAAGGAAGTTCTGGACTCTTCTCTGAGGAATTCAGCTTGTGGGGTGGAATGGTAGCTTCTATTATAATACCTAGTTAGACTGGAAGCTCCCCAAAGGAAATGACTTCCCAGAAGAAGGAGAGATAGATAGATAAAAGCAATGAACAATCTACTTATTCAGATAGTTAAGTAGAACAATTATGGAAAAATCCAGAAATCTAGGCGACTTTTGGAATATATGAAGTAAGCTGATTAAAAAAGTAGGATACAAAGTAGCCTATTTCCTCATTTACTTTTGTCTTTTGATTAAATATAATACAGCCAGAGGATGTGGGGTCAAAATTACCTCCAGTACTGCTAATTTCTAGAGTTTCTGTTTTAAAATGCTGAGGAAGAGGCAGGAAAGACTGCTCAAATGGGGCACTTATCCCATTCTAGGCACCGTGTAGAATGTTTTATATACGTGATGGCATTTGATCTTCCAACAGCTCTGTGGAGTGGGCATTTACTAAATTTCCCAAATGAATAAAACTGAGGCTCAGGGGGAAAATACAATTCCCAGTGTCATACAGCTAGTATGTAAGGGATCAAAAGTTGAGTTTAGGTCATAAAAACTGTGTCTTTTTATAATATGAATTCATGGAGCCAAAAAACTTTGAGGATCTTAAATGCCATCTAGTGGCAATTTCTACACACTATAGACACAATATCCCAAATGTCATTAAGAGTCACTCAGGGACATTCCTGGCAACTTGGATCAATTCTCATGATGGGAAATATTATAGTGAGGTCCTAGATAGTGAGAGAGACTGACTTCCAGAGTGTATCACCTGGTAGCATGTGTGAAGCCCAAAGGGTTCTTCTTGTCCCCAGAAATCCATGAAGCACAGAAGAACCAGAATATAGCTGTTGTTGTTGTTGTTGTTTTTAATCCCAGAACAAAATAGGGATTTGTAATATTGAAGCGGAGGTCAATTTAAGTACATTTATGTGTTCTATTGCACATAAACTATTGGCTCTGCAATGTCTATTCATCTGGAATAGAAGCACAGAGCAAAACAATTACAGATGAGCAATCTATTAGAACCATTATCTATTGATTAAATCATAACTATATCAGCATCATAACTTAGTTCAAGAAGAGATACCGGGATAAAGAAATCAAATATAATGGAGTAAAAATAGGGTTGCTGGATTCATCAAAAAGTTGCAAGATGTCCAGTTAAATTTGAAGTTCAGATAAACAACATTTTGGTATGTGTATGTATCAGTATGTCCTATGCAATACTTGCAACCCCCTTATACCAAAAAGCTCTTCATCATGTACCTGGAATTCTTAACTAAGCATTGAGTATTTTGTTTGGTAAATTTAAATAAAAGAAGACAATGTACACAGTTTCACTGGTTACTGGATTATTCTCATTAATAACATAATAATAAATAATATTTTTATCATGATTATGTTAAGGACTTTACCTATATTAACACAATCCTATAAAATAGACACTATTATTCCTGTTTAGAAAATGAGAGTATTGCAATACTAACAGGTAGAGTCAGAGTCACACAACGAATTAGTGGCAGAGAAGGAGTTTGAACCCAGTTTTGCTATATAGAGTCTATCACTCTAACAGTTGCGAAATACTATTTTTTTTTTGCCAAATATATCAGTTAGTTTAAAATTACCTATAAACTGCACATACATTGACAATTTTTGAAAATATTATTCAACAGACTTTCAACATGCATCAAACATCTACTTTCAACAAAGCCTCTCCATGAGACAAAAACAGTAAAACTTAATATTCCATCTTCACTGAAATATTTCACTCTCTGCAAGTGGTACTTTAGAAACTGGGAGTATCTCACGGTCATTATTAGGAATATTGAAGGACTAATTATTAAAATCCTTGATAATTCAAGTTCCATAAGTCTATATACTAGAGCCTTAATACTAAACATATATATGGTTTAATACTAAATATATATATTTATAATATTTACATATATTTATATAATTTATATACATTATATATAATATAAAAACATATATGGTTTAATACTAAATATATATATTTATTATATGTATATTATATAAAATATATATATATTATATATATATATATAATATATATATGGCTCATAACAAGAGAACACTGGAGATACAAAACCCAATACAGGCTCCCCTTTTTTAGATTTTAGATAAGGTTCTAGGTATGCATCTTTATGTACGTTATTTACTATGTAGTTAGGAGAAAGAAAGATTTGTTGTTGGACTCATTCATTTAATAAAAGTCAGATCAATATAAACCTGAATTTTTGGATTCTGCATACTGGTACCACGACATTTCCTTAATTTGAAGTATCCTATCAGGATACATCTAATCCTAAACTGCAATTAGATTCATATCTGGGGTTCCTGGGTGGCTCAGTCGGTTAAGCATCCTACTTTGGCTCAGGTCATGATCTCACGGTTTGTGAGTTTGAGCCCTGTACCAGGCTTGTGCTGACAGCTCAGAGCCTGGAGCCTGCTCGGGATTCTGTGTCTCCCTGTCTTTCTATTCCTCCCTCACTCACACTCTGTCTCTCTCTCTCTCTTTCTCAAAAAATAAAGATTAAAAAAAATAAAAAAAGATTCATACTCAAGTCATTTTCAATTCAAAGTAACTAAGCAAGTTCCATTAAAACGGTTGCCCCTAGCTAAAAATGTTTGTCAGTCAAGCCATAAATTGCCATTTCTTTTCCTCTCAGACTTTGCTTTGTGAAAGAATCCCAGAATATATATATTCCAAAATACACATTTTCTATGCCTAATCCAGATCTAATAACATCAGAAGCTCTGTGGATGGGATTTGGTAATCTGCATTTTCAACCAGCCCATGTCAACTGATTTTGATGTAGGTCTTCAAACCACGCTTTGAGAAAATGACTTTGATAACAACCTGCAAGAAGATATAAGCAGCAAGTGGTATCCTTTTCCCCTTTAAGGGCTTTAAAGCTGTTCATTTTTAGAATTTCCCCTATTTCCCATTATTTTGTCTATACAGCATCTTCTACATTTCAGGATTATACCTAACAGAAGAGATGGGTACTGTGCTACTCATGAAGGGCCATCAAATCTTATTTCTTTGGGGATTAAAACTAAGTGCTTCTCAGGAAAGAAACAAAGCCCTCATATAGATGGTAGGATTTTGGGAGAGGGGAGAAAGGTGACTCAGAGTTTAACTAGAAAAATAGTTATTTAATTACCCTAGCTTTTACACTACTTTATTTTCTTTAAGCCCTCTTAACCATATTTTGTTTTGCTAATTATGTTGCATAGAAAATGGTAATAATAATTTTATATAATTCCACAATGATAATTATACAATTTTGAATGCAATCTATAAAATTATATTTTTTATTTTAAAACTATAGAACAAGGTTTCATATAAGTAGATACTAATTAGTAATGATTACAGGTAAATGTCTCTTGGTTTCTTTCTCTTTTATTGGCTAACCTAGATGAAATGCTTTTTATCTGTTTTTAGCAGTATAAAGAAAATAGTGCAAATTGGCAAATGAACCTATCTATTGAACATATATGCACACACACACACACACACACACACACACCCTGTTTCCTTTATATTTTTCTCTATCAAAAGCCACTGAGCATGTAGAAGAGAAGACTTATGGAACAACAGCAATTATATTATTCAAAGAGACTATAATCTGACCTCTTAAATGAGGAAATTCTGCAAGGAACATATTTGTAGAATAATGATGCTTCCATAGCTCCAAGTTCCCATTGTTTAGCTGTGGTGAACGCTACAGAATGTCTATTGCTCATGTTTAGTGTCCCATTTTAACTACAAAACAGGGACTATTCTGATATGAATTCTACATTAAAATTGAATGTACATCAGATATAAAAGCCTCTCTTATTGCAACGAAGAAAGAGAACTTTACTCCGTGAACGTAAATAAGGCAAAGCCAAAATGTATGAACATTTGCCAAAGGATGAATTTCACAGATTATGTATTTAAAGATAAGTTTCAATGATGATCCTCTGTTACTTTAAGTGAGGGGAAAATAGAGTTTTAAAAAATTATCAAATACACTTTTCAACAAATGAGGGAAAATTTTTTTACCAGTGTTAGATATTTGTGTACTGTTGCAAACTTCTCTATCTAAGCTCTTTAGCTCATGCGAGATATTTCTTAATAATCAAAATGTTCATATGTTACTTTCTTTGCTTTGAGTGGCCAATGTAGAGTCCATTTTACTCATGACATGGGTCAACTATTCTCCAGGTACATCTAGGCTAACTTTAGCTTATGGGAAACATTTTTTTTTTCTGAAAAGAAAGTGAAAATAATGCTTTGAATTCATTTAGGCAATTTTAAACGCATGGCTTGTATAGTTATGGACATAGAATTGATGAAATTGTGATATTGAGTAGGCCTATCACAAAAATAGAAGAATGCAGTGAATTGGAAACCCTATTTCCGAATACACATATTTTGCATATACTTGGCTGTAGTGAAAAAAAAAATCATGAAAGAAAGGCTGCTAAGGTGAGACTTCATTCTATATGATGTCAAATGCAAATAGCCATGAAGTATGGCACTCAATGAAAAATAGAGAAACTGGATTTTTGGGTCAAGTTCTGACATTTATAGGATTAAGTCATATAACCTCTCATATATTTTTTTTCATGTTTTGAGATAAATTCTTTATACAAGTAATCATATGTACCCGGATTATTATAAGGATACAGTGAAAATTGTTAGAAAAGCCCTTTGTAAACAGAAATGCAATTTAATTAGTACAGAATATATTCTATAGTGGTTCCTAGAGATGTTAAGGTAGTTATTTTTGAAAAGCATTCAGTAATCAAATAAGTTTAAAAACCTCCAAATAAAACAAATCTCTCTTATTGTATTCTTAAGGATCCTATGTTAATATGCATCTGAATCAGTAAGAACAGAGAAGAGGATATAGGCTTTACTAAATATATTTCGGTTCAGAATCTTTTTTTTAAGAACTTATGGAAGGAGTGTTTTGCAGGGTACGCTTTGGGAAATGTTCATAAAATTTATCATTTGGGGAGAAAAGAAACTTAATTTGTTTTAGAGGACTGCATGTTTAGGATGAAAGAGAGATATATGTTATCCTAATTTTATCAGTTCATAATCTCACTGCGGAAGAAAGAACCTTTTGGAAACTCTGAGTCTGGTAGAACTAAGTCAGGAGAACTAAGTTCTGGTAGTAGAACTGCCTGAAAACATATCTATTTTTATCAGAAGTACATACTAATTACAGAAGGCGATTAATTAGAAGCTATGGGCAGATGTGTCTGTATGCACATCTTAACAAATTTTAGAGAAGATTCTAACCAAAGGTTAATACAGGAACAGGCATGGTTAGGTGCACCTACACTCTTTAGGAGACATACTCCGCCAGTAAACGATAATAGTAGCATGACACAAAGACATTAGAGATGTAAAAGTCACTTCACAGAGGCATGTTTTCCCCACAGAAATGCTAGTTCAATAGTGAAAGAGAAAATGAATGTGATACTTACTATAAATACATTTATTTTATGTTGACATTAGCTAGCAGATAAATACTTCATAAATGAGAGACCTTAATCATAAATGTAAACGAACATTGAATGACTTACTCTTCATAGCACCACTGGCTGTGAGGAAAAATTACAAAGGTCTTTAGGATAAACCAAAGCAACTGGACCAGGTGAGTTTAATTGTGACCAAGAGTGTTGAACGAACAGCATTCTCTAAACTGTAGGTTGTGTACACAGACATGCCATTGAGTTGTAGGAAAACCTAGAATTTCCATATTATTTCCAATCAGTTTTATCTTAAACCAAACAAATTGAAGAATTACATTTTTAAAATATGTAACGTGTGCCTGTGTTTGTGTGTGTGTGTGAGTGTGTGTGTGTGTGTGCGTGTGTGTGTATTTAATGATCACTGTTAAGGGGCATAAAATTTTTACAATGTGGAACCACAAATTTATTTATTTATTTATTTATTTATTTATTTATTTATTTATTTATTATATGAAATTTATTGTCAAATTGGTTTCCACACAACACCCAGTGCTCATCCCAAAAGGTGCCCTCCTCAATACCCATCACCCACCCTCTCCTCCCTCCCACCCCCCATCAACCCTCAGTTTGTTCTCAGTTTTTAACAGTCTCTCATGCTTTGGCTCTCTCCCACTCTAACCTCTTTTTTTTTTTTTTTCTTTTTCTTTTTTTTTTTTTTTCTTTTTTCCTTCCCCTCCCCCATGGGTTTCTGTTAAGTTTCTCAGGATCCACATAAGAGTGAAACCATATGGTATCTGTCTTTCTCTGTATGGCTTATTTCACTCAGCATCACACTCTCCAGTTCCATCCACGTTGCTACAAAAGGCCATATTTCATTTTTTCTCATTGCCACGTAGTATTCCATTGTGTATATAAACCACAATTTCTTTATCCATTCATCAGTTGATGGACGTTTAGGCTCTTTCCATAATTTGGCTATTGTTGAGAGTGCTGCTATGAACATTGGGGTACAAGTGCCCCTATGCATCAGTACTCCTGTATCCCTTGGATAAATTCCTAGCAGTGCTATTGCTGGGTCATAGGGTAGGTCTATTTTTAATTTTCTGAGGAACCTCCACACTGCTTTCCAGAGCGGCTGCACCAATTTGCATTCCCACCAACAGTGCAAGAGTGGAACCACAAATTTAAAAGGCAAGCTAGATCTACAGAAATACCAGCATCTCTCCTTCAAGACAAGATAAGTGGCTACGGCAATGCTGGTGAGCACTGGGCTCTGAAAGGGCATCGTGATGCAACAAATATCCCCTGGTAAAAGGAGTCACCTCACTCACTGAATAGTCTATGAAATATTTAGTAAAAATTAGCACATAAGCTTCCTGGTGTATTTCAAGTTCCTCTTCTATTGCTGACTGGCCCTGCAATCTTCAGCAAGCCTCTCAGACACTCTGTGGCCTCATTAGAAAAGAGACATACTTAGTCACTGAGAGGGTTCCTTTAAAGGCAAAACAAGATCACCGATTAAAGGAGATTCCCATCTTATATGTAAGCCCTCACAAATGCTCACCTTACTTGAATCAGTATTCCTGGATTCTAAGTCTCACTAACTGGCATATCTTCAGCTTATATTTTTAGAGGAGAATGGTTACCATCATTAAAACTAGGGGCGCCTGGGTGGCGCAGTCGGTTAAGCGTCCGACTTCAGCCAGGTCACGATCTCGCGGTCCGTGAGTTCGAGCCCCGCATCAGGCTCTGGGCTGATGGCTCAGAGCCTGGAGCCTGTTTCCGATTCTGTGTTTCCCTCTCTCTCTGCCCCTCCCCCGTTCATGCTCTGTCTCTCTCTGTCCCAAAAATAAATAAACGTTGAAAAAAACAAAACAAAACAAAACTATATCTCGTTAATAAAAGATAACGAGTATGTCAAAAATTAAAATTCATTTGCACGCAAAGGAACCACAAGTCACTTAATCCTTATTATCATGAAAAAATGAACGGGCCTGTTATGCACACACAATTCTAAGTCCTGCTGTTCACTTTTTCAAAGGTCTCAAATAGTTCTAAGCTGAAGCATCCAATTTCCCCCATTTTTATTTATTGGTTCCGGAATGTTGAATCATGAAAATTAGGGTGTCAGTTGTCATACATGCAGGCAGACACAGTGCTGAACATATCTTTCAGTTCCTTGCACCTGGCATTGTGTTTTGCTATAGTAGGTGTTTCAAAAATGTTTATGTGAATTTTTAAATTATGAAGTCATTTAAAATAACCTCTGAAACCACAAAGCCTTCATCCAATTTCTATGTACCATCGACATTTGCTTTCCAAAACTGTACATTGCACTTAATCTACTGCTTTGTACATTTTTCATGATTTGCTATACTCATTGCTAGTGTATTAGTGCTTCATAATGGCTTAATATGTCTCATTGCTTTGTCTTAGGGGATTCTTATCTTTTAACTGTTAATAGAGAGATGTACACTAACCCATAGAAATGACTCAAATTTAGAACAGGTGGAAAGGTAGGAGAACTATTTTAGGTATCAAGTAAATATACTATGTGTAATATAAAATTTGACTTTTTAGTTTTTTAAGAATTTTATATGTTTATTTATTTATTTATTCTGAGAGAGAGAGAGAGAGTGTGTGCACACACACATGCACGTGAACAGGGGAGGGACTGAGAGGGAGAGAGGGAGAAAGAATCCCACCCAGGCTCCCCTTGTCAGCGAGGAGTCTCATGTGAGGCTCTAACCCTTGAGAACCCACAAACCATGAGATCATGACCTAAGCCAAAATCAAGAGTCAGATGCTTAACCTACTGAGCCACCCAGGTGCCCCCAAAGTTAACTTTCTAAAAGAGTAACTTTAAGTTAGATGGTTATATCTGCAACACTAAGTCAATCATATGATGTCTTTTTGTTAACTTCATTAGAAATCAGCTGGTGGTCCTGATAATTTTCTGATTACTTTGGACTTGGTCAATCATTATTTAAGATAGTCAGTCATCCAAGAGTCCCTTTCCCTTTTTAGAAGGGAAAGGTTGCCTGGGTGGTATCTTTTTTCTAACATCCACATTTTATTCTATTATTTTTTAAATTAATCTCTACCTCCAATGTGGGGCTCAAATCTACAACCCTGAGATCAAGAGTTGGATGCGCTTCTGACCGAGACATCCAGGCATCCCTATAATATCCACATTTTAGATGAAAAAGAGAAAAAGAGTTCTAGAACACTGACATGATTTATCAGCCCACAAAACCAGATTTTTGGACTTCACACTATGCACTCAGTGTACTTCATCAGTTCTGGTTGCATTTCTCTTTGCCTTCCAAGTGTTTGCTATGTCAATATCCTACTCAATTTTGTTTTGCTAATTACAATTTTTTTTCTAATTGGAGGGTAGAGATTCCTTTTGATATTGTAAAATAAAAAAAAAAAAGAAAGATGATTTACGCTCCAAGCACATATGGACATCCTTTGACTCATTTCATATACTCTCAAATACGTTATGTTATGAAGGATGGAAGCTGGTTCACAATAGTACATAAATTGGGCCATTACTTGATTTCTTTTAGATATGCTTTATAACTGAACCCTTTATGTGGGCTTATTGCTCACTATAAATTAAATTTTGGAATAGTGAAATGGAAATCAGAATATTTCTTCACATTGCCAAATGTTTTCCAGTGGCCTACAGGTCCTTGGAAAATTTCCCTTCAACTTTTCTGTAAATAAATTGTCCA
This sequence comes from Leopardus geoffroyi, assembly GCF_018350155.1. Classification (NCBI taxonomy): domain Eukaryota; kingdom Metazoa; phylum Chordata; class Mammalia; order Carnivora; family Felidae; genus Leopardus; species Leopardus geoffroyi. The sequence continues at coordinate 147,229,782 of NC_059326.1, forward strand.
GAGGGCAAGAGAAGTTAATGGCTGTAAAGAAGTGATGCATTTTATGGCTAGAAAACCCCTTTAAAAATCTGAAACAGACTAAATTAAATAAGTTTTATTTAACTTGAAAACTTAAATTCAATTGCTTCCTGACATATTTCCACAAAATTAGTATTGAAATAAAGCTGTGGAGGGTTAGCTGCAATTTTGACAAAGGTCAACACTAAAATGTGCAGGCTAACAACTCTATTAATTCTACTAATTTGGTTGAAATAGTATGCAGACTACCTTAAATTAGCAAATGTCTTGTGAAATAGACCAAAAGGTCATTTCCTAGGTGATCTGGTGACATTTTCCTTCCTGATAGTCATTTATATTAGGCTATCCTCTAGGAAATCTGAAAAACTTTTTAGCAGATTCAGTTATAGATGGTAACTTATCCAGTTCTATAGTCACCACCAATAAGGCAATGAATTCGTACATGGTATACTCACTGTAAGAGAATTTAGAATGTCTTATTTTAAAAAATGTTTTTAATCAATCCAAGTTAATTTTTAGAGTGCTCCTTGTACAGCTGCATATACGAGATGAAAATATTTCATCACAATTTATAAAATTATCATCAGTAATGCTTCTACCCCTGTTAGAATATTATTAAATTCTCAATTTCATGCTGAATTTTAATCAGTTTCTATAATCTGAGCATAAATAAGAAGGGAATTTACTCAATCTGTTGAAAAGCCACTGAAAATGGCCACAAAGACACATAAACATTCTAGTAAAAATATGACTTCAGCAGAGAATATTGCCAAATGATATAATGTTCATTTAAAGCTGTTAATATTGTTATTACTACTACCAGGTAAAGAGCTGAAAAATCTGACTCTACCTGGGTAAAAATGTGAATATTTTGTTTGCAAATGCAAATGTATATAATTCATTAACACTGCTCACAGTTTGCAACTTACCTAGTAATATATTACTTTACATTTCATAGATTTATTGGAAAAATCCCTCTAGAAGAGGCAAAGAATATAGATACATATGTTCATTCTTAGTTATGATTGCTGGCATCAGATTACATTCTCCTGAGATTATACAAATCACCAGAAAGAAAAAAGGGAGATATCCATTTTGGGGGACCTACTATGTGCTTCCTCTGTTCTGTCATTTGTCTGATTTAATCCACCTTAAAATATGACAAAATTTCTGGGTCGTTTGTTTAGAAACTAACCATAGAAAGTAATCATCTGATCTTAAATGATCTCAGTGAGTTAAATGTCATTTAATTTTTATAAAGGGGATTAAAATCTACTTCAACCACATATGAAGAATGTCCAAAACTTGGGGTAGCTGGGTGGACCAGTCGGTTAAGTGTCTGACTTGATTTTGGCTCAGGTCATGAACTCATGGTTTGTGGGATCAAGCCCTGCATCAGGCTGACAGCTCAGAGCCTCTCCCTTTCTCTCTGCCTCTCCCCTGCATGCGTGCATCCTCTATCACTCTAAATAATAAACCTCAAAACAAAACAAAACAAAAAAGAATGTCCAACTATGAGTCAGTAATGATTGGTTTAAAAGCTTTTAATTCAGGTGTAGGTGAGATTTTCTGAAAGACAGAAACTATAATTTAACCTTCAGAGGCTTTTGGAAAACACACTGTAGGGTTTCTTGCTCAAAGTTTTAGAGAACATCAAACACATCAAAGTGATAGAAAATTTCTTTCAGAGGTCTGAGAAATGTCTCTCATTTAAGACTGCCTGTGGACTTAACACGTTTTTGCCATGTTTTTATAGGAATAGCATAATGATTTCATGATTAACAGTAGCTCAAAGACATTAATCAGGTACGATCACTTCTAAAAAAAATAACACAAGAATATTTGCTCGAGAAACTGCTAAGATTTTGACCTTCTAGGAGAGACTGGAAGAAACCTTAGAGTAATAATCAGAATAAAACATTAAAGTGATATTTGAATACATAAGAATTCTTTAAAAGAATACATAAGAATCCCTTAAAATGCACAATGACTGGGCAAAAAGATGTTTTTGGGATTTTATTTACAATAATTGTATTTCCCCATATTATCTGAATAGGTTTTATAAAAATCTATTAAACCAAAGTAAAGCTCTCATAATTAGAGAGTTATATGCATAGTTGATGCATAAAAGAAATTTCTTAAAAAGTCAATTAGCAGAAGATGAATAATGAAAGTAGGGAATTTAAATGACAGATATGGTCTTTCTTTTGAAGAGCTATTTCTCAGAACTGATTCATCTAGGTTAAAATCACAGCTAAAACTTATAAATTCAGAAGTCTCAACAAAAACTGAGTATATCAATAATTCAAAAACAAAATCACCCTATACATTATCTATAAAAGTGTTAATCACATCTTCAACAAACACACTAACAAGCATAACAAGGTACAGTTGAACAGATTATATTCTCTTGAGGAGAAAACACTAAAAATAGACACAATTCTGAAGCATTTCCTTGCATGATGTCAAAAAAGAAAAAAATAAATATAAGAAAAGATGTCAATTTACCTTGCCTTGGAGATTTTTGCATGTTTTGACACAACAAAAAAAAAAAAAATACACATATACTGGAAGAAGTGGTCCTTGAATTGACAGAAAATCTGTCACCAACAGAATGAATCAATTTCAGCATGCAAGTGACTTTAAGAAGACAGTTGGAAAGCCATCTTAAAAAAGTGATGGAATGAGGTTCAGATTGAAGATTACACCCTGATTCATGTAAAAAAAAAATGTTTTATTTTATCTTTCTAAAGAAATTTGCCATTGGCAATCCTTTCATGTGGATATTTCTAGAATCTACTAGCTTGTCTGAGCTACTTAGGAGGTATAAAATATTTTATCCTATTCCACATGGCATTATGACTTAAGATAGTATTAGCTAAATCCAGTTAAAAAATATTATACAGCAACAAAGAACCAGTTTAATTTGCCATTGGAAGAAAGTTTTTCCATGGTTTCTTCAAGAACTTGAAAATGTCTTAAAGTCCATGTATTATGAAAATTTATTTCCTATATTATAAAGACTAGATCTGTAACATAAAATTTTAGATTTTTTTTTTCAAATATTATTTTACAATTTGAGTATCTTACCAGTTGGGGACCAACATTATATGCTGTGTAGGTCCAAATCAATAAATTGAATTATACTTTGAACTATTCACTTATCCATTTATTCATTCATTCAGCAAATATTTATTGAATACCTGTCATGTATCAGGTGTTGTAACAGGTATTCAGTTTGGTACTGGACAACTAGTTGAGAAAGTCAAAGAAGACAAATGTTGTTTCATCCCTCCTAGAGCGAACAATCTAACATGAAAACCCAATTTCCAATGTAGTGTGATAATGAACAGTGAGAGAATTACTAAGGACACAGCAGTATTCAGGAGAGAGCCTAAGCCAGATATGGGATGGGATGGAGCTTGTAGTAGCAAAGCCTTGCCAGAGGAAAGTGCATCCAAACTGCAGCTGAAAGATATAAGCCACACAAGGCAGGGAATTCTAAGGATAGAGACGTTCTTTCCATTACTTTCCCCTAGGAAGAAGACACATATAAAGGAATTGGAAGAGAGAACATTTGGTTTGAGAAACTGAAACAAATTTAGAAGAGTGTGGTCAGAGATGAAATGGGACCAAATCATGTGAAGACTCCCAGGCTATACTAAGAAATCCGCACTTTATTCCAAGGCTAATGGGGAGCAACTGAAGGGTTTTAGAAAGAGAGTAAGAGAATCATATTCTCATTTTAGGAAAAAAAAATCACACTGGTTACTATTTGAGATTTTTAGAGAGTTGATACCAAACTCTGTTGAGGAGGCTTCTGCAAGACCCAGGTGAAGCGGTGATAGCCTAGATCAGGGAGCTGGCAGTGGGGATGGTGAGAAGGGAAATATAGTGTGTGTGTGTGTGTGTGTGTGTGTGTGTGTGTGTGTGTGTGCGGGCGTGCGCGCGCGTGTCTACACATACACCTACCTTCAAAAAGCTCATAAAACATTAAAAGGAGAAAAACACACATAATTATCCTTAATACATAGTAGCTAATGAAAGAGCTCAACAAAGTTCCAGATCAATAAATATCCAGATAGAATATTAGAGGGAAATAAAGAGAACAGTGACTATTTCTACAGAAAAGATTCTATTGGATATTCCAGATGACTTAGAACAGACTCAGGTGTGGCAAATCTGGTTCCACGAGGAGTGACATTTGGTGCTATTATAATTGTTTTTGTGATTTTCAAAAACGCAATGAATTACCACAGTTTTGAAACTCATGGATACAGCATAAAAATCAATAAGAATAGAACTCTTATCTTTGAAATAAAATGACCTCATTATGGAATTAAGCTGTCTTACTTTTCTTTGCCACAGAAGACATTAACAAATTTGTGCCTACTTAAAAGTACTCCACGATAAATGCATTTCAAGAAGATTGTTTTTAAAAAGCACTGACTATAACTGCACTTCATTTGCAAATGATAAACAGACTGCAGCATCTATGCTTCCCTGCTATAAGCAAGCTCTCTTATCAGAATGTAATCAAATTGCTCCATTGCTTAGCAACCACAGGTAAAGAGCTAATAAGTCAGGAGTCATGATTCTGTGGGAACAATCTGCAGGTCAATAGCATGATTTCAAGGTGGTCTGCCATCCTGCTGTGACACTTTCAAACCCATACTGACAGGAAGTATTAGAATAGAGGAGAGTTAAAATGCAAATGCTCTCATAATCGATTGAATTGACCTATCCATATTGTGATCTGGTCCAATCTGCTGCATCTATAAATCAACATCACAGCAAAAAGAGCACCACAATATGGCTTCTAAGGAATTTCTGTTTTACCAATTTTAGGTAAGCCAAAGAGGAAGGCACACGTAAATGAGAATGAAGGCAAGGACTCCAACATTCATTCCACCAACAGGAAATCTAAGGAAGAGGAGCAGTGGCTGGTTGAAACGGTTTTTGGAAAATATTACCTGTAACCATTGCGACTGGTCATTGTGGCCAGAGGTCCAGGCATTCACTTTGCCCTGTTTGTCCAGCCGAGCTTTCCTTGGTTCCCAGGTGAACATGTCCATGTTGAGAGTCCTGAAGATGCTGGAGGCGGTGATCTGATAGTCTTGTATGTGTCCTGATTTCATCCCCAGAGGCTCTGAACAGCCTGAAAGAAAATGAGAAGGTCTCCATGAGAAAAATAATGGATGACCCTGCAAGTTTTCTACGTTCATTTTGCAGAGGCAAGAGAAGATTGAGCTTAATGCTATTCATTTCCCCAAAGAGAAAGCATCTAAATCCAAAAAAAGGCTATAATCAGAACTAAATCTGGAAAAAAAATCGAAACACAAGATAGCCAATTCAGACTATTTTGTCGGAATATATTTTGGAAAAATTGAAAACAAGACAGACAATTCAAACCGCTTTTCGGTGATAGATGATTTTGCAAAATGAAAACAAGGCTGAAATGCCTTTTCCTGTCTCATTACTGATAGCCTCATGACTATTCCTGTGTTTTCAACAGTTTCATTGTACCTTTAAAAAAGAACATTTTCTCACAAAATATATTTGGTTTTCTTTTATTTGTTTCCATAATGCTGCAAATGAAAATTCCCTCAGTACAAAGTCATTTTCACAAACTGCTCCAAAGGTATATTTCAAACTGGACAGTATTTTGTTTTCTAAGAAATGTCTGTTAATCTTTGTCACTGATTCCTATAGCACCAACATGGCTTCTTCTGGATGTTGAGGAAGCTTATATTTACTCACTGTATACCATGTGTCAGGCACTGTGCAAGTATAGAATTTAAAGTAATAGATAATAGAAGAAAATAAGCTGATTCTAGCAAAAATCATTCCTAAACAAGTCTTACAAAAACTGACATTTTGGTCATACTCAATAACCTCTAGTTTTGGATATTTTTGAAAGATTTTCAGATCTGGCACATATATCTTCAGGTATGACATGGTGTAGGATTTGGGTTTGTCTGTTACTAGGAAATTGTGTGTGTGCGCACACACACACGCACACAATTTCTCAAGGAAATGTACACACCATTTCCCAATCTTGAATTGCAACTGTGACAAAATTCCATTCACAAAGCTCATAATAGGAAGCACGATTCTCTTACCATATTAGCAAATATTCCATATGTATAATCATAACATTCTGACCGAGAAACACATAAGTTTGATCTTCAAGAAAGCCAAGATAAAAAAGAGGACTTCTCTAATCAAGGCCTCCATCTCTGTGTAATCTACTGCTTCCCCACTTGCTCTCTGTATGGCCTTTTACCTATTATTTAACTACTTTATGCCTTAGTTTTTTCATCTGTAAAATGGTAGTAATATAGAAAGTACCTCAAAAAGTGTTCTAAGAAATTAGTTAATAAATATAAAGTATTTAGAAACAGTAGGCATATAGCTAACTTTCAGTAAATGTTAGCTGTTTTTATTATTTCCCTAAAGCTAATTCCAACAGATAACAATGTTAAGTCCCCAAATCAGCACAGCAGTGAGTACTAAATAGTGGACCAGGATTGGTTGCATTTCCTGAAACTAGGCCATTTTAAGTCCAAGGCTTTAAGAGAGGGGGCTTAGCACTCCTCATTGATAAACAATTCTTAACTACAACCCATTGCTTTCTGCTCTACTCAACCTAGATCACTTCCTTCTTGAGGCTCCTCCATGTTTGCCTTCAACTCCACCTTCTAAGAAATGCCTTTCCCATGCAAACGTGGCAAAAACTCACATGAAGGATTAGCCACTTGTGTGCCTAACACAAGTCTTGTTGGGTTTTAGGTGTAACAGATCTAGACCCTAAGGCTCAGGATAAAAATAGCTCCAAATTCTAAATATTAGTTTTGGAGGAGAAAAATTTCATGACAAATCTCAAAGATTCTAGAAAGTTCCAAAGTCTTAATGAAAAGCCATTTGTCTTCAGGCCATTTGAGGGTACCATGCCTTGCCTGCATTACAGATTTCTGACTTTTTTATTATGACCACCAACTCCCCCACAGCCACTCTGCCCTGATACTAGAATCTTCGTAAAACTCTTGGCTTGCAGAAAGATACAAGGGGAAAGGGAAGATAGTTGTTTTTCTCATTTTGTGATATAATATTTAAAGTCTCAGATGGAAAAGGGATGCTTTTACTCTGGTCATTTCTGCTTAGTCATAGAATTCATTTCATATCTACTCTGTTGTCTAGTATCTAGCCCAGAGTAAGTGCTGAATAATTTGTTCAAAGAAGGATGAATGAATGAATGAGTTCCTCCTCTAATTATAGTCATGATTCATTTCATTCTAACCAACTTAAATCATATCTCTTTCAGAGAATTTAGGGGATTTTCTTTTTCAAGTGTCTGGGAAAAGATTAACTATTGATCTTCTAGGCAAGCTGAGAGATCTCCTAACAGTTTATTGGGTACAAAAAGGAAGCCTTGTGCTTTACAGTGTTGGAGTGGATTGTGGCAAATAGTTTGGCCCATTATATTACTGTTTATTTCCAAGTGTTAGAGCTAATCTCCCTGCCAATTTGCCTCACACTACAAAATTTCCTTCTCATCCACATGATTTCACATATATAGATTAATTAACACTTTGACCAGAATGGATGGCACCTGAACAAAATGAAGCATTAACAAAGACATTGATTATCTCTATAGTGAAGTGTCCTAGCTTTTAAAAGCATCCATTGAAAGATAGTATCCTCTGCTTGCAAGTTTGAAATCAATATGTGGGGTGGGGAGACGGGGTTTGGCTTCTTTTTAAGAACATAAAGTCTGTAACGTGTCAGGTGTAGACTCCTATAAAAACTGAAAGTCACATATATTCATACGTTGGGGGTTTAACTGTGCCATCTAAGAGACACTGACCCTCATGAATCAAGAGACTGGAAAATTGGGGAAGGTGATTGTTAAACAACTAAAAACCATGGGGCTTGGCTTCTTCTTGATTGCTTTATGATGAATGACTTAGGGATGACATTGGCTTGTGATGATAGAGTGACATGTAATATAAACACTACACGGCAATTATTCTGTTGAGATTTCTGGCAGTTAATAAGCTGGTTTGAATTACCAAAATAAAGAAAACATCACTGTTAGGATAATTAATATAACTAAAACCGTATGTTGGTTGCTTTATAAGGGACATCCATATATAGTATGAAAATGTAATTCTTAAAATAGATTCACTCATCCGGCCAAATGTCTCTAATTCCTTTAAGTGTAGTGGGTTCAGTTAAAGTTTGGCTGTTTTTAATAATAACTTTTATTTGCTTAAAAAAATCATTCCTTTTCTCCATATCACAAATAAACCTAAGAAGGGAAACAGATATAAAGCATATGTTTTAACGTCCGTGCAACCTTTTGAAATGAATAAAAAGCTCTCAGTTGTCCATTTGGAAAGATGCAACCTCCTATTTTTGACTTCGTGGCATTATTGTAAGTTTGATAAAGTCTTTCATGCTAAAAAGTAGGGCAAATGTGAATTTTTTATTTGGCTTTCTACAAAACAGTTGTTTGAACAAAATAATCTCAGGCCATAGTGGCAAAGGTCATTTTTAAATGTTGATGCTAGAAATACAAAGAACAACTACCCAAAATACAGCACGGTGATATGCCTCTCAGAATCTAGCTATATTGAAATGGGACCACTGTGAGATCTACACATTAAGTCTTCATCTTTGTATCTAGTACTGATGCTCCTGGAAGACAAGAATTATTTAACTCTGAGTCTTTTGATAGATTTATCTTTGAGCTGGATAATCACTGTTTGTACAATAAGCAGGTTGCTAGATAAGAATGATAAAAAATGAATTTATAGTAGCTATCTTATTTGTGAAGTATTATCTCCCTGGGAGGAATGATAAATTTACATGTTTCATAAAACCTAAACAAAACAAAATAAAACCAAGTTCTTATGGTGGATGGACAAAGATAAAGCTTACTTTTCTATGCCATAGAGCCTCAGCATAACTGCAATTTATGAGGTCAGGCAGATTCCAGTTTATACTGAACTTTCATCACAAAACATAAATCATAGTTACTACTAAACACAGGACACATTTAAATTTGACAAAAGTTTCCAGTGAGAATTGTTGTACTTTCTTTCACCAAAGAAATACACTGCTCCTTCTACATTAATTTCATTTTGTAGCAAGTTTTAGAACTTGTTGATGCTACATGCACGCGAGCATGCACACACACACACACACACACACACACACACACAAGCGAGCGCGCACGCGCGCGGTTTCTAAATGACATCTAGACATTTTGTAGCAAAAATGAATGTTCATGAGTGTTGGAAAATAGAAAATTAGTAACAGACTACATACAATTATGTGGGTTTTTTTTATTTACAGAAAATACAGAAAAAAAATTTGAGACTCACCAGATAGTTCACATCCAAGAAGTTCCATTCTCAAAGTGCAATGTCTTCGACAAACTTGGGGATAGAGTCTTACATACTGAGCTTTTATGGGAGGTGTGAAAGAGTTAGCATAGGGTGTGTTGTTATCAACATTTCCACGAAACACCTGTGTAAAGAGATAATATAGAGTTTAAAATGATTGACTACAGCAGCTTCTTTTCCTGTTTTCAAATACTGACCCTTTATCCTATCCAATGTAATCTTTCAAAAACTGGATTAAGTAATTTGGGGATCTGAAGCATTTAGGAATCACCTTGCCCTCAGCAGTGAACATAAAACCTATAGATAAAATCCTAATTAAAGCTATAAACCACTGTGGTCCATGGTATAATCTATACTCTACTATGATGGTCTTGTCGATTTTAAGGCCAGTCCTTTAGAGCCAGGGGAGTGCTTCTTTATTTTTTTGAGAAATGGGCACCTTAAACTTTTCACCTTAATCTGGGTCTATCCATTCATGCTGCTACTTAGTATTTATAGGTTTGTGGGGTTTGTTTGCTTTTTTTTTTGTTTTATTGTGTTTTTTTTTGTTTGTTTGTTTGTTTGTAGGAACCAGTCTTCACTAGTGTTACTGGATCACTCAGTCTCTCTAAAGCTATGATGAGACTTATGATGCTTCATGGTCTGATTCCTCAAGATTACTTTCTTATCAGTCAGTCCCAGACCACTGGATGAGAGAATCGTAAGTTTTTTATATGTATCTCCAGTGAAAAACAGTGTTTCCCTCTAAAAATTAAATGCTAAAATGTGTTATTTTTAATTCTTTTAAATCCCATTCTTGTTTTACTTTTTTATATAGCCTGGTAATCAGAAAACTTTATTTAAATTCATTAAAGAAATTTAAAAACTCTTTCATAAAATTTATCAGAGTGTAGTTTAGTGATTTGGTTTTAAATGGAATGAGGTGCAGTCCTGATATTTTTAAGATTAAAAATTTTGAGGAAAAACTGATAAAAAATTGGGACTATCATGTGAAAAGGCAAAGTATACACTGAATATTATATTCATTTCCTCTAAAATATTTTATTCTGCTAAATAACAAAATTGCCTTCTAATATAAAAGTATACAAACATACATTTTTTTATTTAAAATAATATTTTTTCTTTAAAAATAGTAATTTTGATCTGTACTTATTTGATTAAGGAGAGTGCTAATCTGTGAAAAACCATAAAATGAAATTTTTATTTTAATTAAAGTAAAAATTAACTGTTATATACAGGACTTTGCGATATTGTGATAAACTGTTTATACAGCCACCAATTAAAATCTGAGAAGATCGTAAATAGTAGCAAGCGTACATATATTACTTGGAAAAATTCCTTACACCCTACACCCTACCAATCCAATTAAAAAAATCATAAATGTATTTGCAACAACATAAGGAGCCTGTTAAAGACTAAGTAAGTATTTGGCAATCAATAATTATTAACGGTATTTACTTTTAAATGAAGTATTTAAATCAGTCTTACCATATCTTCATTAGTGCCTTTTACTTTGTACATCGCCCAAGTTTTTCCATCATTACTATAGGCAATTTTGTAGGATTTTATATACTCTGGACTTCCAATCCTCTTGGCTCCTTGGGTAATAACACCAGTAACTCTCATTTTTCTTTGTAAATTTATCTGAGGAGACAAGACATAACAGTAATTTCATTTCTTTCAAGATGACAATATTGACAATATCAATTTTGGGAATGGGACATTTTCATTTATTAGTATAGATTTAAAATAATACAAAAAGCTAATAATTTTCTTATGTTTTTTCACCTGATTATTAAGTATATGTCAACCTCAGTTTCAAAATCTTTCCTTAACAGAATACATTTTTTTAAGTAAGCAATATTTGTGAATAAAGTTTGAAAAGGGCAATGTGTCTCCAAAATATAAGAAACATGTGCTTGGTTATGATATGGAGGTATGATTTTGTAACCTAAAAAATGGAAATATTATCTTGTCGAAATTACCTCAGTGACATTACTCTGAAACAGTAATGTCACCATAATTTTAATGTGTCTCAAATTCTTTCAGCTTCAACAAATCCATGTAAAATAAAACATGAAAACTGTCAGGAGATCTTTGAATACTAGAATAAAAAAGGGTAAAGGTAACAGTAAAGATAAAAAACAAACAAATAAAAAAAAGCAAACAGAATTATCTTCATTTTCAGGATCCTTATAGTGTAGTCTCTGCTATGTGTTACGGATAGTTTTTCAACACATAGTTGCTTTCCTTTTCATTTCATCTTATAGAGACTTTCTCTTTTTTTTATGATTTTATTTTAGAAAGAGTAAGTATGCAAGAAGGGGAGAGGGGTGGGGGGGGAGGAGAGAGAGAGAGAGAAAGAGAGAGAGAGAGAGAGAGAGAGAGAATCTGAAGTAGGCTCAGCACAGAGCCCTATGTGGGGGTAGATTCCACAACCCTGGGATCATGACCTGAGCTGAAATCAATATTCTGATCCTCAACCAACTGAGCTATCCAGGCACACCATTATGAAGGCTTTCTAACTGGAATTTTCTCTCCGTATTTTCTCCTAATTCCAAATCACCTTAGAATAGTTTGCTGCAAAAGTAACAATCATCTAATAAAAATTTTAATATTGTTTTCAAATTTAAATAGGGAGCTCCTTTTGACATTCAATGTATAAATAAATGCTAGACAAAGGTAAGAAAAGTTTTTACATACAGGGCAAACATTAAGAATTGTTCCATTCACTTTAAAATGCCCTTATGATGTCTATAAAATCTTACAGTCAGTAGAAAGGTACTGCCTCACTGTTCTTGAGGGAATGCTATAAGCTCTCTTCTCACCAATCACATTATCCTATAATATTGAGTTAATAATTCAGATCCCATTTTCCAAAGAAAAACAGAAAATCTTCAGATTCATGTAAGTGACCAGGATTTGTCACCCTCTGATGAGACTAAGAGTTAACATCTGAAATGGTAGAGGATGTGCACAAGGAAACCAGCTCCTCTTTAAATCACTACACACACACACATACACACACACACACACACACACACACTATATTCTAAATATAGATTCATGTTACATACTCAAAAAAGTTAAAAATGAGAACTAAGACAATAGCCAAATTATGGAAAGAGCCTAAATGTCCATCAATTGATGAATGGATAGAGAAATTGTGGTTTATATACACAATGGAATACTACTTGGCAATGAGAAAGAATGAAATATGGCCTTTTGTAGCAATGTGGATGGAACTGGAGAGTGTTATGCTAAGTGAAATAAGTCAGGCAGAGAAAGACAGATACCATAGGTTTTCACACTCGTGTGGATCCTGAGAAACTTAACAGAAGACCATGGGAGAGGGGAAGGGGGAAAAAGTTACAGAGAGGGAAGGAGGCAAATGATAAGAGACTCTTAAAAACTGAGAATAAACTGAGGATTGATGGGGGTGGGAGGGCGGGGAAAGTGGGTGATGGGCATTGAAGAGGGCATCTGTTGGCATGAACACTGGGTGTTGTATGCAAACCAATCTGAAAATAAATTTCATATTAAAAATAAATAAAATAAAATAAAATACAATACAATAAAAAGAATAGGTAACCTCCCAAAGACACTTTGTTTCAGTGTATTAGGTAAATTAGCACATTGCTGTGGAAGAGGAACATTCTTCCAGTATCTTATGTATCATCTTCTTTTTCTTTAATCTGAGACTCTTCATAGTCCACACCTTCTAATATATACAACGTAAAGAGTGGACATTTTGAATCATATTTTCTCCCATTTTGGAAGCCAAATTCCACCCTTGATATAGCTGAACATTCCTTTTCAATTATCTTTTATCTTGTTTCAATTATCTTGTTTATACCTCTTATAGACAGCCCAATTATCTCTGCTAGAGTTTTGGCTGATGAGCTGTAGACTAATTTTCTAAAGCTTAAATTGTGGAAGTATAACAATCCAAAAATTTGCGTACATGTTTCTCTCTAAGTCATTCAAAATGATGTTTTAAAAGATTCCTATTTGCTTTAATATTTACAAGCTCTGAGTGTAAATCTCAGCGAGTTGGTATTCCAGATAATAAAGCAGCACACAACTTGCATTGTATCTACTTTTAGTAGGTATTTGTAATTAAATATCAGTGCTATTTCCATTCAATAAGAAGTGTACAGAATGCAGATTCTGGGATTATTAACATTTACTAGGTTTTAGACTTTTGTGTTCTCATATACCTAGCACTGTTAAGCTCAGATAATGAGAGACTCGGTATAAAATGGCTAAGATTTCACTCTCATGGTCACACTCCAAATTAATATCTGGAGTCACGTTGCTGTCAGAAATAAAATGAGCCTTGGAAGAAGGCTATCGCATGATGTTTGAAACATCACCACACAATTCACTGCAAGAAATCGCCTTTCATATAATTCCAAAATTGTTACAGTCTCTTTGCAAAATAAAATTGGCTAAAAGGTGAACTGCTTCTTATTCTGTTTATTCTGCTTGTATGAACCACCCCAGACACCAAAAGTCTGCTGGGGATTCCAAATTTACATTCCAGAATTCCAAAATGACTCCCTGAGCTTGATGGATGTTCAAATATAGAATGAAATATTTTCACTTATTTATCTGGTTTCAGAGACATTGTTGCTCTTCTGGGAGGTAGGTAGATTGCATGACCTTAAACAAAAATGTATTCTAAGGTATTTTGAGTGAATAGTGTCCCCTGCATTAATAAAAATATTGAGAAACATAATCTGGATCTAGAATGCCTAGAATTCATGCAAAGGCCAGCCAGAGGCTAAAAATGGACTGATGATTTCAACCCTGGCTCTTGTCAGTTCCCACCAATACAATCTTGGACAACTTGTCTAAGTTTTTTGAAATTTAATTTCCTCTGTGTGAAGGGATTTTAATAGAATTATTACACATGAAGATTATATGATGTAATGCATGTAAAATTTAATAACACCTGCCACCTAGAAAACTTTTGGAACATTTGCTTTTAGAGTTAATTTTTAGTTTTTATTGTTGTTATTTAAATGAAAAGCATTCCTTTGTTTGTTTTCTACCCTTAACTATTTGGTGTTAGGGAATTTGGACTTCAAGATGTATACTCTATGTATTAAAGCTGATAATCATAATAAGCATATGAAATAATTTGGAAACAACTTCCTAAGCTATGAACTTGATAAGACATTTAGGGCTACTATGTTTAAATTGTGTGTGTGTGTGTGTGTGTGTGTGTGTGTGTGTGTGTGTGTATGAATCTAACCATTAGCTTCAACATGGAGTAGAAAGGAAACTTAATGGGTTCCTGACAAGATAGAAAGAACATGGGATACTGGCTCTCTCCGGCACTGGAGATACTCCAGGGTAGAAAGTTGCTGAGTAGGCACTGAGACTTATCAAACTCTAATACAAAAAACCATGAAAAGCCTTTAGTGTAATAAGAGCTTTTGACGTCCCCGTGTATGTCTTTGTATCTGGGATGCATGGAAGAGAATTCCAAGGGCTGTGATGGGTAAGAGGCTTGGGAAGAGCTTTCTAAAATATGCCACTTCTCACTCTCATTTTCTTGTTCCTTCTCGATTTACCCAGTTCCAGTCTACTACCAGCAGGAGGAAGTGGTAAAATGTGGGCCAGACTGGAACACGGAGCCTATGGTCACTAATAGGCCTGAGCAGTTCCCCTTCTACACTCCACATCCCTGTCTCTTCACTAAGGAGGTAAAACAGAGCGATGAGGATCCTGATAAAAGCAGTGTCTGGGGCAAATGAGGCAGGGAGAAGAGAGATTAGGCGTAAGTACATTTTATAGCTCTGTCATTAGACACCCTGTATGTACCAACTCAGTCCACCTGGAGTAGTTGAAATTAGGGCATGGACTTCACCTTGTCCTCCAGGTACATCACTAGCCAAAATATTAATACAAACTCTCTGAGAAATGCGAGCATTATAATTCAAAGAAGAAGAAGAAAAAAGAACAGAAAACACTAGAAAAAAAGTAATCTAATAGAACTGACAGGTTAAGATTTTAAAATAAAAAAAAATCCCTACAAAGATAAAGACATTTGTGAAACATATTACTGGAGGGGCGCCTGGGTGTCTCAGTCGGGTGAGTGTCCAACTTCGGCTCAGGTGGTGATCACATGGTTTGTGAGTTCAAATCCCACATCGATCTTACTCCTGTCAGCCTGTCAGCACAGACCCCTCTTTGAATCCTCTGTGTCCCTCTCTTTCAGCCCTTTCCCCACTCATGTGTACTCTCTGACTCAAAAATAAATAGACATTAAAAAAAATAAGAAATAGAAGACTGGAACAAAAAAGAATCAACTTGAAATACTGATTTTCAAAAATATAATTAAGGGGTGCCTGGGTGGCTCAGTCAGTTAAGCAACCAACTCTTGATCTCAGCTCAAGTCATGATCTCACAGTTCGTGAGTTCAAGCCCCCATCGGGCTCTGTGCTGATGGTGTGAAGCCTGCTTGCAATTCTCTCTCCTTCTCTCTGCCTCTCCCCTGCTTGTGCTGTCTCTCTCTCTCTCTCTCTCTCTCTCTCTCTCAATAAATAACTAAACATAAAAAAATAAAAATAAGAATAAAAATATAATTAAAGTTAAAAAGAGTTTAAAATGATGTTAATGAAGGTTCCCAATGGGGTGATTTCAAGCCAAAGACAGAGCTGTAGAATAAACTAGTGAACACAAGACAGGTTATGGAACCCCTTCCAGAAGGCAATAGGATGGGATAGAGAGATTGCCCACACTGGCAGATGATGTAACAATTTACTTTGAGAACCTGAAGAAGCAACAAATAATAAAAACTAATTAAAAAGTTCTGTAAATTTGCTTAATATCAGATCAAAATATAATCTGTATCGGCAATGGTTGAAAATGTAATATAAATAATGAAAATAATGTGACAGTGGCACATGTGTAGGAAGACAGATCAATAAAAGAGTAGAAAATCAATAAATAGACCCCATGACATAAGGGAACTTTATATATGAAATAAGTGATTTTCAAATCAGTGGAGAAAAGATAGAATGTTCAACAACTGGACTGGGATAATTTGGTAGATATGTTAAGTAAGTAAATTTAGATCAATATTTTTCCTTTTATCCCAGAGTAAATTCCAGGTAAATTAAACACTTAAATGAAAAACAAACAAACCACCAAAGGATCAGAGGAGAATATAAAATTAAAAATAATCTCAGAGATGAAAATGACTTTCTAATCATGGCACTCATCTTAAAAATGTTAAAATAAAAATTTCTTTAAGATAAAAAGCAAAATAAAGTAAAATACAAATGACAACTGGAATTACTATTTTCTAATCACATCATAGCAAAGAATAGATTAATCAAAGAAATTAGGAGATCTTACATATTAACAGACAAAACGCAAACAACCCAATAGATAAAACATGTATAAAGGATTTTGTTAGTTGACTTCAGAAGAAATATATATAGATCTTACACATATGAAAAGATACCTACTCTTACTCATAATACAAATTAAATTAAATCTATATGATAATATAATTCCCACAATATTACACAGTATTCACTAAAGTGTAAAGAACTTGGCAAGCTTGCACATTCCTGGTGGGAGTATAAATGACAGTCTTTTCGAAGGACTTTTATGAATTTAGTGACATGAAGTGAAATGACAAATGCACATTTTCTTAAACTCAGAGATTTCATTCTAGGAATGCAGCCTACGAGTATAATCACACATAGGCAAATTGATGTGGGTACAAAGTTGTTCCCTGCAGTGCTGTATATGCAGAGCACAATTTCAAACAATTTAAAATGTCTATCAACAGGGGTCTAAGTCATTTCATTATGGAAAAGTCCAGAAAATGGAATACTCTTCAGTTGTAAAGCAAAAGAACAAGAAGGAGGGAAGAAGAGAGGAGGAGAGGGAGAGGGCAAGAAAGAGAGAAGGAGAGAGACTTTAGCATAGGATTTAAGAAATTACTTCTTGTCCAGTTTTGGTGTGGTATCAAAGAAGAATAACTGCAATTATCTGGAAATTGTATGGAAGGAGCACTAAGATGTTGGCACCATAACAATGTGTCCTGCATACTTTTGTTTATACTACTGTAAAGGGCAAAGAATACATATACATATTTTCTTGTACAGGATTGTCATGTCTCTGAAAGCCAAAACAAAAACAAAAACAAAAACTGGTTAACAATGGTTTCTCTAACAGGAGGTAAACAGCTGGGTCAAAGAAGAGGGAAGAAGAATTTGGACAGTACTGTACATACTCTTTTGTGTCTTCTGAAACTTGAAATACGTGATGTCTTACCCATTCAAAATATAATTACAGTTAAAGAAAGCATATGATTGATAATAAGGTGTTATTTACAATAGGGAAAGTAATTTGAAAATATCTAGAGATTAAGTGATTCTAGAAAATATCTAGAAAGTATTAATAAACAATTAATATGACCTTGTAGAAAATATATTTTAACCAAAAGACATAATGGAAGACCAGTATATATTTTAATGGATGAGACAACATAATACATTTGTTCTCTTAATTTTGTTTGTAAATTCTGTGCAGTTTTTATCAAAATCCGAAAGGATACTATTTTGTGTCATGATAAATTTATTCCAAAAATCTATACTTTTATCTTAAATTATACAGAGAAAAATTTCCATCATACTTAAAGTAATCTTGGAAAAGATGTTAAAAAGGGGGAAATGTGCCATATATTAAGACATTGGAAAACCATTTAATTAAAAAAATAATGTGATACTAACTTAGACACAGAAAAATACCTAACTGGCATTGGAACAGGGGTCCAGGAAAAGGCCTGGATATATATTCACACTTGAGCCAGCATTATAAGTCAGGGGGAAAGGGCATGTTGGGAAAATTGATTCTTTATATAGAGGAAAACAAAGTGGGATTGGTATGTACTGAAGACCAAATGTGAAAAGTAACAATATTCATCTAATGGAAGAAAAGGGAGAAACATATTTTTGTGACTTCAGAGTTGAAGAAGCTGTTCTGAAGAAGACCAGAAAAGCACAAAATGAAATGGGAGAAATGAAATTGCCTCCAAAAAGAAAAATTCAAGGTTTCTATTCAACCAAGTACCTTATGGGTAAAGTTAATAGAAAAGTGACAGCTTGGGAGGAGAAATCTGTAATGTCAAAAGCCGACAAGAGATTATTTAGTATACTAGTTCTCGAACTTTTAGGTCTCAAACTCCTTTACTTTATTTTTCTTTAATTTTTTTTTATTTTGAGAGAGACAGAGAGAGAGCTGGGAAGGGGCAGAGAGAGGAAGAGAGAATCCCAAGCAGCCTCTGCACTGAGAGCTGCCTCAATTGTCGCTACCCAGATGTCCCAGGATTCCTTTATTCTTAAAAATTACTGAAGGGCTCAAAGAGCAAATAAACTCACACACGGCATTTTGGGACGTGTGTGTGTGTGTGTGTGTGTGTGTGTGTGTGTGTATAATAATATAGAAATGTACATAGTATATTATATATATATATATAGTATATATATAGTATATATATAGTATATATACAGTATATATATATATATATAGTATATAGTATATATATATAGTATATATATAGTATATATATATAGTATATAGTATATATATAGTATATATATATATAGTATATAGTATATATATAGTATATTATATATATAGAGAGAGTATATATATATATATATAATGTAGAAATATACATAGCATATTATATATACATACTTATTCTATTCGAAATTAAAACTGACAAATTTAAAAATACTTATTAATTTCAAAATAACAATAAACCAATTACATTTTAACATAAACAATATATTTTTATAAAAAATAATTATATTGTCCCAAACCAAAAATGTATTGAAAGGTTATTTTACGTTTGTATGAATCTCTTGAGTATCTGTCTTAAGAGAAAACAAGTAGGTTCTCATATTTGCATCTCTGTTTACTCTATTACAAAATATTTTTGGCTGAAGTATATGCAGAAAATGTAGGCTCCAATGATATGTAATTGTAAAAGGAAGGAGTATTTTAATAATCTTTCCAGATAATATGTACATTCCTATTTGCTACCACATCAAAACTTGATAAGCAAAAGTTTAAATTCTAGTTGTAGTGTGGAATGTGAAATCTACCAGTGAACTTTTCATATTCATAATGTTAAAATCCATAGGTTTATCTTGCACTTTGAATAGATCTTTTATCTATGCATGGTTTTGTGCCATCATGCATTGGACATTTGGGAAATACGGGCTCATTGAAATATGAAGAGTTTCTAAATGATGACACATTTATTATATAATATCAAAATGTTACATTCATTAATAACACCACAAATTTTACCAGAAAAGTCTGTATTAGAAGCTATCAAGCTCACATTGGTGGTTATATTTTCTGCAAAATTCTAATTTTCACTTGAAATTTCAAATTTTATCGCTAGCAACAAATATTGTCAGCTATTTCCCTTAATGTTGATGGATTATTGTGCTCATTTTCACAGCAATACTGCCAAATACACGGATATCAATAGTCAGTGTCTGTCAATTGTTTCTTAAAGTAAACAGGATTAAAAAAAAAGGGGGAGCTCAGCTTGCAAGTCACACTTTCCCAAGTGCTTTTTCTTGAGATAATCATCATACTTCACTACTCAGCAGAAGTGCTTTCTGTGTAATTTCCATTTCATTGTGCAGAATATTAAAGACATGGCAAGGATTGGCATTTAATAAAATTAATGATCATTAATGATTCATCAAGGACATTCTTAAATGAACTGATTATAAATTATTTTTTCCTTTAGCACGATGGAGATGGATACAATGACTACTTGTATAGTTTGGTGCTACTGTCTTGATTTGTGCTAAGGCACCAACAGTTTTACTCACCATTGTTTTGTGGCATCAGTGCAAATATTAACACAGTGAAAATGGCCAAGAGAGTCTTTGAATTATTATGGAACTAGTGTTGACCTGTGAACCTCCTGAATGGGCACTTGGGGACCCCTGACTCCACAAGGAATATGTGACCTTCACGTTCAACTGAGAAGTACTGATCTAAAATAATGGTTTTTACCAACACATACACACACATGATGAAGAAGTCAATAGAAAATGGAGCAAAGGATATTACAAGGCAATTCAGAGAAAATAAAATACCGATAAACTCTCACTCTTAATTAAACAAATGCAAATTTAAAAAAAAGATAGTAATTTATAGCCGACAGAATGACAAAACAAAAATGTTAGATAATATCAAGTATTGGTGAAGTATTCCTCTGCTGATAGTGAAGGTACAAACTGGGATAGTTATTTCAATCTGTTCGTTGTTAGCAAAATTAAGCAATCTATTTCTGAGTATTATTTCCTGAAAAAATTGTTGCCTAAGTGCTCAGTGAGAAATGCACACACCTATTTATTGTAGAATTTTTTTTTATCTTAGCAAAGAAGGCAGCTTAAGTGAATATACCTAGAGGTGTAAGAGATTTAAAATTTAGAACGTATGTGTGTGTGCATGCAAGTGTGTGTGTGTACTCTTGCACACACGTACACAGGCATACCTTCTAAGAGTCAGAAGTGAACTGGATTTATCCATGGCTATCAAAAAAACATAAGAATGTGTGAAGAACAATGAAGTATACACAATATCATTTATGTAAATTTAAAAACACACATATACACCATAATACCATGCACTGTCCAATAATTCACTTGTCTAAGTCAACATAGGAAGGGAGAAATGACAGTTACACATCAGCTCTACCAGGCTGGGTTTCTATAAGGGAAGAAGAATGGTAAGGAAAGGGCAGAATGGGTAACAATGCTAACAGATTCATCCTCAAATCAGTGCTGGCAAATGATATCCTAAGTGGGGAAAGGAATCATTGTTTCCTCCCATTTACTCTTTTCTCAAGGAAAATGACTACATATGGGCATCTGATGTAATAGGAGTGCATATATACAAAAGTATTGTCTGAGACTCACTGCCTAGTATAAAATAGAGTACATACGCATTTCAAACATATTTATTATACAATAACATACTTAAAATTATTTATGGTTGTAATTTAGGCAAAAGCTAGTATTAAGTAAGCAATTGGCTTTTAGGGTAGCTTTATGAATAGCTAATTGTTTTTCTCTACCTCAAACTTGTTACCAGAAGTTTTGATATACTTACATAGTACATTCAAGTGTGGGTCTGACTAGTGGCTGGAATCACTACAAAACAATAATCCAAACATAAAATGCAAACTAATACAGTTTGCAAAAGGCAATTACTTTCTAATTCTATTTAATTGAAAAAGAAGCATTCGGTTTTTTCAATGTTGTAATGGTTGGGAAGCGTAGGAGAATTTCTTTCTTAAACTTTAGGAAGCATTTGCCAAGGTAAACTGAGGCATATTAAAAATTTTAAGAGTTTATTTGAACGAAAATCAACGCAAATGGGAGAGCACCAATCCAGAAGTGGTTAGGAGTGGTCTGTCAACAAGTGTTAGAGGAAAGACTTTTATGGGGAAGAAGTGGAAACAAAGCAAGGAAATTATTTGATTTTCAAGAGCTCAACAAGCTGCATTATTTGGGAAAGGCTACCTAGCTGTTTATGACTGGTTGTCTTTAGGTTTCGATTTCTTAATCTTGAGGCATTTCAGGCTTAGGTTCTGGTTTGCTTATGTAGGCTGCTAAGACAAAAAAGCCAACTCAATTTAATGGTCTCCTTATTTAATTAATTTAAGATCAATTAGCAAGAAAAATAAATGTCTGATTCATAGCTTATTCTTAGGAAAATCATGTTAGGGGCACACGCATGGTTCAGTCAGTTAAGCGTCTGATTTCCGCTGGGGTCACGATCTCGTGGTCTGTGGGTTGCAGCCCTGCATTGGGCTTTGGGCTGACAGCTCAGAGCCTGGAGCCTGCTTCAGATTTTGTGTCCCCCCTCATCCCCTGCCCGTTCCCTCCTCATGCTCTGTCTCTCAAAAATAGATAAACGTTAAAAATTTTTTTTTAAAAAGGAAAATCATGTTAAAAATCAAACACTTAGTGGTCATTTACTTCATGATTATTGAGGCACATATACACTAGCAGTAGTTTGTGAGTTGCTACATAAAAATGCAGACTTAAAGATTAAATAGCATATTATAGAAATATATTTGTAATATATGTATACATGTTATATATGTAATATATGTATATAAATATAATATGTATATAATATATATAAAATATATATTATTACATATTATATTGCATATTATAGAAATATAAGACATTGAATAATAATATTTTATAGAAATCATTATATATACACCATTGTTTTCATAAATTGCATAAAATAAGGCACTTTGTTTAAATTAATGACTAAGTGAAGAGAAATTTTGAAATACTTTTCTTTTTTAATGAGGGTTATAGATTACCATATAAATAATAAAAGCATCAGGTAAAAGATTAATTAATAAAAGGATCTGCTAGATAGGATGAGACTTGTATACATTCCATCATTAGAATTGCTAAAAATATAACGTGAGGAATTTGCTGTTAGCGTATATTAGATGCATACATTTGGCTTAAACTAAAAGAAAAACACATTTCCTTTTTTTTTTTTTTTGTGTGGCTTCTTATTTATTTAGTTACCAAAATAAAAATGAAGGCCAATCAACAGATCAAGCTACATAATCCTGAAATTTGCAATGCGGTTTTGGTGAAGACAGAAGAGCCCACCAAACATGCCATCTGCTCCCCAACACAAGGAAAAAGCATCCTGAATGCTGAGGCCGCTACTGCAAGGATAGTGCCTCATCCCACAGCAGCTTTTGCGTGAGGAACTGTTGTGTTAAATCACTAAGATTCAGGATTTATGCAAAGAAGAACACATTTCTTAAATAAAGAACC
The DNA here is from genome assembly GCF_018350155.1 of Leopardus geoffroyi. Classification (NCBI taxonomy): domain Eukaryota; kingdom Metazoa; phylum Chordata; class Mammalia; order Carnivora; family Felidae; genus Leopardus; species Leopardus geoffroyi. The sequence goes on from NC_059326.1 coordinate 147,253,093, forward strand.
ATCACCCTATAACCATCTTTCAATTACAAGAAATGAGTATTTCACTTGAACATCAGAGGTCCTTTTATTGAGTTAAAAACATTATTTTTCACATGATTATTATCAAGAAAATGTGTAATTGGAAAAATTAGAGCACCTAAAAATTGTAAATTGTCATATTCATAGTACTTTCATCTTAATGGAGATTTTATATTTTGTGTACTAGCATTCCTCCCCTGGTGGTAATGCAAAAGAAAAACAAAAACAAAAACAAAAACAAAAACAAAAAAACAAACCATATATTCAATTAGCACTTTTTCCTAATGCTAAGCATCTGGACGTATGTAAGTACAGGTATTTATTTGAAACTTCCAGGGGGCACCTGGGTGGCTCAGTGGGTTCAGAGTCTGACTTTGCCTCAGGTCATCATCTTGCAGTTCATGAGTTCAATTTCCACATCAGGCTTGCTGCTGTCAGCACAGAGCCCATTCTGGATCCTCTGACCTCCTCTCTTCGCCCCTGCCCTGCTTGGGCGTTCTCTCTCTCAAAAATAAATAAATTAAAAAAAAGAAATGTCCAGATAATGATTTTGCACTGATAGTATTTAAACTTTTATACTTGTAAATGAGATTTTTTTTTCTAGCCACAATATTGTTCATAATCAACCTCACTGAACCATGTTCTCATAGTTCACAGTAAAGACAACCCTCCTAGAAGAGCTTTTGGATGGGAACTTGGAATATAAGTTAGCCTCAGGCACAAAGAAGATATAACCATATCTGGGTGATAGCAGAAAGGACTTGAGCCTCCCAGGCAGTTTTAAATATTTGGATTGTAAAGACTGTCCCTGTAGGGATCAAAACAAAACAAAACAAAAAACAAAACACAGGAACATTATCACTAGAAGCTTCTAGTTAAAAATGACAAGGAATTGGAGCTCCCTGTTCTTTCACATTTTCTCATTAATGTATTCTATTGAATGCATCTTTAACATCTTCTGTGGAGACCTCCTGGTAGGAAGTATCATGAATGCACCTCAGGAGGAAGGCTTCTGAGGTATTTCCCCATGAGGGGAGCAACTCAGACCCAACAGGGCAGAGTTTATAGTTTGACATGGCTGGTCCTAGTTCTATAAGACATTTCTCTGACACAACCTCATTTTTATCACCAACAACCCAATCAACTGACATTCTTCATTCCCACCATTAAACACGCTCACTATTGTACACATCCTGGCACTTTGGGCTGCTCTCCGTCAGGCCCACTGCCTTCATTCTTTTTTTTTTTTTTCTTCAACGTTTATTTCCCACTGCCTTCATTCTTGCCAGCTGAACTGTCCACCAACCATGAGTCAGTGGTGTTTGTTCTCCAACGTGTTTTTTTCAAGTTGCGCTTGTTATTTTAACTATGTAATTTAATTACAAATAATTGCCAAAATGGAACTGGGAAAGGAGAGGGTGTTTTTGCCCATGAAAACATGAAAAAGCTTTGAAAAACCAAGGAAAGGCAAATTACTGAAAACAAGGGATAATACTGAGGAAAATCATTAATAGTACGTTTACCTAAGGTATTAATATCTAGGTTTTTATTCTTGAATAACTGGTTATTCTTATTTAAACAAAGAAATAAAACAAACAAAGAAAATCTGAAGTACCAATGATGCTTTACAGGTGGGGTTCATCCAAGAAACAGAATTTAAATGTTTTTTTTTTAATCAATTTTTATTAGCTAACCAAATATTTAATTCTGAAGCTCCAAGTAAGTGGTTTTCTCAACTGTCCTTCATTATTCTGAATGCTGGCCAGCCTTTGACATATGTTCAATTAATTTAACCATCTTCTTTGAAAAGAGATGGGGGAAAAAACACATGTGAATAGACACAAAACTATAATCTCTTTCTGATTCCTTGCACCTGGTAAAGCTTCCAATCAAACTGAAACACCTAATTCACTAAAAAGCATGCAACAGAAGCAATACACCATCATGGGTGTAATCTGTTGGCTGTTCCAAGAGTCCTGGCCTAGAATCACAGTTTCCTCTGTATTTCCACCTGTTTCTAAAGGGCTTTCACTATAGTGTACTCATCTTTCTTGGTACTTGCTGTGATTAGACTTTCTTCATATGCTCTGACATTCATAGCTTCACATTCAAAAGTGAACTGAACTGTGGCTATTTCGTTTAAAGACTTCAGCCATATATTAAGTTCAACAGAATAGTATATATAAAGGGAGTGTAAAACCCTCAGAAGTGGAGTTTTAAGGTCTGAAGGATTGATTTTAATTCATATGCTCTGAATTTTAGATTTTTGTCTTTTTCTTGGTTACTATGTATGGCTAAGGCAAAACTTAAAGGAGTCTTTGTTTATAAAAAGCCCATCATTCTGAAGAGTTTCAGTAAAATTATGGAAGGGAGGGAGGGACGGAGGGAGGGAAGGAGGAGAAAAACAGAGAAACCACGAATGATGTTAGAGAAGAAAAAAGAGGAAAAAAAGAGAAAATGATGTCAGTTCATAAGTAGGAATGCTAGCACCAATAAAAGTACAATAGAAATAATGAAAATACGGTCACTTTGCTAATCTATATTTTTCAAAGAATCATGAGGTGCTACCAAAAAGAAAAAAAAAGTCCTTGATGCATAAGCACAGGGGCACAGTGAGTATGCTATAAAGGGAGAGGAGAGGAAGAGGCTGAGGGCAAGACTGGACCTTCTTAAATTCCTGTAGGTGGCAATAGCTTTTACGTGGGAGGAATTTCCATTGGGTTCACATGAATGCTCTTCTGTACTTCAACCATCTCACTGAGTGGACTTCCAAATGAATGTGACTCAGGACAGTGCTGAGTGAATCAATATGACAACAATATAAATATAAACAAAAATAAAAATGGGATACCCAATTACTTTAAGGATAGTCTTATCTAAAACTGTCAGGTCCCTGATGCCAGCATTCCTATCCAGGTCAGTGAAGGATTAGCAGGCAGACAAGAATGCCTTACCTGCTCCCTCCAAAACCCTACACGTGTCCTCTAAACTCTAATTTTTCTTAATTCATTGTATTATTGTAGCATGCAAATAACAACAATGTCAACGGAAGAATCTCCAAGTTTTGCTATGGGAACACTTTTCCATTTATGAAGATATTATTGGTAGTGACAGCAAGTGTCCTGAAATTTTAAAAGCTGACATGGGATCAATGAAACATCAAGACAAAACCAAATATCACATAATAAAAGCTTAAAAAGTACTTGTGGGAAGCAGAATACCATGATAATCTTCAATTTTATGTACTGAAGAAAAGTCTACAAAGCAAACATATGCTGTAGCACAAAAGATGGCAAGTTTTCCAGGATGTTATTTTCTAGCATTGTGCAATATGAATTAATTAACCAAAAAAAAAAAAAAAAAAAGCAATAAGAGGGCTAAATGGAGAAACTGGAAAGCTCTGGGACACAGATGCAGTAGCTATTATCAAGTAATGACTTAGCTTTTATATTCTTTGTGTTCTTCTGGCTTTTCTTAGTCTAAATAAGCACAATATTAAATCTGCGTTTCAAAATTAAATTAAATAAATATATTTCAGGAGTTAAATTGCATTGTCCTATTGGAATACAACAGCATATGCTTTGAACAGTAACAAAATGGACTTACATTTCATGGCTTTCTTTGAGAACTTAACTTCATGATTCAAAATTTTGTATAAATAGACAAATTAAACAGTGGTTGGTTGTTTCTCCATATGATTAAATTGTTACTCTAGACCTGAAGGTAGCTGTTAAAGTGGGCTAACCAGATTATCTAATTGCAGACATGCTGAAAGTAAGTTTTTAATGTGAATTCAAAATCAGACACACACTAGCAGTAATCCAGGCTCTCTTAAAATGTCACCGGATACAAAAGATTCATTGAAGTCTATAGTGAAATCACCCTAGAGGAAGCAATCAATATGTTTTCATTCTTCCACTTGTTTATGTATTTATATATTAAGGATCAAGTTGTAATTTGCATTATATTTCTATGGGAGTTATGGGTAATAAACTTAAATATCTAATTATTTTTTAGTAGTATAAGGAAGGTAGAATGCACTAAACTGTTTTTAGCATTTTGAATACTTTGATGAACAGACAAATTCTGAAATATTTGAGGTCAACCTTTGTAACCAGAATTTCTTCACCCACGCAATGGTAATGAGGTGTTATCTAACGCACAGGGTTGTCTGAGTATTAAAGATGATGTTATCCCTTATGCATCTAGCATCCTTAAGCATTTGATGATTGTTTGCACTCCTTACTATTTTTCCAGGGAAGAGGAAAATTGAATTTTCATTTACAAATGTGGAAAAACATTAAAAGAACAAAATGATTCTTTAAGTCACATTGATTAGGCACATTAGACTCTATTTCTTTAATTTTACTTTTTAAGGTCCTTTTATGCACATGATGCACTATTTCATTTGTATTTTATATTCGCCTTAAGAACTAAATTGGACAATTCTAGTCTTCTGGATGGGCCAACAGGGAAAGATGATGGGGGAATTTTGGTCATCTCTGCTCCCTCAGAAGTAAGGAGAAGAATACACAAAGAACAAAAACCACCACAGAAAAAATTCTACTCCCCACACAGCAATAGCAACTTCTTAATAACATGGAAAAATAACATTTTTACATGTTTTCAAAGAAACACAGTTTCGCCACTAGCAAACAATACTGTAGAGCAAAACATTAAATGCATGAGGAAGAAAATAGACTATTCCTCATTATTTTATTTTATTTTATTTTATTTTATATTTTTATACCTCATTATTTTAAAATGAACGTTTTGCTGAACAAATGTTAGTAATTAGGAATACTAATTAGTATTAGGAAATAAAAATATACCGATTGTATCATTTGTTAGTAATTAGGAATACTAATTAGTATTAGGAAATAAAAATATACCGATTGTATCATTTGTAATGAATTAAATTGCACTTTTTTTTTGTAGCTTGAACTATAGATTTTTTCCTTTGTTAAATCACTTCACCATTTTCAAACTTTAAGTGGCATTTCCCTTCTACCAAATTAAAACAGGTACGTTTTTCACTTTGGCAGGAACAAATTTCTATGAGGTCATTGCAGCTTATTTTTCCAGCTGTATTTCTGATAATTATCACATGTGTATTTATGCCTCTATATAATCATTAAACAGATTCAATTCATCCATTATTTCTCGCATGTCTGTAATCTACAAACAATGACATATACAGTGGGAAATGTAAGGACAGAAAAGATTTTTGCACCTGTCACATGTAATCGAAAGAGTAAGACATACAAACAACTAACTGCAAAACAAAGCAGAATAATCATAAATGATGAAGGGACAAATGCCTTGGCATGGACATTAAGAGAATATCAATTAATACTGGAAATAGGAAACCAAGGCTTAGAGATGTCAAGTGGCCTGCCCAACCTCACATACCAGGACTGTAAGGTCATCTCAGACTCAAGAGATAGGAAGAGAGGTAGTACACACGGTAAAGCATCCACTATGCTTGGGGATAGTGAGAGGTCTTGTGAGTCTGGACAAAAAGGTAATCCTTTCACTATGCCTCCACCTAAAAGGCCTCTTTCATTTACCGTAGCAATCTGAAAACTTATCTGCTCTGTAACTCTCATTTTAAATGAATTTCTTTGCATTTATACGTAACATTTAAATATTATTATCACACCATTAATATATTCTGCTTGGATCGAATACTGAACATGTTATTTACAGACTTGTATTAGGTATGATTTGGTTCAGTTTTGAGTGACAAAAGCCCAAACAGTAGCTTAAATAAGAAAGAAGTTGGCTTCTCCCTTGTGTAAACATGTGACTAGGCATAAGGGGCCGATACATCAGGGTCCCAGGAACCTTTTAAATTATTGCCACTGTATGTAACCTTGATCTTATTGTCCAAGATGGCACAATATGAGTTCTCAGCACCAAAATGGAGAAAGGGATAAAGAGAGCATGTGTGTGCTGTATCTTAAGAAAGTTCCCAGAAATACCATGTGACACTTGCTTATACGCATGTGGCCATTTGTGAGTCACATGGCCATAGCTAGAGGAATGGGAGGTTGGGAAATATAGCCTAAACGGGCATATTTTTATACAGAATATACAGAATCTTATACAGCATCAAACTATATGAGGTAAAAATTACTTAGCCACTAATCCTCCTGCTATGGAAACAGATGAAGACATTGGGAGACTGTTTAAAGTCATGGCTACACCTCTCAAATATTTGTTAAATATGTGAGAGTCTACATTTATTAGTCACTTGTGGTAGAGCCACCATGTAACTAAGCATCCATCATATAATCCTTACAACAATCCTAAGAGGCTGCTTTATTTTCATTGTCACTAAGTATTCAAAGTGACAGTGGCCAGTTGAATTGAGAATCACTGATCTTGAAAACCATATTGCTTACCATACAATATAACTGCTTATGCAATCTAAGTGACCATTGAGAGATTAATGGATAAAGGAGGTGTGGTATACAAATACAATGGAATACTACTTGGCCAAAAAAAGAATGAGATCTTGTCATTTGCAACAACATTGATGGACCTAGAGGGTATTATGCCAAGTGATAAGTCAGTCAGAGAAAGACAAACACCATATAATTTCACTCATAGATGATATCTGAAAAACAAAACAAACAAATAAATAAAATCAGATTCATAAATACAGAAAACAAACTGACAGTTACTAGAGGGGAGTGGGTAAGGAAATGGGTAAAATAGATGAAGGAGATTAAGAGGCACAAACTTCCAGTTATAAAATAAATAAGTCATGGAGATAAAAAGTACAGCGAATATAGTCAGTAATATTGTAATAACGTCATATGGTGACAGACGGTGGCTACTCTTATCATGGTGAACACGGTGTAATGCATGGAACTGTTCAAATCACTATGCTGTGCATCTAAACCTACTACTGCATGGTAGGTCAACCACACTTAAGTAATAAAAACTTTTAAAAAAGAAAACAGAACTTTTATTCAGGATATTGATTATGACAACAAATCACAAATCTATTTTCATTTATTAAAGATTTAGTCATGAGGACTGGTGAGAATACAACTGAACCAACAGATAGTGAGTGCCCCAGCCTCATGCAGCTTACCTACTAAAAAATGATCTCCTATAAAGTCTTTAGTTATAAGCTGTGACAAGTGCTAGGTAAGAAAAGAACAAAATGCTGTAAGAACATATAGAAGAACCACATTTAGTCTGAGGTAAGGGGTGGAATTAAAGAAAGCTTCCTGGAGAAGGGAGCATCTAGAATAGCAGTTGGCACATGGAAAATACTCAATGAATATACTAAGTGAATGAATGTATTAATTTACATGGAGTTGGGGGTCACTTTAGAAGATGTTTTTCTCTAAGTCTGTGAAAGCTGAACAGAGTACCCTTCAAAAAAGTCCCATGTGGCTGGAACTCACACGGTAAATTCTCCGCTCTTCCCAAGCACATAGTTACAGCTTCAGTTGTTCACTGAATTAAAACAACAGCTCTTCCCTTCTCAAATGTCCATCCAATGAAGTAGATAATTTCCACATAATTTTAAAATGTTTTATCTACTTAAGTAACCTCTACATGAGCACACAAAACTTATTGATTGCCCAAATAGCTCTCTGAAAAGAGTAGCTGCCCAATAAATACTAGTTTATCTACAGCAGATCTGAAAGTAAGGAAAATATTCTGAAAAAAATATTAGATAATGTGCTTTTCTTTCAACATTTATATACATCTGTCCAAATCTGGGTTAATGCTCTTAAGAAAAGGAAAGCTAAGATCCACTGGTAATATTAAAATGTCTTATTTGTGTTTTTTTTTGTTTTTGTTTTTTTTTTTTTTGCAAGATAATCACATTTCAGTTTAAGAGCTTCTTGAAAGCTGCTGTTATGTAAAAATACTGGTTTAGGTTGGGCTCCTGCTAGGAAAACTAAGATAGAAAAATTGACATCTATATCTGAAATTCAGCATTGTATCTCTTAACAGCACGAATGATAGTAATAAACTAAGGAGAACTGGGTTTAACATAGTTTTTTAAATCTGAGAAATGAAAATATAGACTATGTATTATGAACTCAGGACAAATACTTCAAAACTACTGAAGCATTGAATATATAATAGATACAAGAAATTTGAGAGCCCATTTGCGGAAAAAATGAGATCTTTATCGTTTCTTTAGGAAGCAAAAATCACAACAAAATAAAACAATCTATACTAAGTACACCAACGTTAGACTGAAATAGCTACTATTTTAATTAACTATATCAATTCTGGGGAAAACAGCAGCAGCCACAACAATAACAACATTAAAAAGAAATACATGGAGAAAATGGAACTGACTTATGGTATGAAAATGAATGCCCTGAAAAGGTGTTAATATAGAATGGCTACACTTTTTCAGAAGCTCAAAGTTCAGTTCTTTTTTTCCCAAGGGTGCTGCACAATGGTGCCCCTGGGTGAGCTACTGTCTAATAAACTCTTTTGATGGAGATGGAATTAGAAGAAACAGAAGTTTCACCATTTGTGGGAAGTACTTCATTTTAGAGTCCCCATCTGTCCCCTCAAATAGCTATTTCAACTCTAAGTGGATACTACCTTACCTCTGATTCCACTAGGTGTGGTCACGTGACTCACAAATGATCAATAGCAATAAGAAATGTCACATGTCAGTGATGCCCACTAAATCTACTTCCAATGTCTGTAGAGAGCAGCAAACTAACACGCTTTCAACTTCATGCTGGACACAATTAGTATTTTCTCCAAGTAAATCAAACATTAAAACCCAAAATATAGGTGGCACCTGGGTGGCTCAGTTGGTTGAGCATCTGATTCTTGATTTCAGCTCAGGTCACGATCCCAGGGTCATGGGATTGAGCCCCACATGGGGCTTCCTGCTGAATGTGCAGCCAGCTTGGGATTCTCTCTCTCTCTCTCTCTCTCTCTCTCTCTCTCTCTCTCTGTGTGTGTCTCCCCCCTGCTTTTGCTCTCTCTTTCCTCTCACTCTCAAAAAAAAAAAAAAAAAAACAGACCCAAAATATATTCAGCATTTTCCAACAATACCAACTCCTTTTCCTGACCTCTATATTTCTATAAATGGTACCAAAATCTCACTCAAGCTCAAAACTTTGGAATTTAATGTTTGTTTTTTTGTTCTTCCTCCTCTCCCCTAACACACAATTCAATCAATTGTCAGTGCTGCGCCCTCAAGCCCTCTTACAATTTAATCTCTTATTTTTATTTCAACATCTGCCAGTGTAATTCAGGTTCTCCTTGGGCAGTTAGCTATAAAAACCTCCTAAGTGGTGTGCCTGCTTCTAGGCTTGCCTCTGCATTCAGCACAATGTTCACTTGATGAAACTTTACTGTCTCCTAACTACTCGGCGTTGTGTTGGGTACTCATAACACATCCCACTGACAGCTCATCTTACTGAACTCTAGTTCTGACAGTGTCAATACCCTGCTGAAAACCCTTCAATAACCATCAAGTGCCACCTCGTTTGACACTAATGTATTTTCACATTCTGGTGTCTCCTTACTTTTGCAGACTTTTACCCTCCTATTCCCCCTACGTAGACCCATCTCTTCAGTAAAGACTGGTCCCTGCTGGACCTTGTGTTCCCTCCAGTTCCCTTGTGATTTTATTCATTCTGTTCTCTCTGTCTGGAATAACTTCCTTAACATCATCCTCAAAAACGGTGAATATGCTAAATTCACCTTTAATAATTAAAATGTAAATGGCTTTTTGATGTTTTCATTATATTCTGGTTGCATGGAAAATAAATATTTCTTCCTTAAAGACTCCTAAGACCCAGCTGAGGATTTAATAATAAATCATTTAAAGCCTCATCTTACAGGATGTGGATATTTTTATAATCCTTTTACTATTTAATTATGACTTAATTATTGAAGGCTTCATGTTACAGACAAAAATCCTTTGAAAACAATTAAGCATTACTATACCTAGTTCATGGAAGAATGCGGATTCTACTCATGGCATACACTGATATAGGCAAGTTAATAATAAAATATCACTAAAGCAGTTTAGGTGGTTCGGTCTTGGATTTGTGATGTCTTGATGCCATTCAGTATTTTAAAATGTTTCACATCGATGTCTCATTTTGAAGAACAATATACTGTTCCCTGATATTTGAATTTATTTCAGTTGTTTCTAAGAGTGAAAGGGCACATATAAGAGAGGGTATGTCTCTCACACTAGATTGTGATTACTCCTTTTTTCTCAGGATCGACAATACCAGAATCCACCTGGGGTGTCTGCTCACCATGTAGTGCCCTAGGTCCCAACTCTGATCTACTGATTTAGAAAGTCTAAGGATGAGGACCGTGTTAAACAGCTCTCCAGGTAATTTTTATGTAGTTGGATTTTGACAACTACTGCCCCAGGCTAGAGGTGTTTGCTTGCTTCTGGGCAAATATAAATTTTATAGGATACAACAATTATTTTATAAGGCCTTAAGAAAATGGTAGACTCCCCCATGCCCACTAGCAGTGCCCATCCTTCAAAAAAAAGGAAAAGAGAACTTCCAAGAGTTGTCAAAGAAAGGATAGTACAGAGGATATGAACGGTTTAGCGCTGGCCTCACACAAGCTGCCCGTGTTTACATCCCAACCATGCAACTTACTATTTCAGTAAATTTGGACAACTTCCCTTTCTGTGCCTAGATTTCCCCATCTGAATAATGGGGATAAGACAATATCAATTACCTGGAAATACATTGTCAATATATGTAAAGCAACTGTAATAGCACACAGTGCTAATTGTGAGATTAACTTGAAGTTAATACAAGATACTATGGCTAATGAGACTCACTTGTAACCTAAGTATAGGTGAATACAGTGACTTTTTTCTGCACTTAGGTCTAACCACATTCAGCTAGTTTTAAACAACAACGTCCCCCAAACCGAAATGGTTCCAAATTAATTACTGTCTCAAGAAAATAAAGCTTTCAGAATCAGGTTAGGTGGCTCGGTACTTGGTCACATTTTCAAAACAAGGGGGTTTTCAGTGAGGCGTTGGGGCAGAACAAATTTGTTCAGTGTCTACAGTGAAAATAAGGGATTCCTTCAGCCCAATCCAAACAGTAATTCCACCGGTTCCCAGAAGATAAACATGAAGAGACAATCACACCTTTAGCTCAAACTCTTACTTTTCCCCCTGCTTCTCTGCATTTCTCACCTCTCAGGACTCAGGACAGGCATCCTGCAGACCCTCTCTGCCCTTGCCCTCTGAGGAACAATTGTTACATTGAGGCCATGGCTGATTCTAATTCATAAACAGCATTTCCCATAGGCAGGTTTAACACCTTTGGTTAAGATGGATTCACAATCACAGGAATAGTGAGGAGCATGTCAAACAATATAAGAGAAAAGCTACAGTAAGAAACTCTGAAAGTGGAGTGGAAGTCAGAGTATTACCCTTCTTCTCTCCTATGTGTCAGAAATGGGAAGAGACAGCCCAGAGGCAGGCTAGATGGTCATGTGGGGAGGTATGAAGAGGGAACCAGAGTAAGTTTGCCATCAACGTGATCAAGTTAAATTGTAAAACCAGAGATTCTAAACTTTGAGTATTCTTTTTTTTTCATGACAATAGCAAGTCGTTATTTTCAATTAATTCAGATTATCTCTATTTCACTTTCAACAGTATCAAAAACTATAAAATCACTGTGGTAATAGTCACAAGATAATGGGAACTGAGGGAACTACAAGGCACTTAAAATCTTAACCTTTGTAAGTACAAAAGTTAAGCTGGACATGTTTTCCGCATGGCTAAAAATGTGCAGCAAATTCAATGAAACAGTCTTTTATGTAGGGGTGGTTCACTGAATTATCTACTCAGAGTCCAACAGATGCTAAAAAAAATGCATTAATACAATTTCCAATAACTCTATACATTCTATATTTTATGAATAATAGTAAGAAGGCATGTTTGTATGTTTTTGACATTTCTTGTGGGTAAATAAAAATTACAAATTACATAAGCTAGAGTGATACTAGTATTTTAAAACCACTTTTTTTAACTAGGGCAAATTCATCTTAGAAAGAGAAGATATGGTTACTTTAACAACAGTTACTCTCTAAAGTTTCAAATTTTTGTGTGAACATAATCACAAATTTATAAAAAATGTGCAAGAAGCTAAAACAAACAGTTAATATTTTGCATTTTTCAGGAAAAACTTAAATAGGGTAGGAGAAGATGAAAATTTTGGTGTTTGGCATTAAAGGCTTAGTTAGCAGCCTTAATTGTTTCCGGAGAACACCTTACAAATATTACCCATGTCTGTCTGATGTTGCTTATAAAGGGGGTTTGCAGTGATTACAGAGGAAGGTATGGGTCATCGGGCTTTACAGAAATTCTGGTTCCTGTGTTGCCCAGATGGGTGAGGCATTACCTACACTGTGGATAAATGTATCGCATATGGCACCAAAGGAAGTGTGCTAAGATGGCACGGTTCAAGTGACCATTTATAACATCTGAACATAGAAGGTGAACTGACTTGTCTGGACACTCCTAGTACCACTCAGAGCAGTATAATTACCATGTGAAAATAAATATTCTCTTCCGTCTATTTTGCTCCACATTCTTTATTCTTCTATCAATAAATTATCTGCATCTATCTAACAGGTTTTTTTTTTTTTTAATTACTATTCAAGGTGCTATGGAAATAGACCTAATCAGGTATAATTCCTACTCTTTTAAGAATTTTTTTTTTTTTTGTATTTTACTTATTTTCAGACAGAGAGAGACAGAGCATGAGCAGTCAAGGGGGCAGAGAGAAGATGTCACAGAAACTGAAGCTGTCAGCACAGAGCCTGATGTGGGGCCCGAACCCTTGAACCGTGAGACTGTGACATGAGTTCAAGTTGGACGCTGAACCAACTGAGCCACCCAGGTACCAGGTGTAATTCTTACTTTTAAGTGACTTACAGTATAGGAGGAGAGAGAAAGGTAAACAGTGACCATAAAGAATGTTAGCTGCTAGTGACGGAAACATATAGTGGGCAGAGTGGAAAAAAAGAACAGTGTGATCACTTCTATCTTTGGAGATAAAAAGTAGAAATTCCAGGAATTACTTTATACAGAATGGAATTAAGGATGTGAATCCAAAGAAGACTGGTAGCTGGTCAACAGATGAAACAGGAAATGTATGGGCCTAAGTACGGCAGCAGAAAACAGCCAGATACACATGAGGAACAGCAAGAAATCCGGGTCAGTGAGGCCCTGGGTGCTGCAAAGTCAGAGAGGAAGCAGCTTAGAGAAGAGATTCCAGATGTAGCTCCTTTTAAATTAGAGAACATTTGCTATATGGTTAATCATATATTCCATAACTCCTAGAATCTGGACTTAAGATCCAACACACATCCTTTAAAGTTCATCAGCAAGAAGTGTGCCTTAAGACTAGTATAAATGTCATAAATGACCAAACAGAGTAAACATTATTTTTCAGTATGGATGTATCAAGTCATTTTTACTTAATGCTAAGTATCTGTTTGTTTTTAAAAATTAAAAAAAAGTAACTTAAAACACCCACAGCTGTGGATGAAGCTTAGCTCTAATAAACAAAGAAAAAAAAGTAAATTTTCATTTAGGATGACTGTTTATAGAAAGAGATCACTAGAAGGAGTAGTATATTAATGTTTAGATGTAATTAGCCTTAGAGAGGTGTTTAGTATGAAAGCAGTGTATCTAAGAAGGTAGCTTTTTTAAGGAGAAAAAACTGGCTAAAACATGTTTTACTTGAATTAAGAACTAGTGAAGATGGATTAGAGTCAATGCAATTCAGGTTCTGTAACTAGAAAACAATCTGAAAATAAAAGGAAAATCTACCTCTTAAAATCTATGTTTTTAAAAATGATTTTTATGCCTCAAGGAGCTCCAGCTGTCTATAAGTACCAAAAGAGTTTTCACACACATTATATACAGGCTTTTGAAATGAAATAGATGATTACTCTGCTTTTTTTTTTTGCGGCATTTTAAATCCCACTGTTCACAAAGTTAAAAAAAGACAAGGAATGTGTACTCCAGAAATGTAAATCTGTAACACAACTTGTGCTCACATAAATCTGACTGGGGTCCATGTATTTCGCATTAACTATTATTTGGTTTGAAATGCAAAACTCAGATGGGCTTGCTTTGGGATATTTTAAATTTTCTAACAGCAAAGAATCTATAGCCATTTAGGGACGGTAATTGCTGAAAATTCTTTATGACTAATAAAGACATAAAATCCTTATGCCTAATGGATAATGCTTTTTATGAGTTGCTGCTAAAGCTGGGTGCACTTCTGGCTAGGATATCTAACGTGGTTCTGCCTCCATCCAGCTAGGAGACCTTTTGTGGGTCACATATTTCCTGCTATCCCTCCTCATTTTCCTTCACTATTCTTTCCTTTCCTACCCATGCAGTTATCACTACTTGCGGCTCCAAAAAGCAAAGTGCCCAGATCATCAAACAAAAGTGTTATTTTAATTTTATTTATTTATTAATGTTTCTGGGGCAGGACAAATCCAGGCTTTATGAGCTCATGAGACATGTTTTTTCAGTGTGGTCTGAGAATGACCTGCTGCAGTTGTGAGAGGCAATCAGAAGCTTCTGTTTTTACCCAGCGACTCAAACAATTCCTGTGCATATTGAAGTGTGAGAAGTAACTATCTCTCACCCCCACCCCACACACAAACTTTGTGGCATATAGAGAGGAAACATATTAAGGTTATATTCACATTTTCTAAGGGAAAATTAGAATTTTCCCTTACTTAAATTTACTTAAAAGGGAAAGATCCAAACCTATTTTTCTCAGTGGTAAAATACTTGTACTGACACAACTACTGACAGATTAACTCTCAAAGGAAAATCATGGCTTTGCTTTGGTATACCCATCACACAGAGGAGTATGTAATAATATAGCTATGTAATACCTAGTGTAATGGCAATTCGTCTTCTCATATTCTGTAAATGCTATGCTAAATTAGTTTTTCCATTTAACAAAAGTTTTATTAGAATAGGCTGAATATAATAAAATATTACTGTTCAAATGAAATGGTTAGCAGATGATGTAAGACCAGGGTATATATAATATCTTGTTATGTCTACGCTGCTCACTTTTCTATATCCTAGATTCAGAACATCTTGAAGGCCACTGCTGTCTTCCTTCTAGTGCCTAATAGAACAGAGACTACAGAGTAGACATTCATTTAGTAAATGTTTGCTGCTTGGATGAATAAATGACTAGATGAAAATATAATGTACATGCAATCTAGAAAGAATGTATATACATGAAACAAAATCACCTCAGAAATTAAAAAAAAAAAATTACCGATGTATCTATAAAAGAAAAATACGGAATATAAAATAATTATCTTTAAAAATAAGTAAAATGGTCATTTTCAGAGGCCTTCATCAGCTAACAAAGTGCCCAGAAGAATTAAATAAACTTATACATTTTTATATGATAACCTATATGATAAGACATATTTCCATAATTGTGCAAAGTTGCTATTTCAAATACATTAGTCAGAAAGAAAAACTGACATTCCAAGATGTTAAAGAAGTAGTCAGTATTTAACGTGGTGGTTATTTATTAGTTGGAAAAAATATATAGGTAAGGAATATAAGATCAGAAAAACAAAAATGGGGAGAAAAAAGTTTTGTTTAACTGTATTTACTGCACTAACCCTTTAAATCCAAAAGCAATTATAAACATTGTGGAGCTCTCAATAATTGCCCACTGGGTGTGTACATTTAAAATGGCAATTTCAGTTTTTATTTCACCAAGACACGGAAGAAAATGGAATTGAATACTAATTAGTGTATGTGTGTCATACACCTGAAAGATTAGGGGGATACTGTGCTCATTATAAGTGAGTTTAAGCAAAGTACTCAAATGTTTCATTTGAAGTACTGAGTATAAACAAAAGAATGAAGTGACAAGGGAAGTTAATAATGTTCAAACAGAAAATCTGGTACACGTACACGAGTAGACTTCCCAGAGTCTCTTAGATATGATTTTCCTTTAAGAAAGGGATACACTTTTTCTTTTAAAAAATTACTTAGGAAATAAGATGTTATTAAAGAATACAATAACATAATAACTTTGAATGTAATCTCGAAACACTTCTTAAATGACAGTTGTGAGTTTTCAGTTTTCCTCCATTATACACAAGACTGTTTCATCTAATATAAAAGCCTTTTTGGGCTTTTTTGGCTTCCTTACTATAAGACTTTTTGGCTAATTTCCTCGTCCCTCAAACACAGCTGTATTGAGGTCAGATCAGTTGGAAAACCCGGGAAATTGTTCTGAGGACCGGAAGAAGGGTCTCCAAGGTTGGAGGGAGACAGCGTAGCAGTTGTGAGGTGCGTGGAAGTGAATTGGGGGAGAGAAAACGGCAGTGCCACAGAGGGGAGGGAACCCTTTTTGTGGACAGACAAAAGGGAGAGAAAAAGGGGTTGAGGGTATCATAGGTTTTGTACAAGAGGAAAACCTCTCTAGACCACAGACAGGGGAGTGAGAAGTATTGGGTGTTCAGATATTTTTGCAAATAGCATTTGGAGTTCCAATTCTGAGGTTTTGGAAATGTGCAACTTTCTCCACAGTGGAGCTGTAGCACACACTCCTGGGGAGAGGGAAGGTGGTCCCAGAGGGCATAGTGTGGTGTAGAGATCTCTGGGACACATTGAGAGAGGTCATTCCCCTTCCTGGAGTACTTTTGAAAGAGAGTATATTGCCTCCCCAAGGACAAAAACCCTGCAGGCACCAGCAAGAGGCTTTTCAGCAGCAGGGGACAGAGGCATCCAGAGGAAATACAGCCTTGTTGCTGCTTTTATCAGTGCTACACCACAGATTCTGCACACTGCACAGGTGTGGGACTGTTCTGGGACAAAGGACCTAAGACACAGCATGGAGAGGCTCTGTTTCAGAGGAGAGGGTGGGTCCCTGTTGTGCTGGGTCCTTTAAGACTTCAAGTTTTGAATCCCAGCCACATGCCAAAAGAAAAACCACAAAGGGAGAACTGACTGCCCTCAGTATTCTGTGAGGGCTGCACGAACAGGATGGGGTGTGAGATCTCTTGTCTGTGGACGAGAGATTGCGGTGGCACCATTTTCCCCTCAAGACCAACATGGTGGGACTCCAGAAAGCAGCACTGTGGCCGCTGTGGAGGTGGGACCCAGTTACACCAAACAATGACCCCCCTGTGTGTGGCAACCGCTTATTTACTGGGGTGAGACTGACTGTGAGACTGCACACTGAGCCTCTCCTCAAGACCAGCACAGCCAGCATCCTCCATGCACCAAGCACACTGAAAATCGAGTGCTTGAAAACGACACCCACAGTTCTCATGGAAACAGACCAGGCTTACTTTTCTCTCTTCTTCTTCTTCCTTCATTCTTCTTTCTTCCTTCTCCTTCTCCCCCCACCCCCCCGTTCCTCCTCTTCTTCCTCCTCCTTCTCCTCCTCCTCCTCCTCCTCCTCCACTTCTTCTTCTTCATCCTCTTCTTCTTCTTCTTCTTCTTCTGGAATCAGGCTTATACTTTCTTCTTTGTTTCTTTAATTTCCTTTCTCTCTCTCTCTCTCTCTCTCAGATAAGGCTTAAATCTTTCTTTCTTTCTTTCTTTCTTTCTTTCTTTCTTTCTTTCTCTTCCCTTTTCTTTGGAATTAGCCTTACAGTTTTTGATTCTCTCTTTTTTTTCATTCCTTTTCTTTTTCTGTTTTTTTTTTTTTGGGGGGGGGTAGGAATCAGGCTTTTATCCCCTTTTTTTCCAGGGTTATCCTAACAAACAAATCAAAGCACATCGAACAAAGCAAACACCCCCCACTGCAAGCAAAGAGGGGTGCTGCAGAGGACTGATGATTGGGAAAGAACAATCAAAATGCAACAGCAGAGAGTATCAGAAACATTTGCTGAAATACCAGACCTAGTGGCATTAAAGAGGACAGTGTATGGCCCCTTTTTAATATAGCATTACTCTCAGGTACAGGAAACATAAAAATCTTTTGAAACACACAAAAGACAGAAATTTAGCCTAAATGACAATGCAGAGAAATTTTCCCCAAAAGAAAGGTCAAGAAGAAATCATAGCCAGGGACTTGCTCAAAACAGATATAAGCAATATGTCTGAACAAGAATTTAGAACAACAGTCATAAGACTACTAGCTGGGCTTGAAAAAAAGATATAGAAGACACCAGTGAACACTTTCTGCAAAGATCAAAGACCTAAGAATAAGTTAGTATGAAATAAAAAGTGCTGTAATTGAGAACCAAAACAAACTGGATACAATGACAATGAGGATTGAAGAAAGAGAGGAGAGAATAGGTGAAATAGAAGATAAAATTATGGAAAATAATGAAGCTGAGTAAAAGAGGGAAAGGAAATATGAGGGGAGACTTAGTGAACTAAGTGATTCTATGAAACAAAACAATATCTGTATCATAGGAGACCCAGAAGAACAAGAGTGGAAAAAAAGGGTGGCAGATTTATTTGAACAAATTATAGCTGAGAACTTCCCTAATCTGGGGAAATAGAAAGAAATAGACATTCAAGTCCAAGAGGCACAGAGAACTCCCCTCAAAATCAACAAAAACAGGTCAATACCACAACATATCATAGTGAAACTTGCAAAATACAAAGATAAAGAGAGAATTCTGAAAGCAGCTAGGGACAAAAGATCCTTAACCCAGAAGGGCAGACACATACAGTAGTAGCAGACCTGTCCACTGAAACTTGGCAGGCCAGAAGGGAGTGGCAAGAAATATTCAATGTGCTGAAGGGGAAAATATGCAGGCAAGAATTCTTTATCCAGCAAGGCTGTCATTCAGAATAGAAGGAGAGATAAGGACTTTCCCAGACAAAGAAACACTAAAGAAGTTTGTGACCACTAAACCAATCCTGTAAGAAATTTTAAGGGGGATTCTCTGAGTGGAGAATAAAAAAGAAGACCAAAGCAACAAAGACAACAAAGGACCATAGAACATCACCAGAAACACCAACGCTACAGGTAAAACAATGGCACTAAATTCATATCTTTCAATAATCACTCTGAATGTAAATGGACTAAATGCTCCAATCAAAAGACATAGGGTATCAGAATTGATTAAAAAAAAAAAGAAGACCCATCTATATGGGGCTAACAAGAGAGTCATTTTAGACCTAAAGACACCAGCACACTGAAAATGAGGATGGAGAATCATTATTCATGCTAACAGAAATCAAAAAAAAAAAAAAAGCCAAAAGAGCCACACTTATATCAGAAAAACTAGATTAAAAAATTTTTTTAATGTTTATTTATTTTTGAGAGAGAGAGAGAGAGAGAGAGAGAGAGAGAGAGATTCTGTGTCTCTTCCTCTCTGCACCTCCCCTGCTCATGCTCTACATCTCTCTGTCTCTCAAAAAATAAACGTTAAAAAAATAAAAATAAATAAACAACACCACAGAAATAAAAGAAATTATAAGAGGATACTAGGGAAAAGTTATATGCCAACAAACTGGGCAATCTGGAAGAAATGGACAAATTCCTAAAAACACATAAACCACCAAAACTGAGAAAGGAAGAAATAGAAAATATGAACAAATCCATAACCAGAAAAGAAATTGGAAGTAATCAAAGATCTCCCAACAAACAAAAGTCCTAGGCCAGATGGCTTCCCAGAGGAATTCTACCAGACATTTAAAGAAGTATTAATACCTATTCTTCTCAAACTGTTCCACAAAATGGAAATGAAAGGAAAGTTTTCAAAATCATTCTAAAGCCAGCATTACCTTGATTAAAAAAACATAAAAGACCCCACTAAAAAGGAGAATTACAGGTCAATACCCATGATGAACTGAGATGCAAAAATTCTCAACAAGATACTAGCAAATCAAATTCAACAACACATTAAAAGAATCATGCATCATGAGCAAGTGGGGATATTCTTGGGCTGCAGAGCTGGTTCAATATTCACAAATCAATTAGTGTGGTACACCACATTAATAAAAGAAAGGATGAAAACCATATGATCCTCTCAACAGATGCAAAGCATCTGGCAAAACATAGCATCCTTTCTTAACAAAAATTATCAAGAAAGTAGGGATATGAGGAACATACCTCAAGATCATAAGGCCATCTACAAAAGACCCATAGCTAATATCATCCTCAATGGGGAAAAACTGAGAGCTTTCTCCCAAAGGTCAGGAATGTCCACTCTCACCACTGTTGTTCAACATAGTACTCTAAGTCCCAGCCTCAGCAATCAGACAACAAAAAAATTATAAGGCATACAAACTGGCAAGGAGGAAGTCAAACTTTCTCTCTTCACAGATGACACAATACGTGGAAAACTCAAAAAACTCCATCAAAAAACTGCTAGAATTGATAAATGAATTTAGCAAAGTCACAGCATACAAAATCAATGTACAGAAATTGGTTGCATTTCTATACATCAGCAGTGGAGCAGCAGAAAGAGAAATTGAAGAATTGATCCTATTTGCAATTGCACCAAAACCAAAAATTATCTAGGAATAAACCTAACCAAAGATGTAAATTACCTGTATGCTTAAAACTATAGAACACTTATGAAAGAAATTGAAGAGGACACAAAGAAATGGAAAACATTCCATGTTCATGAATTGGAAGAACATATATGGTTAAAATATCTATACTACCTGAAGCAATCTACACATTCAATGCAATCCCTATCAAAATAACACTAGCATTCTTCATAGAGCTAGAACAAACAATTCTACAATGTGTATGCAACCAGAAAAGACCCTGAATAGCCAAAGTAATGTTGAAAAAGAAAACTGTAGCTGGAGGCATCACGATTCCAGACTTCAAGCTGTAATATACAAAGCTATAATCATCAAGACAATATGGTACTGGCACAAAAACAGACACATATATTAATGGGACAGAATAAAGCACCCAGAAATGGACCCACAAATGTATGGCCAACTAATCTTCAACAAAGCAGGAAAGACTATCCAATGGAAAAAAACAGTCTATTCAACAAATGGTGCTGGGAAAATTGGTCAGCGACATGCAGAAGAATGAAACTTGGTCACTTTCTTACACAATACACAAAAATAAATTCAAAATGAATAAAGATCTAAGTGTAAGACAGGAAACCATCAAAATCCTAGAAGAGAACACAGGCAGTAACCTCTTTGAACTTGGTTGTAGTAACTTCTTACTAGACATGTCTCTCGAGGCAAGGGAATCAAAAGCAAAAAAAAATCAATCTATCTTTAATCAAGATAAAAGGCTTCTGCACAGCGAAGGAAACAATCAACAAACAAAACTATAAAGCAACTGATGGAACGGGAGAAGATATTTGTGAAGGACATATTGGATAAAGGGTTAGTATCCAAAATTTATAAAGAACTTACCCAATTCAACACCCAACACACAAAGAATCCAGTAAAGAAATGGGCAAAAGACATGAACAGACACTTTTCCAAAGAAGACATTCAGATGGCTAACATCACATGAAAAAATGTTCAACATCACTCATCATCAGGGAAACAGAAATCAAACCCAAATGAGATAACACTTCACACCTGTCAGAATGGCTAAAATTATCAACTCAGAAAACAATAGAATTGGAGAGCATGCAGAGAAAGGGGAACACTTTTGCATTGTTGGTGGGAATGCAGACTGGTGCAGCCACTCTGGAAAACAGTATGGAGGTTCCTCAAAAAATTAAAACTAGAATTACTGATGTACAGCAATTGCACTACTAGGTCTTTACCAAATGGGCACATGAATCCCATGTTTATAGCAGCCCCATCAACAATAGCCAAATTATAGAAAGAGCTCAAATGTCCATCAACTGATTAATGGATAAAGAAGAGATGGCATATATATACACAATGGAATATTACTTAGTGATCATAAACAATGAAATCTTGCCATTTGCAACAACGTGGATGGAACTAGAGTGTAATGTTAAGTGAAATAAGTCAGTCAGAGAAAGACAAATATTATATGATTTTACTCATATGTGGAATTTAAGAAACAACAGATGACCCTAGGGGAAGGGATGGAACGATAAGAAAAGCAGAGAGGGAGGCAAACCTTAAGAAACTCTTAAATACAGAGAACAAACTGAGGGTTGCTGGATGGGTGCTAGGTGGACGATGGGCTAAATGCATGATGGGTGTTAAGGAGGGCACTTGTTGGGATGAGCACTGGGTGTTATATGTAAGTTAGGAATCACTAAATCCTACTCTTGAAACAATACTACAGTATATGTTAACTAATTTAACTTAAAAATATTTTTAAAAGACTTTTTATGTGCCTGTATTGTTTTTCTGTGAGAGTTCACTATCACCTTCAGACTAAAAGCAAACTAATAATAATAATAATTTTATCCCCTTAAAAGAGGTATTTAATTATTTTAGTTAAGTTGATAAAGTTATGTTTAATCTAAATTTCTCTAAAGGTCAACCACTGTCCTATTCCATTGAGGTTATTTCCACTTATAACTAGTGGGATAAAGAGAACTTAAAGTTGATTTGTACTTTGGAAGGCAGAATGATGTGTAAAGTTAAGGTAGGCAATAAAGTGGGACAAAATAAAGTGAAAAGTCAGGACTGAAATATTAATAAGGTGTTTTTCAGTAAAAATACCGCAAAAGGATGTTATTGTGGTTTATTAAAACATGGCAATGACTGAAGCTCTCAAACATAATTTGCCAAACCCAGATGCAATCTAGTGACATTGTCTCACAGTGTTGTGCAATTTTTGCTATTAATTTTAATTTCTAAAGCTTTATCATGACTACAATCCCACAAATGCATTTCATAACAGGCAACTAAGCTGATATTTAAAAAAATGGTCTCTGCAATGATTTTTAACAATAAAATATAGGCATTTTTGTTCTCTATTTTAAACCTTAATTGTATATTCATTAGCTTGGGATCAAAAGTGTATAAATGTGCCATTTCCACTATCTGGAATTCTCTTTGCACATGTAGCTACAGATTAGAAAAATCATGTGTAATCTAAGAAGCAATTTCTGCAAATGCACGCAAAAATAAATTCATCAAACAAAACAATACCTGTTAAACACATGGAGCCATATAATTAAAGAAATATATATAGGATATGTAAGAATTCACAAGAAACCTGAACAAAGGAAAAATCTGAAGGGGATTTTGGCCCAGTTCCTAAGGTATGGAAATCATGTTACCTGGCCATAGATCAACTTTTCATTCTACTAAATTCCCGTAAATCAATGCCTGTACATTGCACCTAATAATGTCAAATCATGGATTTCCATGTTAAAAATTACCTCTGACTCCAAATACATAGTAAACAAAATCGCTCAACTACTTAAATCAAAATTCTGTAATAGCTCCATGGAAAAAGCCCCAAACTTTTTAGTATGTGTGAATCCTAAGGCACACTTACCTCACTCGCTAAATTTGAACATGTTCCTCTAGCAACTTATACACAAGTCATGATTTTCTATATGATGTTCCCCAGATTCTCACCTAGCATCTTTGATCATGCTGCTCTGTAGGCTTTTAGTCTCCATTGAAAGGCATTTTCCAAGGCCCACCTAAAAAGCTATTCTCCCATAGGCTTTCTCTTGATAATTATTTCTTCCACTAAACCCACGGTATACTGGATATTCCTTCTCTTCAGCACACACTCAATGACTTGTTACATGTTATTAATGTGCTCTCCCCAACAGGGGTATAATCTTACACAGAAATCATGCTTTAATCATCTTTTCTGTCTTCCTAATGTGTAGTTTACTTACATATTACTTACTTAAGGTAAGTCCTCAGAAAGCATTTAACTGGATAAAATACAATGTGCTGGTATTATTACCATCCATCCCATTTTAGGGAAATCACTTATGATCTTGGTATATCATGTTTTTTTTCTGTTTAAAAAGTAGCTGGCTGATGATAATTAATAAAAGAGTATGAGTTGAAAAACCCTCAGCTATTGAAAGAGGGTGCTGAAGACATTTTTGGTATTTGCGTTATCTAATCTGTACATTATATGTTCTGTGCATGTGAAACCACTTCTAAGACAGAGAGAGAAAACATGCATTTTTTATTTTCTTGAATTGTCAAAAGTTGTGGCCAAATGTTAACATGTGGCCTATGTGGAAACCTTCTAGGGGAGCCTGGGTGGCTCAGCTGTTTAAGCTCTTGATTTCGGCTCATGTCATAATCTCACAGTGGTGAAATAGAGTTCCTTTCGCTTTGAGCCTGGAACTGGCTTAAGAATCTCTCCCTCCCTCTCACTCTGCCCCTCCCTGGCTTTCAGGCACTGCATGTGCTATCTCTCACATAAAAAAAAAATAGCAATATTTATACCCCAAGAATTTCAACATTTTTAACCCTCAACACACTTTACAGTCAACATACATATATCACACAGTTTCAGATTTCATAGCCAATTTGGACTCAGCTGAATCATCCTGTCCTCTGTCACCATGAAGAAAAGTCTGAATTGTATTCTTTCTGAAATGACTCTGGTCATTCCTTGGCAGTCACCTTGTCCCATCCCATGTGTTACCTGAATCCATGGCCATCTGTCATTTTCTGCAGCTGTCCATGCATTTATAAGCCCCTTCTTATTGAGACGTGCATAGTAGGGATACCATTTCTGGAGTCCAAAAAGAGCTCGGTGGGTAGAGGAAGCTGTGATTTGCTGATTTGATATGATTCCACCTTCGATTCCCAATGGGCCTGAGCATTCTGGGAACAAATCAGGAAAAATTGTGAATGTATTAGAAATAATCCACATTTAAAATGTGGCTGTTAGATTTGATGGGAGATATTTTTTAAATGAATTTATTTTGTACCATCATGCTTTTGGAACTCCTCATGAAGGAAATGATTCTTTCTCCTGATGACACTCTTTTCTTCCTTTGCTTTGAGTGTGGCACCTCAATAGATACTGCCTTCCTGCGTTATGACTCTGCATTATGCACTGTCATCCCTGGGCTGTTGATCACATCAACCAAAGTGCAATGCCCTTAAAGGACCTACATCATAGTTTACATTTTCAGAAATTAGCATACCTCATTAATCGCAAGCCCTCAATAAATATCTTTGATCCATTGTTTCTTGACTAGCCTATATCTGAGTTTTGTGTCAAAATCATTTTTATACTGACTTTACATTTCCCACCACTATAAATTTTTTTAACTTTAATTTTTATAAACATCATCAGATATGCTTCCAACAAAAATGGCAACATGTAAATATGTCAACTTTTAATAATAACTTGAAATATGTTACAATAGAAACATGTAGACAAATTATTTTTATGAAGTTAAGTAGGTAAATTCTCTGAATTATACATAACTTACATACACCAATAAGTAAATTAAGATGTTAAAATATTTATATTTCTAATATTTTAAATTCAAAATTCATAGCTAAACATATAGGTGTTTTGTACTAACATTTTAATTTTATTTTATTTAAATTTGTTATCTTGGAAACTTAAGAAAAATTTCTTAATAAAAATTTTAAATTCTAACATTAAGCATAATGCAATTCAAATAATACGTTCTTGGATATCAAATGGCAAATCTACCCGAAAAGTATATATATGAATTTCTTATTTCATAAATTTCACTACAAACTAAATTTATTAAGGTTTGAAAATTCAGAATAAGTACTATTATGATACTTCTCTTAATCTAGGTTATACATTATACTCAACATTTTGTCAAGTTAGATTTGTACAATAAACATGATAATTTCATTATAAAATATACTATGCTGATTGATAAGAATTCCTGAAAAGATGAAAGGAGTACACTGACATTACTTATCAGTATATATAAGCCAACTTGATCAGTGATTGTCACCAAGCATATTCTGGATTTTAATAACTATTGAAGCCCAATACTTGTCACTAATTAAATGTTGACACTTAGAATATAAAAGAAATAATTTTGCAGCTGCAGTATAAAAGTTAATTTTATTTATCTTAAAAAATTAAAAAGATGTTTCTCATTGGTAACCATTTTTTCATTAATCATAAACATGTTTCTCCTTTGTATTCCATATTCAGGGAATAGGTAGCTCAAGCACATTACCTACTAACATTTCTCCAATGGCTTTAAAACCTTGGGATGCTTTTTATAAAATGGATGAAAATATGTGGAAAAGTAATGATCTTAATCAGACTTTATCAGTAAAGATGGCATTAATACAACAAAAATTGCACCTTGGTTATTGACAACTGATAAATTATATACTTTTAGGTAGACGTACTGTATCACTTTGAAGTCATTCAATTAAGAAGCCATTCATTTTTAGAATTGCAATATTGGGAGAGGTAATAATCTGATTTTCACATTCCAGAGAAACTAACCTCAAAACCTCAGATGTTGAACCTTTGGATTCTTGTTTTGCTTTCCACTTTAAACTTCAAAATCTTTCCAGACTTCATAAAAGCACTAGGAGACTTTCATGATGATACTTTGATTTTAGACAATTGCAGGAGGCTGGCTTTTTAAGGATATTGCCATGAAAGGAATCTCGAGCATCCTTGTCTTGAATTTGTGCAACATTTGGATGGGAAAATGCCACAGGCAAGGAGACCATTTACAAGTCAGTAAATAGGAGACTATAGGCCAGTTGGTAGAACAGCAGAGTGAAAGAGCCAGCTTTAATTTAATTTAATTTAATTTAATATATAATTAAACTCCATGATGGCCTTAGAAAAAACTCTACACCATTTAGTTGGGTACTTCTAAAACCCTTATGTTGAATTGGACATTCTCGCCAAATCTGTAACCATTTTAAAAGGGAGAGATTAGACCTCAAACCACACTATTCAGTAAGTCTACTTCACTGATACTCTTAACCTACCAACTTCCACTTACTAATTAACATGTCAGCAAACACTGTTATATTATCAGATAAGTCAAATATCCATGAACAATTAAAAAATATATATATATTTGTGTCTATATACCTATATGTATATCATTTTTTACTCTGGCGTAAGGATCCCGATCTTAGTTATGCCCTCACTATACATACATTCAAACAAAACACAGTAAAAAAATATAAAGTGACGTGTTATATCTTTATAGGGCTTTACAGCTTATAAAACATTTTTACATGAGCTTTCCCACTGCTGTGATGCCAAATTTATTGGTATTTCTTTTCTCAGTCTTCAACTCCACACTTTTATTTATTTATTTATTTATTTATTTATTTATTTTTGTTAAAATTTTTTTAAATGTTTATTTATTTTTAAGACAGAGAGAGACAGAGCATGAATGGGGGAGGGTCAGAAAGAGGAAGACACAGAATCTGAAGCAGGCTCCAGGCTCTGAGCTGTCAGCACAGAGCCCAATGCGGGGCTCAAACTCACAGACCGTGAGATCATGACCTGAGCCGAAGTCGGAAGCTCAACTGCCTGAGCCACCCAGGCGCCCCTCAACTCCACACTTTTAAGAAAATAGTTTTTATAATGTTTGCTTGCATACTGTATGTTGCAAATCAATAAAGCACACCAGAGGAAACATGAGTATGTGTGGGGTTCTTGAATGAAGCATGCATCCTTCAAGTGCCAGCTTACTTCCTTACTGTCTAGTGGTCCTCAGTTTTTCTTGTTTTAAAAATTGGGGTTATGGTGACACTGTGATTCACCAGCTGTGAGAAGTGCTTTTCTTCTATAACTAAAAATTGTTTAAAAAGAATGTCACTTGCATGTTTCTCTTTAGAGCATCCTACTGAGGTGATCCTGGACTTTTAGCTTCTCTGGGGCAGACACTGGGTCCCACACAGTGTTGCACCCTTAGGTGCCCGTGGTGGTTTGTACATACACTGAGTTTAGTCAATAGGTGATGCATGTTGGTACTGGGGGCTATGTTTTTCCACAAAGTAAACTCGTAAGCAAATCCATGGCATATACTTTATTTCACACCGAAAGTTGTCACAACAGTAGCTCTTCTTCACTAGCTAATCATTTGGATCACAATCAAATGGATGTCGTCATCATAAAAAAGTTCAAAATCCAATTTCCTTTTGCCTGTGCTATCCACTTCCCCAATGTCCTATTAAATTCAGCAGTTACAAAAACTAATGAAGGAGTTGCAATTCAGAATGCAAATGATTATACACCTAAGATTAAGTGACCTTAAGCAGTGAACAATAAGATGCTCAAAATAAAGTTAATATGGAGATACATATCATCATCACTATCAACAAATAGAGAACAAATATGAAATAATAATTGATGAACAACATAATACTAGATACGCATTCTGAAGTTCAAAAAGAGCATTCACATGTATTTTCTCACATCAGCAAAATGGTACTTCAAAGAAAAAAGGTTAACACGCTTATTTCATAAATGAGAAAACCTTTGTGAAGGGAAGTTAAGCTTCCAGATGAACTTCAATTCCAGATGAGTCTGAAACTGAAGCCGATTCTTTGCCCATAAAATAATAGCAACTGAAGAGCAAGTGAAGAGTTAAGTAATTCTTCAAAGGTTAATTCTGGATCTTTTTCTTCTGCTGTTATTTTATATGGGGTGTGTGTGTACTTATACCAGGAGACAGGATAGGACAATTAACATCAAGATAACATGTAGAGAATCACTAGTGACATTCAGGATAAGACAGAGCTTTCCTA
The DNA here is from genome assembly GCF_018350155.1 of Leopardus geoffroyi. Lineage (NCBI taxonomy): Eukaryota > Metazoa > Chordata > Mammalia > Carnivora > Felidae > Leopardus > Leopardus geoffroyi. The sequence continues at coordinate 147,281,726 of NC_059326.1, forward strand.
AATTGGGATACATTAAAACAATGGATGACAGTTTATGGCAGAGAGCCACGGAAGTAAATATTGAGGTTTTCATGGTGGTTTATGCCCCATAGGTGTTAAAAAATTCACCTACTACCATTATTGGCCTATGAACTGCTTATCTAATAGGGATAGGCTAATTCACTTCCAACTAATTTATTGACCTCTTACTATGTGCCCAACCATCCATCAATCCTCTATTCATTTAATTTGGTTATCTAATAGGGATAGGCTAATTCACTTCCAGCTAATTTATTGACCTCTTACTATGTGCCCATCCATCCATCAATCCTCCATTTAATTCGGTTTTGAAAACTGCGTATTTATTAAAGGCATCCTATGTATTAGGGACTTTTCTAGGCAGTGGAAATACCAGGATAAACAAAGCAGAGAAGGTCTCAGGTCTCAAAGAGTTCATATGCTAGTGGGGAGAAAAACTATAAACAATTACTGAATAAACAAGAAAATACTACGAAATGATAAGTAAAGAAAAAAGATGGGTGAGGCAAGTGGAGGTGTGTTGGGTGATCAGAGATGGCCTTTCAAGAGGTGTCACTAAATCTGATCTCCGGGTGAGTGAGAAGCAGGAGCTAGCTACTGTAGTAAGTTTGTTGCACTGGTTTCCTCAAGGAGCTTTTAGTCCACTGGAAGAGACACACACAGAAATTAAAAACAACAACAAACACATTTTAATATGGTATCTGTGATAGTGGATGCACAGAATTCAATGGGACATAGGAAGAAGTAATCATAAACCACTTGGGGCTCACGGAAGGCTCTCCAGGAAAAGAGTGGGAGCTAGCAGAGTGAAGAAAGAAAGAAGGGAAGACACAGAGACAGGAACCAGCTTGGTATGATTAGAGAAGCAGAGGCATTTCAGTACCACTAGACCAAGATGGATTGGGGTGGGGATGGTCAAGAGATGAAGTGTAGACAGACCAGAACTTGCTGAGAGAACTTGCTTGGATTTTTTGAAGGATTCTAACTATGGTCATATTTTCATTTAATACCAATCATTTCTGCTATACCACAGAAGGTAGGTTTAAGAGGGGAAAAATTATGGCCGAATAGCAGGCTACTACAATTGTAGAAATGCAAAATGATGCAGATCTGAAAGAGGGATGAAGAAGAGGAAGGGTTCAAAGAATATTTAGAAGGTAAAGTTGGGCAGACCTAGTAATAATGAAATGTCCGGTGGAGGAGAGAAATGCAGTATGTTCAAAGATGCCAGACAGCATAGACAGTTTCCCCTTTAGTTGGGATTCCCATATTTCACAAATAACACTGTTGAATCCTATCTTTCCCTGAAAATTTTGTCAAATATTACTCTTGCTGTTGGATTTAACTTGGGAGGACCTTCTTTTGTCCCACCTGCTGCTGTCATGCAGACCCTACTGAGCTGCAGCCACATCAATCAGGCTGCAAGGACAGGATTGAAAAGAGAAAATCTGCCTCAGTGCTCAAGCCATACTCAGAACTACCTACCCCCTACTCATTCACATGTATTGTGTGCGTACATCTGTTGTCCCACAAAACAGTGAGCCCCTCTGCAAATAGGGATTATATCCCTCATGGCATCCAGCAGTAAACTTTGATCTTTTTTTAAAAAAATTTTTTTTAAATTTATTTATTTATGAGATAGGGAGGGAGCACGAGTGGGGGAGGCTCAGAGAGAGAGGGTCCGATGATCTACACTGACAGCAGAGAGCCTAATGCAGGGCTGGAACTTAAGAAACGTGAGATCATGACCTGATCCGAAGTCAGACGTTCAATCAACTGAGCCACCCAGGCACCCCAGTAAGCCTTGATTTTATCAGACAATAAATATTTGCAGAGGGAGCTATTTTTTAAAAAATAAACATGAAAGATAAACTACAAAAATGACAGGTAATATTGTAACATTTTATTTGTGTAATTCATTTTTAAATTAAAAATTATTTTCACCTATTCTCTCAAGAGTACACAGATACAGAGGCCTCCTTTGGAAATTGTTTGTATGCTGAGGAAAGAAGAACACTTCTTTACTAATGAAAAACATGGACTGACAGTCAAGCGAATTACTTCTCTTTCAACCAGTTGCCACACAACAGCTACCAAGTATTTCTAAAAATTGTCCACCGTTATCCCTAAGGTGGGCCTAGTGGCAATTTGATCAGTGGCAATTATGGTAGCAGAATAAGGTAGTCTGTATTTGCTGGCTGCTAGATCTGCGTTTGCGCATCTTTAGTATCGTGCTTACTTTTGTCAGGTTCAACAACAATCCTAAATTAATGAGTCCAAGCAACATCGATTACCAGAGGCTTTTAGACATCATTTACATGGTCAGTTACAACAACTGCTTTCCCTGAATTGCCTGAGTGGCCTGCAAATGCCTTCTGACCTGAGCTGGGCTGTTCAGACTAACTCTGCACCAATGAGTAATGTCACCTGGCAGGTTGAGCAAGAACAGCTGGGCCAGCCAGGGCCAAGCCTCAGGTGCCCTCCCTAGGGCAACTTCCCTGCCTTTGCCAAGTCGGTGTGAATAAAATGGTTTCGAAGTGAAGTCCTTCTCACTCTGCAAACTCATTCTCTGGAGTGTGGCAAAGAATGGTGTCTGCATTTTATTGATCTTGCAGCTGACAAGTAAGCAGTGCCTCAAGATGTCTCACATCTTGTTCCTGAGTGTGCTGATTAAGCCTTTCAAATAAGAGAGATGCGGCTGAATCTGTAACAGGAATGCACCACTTTCATTTGCTCTATCTCAATATCCAGACATCTTCAGAATGAAAAGGATTTCAAATTAAAGCCACGTTAGAAACAAATCTCCTTTAAACGTCTCTAGTCTTCTCTTTCTCTGAGCATCTCATCTCATAGGAGTGAGTCCTCTGCTGTGCTTAGCATAGCACGATAATTGTGCTGAACACAAGCACTAGCGAATGGATTACTGATCATCTCCAAAACTGCAGAAACTAATGCTGATTCAAGCATTAACCTCCTTCTGTGCCCCCTGGACCACGGCCTTTCCTTTATTCCTAGCGTTTCTTTTATTTTAGAGCTGTCTTAAGGTCAGGCTCTGAATTGGTGAGGGAGAGGTCAAGGCCACTATTCCTCACGCTGTGTGGCCTGGAGGTTAAAAGGAACCCTGAAGATTTTTTTCTTTTTTCCGGTGAGACTTGTTACCTAACCGCCCACACATTTGCTCTAATTTCTCTCAGGCTATCATTTTTCTGGTATTGGGGGTGGCATCCGAAGGCAAGAAAGGGAATGAAGACAGGAAGTATAAGAAAGGTTGCTCTCAGGGATGGGGCTTGCATGCACTGGTTTGGATGTAGGAGACAGTGAGAGGTGGCAAAGGAGCTCCCTGGACACAGTGTGGAAATGTGCATATGCACAACATAGCCTTCCCTCCACTCGGTCATTCACAAATTCCCATGAGCACCCTCTCCCTGACCTCGAGTGTCAGCTTCTGGTCACAGCACTGGAAGTAATCACCTTAAAAGAACTTAGAATGGAGATCCCATTTGGTGATGTTTGTTTCTCTCCACACCTAAATATTGCTTCTTTGTATCAGGGCATAAATTTCACATGTGACCATAGTAACACTGATTAGAAGAACTAGTAATTTCAAAGTCATAAAAATAGTTCTCAAGAATTAGTTATGCTTATTTGGATGACACATAAATGTATGTGCACGTTAGAGAAAAGTTCATTTTGTTGCGTTGCAGTCTTGAAGATGATTCTGTGATATGTGGCCACTAAAGAATTTTCCCCATTCTACAGAAACTGTATTCTATTGTTTTCCACGTTGGAAAGCTCAGAGGTTTCCAGGTTAAATGATAAGCAACAACTATTTGTGCACATTTTTTTTCTCTTAGATAATATACTTTGTAAAGGTAGAAACCATGCTTTTTGCATTATTTATGTTTCCAAAGCACTTAGCACAGTGCCATACAAACTGCCAGCTCTCTGTCATCATGGGTTAAAGTAAATTAAAACAAATCATTGCTTTTTGGAATTGCTTCTCTTCTTCCTTGAAATTGAATTAATTTTTTTTTTTTTTCAACGTTTATTTATTTTTGGGACAGAGAGAGACAGAGCATGAACGGGGGAGGGGCAGAGAGAGAGGGAGACACAGAATCGGAAACAGGCTCCAGGCTCTGAGCCATCAGCCCAGAGCCCGACGCGGGGCTCGAACTCACGGACCGCGAGATCGTGACCTGGCTGAAGTCGGACGCTTAACCGACTGCGCCACCCAGGCGCCCCTGAATTAATTTTCTGAATGTAGATATTATCACTCTGAAGATTCAACATACTGGGTGTGTGTTAAAATCAGAAAGACTTTCTTGGTATGCTGGGGTAACTTGAAAATATATAAGAATCAGCTTTTGCAAGTAGGGGAAAGATCATGTTTGAAATAAAAGCCAGCATTCGTAAGGTTACAGATTCAATTATCAGCCATCTCGCTATTTTCTTGTAAAATATGGTTATGCGTTTCTTCACGCTGTGTTATCTCAAGTCAATTATGATATATTATCAGCTTAAATTAATTGTTTTGAATTGAGGAAAAATTAAAACCATGAATAAACTAAATTATAATAGGAAAGTCAGTTTTTTTTAGAATATTGATGCAGAATGATGTTGTTGTTTAAATAGCAGGGCCTATGGGCTTTAATACTCAAAGGTCAAAATTTGTATTGAGATGGTTCACAAAAGTCAACAAAATCTAGTAAGATTATCATCCTATTACAGTAAACAATGTTGCTGCAGCAAGTAGAAGAATGTGTTTTAGTTTGCTTAAGAAGCATTCTTTCAAATGAGAAAAACATATGGGCTTTTGAAGTGCTGAATGCACTTTTGCAGCCAGGCAAGATTTCAGTAACTTGTTCTTAGGCTTCTACTTAAACTGAACAATCCATCTTCTACCAACTACGAAGATAACAACATGGTTTGATGAAACATTTGTCTGTATAGTCAAAAGCCTGCAATTCAAAAACCTGCAGATGTATACCTATTCTTGCCTTCTGACAAAACATACATCTGCACAAGAAAGAGCTAAAAAGGGGTATAAATGCCAAGGTAAAATGCTAAAGGTAGGATTCTGTTGCTTCAAGAAACTTGAGTTGAATACCAATTGTAAATACTCAAACACTGCTATGCAGAGGGCATATTCCCATGCTTTTAAGTTATTTACATCTTTTAAGATTTTGTTGGTGAATGCATGTCAGGATAAATACCGCAGGGCACTGCCTCAGATGTATTGTTATAAAGCAATATTCTTGGCATGCCAACCACTGATTTTTATTTGACTGATAAATCATAGTCCCAAATCCAATGATCAGCTATCTAGCCATTTTTTCCTGTGCCATGTGGTTGTGTTTTTCTTCACACTGGATGCTATCTCAGGTCAAGTATGAAGTCTTAGTGTTGCAGAGGTCAAAAGAAATCCACGAGTTTAAAAGGGAAGCCACTGCAGATGGCAAGATATGTCATAATGATCCCCCTCTAATGCCAGAACACTTTGGAAAGTAGGCAGAACAAAGGATAGAGAGCACAGAGAAGCTAGAAAGTGTGTAGTAGGTGATTTGTTTATTTGAATCCTAGAGACTTCTACATTATGTATTCACTCCTAAAAGTATGAAGAAATGTTTCTCATATAGAAAATAAATAGATAATACCCATATAGTCAGAGAAGTATGGGAGTTGTAGAAGGGAACTAAAAATTCCAGTATAGAGCTAAGACAGAAGATGAATTCTTGATAAATGCATTTCCTAACTAAACATTCCTAGATGATAAAGAAACACAAAGGCTTTGCATATAGTATTTGCAATTGCTTCCGTGGTTCTGTAAGGGAAAATTCAACATAGAATTTTAAACAGAGCAAATGTAAAGATATTAAGACAAAGGATGCTTTATGAATCTTATAGAAAGAATATTCTAGGAGAATTTAACAATTTTATGACAAACCTGTAAAAACTAAGCCAGCTTTTCATACATTATCTCTTATTCAATAGAGATTCATACTAGTTCTGTTTTATAATGTAATGAATATGGGCCAGCCTATTAAAATAGAAAATTTAATATTTGCTTCTTTCCAACTTTATTATATGTAACAATAAAGTAGACCCTGATATTATGCATTGTCCAGGTTAAATGCTCATTTTTTGCTGGAAATGTTTGTAGAAAAAATAACTTCTAAATTTTGTATCAGAGCTACCTAATAATGCATATGTACATTTCAAAGAAGCAGAGGTATTTAAAAATCTTAAATCTGGATTTAAAACTTCAGCTACTGAAATGAGCACAGAATATTAGCTGTGTTTAACAAAATACCCATTATTGGATAAATTGCTATTTTCTGATATATACCAATAGGAAACATTACTGTTATGTAGTTCAAGCTAAGATTAAGTAAATAAATATGCTCCTATAAACTTATATTAAAATGTATGACAAATATAAAGTTTTAAACTACAAATAATCCTGTGACTGCTCATTAGGAAGTTGTAATTTTGAAAAAAATTAGCAAAAACTAGAGTTTCATGCTTTTTGTTAAGCTTTTAATTAAAAGACAATTTACTGTTTCTCTAATTTTGAAATTATTTAAAAGACTATGTTTTTTAGAAGCTTCCACCTTATTATGTTGGATATCTCACCACCCTAGTATATATATTTATAGGATTAGTTAGGGATCAGGTAAGGGCCATCAAATCACACACATAAAATAATGCAAAGTAATTAACCCAAAAGAGGGATAGAAGAATTACCATCATTTCTAAAAAGCCAGTACAAATAAAGAAAACAGTGACTTGTTTTTCTGAGGAATCCCTCCTATGCTTCAAAAAACAGTAAAAGCAGTTATTTTATAATTTAAAGGTCTTCAGGATACAGCAGTATATAACTACCATTTTTAATATACAGAATGATAAATTGTATAAAAATATAATCAGGTATATATATATATATATATATATATATATATATATATATATATACATATATATATATATATATGATTTTGTTATAAAGCACATATATATATTACCTTACATTAGTAAGAAAATATTTCATTACCTGAACAGTATTCTTCAATTACCCAAATTCTCTTTAACTACAGAAAAGATAAATGACTATGTGAACTATAAATTGCTCAGGCAGGGGGTTATGGTAATACATATATTTGGTGCCTTCATACTTTCAAAAGTTATCTGCTCAGCTAAACTAAAACTGTAAAGATTGAGAAGGAAATAGAAACACTTGTTTTGTATTAATAGATTTAAAGGTGTACAATTTCATAAGATCATGCATTTCACAAATGTAAGTAATTTGCTTGGGAAATAATCAAGGTAAAAGTAAGTGTAACATACTGCTGACTCGTGATGTACATGAAGTGACTTAATTAAGTCTTGGAAAAATGTTCTATTATAGCAGTTCATCAAGACAGCTCTTCATGGCACTTTTGGTTAAGGGTATGAAAGAAAATGTAGTTCCTGATATCTGTATTTTTAACAAATCTGAGTGATACCAATATACAGCAAAGTATGGAAACTGTGAGTTAATTGTATTACAAGGAGAAAAACACCACCCACCTTAGGTTTGTTCCATAAATTGGAAACAATATAGGGTAAGCACATAGTAAATTATATGGCAATCAATATGCCCTTAGTGAATGGTAGTTCTTACGTTGTTGTTATTGTTATTTTACTGTTATAAAGCAAAAGTGAGAGTTAAAAGTCATGGAAGGGGGGAGTTGACTTTCACTGTGACTATTTGGAGACCCGAGGTTTCAACATCTGTTGCTGGTACAGCCAGGTTTTACATGCATTTACTTCTTATATGAGAAATAAGAGTAGAACATCTACTCCCATTTCCCATGCAAACGTCCTGTAATAAAAATTAAAATACATACAGGAGCACAATTATTAATCATGGGCAGTTACTGAAAATGATTCAAAATGCTATGTCACTTGGCATCTCCTTAATATCATATTCATCATCAGATATTTCTGTCGTCAAGACATTCAAATTGTCAGATAAATCTCTGCCTGGGGGAAATATAAACTATAGCTTCTTGTAAAGAATGAAAACTAAGTGATTCCCCACAGTATATTGCCAGACTTGCTGGAAATAAAAATAACTAATTAAATAATCTCTTTTTAAAATAGGTCTGTGTCTGGCAGGCACTTTTATTCATTGTGGTACAAAATGGGGATCTCCTATGGAAAAATCTCATATTAACAGTTTGATAAACCAGATTACAACTCTGAAAGGCGCCTTTCTAATCAAGTTTCTTGCCCAATCTAATATCCAAGTAATCCTACCTTTAAGCTAGATGGAGATGGAGTTTTAGCTGGTGGCAGTTTTGTTTCAGTAATCAAAGATATTTCATTTCCTTGAGTCCATAACTGACAGTAAAGTAACACACCATTTCCCCCCAAATTGAGTACTACCTGGTTCTCATAGCTTCAGCATAAGCTCTTCTGTTTCATCATGACTTATTTTTCTAAACAACGTGAAGAGAAAGTTAATATTCATTGTTTCGGATTTCCAAGGACATAAAGGGGATGTATTAAAACAAAAGAAAACAAAACAGCTCATTAAATGCCCTTAGCACCCAGCTAACTCTTTTCATGATCTGATTTTGAGATATAAGAAAACCACACATGAATACTGGTTTCTTATGAAGTGTCATATAAAAAAGTAAAATGAAGAGACAGTTTCAGAAAAAAGAAAAGAAATGTATGATAAATTCAGGAAATGTACATCTTGGCACAGGGGTTGTCAAAAGCACATGATAAAATACTTCAGATGATGCCATAAAACATTCTGGCTTATTTGTTCCATATAAAGAAGTGAAGCTTACATTTTGGTACAGAAGTCGGCAGGGCAGCAAATATACACTTAAAATCCCTGAATGAGTGATTCTCTTCTTTTGCAGTTTCCTTTTCCTCAAGCCATCAACCTCAGTAATGCCTAATTCTAAGCTCACCACTGGTTGAAAGGGAATAGAAAGAAGCTTGATAAAATACTTCTTTAAATATCTTATCTTTATTACAATGGCTGTTAATGTAACACTGGAGTTCAGGGTTCTGTTTTTTACTCTCTCAGATCACCCAGACGTCATTGCATGGAAGCATCTAAGAAACACTATGCTTTTCTTTCTCATTCCTAATTACTTATTCGTGACTAGAAATTCCACTTTCAGGGATAAGTAGTATTAAAAATTCTTGACTCTTTTCTCTACTGTTTTTTTCTTGGAGATAGCCAAATACCCTCTTAAATAGAACAGGGAAATTTTTTTCCTACTGAAGATAAATCAGTAGAATTACAAAACAAAGATAATTTGGCCACATGAAACTAGAGGGTCAGTTATTTACATATGGTCCTTTGTCATAGAGAAATGTCACAAATGTGATCTTTTTGAAGTTTGATTTCATACTCTGAAAGATGTTAAGGGTTAAATCGAGTAAGCACTAAGTTAAAAATATATAAACATATATTAGTAAAAATTATATTAGAAGAATAATGTTAATAACAAATAACTGTATTCCTAAGGGTTCTGAATTTAATTAATTTATTTATTTTTAAAGTTTACTCATTTTTAAAGTTTATTCATTTATTTATTTATTGAGAGAGAACACAAGACGGGTAAGGGCAGCAAGAGATGTAGAAAGAGAATCCCAAGCAGGCTCCGCACCATCAGCGCAGAGCCTGGCATGAGACTCCATCCCATAACCATGAGATCATGACTTGAGCTGAAATCAAGAGTCAGATGCTTAACTGACTGAGCCACCCAGGCACCCCACTAAAAGGTCTGAATTTTAGTAGAAAGATTGCCAGTCTTCATTCAGCATGTACCAACAAGTGACAGAGAAAGCGGAGATAAGACTAGAGTCTCATGAGTATATCAAACTGCCTTAATAACTTAGAACGACATTGTGCTAGAGTCTGAAGTACACATTGGATTAGAAAGGTGGCATTACCCTAGTCATTACACTCTGTATGTGCACTGAGCAGCGCTTGGGAGTATGGGTCTAATCCTCCAACTTTCTTGCTTCATTATTGCCTGTCTTAATGGTTGCAAAAAGTGAGAACTTAAAACACTGGCAGGTTGTTTCAGAAGTTTCTGTCTGGAAAATGCTTCAAAACAACACAATAAACACACACACACACACACATGTTTATATGTTATTTATTTTGAGAAAGAGAGAGAGAGTGATCAGGGGAGGGGCAGAGGGGGTGGGGCGGGGAAGGAGGATCCCAAGAGAGAGAATCTCTATGCTGACAGCACAGAGCCTGACACGGGGCTCAAACTCATGAACCATGAGGCCATAATGTGAGCTGAAACCAAGAAGCTGGAGGCTTAACTGACTGAGCCACCCAACACCCTCACAAATTGATATTTTAAAATCAAACTGTAAATAGGTGTTTAAATGTTATTTATTATATTAGCTATTAAATCCTGTGGCTAATTTCATTGCTTAAGTAATTCTCATATGTGTCTTTTCTCATTCAGTGTATTGCCATAGCTAAGGATCTCACTGTCTATACACCTGCCTTCTACTTGACTGAGGCTCCCTCTTTGATCCTACACATTGAATTCCAAATAAACTTTCTGAAAATCTGACCATTTCACTCTTCTGATTACATTTTCTTTCAGTGGATCCATGTTGCTCAAAAAAATAAAGGCCATCCTCCTGGCTGTTTAAAATTTATCTTAGATGAAATTTTACTTAGATGGAGCCATATGAAATATTTTTGCAGCTCATGTCCCTGTCATTTTCTTCCCTGTCCCTCCTTTTCCACAAGTTGAATTAACTGTACCAATTCTGGGTTCCAAAAAGACTGTAAGCACACCTACATCACAGATAGAACTTAGCATTTAATTATACTTCATCATATATTTATGAATTTATTAATATTTCTTCCACATTAGATTGGAAATTCTTCCAAGGTTGGACAAGGGTTATTAGGTCCCGTCTGTTGGACTATATATTCCCTGAACCTTCCATAGTGCCTGCTAGTAAAAGGGGCTCCTAATATACATTTGGTTAATTCATCTGAGGTTCATGAACTGAGTCTCCCTCTGTAGAGTGATTCCCTATCCAGCAATGCAAACTCTTGCTGCATTTTACTCATTACTACTTCAAGCTCATTACCTGTTTTCCACTTCCAATAGTCTTCTAACAACTAAGAGAAGTAATATTTAAACACTGCAATTCCCTCTAGATGAACATTTCATTCTTTTCTGCTCCCCTTCCAAAGGTAGAGATCTTTTTTCTCTCACAGACACTACTGAAGAATAAAAACGAAACACATATATATTATAAAGAAAAATATGTCAGACATTGCAGTCTTGAAAATAACCCAATGAATAGTAACTTCATTCCCAATTTTAACTGAGGCAACTGAGGCTCAGAAAGGTTAAGTAACTTCTTTAAAGTCACAGAGTGAGGATTTGGCCTCACATGTATCTATTGCCAAAGGTTCACAATAAACATTGTGATACGATGTGCTGGGACATTCTGTTTGCTGCACATGCCTTAAGCAGCTTAGAGAAGTGATGAAAAATGGTGAGCGGGTCACTTGGCCATCATGTTTATAGAGATATGTAGTAGTGACCTAACTCACTCTGTGTACTTCATTGTTGTTTCTGTCATGACTTGTGGACTGAAGGTTCAACACAGACTGTTATTCATTCAACATTTAACAAATGTATGTTGAGTTCTGTGCAAGGCAGAGGCATAATATTTCCTGCCTTAGTCTTTTTAGGTTCAAAGTGATTCTACAACTAAGAACAGCATAGTAGAAACTAATTTAAAGTTAGCATCATTTTATAACTTTATCCACAGGGAAGGACTAGGGCAAAATGCCTACCTCAAGGACTTCTAGAGCTTTATTTTTCCTCTCTCTCTCTCTCACTATTTGTTTTATTGCCACCATTTAAGAACTGCTTTTATATTTTCACTTATAAGAAAGCCAATTACAGCATAGGACATTCTTCTCCACTTAACAAATGCCTCAGGATAAACTGTGGAAGCAACTGTTTTCAATGCTGACATCTTCAAACATGAAATTAGCATCTGGGTGAGTATCACAACATTAGTCTAACTTAGAATACAAAGGTAAATGTTTATGTATAATTCCCAAAATGCCTATCATTACTTTATGATCAAGTATGATCAAGTATGATCAAGTTTATCAAGAACTTTGTGTCTTAACCCAGCATTATTTCCGTGGTTGATGTTAACTACTGTTTCCAATAGCTTAGTATTTTTGGTTCACAATAATCCTTAGAATAAATAAGCAAACACCAGATAAACATTCATAGGCACACAAAGTTGGATTTCCCCAGTACATTTCTCCTTTCTATCATATTCACTTTAACGTGGGTCCAAGACTCATTATCTGGGCTAACAAATTAAAAAGTAAACATGAGGAAAATAAATCAATCGATTATATTTATCCCACATGCCTTGCAACCATTCTAAAATTCGGTTTTAACTCGTGTCTCTAGTCAGCACGACTAATTAATAACACTCATTATTAACTGAAACATGATTTTTGCAGGTTTTAACTTTTATCAATACCTTCTGATTAAGATGGCATGCTGAAAATAAATGTCATTTCAACCAGTCATAAAAGCAGCCTTGTAGACAATTTACTTGGCTAGTCAGTTCCTGGAATTTCAAAAACTATACATTTGATTATTTTCTTGGGAGCAGAGGAGCTGTGACTATGATTCAAAATAGTCACTTCTTTTTTCTTGCATGCTGTTGAAAAGTGTAAGACCGATCCTAGAAAATTTTCTAATATTTTTCTTTTTTAAAATGCAGTTAACGGGGCGCCTGGGTGGCGCAGTCGGTTAAGCGTCCGACTTCAGCCAGGTCACGATCTCGCGGTCCGTGGGTTCGAGCCCCGCGTCGGGCTCTGGGCTGATGGCTCAGAGCCTGGAGCCTGTTTCCGAGTCTGTGTCTCCCTCTCTCTCTGCCCCTCCCCCGTTCATGCTCTGTCTCTCTCTGTCCCAAAAATAAATAAACGTTGAAAAAAAAAATAAAATAAAATGCAGTTAAAATTTGGATTAAATATATCTAGTGGTCTGTTCATTATATTTAGATAAGTGATAATCTGCTTCCCATTTTTGTTGTTGTTGCTAATCAAAACAGACGAAGGCATCTACGTCTCTTTTCCTCAAATTCTTTTTTTTTCTTTTTTTTAATGTTTATTTATTATTGAAAGACAGAGAGACAGAGCATAAGCATGGAAGGGGCAGAGAGAGGAGGAGACACAGAACCCGAAGCAGGCTCCAGGCCCTGAGCTGTCAGCACAGAGCCGGACGCAGGGCTGGAACTCACCAAGTGTGATATTATGATCTGAGCCGAAGTCAGATGCTTAACTGACTGAGCCACCCAGGCGCCCCTCTCTCCCTCAAATTCTTATTAAAAACTCAAAGAAACCTTCGCCACTCAACTGTTCTGGTTTGTCAAATGCCAAATTTCTCCATACAGGTATTTCAGGAATGAGGAAAGGAAATATATTGAAGAAACCTTAACTCTTCTTGAAAGACTTTAGATTTGAAAAGGGATTTTGCCAACTACACACGTGGAAGACACACTCCAGAAAGGATACAGTAACAATAAGTAAATACTGTATGTGCAGCTGTTGGTATTGTGCTGCCTGTAGTGGATTTAAATGGACTCTATTTCAGAAGGACAAGAAACTAAAACGTTAAATTTATTTATATTTTCCAAGTGTTTTTTCTTTCTATCTATCTATTTATCTACCTATCTATCTATATTACTTTTCTAATCAGAAATAATGTCTAAGAAACACTGAAGTGTCATTCAAAACAAGTGAAATGTCAACGGTTTTCCAAGTGGACTATAGGGATGGTGGTATCACCTGTTGCTAAGTGGCATAGAGATGCTCACTAAAACAACTTGATAGATACGAGTATTTTCTAATTAAGGTAGAGAGAGAGAGAGAGAGAGAGAGAGAGCGTGTGTGTGTGTGTGTGAGAGAGAGAGAGAGAGAGAGAGAGAGAGAGAGAAAGGGAGAAAGGGAGAGAGAAATGCTGTGTAATGATTTTATTAATTTTAAATAATTCTAAACACATCTGCACATTTGGGTAGGGTATCGGGGGCAGATACATTGACTTCTTCACATATGGCTTTAACATAAATGATGGTAAAGTTCTCACCATGGGAAAAACATTTGGACAATCTAAATCCATGCATCACTTGCTTTAGTATTAATCCATATTTGTATTCTCTGGATGCAAAAATCGTTAGTTGGATGTCTTAGCTTAGATATAAATGCCTGCTAACAGTAAATTTTTTGAATGTTCATGCTCCCCAAATTTCTATGGTACTGTTAATATAACAGATTTCAGTGACACAAAAATCCCATTATCGTTTACCATTGTGTACCATTATCTTAGGTACCACTAACATACCAACGAGTTTAAGATGTATCCCAATTTCAGAGATGTTAATATGTTTAAGCAAAATGGCATGCATGTTAAAATTGAGGAAGTCTACGTGGTTTCTGTTTATCCTTCTCTGAAAGGTGATCTTTTCAGTTTTTTTTTTATAAACAACTCCTTATTCCTATATTCCTGATCTTACCAAATGAACTACAATTAGGCAGTCCTACAATTGGTACAGTGAAGCCAGAACCACAAAATTACTTCTTCCGGGTCATATCAGATACAAAAACCTACGGACTTCATATAAGACTGGGAAAATGAAATTTTTTCTTGTTACTGGTTTATCCATTTAATTGGGTATGGATTATTGGGAATTTTATATGTTATATGAATTTTATATGAATTTTATAATTTCACACTAGCAAGGCCATTACCCTTAGTACATGAAAAAAATGTTTTACTTTTTACAATTAGAACAAACACCAGAAGAATGCTGTTAATAGCTCTGTGGGGACTTCTAAAGTGCTCTGTATAATGAATGAACTCACCTAAGCTCCTATGATAAAATCCACCTGACTACTCAAAAGGTTAAATGTGTATAAAAAGCTGGTATTTTGCTATGCAAGGAAGAGTTAAGATATACTAAATGAATTGCTTTTCTTCTCAGGTACAATTATAAGCTGATTACTTTTTGGTGCTATAGGTAACCTTTTCATGTACAATCCATTGCACTCTTTATTATTCATTTAAAAAAAAAGCTACCTCAAGTAAAAATATTGTTATAATTGAGGAATATTAGATAAGGTGAAATTCATCATTTAAGCAAAGAAGAAAACAGTAAAAACATAGGGAAAAGCAAAAATGCAATGAGAGGCTATGTGACCTGGAAACAGAAATAAAGAGAGAATGAAAAAGCAAGCCAGAAGCCCAAAAATCAACAAACCTTCTTTACAGTTTGGGTTCACACATGATCCTGAATATAGTACTGTTAATAAGGTAAATTTAATTGGTCTATTTTTTTTCTGTAATCAAAAAGCCAGAGATAAGTATATCAGAGCAATAATTTAAAATCCTAATATCAATGGTTGTATTATAGATTTTGATGGTATTCTCAGCACCTACCATAATGCTATTGCCACAGGCATACTGTAAAAAAAATCTAGGTTATTAGATGACCAGACAGTTTCACTGTTTTATTCCAGTCTAGCACTCAGAGACCTGTGCAAACTTATCCTCCTTAAAGAAAGAAGATCAAGTAAACATTTGAATTGTAGGAGACTAGAAAGTGTATACTGCTTAAAATAACTCTAGGTACAAGTATATTCTGACATAACTAAATTCAAAGGTAGTCTTAATTATGTTTAAGACAATACCTTAATGCTTTGAAACTGATGTTTCACACTAGTGAAAATATCACTAAGCTAACGGACTGACATTCTTTTTTTTTTTTTTTTTAAGGTAATGAGTATTCCCCATTTACTCTGTATTTGATGCTATGATTCACATGGCTAGCACTTTTTGGTTAACTTATACACCAGAGTGGCCTTCTTCTAAAGCAACTACGTATATCCTATTGACAAATAATATTGACGTATATGATATGCAACTAAACTGTTACATACATAATAGCTGATTTTAAGAAAATTGAAAAGTCCCTGGTAAAAGAGAGACTGGATATGCTCAACTTCAGACAGTAGCTCCTGGAGGGATGTTCTTTAGTTTCTTTCTGTTTCCTTGTCTTATAACTACAGTGCAGTGTCCATAGGTAACATATCACAGAGTTACAAACTTTCCAAATCTTCACTGCTGATGAGAAGTGGGAATGGGTTCAATAAAAAGTCAACACTACCATATACTAACAATGCAGTAGCAGAAAGAGAAACTAAGGAAACAATTCCATTTACAATTGCACCAAAAATAATAAAATACCTAGGAATAAGCTTAACTAAGTTGGTGAAAGATCTGTACACAAAGAAATGAAAAGCTCTGTTCATAGATTGAAAGAACCAGTGCTGTTAAAATGTCCATACTACTACCCAAAGCAATCTGCGGATTAAATGGAATCCCTGTCAAAATACCAACAATTTGCATGGAACCACAAATGACTCTGAACAGCCGTTGAAAAGAACAAAGCTGAAGGTATCACAGTCCCAGATTTCAAGTCACACTACAAAGCTATAGTAATAAAAACAATATGGTACCGACACATAGATCAATGGAACAGAATAGAGAGTCCAGAAATAAACCCACTCTCATATGGTCAATTAATCTACTGCAAAGGAGAGAAGAACATACAATGAGGAAAAAGACAGTCTTTTCAACAAACGGTGTTGGGAAAACTGGACAGCCAAATGCAAAAGAATGAAACTGGACCACTTTCTTTCACCGTACACAAATATAAACTCAAAAGAGACTCACTCAAGATCTAAATATAAGACCTGAAGCCACTCCTCTAAGAAATTCCTCTAAGCCATTCCTCTAAATTTCCTCTAAGAAAACACAAGCAGCAATTTCTTTGACATCAGCCAAGGAGACATTTTTCTAGATGTGTCTCCTCTGGTAAGGTAAACAACAGTAAGATTAAACTACTGGAACCACACCAAAATAAAAAGCTTCTGCAGAGTGAAGGAAACTATCAACAAAATGACAAGGCAACCTACTGAATGGGAAAAGATATTTGCAAATGATATATTCAATAATATATAAAGAATTTACACAACTCAACACCAAATAAACAAAATAATACAATAAAAAATGGTCAGAGGATCTGAATAGACAGATTTCCAAAGAAGACATACAGATGGCCAAAAACACATGAAAAGATGCTCGACAACATCAGAAAAATACAAATTAAAACCACAATGAGATATCACTTTACACCTGTCAGAATGGCTAAAATAAAAAAGACAAGAAGTAACAAATGTTGGTGAGGATGTGGAGAAAAAGGAACCATCGTGTGATGTTGGGATGCAAACTGGTGTAGCTGCTGTGGAAAACAGTAAGGATGTTTCCCAAAAAATCAAAATTATAATTATAACTATATATATATATATATGTGTGTGTATATATATATATATATATATATATATATGTGTATATATATATGTGTGTATATATATATGTGTGTGTGTATATATATATATATATATATATATATATATATATATATTCCAGTAACTTCACTATTGGGTGTTTACCCAAAGAAAATGAAAACACTAATCTAAAAAGATATATGCACCTGTTTATTGCATCATTATTTACAATAGCCAAGATATGGAAGCAACCTAAGTGTCCACTGAGAGTTCACTGAGAGATGAATGGAAAAAGTAGGTGTGTGGCACACAGACACACACACACACAGGAATATTACTCAGCCACAAAAAGAATGAGATCTTGCCATTTGTAACAACATGGACCTAGAAGGTATAATGCTAAGTGAAATAAGTCAGTCAGAGAAAGGCAAATGCCATATGATTTTATTTCTATGGGGAATTTAAGAAACAAAATAAATGGACAAAGTAAAAAAGAGACACAAAGTACAGACAGATACAGAGAACAAACTGGTGGTTGCTAAGGAGGGAGGTGAAATAGGTAAAGAGGATTAAGCATGCACTTATCCTGATGAGCATTGAGCAATGTATAGAATTGTTTAAATATACTCGAATAAAAAGGACATCTGATTAACATTAGGGCAGAAAATTTACTAGCTGAATTTCATAAAAACATTTGCATATAACATTGAACACTAAGTATGATAACTCTGGGAGTGCAGCTATAGGCTTATCTCCACGGGATCTACTTATTTTAGTGATGTTTTGTTCCCAGATTTCACCATTGAAATCTAGTATTGACATGATTTGTAAATTGCTTTTCTCCATGTTAAACTCAGGATTAAAAATAATGAAGCACATCTTATGACACTGCTTTTTCTAAAATACTGTTATTATAACACATTATGAGAGCAAAATAGGATTTTTGTGTCATTTAAAATGGTATATAGTAAGACAAGATGTAAATGTAAAAGTGTTATTTATTCATCTTTGTTTATTCTTTAAAATAGTATTTTTGTGTATATGTTGTAATGCACACATTAACACTTAAATTGTATGTGTGTCTGCTTTATAAAAAAGTAAACTTATTTTGAGATGTAAAAAAAACAGTGCTAATAAAACCTCGACAAATGCAATGAAAAACAGGATGATGTTCTGCTATTTTTCTTACACATGGAAGTAGAGATCAAAACTCAGTAGAAAGGTCAGGAATGGGCATTCAGTGAAAATAGCTCCTTAATAGCTTTTATTTCAAAAAGTTTCATCTTTAACATACAAGAGGAAAAAAGTATATCTTTTGAAACCAATAAGCCATTAGCTCAGGGTTCTGAACATTTTTTATATTCCGGACCCTTTTATTAGTCTGCTGAAGACTAGAAGCTCTTTTCAGAGTAATTCTGTTTAGTGTATAAAATGAAATATACAGAAACATAGTGTTATTATCAAAATATTTAAAAAATGGGTGATACATTAATATTATGTGCTTATCTATTAACACATTAAATAACAGAGTTAGTGGTAGATCTACTGTAGTTTCATATTGGTAAAGATATAAATTTTTTTTCGGTTATGTGCAACAAGGACAATGTGGTATATAATTATCTGATTTCTATTAGTCACAAGGACATTGGTGCTGTTAATATTATGATCTGCTGTTTGCCTGCATTTGTAATTTATGGAGATTCTACATTTCAGGTAGCCCTTTTGGTTTTCCTATCAAAGGATACAGACACCCTGAACTCCATCCATCCATCCTTTCATGGTCCTGTACCCTTGGTTAAAAACTCCATGAAGTGCCTCAAAGGGTGGGATTGAGAACATCCTTATATTAATCTCTGTTGGAAAGTGTTCACATTCTGTTAAACTGAAAACTATTCACAAAAGCAGAATCCACGAATAATTCTAATGGGAAAGGAAATGGCATTATTAAGTTACTGCCGAGGGGATGTGAAGCAATATTTATATACCAAGTAGTCACTTTATGGATGTTTAAAAAATTGTGTGTCTGCCTGAGTGTACCAGAGAAAATATAAAGTGAATTTTATATTGAACAAACCACCATGAATATCCTTGGGTTTCTTGGAGCTAAGAGCTGCAGTTCAATTTCTTGGTATTTTGTAGTTAGATAATAGTGCTGAGTATTTATAGGCTTCCTTATATAACTATAGTTCTATCCATTTTTCTTGTCAGAAGAGTTTATTTTCTGTCCCTGCTCCTGTTTTCCTTGAATTTTAGTATTGGATTTACGGACTTTGCTCTGGCTCTACTTCTTTTTATAGAACCATATTCCTCAAGTTCAATTTATTTTTAAGTTGGATACTTTATGTGTCCATTCCCTTTAGAGCTCTAAAAAGAATGTGTATTATTGACCAGATAAAGCTATTAAGGTAACTATTATGAAATTTATTTTTAGGTCTTCAGCCACCTTAATGGCTCTTTGGGGTCTAAGATATGCTCAGAGTAAAGTGCACCATAACCTAGGAGGAGCGTCTGTGGCTCTTATTTCTCATTCAACACCTGCTCAACCTGGAATAGGTGCAATCTGGCATTCTTTTTCTACCACCCACTGTAATTATTTAAGGGCCATTAATGGCTTGAGACTCCAAATTAAAAAGTCTTTTCTTAAGTATCCATTACCCTGACCAGCTCCTATTTTGGAAACATTCTTTTCCTTGCTCTCTCCATGTTTTTCTTTTCTTCCTACTTTTCTGA
Organism: Leopardus geoffroyi; assembly: GCF_018350155.1. Lineage (NCBI taxonomy): Eukaryota > Metazoa > Chordata > Mammalia > Carnivora > Felidae > Leopardus > Leopardus geoffroyi. The sequence continues at coordinate 147,301,911 of NC_059326.1, forward strand.
TTATGCTTTTATTTCATTTTTTTTGTACCTTTGCAGATAGAATTTCTTTACCTGACTTAAATTCTATCTTTAGCAATCTTATACTTTTATACACTTTGACTCTCTCCTTCGGCAATCCCCGTTCAGTCTTACGACTTCACCATTTTCATGTGATCCCTGAATCTGAATCTTAATTACCAATGCTTCCCTGAGCTATCATCTACCTGCATTTTAATAACTAGCTTACCAAGATGTGTCAATTGTATTTACAATTCAGTATGCCTTCTGAAGGAAAGAGATCTGTTGTGCCTCTATCTTTCAGTTTAAGGAGATTTCTTTGAAGATGAAATTGGAAACATATATGTGGCTCTTTGTCTTACATACTGCTGGAAGCCATCGCTTTCAAGTCTATGATTTGGTGGAAAACTGTGGCTGGGGTCGTGCCAGTTGTTGGCATCACTGCTCAACTTAGCTCCATTCTTTCTAGTAAAATCATTATTGTAATTATTTGAAACCCTTGGGATTTCAAGAAATCATGGAAAATTGTACATTTTGGCAAAATATCAAAATTCATATATGTTATTTCCTTTCTCCTACTTAACAAAAGCACTTCTTTTCTTTTTTTAGAGTTTGAGAAACAGAGAGACAGAGAGAGACAGAGAGAGACAGAGAGAGTCAAAGCAGGGGTCAGAGGAGAGAGAAAGAGAGAATCCCAAGCAGGTTCTGCACTGTTAGTGCAGAGCCCAATGCGGGGATTAATCCCATGAGCCGTGAGATCCTGACCTTAGCCGAAATCAAGAGTTAGATGCTTAACCAACCAAGCCACCCAAGTGCCCCAAAAGCATTTATTTCTGCTGTTTGGTGGATGTGATAGAGACCATTGTGGTTTGTGCCTGAAATTTCTCCACTATGAAATAACCATTTCATCCTCACTTTGAAAATTCAAAACCAAAATTTCACCAAAGCACCCCATAATCCATGTTAACATGTGTAGAAGATAACGAAGAGCTCACAAACTACATTTTAGACATGTTCAAACCATAAATTCATCAGATGACTTCTTTTTTAGAGGTTTCCTTATAGATTTTATTTTTTATTGTATGCACTTTATTTGGGTTCTTCCTTTTTTCTTTTTTTTTCTTTTTAAATGTTTATATGGGGAGGAATAGTGATGTTTGGAAAGATTGATATTTTCAATCTGAGAAAAATACAATACTTTTTAATCATACCATTTTAAATTTATGAGGATGAAATCAAGTTGTCCTTTTCCCAAACTCTCCTAATCTCTGCAGGCTTCATCTTTTTTTGTCTTTGAAATAGGAAATATTAAAGTGAGTTTTAGCCTGGAGTATAAATGCAAGACTAAATTTTAATCCCTGGACATGTGCAGGTTAGCACATAATGGGAATGTTAGTATAATTTTAAAATCAAGAAGATGTTACTGGATGTTTCAGTAGTTATTTGCAACTAAGTACAAAGCTGTCAGGTAATGAGAATCTGATTTGATTTGTTAGAGGTATTTAGCAAATCCTAGAGGATCTATTTGAGCATTTTGCAGATATTTTTTCTATATTTCCTTTATTAGATTATCACTTGAAGGTACAGCAGGTAAACTTTCAAAGTGTGAGATGTCTGTACAAAACTGTTGGGCAACATTTGGGAAAATATACCCAGAGGCATCTGATTGAAGATGAAACTTCCATGTCAGACACAGAAAATCCAATTCAGTTTTGTCATTGAGTCAATTTTTTGTGTTTATTATTGCAAAGACTTCATCCTGCAGTAATGTTGGAATCGTTTCTTTCCTTGAGGGCTACTGATATACTTGCACAGTATTCTGTTCTGGTTTTTTTTTTTTTTTTTTAATTTATTCCACATCTTTTTAAAAAGAATGTGAGAAATTAAGCTACAATAATTAGCTATACTCAAGTATTTATAGTCATGGTCATTTCCATTTATATCTCTACATATTTACGGGTAGATTTTAAATGTTATATAACTTGGATTTAACATTATACAATTAATCCTAAATGTAAACGTTTTGTCAATCCATAGTTGATTTCTTTTTTTTTTTTTTTTTTATTGTTCACAAAAGGCGACAGCTTGAGGCAAATTGTCCTTTTCCTATTAGATTTCTGGATTAATTCCTAATTTTATGTATTTCAAGGAAAGTAATCTTAAATTTATGTCAGGTAATGCTTTAAGAGACAAAAATCATTGCTAAAACATGGCATTTAAAGTTTCAAAACAGAGCAGTTTTATCTGGAATAAATCTAGGAGTTAATGATTTTTTTTTGCTTTTTTTGATTTCTTGCTATATTTACAAAAATTAAAGTCTGTTTTGGTGTTTTAAAAATCTCTTGTGGTTGCACAAAAAGCTCATGAGATGGATTTTTAATATACATTGTTTATATACATTAAATATTAGGGTCAACTGTTTTTTTTTTCTAAAAATTTTTTAATGCTTATTTATTTTTGAGAGAGAGATCACGGGCAGGGGAGGGGCAGACAGAGAGAAAGACATAGAAACCTAAGCAGGCTCTGGGCTCTGAGCTGTCAGCACAAAGCCCGACATGGGGCTCGAACTCACAAACCGCGAGATCATGACCTGAGTCGAGGTTGGATGCTTAACGGACTGAGCCACCCAGGCGCCTGTAGGGTCAACTGGTATTGACCCTAGATTTTCAGAGCCTAAAAGTTAAGTGATCATCCTACAAATCTCATCACATGATCACACAGCAATTGAAATAATTCACTAAAAATTAAGGTTCTAATGGACAAAGGGTTTATTTATCCTTGTGCACATTATCTTTCTTATGAATTCACCCTCCATTTGGTACCTACTATACATTCTTCTGGTCTCAGATTAAATGTCATTTCCTTAAACCCCCAAAACAGAACAGGCACCTCTGTCATAGCTTCCTTTACTTTTCAATCATAGCACTCATCATGCTTTATATTTAGATATTATATAATTGTTGTTTTTTCTGCTACTAATCTGTATACTCCATGAAAGTAGGAACTAAATTTATTTTAATACCATTTTTCCAGCTCTAGAGGGTGGCTACTGTTGGATGTAATTTGGTGGATGAATTAATTCATTCATATATGTTTTCCATACCTTGTACAAAGTTATGTTAAGAGAAAAAAATCAATAAATATTTGTGGCCAGTTTATTTGATCACATGACTAAATGAATAGATGTACTATATTATAATGCTGGACTCTGCAATTTTCTTATTAAAATTAGTTGTGCATTAATTCTAATTTTCCCTATAGGTACCTCTTATTTTTAAAATTCTTTAGTTTATATCAGAATTTGTTTATATTTTGCTTTTGGATCTATGTCATACCTGGACATAGCAGAATAGGAATTTAGTGTTATATGGTATAACATCTATTTGATCATCTATGTAAGGCAAGAAAATACTGGAAGTTTTCATCCCACCACTGGTTTCTTCTAACCATTCACTAAAATACTTGATCAAATAGCAGTGATAGCTTACAATAACTGCAAACAAAAAAATATATAGATTAAGAAATGAAATTAGATGTTTGTGGGTCAAAAGTATGTGATGATGTCATTTTTTCAAAAATCAAAGCAACACCTATCTTAGGTTTGGTTGAATTAACAATATTTGTTTGTTAAAAATTATGTTAATGCCACAGGATTTCCTAAATTTATGTACTACTAATGCATGGTATGCAAGACATTATAGCTGACTTTTACACAAGTTGTTCTCAAATACATACAGTTAGTAACTAAAGATAGGTTAGTTGTGTGAGTATATAAAAAAATTCCAAATTGCACAAAACTATAAAAAAAAAGAAAAAAGATGGGATCACTGGCATGGGCTTTTCAAATAACTCAAATACCCTTGTGACATTTTATTTATTAATGCCATTATTTGTTTATTTACATTTACTGACCTACAATTTTTCTAGGTACTCTATATATGCTATTAAATTAAAATTTTTTTAATGTTTATTTATTTTTGAGAGAGACAGAGACAGAATGTGAGTGGGTTAGGGGCAGATAGAGAGAGAGACATAGAATCTGAAGCAGGCTCCACGCTCTGAGCGGTCAGCAAAGATCCCGACGTGGGACTTGAACTCACAAACCGTGAGATCATGACCTGAGCCAAAGTCGGATGCTCAACCAACTGAGCCACCCAGGTGCCCCATATGCTATTAATTTTAATCTATCCATTAATATAAACCAAATGGTATTATTAACTTCATTTAAAGATGCAGAATCTGAGGCCCAGAAAGGGCAACTAATTTATCCAGACATTTAATTATAAAGAGGAAAAGCAGAGTTGATGCCCCAGTTGTATCTGAATGCAAAACCTGTACTCTGTCCTCTTACTCTTCGGATACTCCCCAAGGCCACTCCTCAAGTGCAAATGTTCTTAAAGTGTAAACTGTAACGAACAGTGTTCCTTTCATCCTGTAAGGAGCAGGATCAATCATGCTTAGGAATGCAGGCTCTGTAGCTGCCACGCTTGGGGGTAAGGCCAGGCTGTGCAGTTCACTAGCCATGTGAACATGAGAACTTACACAAACTATTCACTCAGTACGCTCTGTTTTCTCTGTAAAACGGAGCCAGTGATAAACAGAACCCACCACAAAGAGTGTTAAGAGGATTAAATAAAATAACATTTAAAGTACCTAAGACAGTCTTAGCACACAGTAAGTTAAAAGTCTCAATTAAAAACATGAGCATATGATCATTAGTTGGTGATAAAATATTAAGATTATAGCAGAGTGTTTAGTTATTTACAAAAGCAATAATGAAGTGTTGAGGACAGAAAAATAAATATCACATAATTTAATTATTTATAAAACGTTTGGCAATTTTCACCGCGTAAGCCTGGACTTATATAAGTACTTGAAAGCACTGCCATCAAAAGAAATATACACATGTACATTTATATAGTACATGGTTGTGTATTTGTACATACTAGCTCATCTGTAATGAAGGCTTAAAAAGAGTTACAAAGAAATGAAGATATAGAAATGTCAGTTCACAATTTTTTTTAAATATATTCACATGTATCATCATCTCTTGCCCTTATTACTTTATAGGTAGAATTCTTAAAGTAAAGCTATAGAATTATCTAGATTATTATATGTAATTAAAAAAAACTGGATGACCATGATATTTAGAAACATCCCTTTATCGTCAAAGATTTTAGCTTTCATTTTTAATAAAACTCTCTGAAACTATCCAAGTCCTAATACTTTCTGGCATAATAGTTTGGGGATGTTGCATTATAAGAGATCCCTTGGTAACTATCTTAATTTCCAGAAATAGTATTAGTGATGAAAATGAATTTGAGTGCCATTTCTGAAATTTAATCATGTCACATTTAAACACCCAGCAGGGAACTGTATATGGCTATTGTGGGCCACCTAGTCAATCAATGAAAATAATCCTGGTTATTTTTAGATTAGTTAACTAAAGTGCTATCACTTTCCATTGTGCTCACTTTAGTATAAACATCTCATTGTGTTAAATGTACACAGTAAAGCATATCTGTTCTTATAAGAATACGTTTCTCTTGACCGTTCATGATCATTTCCTTCCAAGTTGTGTAAGAAAATGGCTGAACATTTGAGCTTGTATCATTAGGAACAATAAGGGGATATAAATTAGGACTTTATAATTAGAAGAATTGCCTGTCATACTGTAATAAATAGTATGAGCACATCTAAATGATTTTCACATATCATTCAAATGCAACTTCAATTAAAATTAAAGATAATCAAAATTAAATTCCCTGTAATAAATAAATGAAAAATAAAACTAAAAACAACTGAGATCTGCCAAATTAAGTAATAAGTTGAACAGTATCCGGAAATCTAAGCTGAAATATTTAAATCAAAAGTATTATTGCCTTAGCCTACCTATAAATATAAGTTGCAAATAATTATTGGAAAAATTTTAGGCAGATTTTTGTCCAGTATTAAAACTTTTGTTATCAGTATTTGAAATACTATAAACTAATTGAAAATGTTTAATAGGTGATTGATTTGCATAATAATTATTACTACATATTTGGGCATCATGTCATCATAGATAGGATTAGATATAAACATTACTTTTATGTAAAAACACCTAGTAGCCATATTAATTAAAGACATACATTATAGTAAAGAATTCATATAGATTTTAAATAATGTTTATTAAAGTAGTGTCTTAAACATTTTGGTTTAACTGTTTAACTGAAAATTTAAAAATATATTTTGGTTTTAAAAATGTAGTATATCACTAATATTCAAAATATTTCAGTGAATTCCACTAGCAAAGGTAGTCTTAATAAATTTCCTAATATTGAAGGGTGAGTAAAACTGAAGGAAAGGCAGAGTAAGGTTAAGATCTGAGAAAAGCAAATCTTTTTGATGATAAGTACACAGACACTGAGATCAGTCTGTCAACACCATTTAAATAATTATATCCAAAATTACCACTTTTACATTTTCAAGCATTACTACTGGTAGTAGTTAGATCACAGCACTAATAAATGTTTACTGATATTAGAAATGGATAAGAAATAAATAAGTAATCTAAGATAAAATTATCAAGATGTTTGCAAGCAGAATGGTCTACATAGAGGAACAGAGTGACTGTTTACTTGTCTTATTTAAAAGCCATTTGATGGGGCGCCTGGGTGGCGCAGTCGGTTAAGCGTCCGACTTCAGCCAGGTCACGATCTCGCGGTCCGTGAGTTCGAGCCCCGCGTCGGGCTCTGGGCTGATGGCTCAGAGCCTGGAGCCTGTTTCCGATTCTGTGTCTCCCTCTCTCTCTGCCCCTCCCCCGTTCATGCTCTGTTTCTCTCTGTCCCAAAAATAAATAAACGTTGAAAAAAAAAAATATTAAAAAAAAAAAAATAAAAGCCATTTGCATAATCCTACTGCAAAATAGAGTTATAAAAGATTTTATCAAATCAAAGGAAAACAATTCAACTTGTAGTATCATTTACTGAGTACCAATTAATATACCAAATTATATTTCATTACACTGGCAAAAACAGCTTTAGAATACTGCTCCAAAAATGAGAAGTAGACAAAAAAATAACTTGGTAGTTATGGTAGTTGAGGGCAATGAAAAATCAGATACTATTCCTATACTTAAAGAACTCAGAATGCAAGGTTCATTCATTCATTCAGCAAATGTCTATTGAGCGCTTACTGTTTGCTAGTACTCTTTGGCAACTGTGATTATAACAGAACAATTTCTCCCTCGTGGAGGATATACTCCACTGGAAGAATTTTCAATAAACAATATATAAAAGTACAAATATGATATGTTAATGATCAATGCTAAGGAGAAAAACTGTAAGAGGGAAAGGGGTGGGTGTGTTTTGGTGTGTTGAGATAGGGAGGTAGAGAGACTGAGAAAAGCCTCACTGAGAGGATGCCTTTACGCCAAGACCCAAAGGAAGTATGGGGTATTCATAACATCATAACAGAATATTACAGAAAAGGGGAGATGGGAAAGGAAATGCTGTGGGGCAGGGATGTGACAGGTGTGTGCCTGGAACAGCTAGGAGGCCAGTGGGGCTGGAAGAGCACATGAAAAAGTGAGAGTCCCACAAGATGTGGTCACAGAGGTGAGCAAATAGGGCAGAGATACAGGCAGGGCCTATTGACCTCAGGAAACAGGGAGACTGTAATTTTTTCTCTGTGTGAGATGAGAAGTTGGTGGAAGATTTTGAGCTGCTAGGTGATGCACGTTGACTTTTGCCTTAACAGGCTACCTCTGGCAGTGGAGTTAAGAACAGACAATGTTAAGAAGCACATGCAGAAGGAAGGACCTCTTCCTAGCAAAATGGTCTAGTGGGAACCTTTTACATCTTTGAAAAATTATTTTTCTGTCACCTCCCTTGCCTTACAATTCTCTTCCCATAAGTAACAACAAATTCCTCCTGGAAGGAGGGAGAGAGAGAAAGAGACAGAGACAGTGTGTGTGCGGGCGTTTCCTGGGATGCTCAGCATGGATTCAGATTCACCTCTTTCCCTTCTCCTTTTTCTTTTCCATACTCTTTCTAAAGTCTGTCAGCTAGCTTCTGCTCCTCTTTACCATTTCATCTGTTTCCATCTCATGTTTCCATTTATTTATATTTCCATTTGTGAAATGAGAGGGGGTAGAGAAATGGGGTGAGAGGAAGAAGCAGCAGAATGCATGGTAAGTACAGGTTTTTGTTCCCTTATGTAGTGCTCTCTCATTAAACAGTCATTTAAACATAATTATTCTTTTCAGATCACAAAGGTATCATAAGCCTTATAAATTCAAAATATACTGAAGAATAAAGATGCAGACATGACTCAACTATAATATGATAAATATCAAGTTACTTATTTCCTTTGTGGGGAAGTTCTGTGCATGGTTTTGATGGATTTTTTTCCTTCTGTCGTGTTTAATTTTAGTGACTTGAAAGACATCACAAACTAAGGATAAGAAATCTTTTCCTTTCATGTTTATTGTAAATATATCCCCAGTTTATTATTTGTGTTTATAGTTTACTATTTTTGTACAGATTTTTTTAGTCATTTCTGTTCTTCTGCAATATCTTTCATTATTTATTATTTGGGAGCGTATTGAGAATGATTTCATCTTAAAATATAGCAGAACTTAATTAATCCATCAGTAGAAATAAGAAAGTAGTGGAAGGAGTGAAGTAATATGAGTGCAGATACCCAAGAGGAGAGTGAAGGGGGTTTGGATTTGAATATAAGCATGCCAGCATTTCAATACCGTGTCCTCTGTCCCACCCAGCAGTTAGTCTCCATCATTCCCCCTTTCCTCTTCCTCCTGAAATATCTGCAGAAACAAATGGCTTATCTGCCATAACTGTAGGCATAAGCTGACCCAATGGTACCCCTGAGGTACATGACAGAAGGCTCATAAGAAAGTTTATAAATCTTATTCCAGAGTGGAAGTTGGGAACATTGATTATAATCTCTGTACTATCAATTCCCAAGATCCTAACCTCGATCATCTTAGGGCTGGCACTGCCTGGAACCTGCAGGTGTTTCTGTGTGCCCTGTAGTGAGTGAATACAGTACGTTCTCAATGTGTAGTACTACATCATCTTTGGGGAAGAATGCACCTTTTTACTCTGGATTTTCTAAAAATTCTGAGAAGCCACACTAAAAAGCAGAGCCATATTCCTATAAACCTAAACAGTAGGGAGATTAACAATCTTTATTTTTATTCTAAATGCTTGCAAAACAATACAATAAAAACAAATACACCAATAAGAAAATATTTTATTTATTTTTTTATGTTTACTTATTTATTTTGAGAGAGTGTGTGTGTGTGTGTGAGAGGGGGAGGGGCAGAGAGAGAGGGAGAGGAAGAATCCCAAGCAGGCTCTATGCTGTCAGTGCAGAGCCCAATGTGGGCTCAAATTCATGAGCTGTGAGAGCATGACCTGAACTGAAATCAAGAGTCAGACACTTAACAGACAGCCATCCAGGCACCCCAATAAGAACATGTTTTCGAGTGTATCCTAAGTGACTCTTTTTTATCTTTTTTGTTAGGGCACAGAGATGAATAGAAGAAATGTAGAATGTCAGAGCATATTATGGGTTAGAAAATCACTACTGCATTTGTGTTCAAAGAGAAGCCTGAGTTTAAATATAAAGATTATATAGGGGCACATGGGTGGCTCATTCATTTGAGCATCTGACTTTGGCTTAGGCCATGATCTCGGAGCTCATGAGTTCGAGCTCTGCATTGGGCTCTGTGCTGACAGCTTAGAGCCTGAAGTCTTTGGATTCTGTGTTTCTCTCTCTGCCCTCCCCACCATGCCCCACTTGTGCTCTGTCTCTCTGTCTCTCCCTCAAAAATAAATAAACATTAAAAAATTTTAAAAATACTATATAGATATAAAACTAAATCAAAGAAAACAAAGAATTTTATTAAACATAATAGAAAACACTGATTGGAAGACACTAGATAACAAACTGGTGGCAATTAAGTTCAAAGTCTATTTCAAAATGTCTTTCCATCATCAATCAAGTTTCTTTCTTTTCAAGGGTATTTTTAGATGTGTTGACCTCAGTAAAATCTATGATGGAGGGATAAAATAGGCTTTAGTCATCTAGTTCAAAATAGGCTTTAGTCATCAGTTACAACATCTAGTTCACATCCAGGTCTCCTCCCATTTTCAATCTATAGGCAACAGACTGTCCAATTGCTCCTTGACTAGCACAGGAGGGCAAGGGCATACCCACACACACACACACTCACACACACACACACACACACACACACACACACACACAAACACACACACAACTTCAAGACCTAGGGCTTTTCTCCCAGAGTGCCTGCAAATTCAGTTATCACTTCTTCTTCAGGTCAGTCAGAAAGCTGGTGCATGACTACCTCAGAGAGACACTCATTGCTGGGCATTGTTCCCATGACATGTCCCCTATATAGTTCTCCTTTTAGGAAAATGGAAGGTCCCATCTCCCTATTTGCTCCCCTGGCCAGGCCTTCTATGTATCAGAGGAGGTCTTATTCTGCCTGGACATGTTCTTAGCCAGGCATTGTTTTAAGCTCTCCCAATGTTCTAGTACTGTCTGGAAGGTGCTTCATGACAGCACCAACTCTCTGTTTTTGCTGCATGAAAATCAAATAGGCACTGACATTAGCTTTTTGTTCTTCGTCAAAGTAGTGAAGTGTTCATTTACAGATACATGGTGGTGGGGGGGCGCTTTTTAGTACAACTTCCGGTGCTGATTTGGCAGCCACCTGTAAGACTCATGAACCAAAAGAAAAAAGGATACAGGAGCTGAATCTGGCCAGGCCAAGGACCAATTGAATCTGAATTAAGTTAACTTACAGAATGGTCAGTTAAATGCTTTATAGAAGGTAGCTAGGTTAGTTGATTGGGTGGCCACTACTCTATTTAGTTGTATGACCAACCTGCTTGCTCAGGCTGTCCTTTCCTTCCACTCTTTGATGGCTGAAGGTTCCTGTGTTGATTCACAATTACCATCTTCCCCAATTATTTTTAAGCTTAGAAAAATTTTGCCCAAATGTATTTCTTTTATATTCAGAATTTCATCATTTAATCAACTTTTTCAGGACGGGGATTATGAGTACTCATAGATCATCATTTTGTTTATATACATAACTCAAATAAGTTCTTCAATAATTCTCCCTGTTTTATTTTATAAAGTATCCTTGTCAAAGAGAAGAGAGGAAAAATGGCACGTAAAATTGCTACTCTAACTAAAAAGGAAGGAGCGTATGAGTGTGTGTGTGTGTGTGTGGGTATGGGTGTATGTGTGCGTATGTTCATGTGTAAGAGAGATGGAAGGTGTAGTGTGTTTTCATGTTTATTTCTTTCAACTCTGTCTGAAGAGATATCTTGATTTAGAGGAAAAGACACTGAACTAGGAATCCCAAGCCAAAATTCTACATTCCTTCTAGTCCTGTTTTCGTCACTATCTGCGAGAGCCTGGGCAAACCACATCCCTATGTGTCTCAGTTTCTGCCTCTGAATTCTCATCTCCATCTGCCTTCTGATTTGTATAATGTGATACTCTAATAGTATAATATACATCAAAGCAGTAGCACTATGGAGTTTCTGTAAGTGATATCATTACTGTTCTCATTAGCAGGTATTTGTGTCCGATTCTGGTTTAATCACAATGACTATTATCTTGTTACCATCTTTTCCTAGTTTTTGTTTCTTTGGCGGAAAAAGGGCCACTTTGTGCTTCTTTGTAAACACTTCAAGAAAATCACTGTCCTATCATTTGATCCATCATCACAAGACCTTACTCTCTTAGTCTTCCAAAAAGGCAAATAACCAGTATGTAAAATTCTTACTCATGTGTATGCCAGCTCAACACAAATCCTCCTTTTATTTGTGATAGAGGCTATCAGGTTAGAGCACCCCGAGTTTACTGTCTGAAGTAAATTTACTGTCTGAAGTGACCACTCTCGTGGAAATTCAGGTCATACACATACTCAAAAGCCAAAATGGGATTCATAAAAGAGATGCACTTGGATCTCTGCAGACCTGTTGCCTTCCTTTTGGACCACAAAGTGTCAAGTTCTAGGCCTAGCATGCACTGAGACCGATCCTGGGGAAGATACGTGTATTAGCAACATTAACAATAACAAATACAAAATGTGCCATTTCAATAAGTTAGGAACTCTGGAAGCAAATGATACTGATTTTGACCCAGATTCCATAATAAATGGAGGCTATTCAAACAACAAGGAAAATGTATACATATATGCATACTTACTGTATTGACAATTTCTTCCCATGAATTCACCTGGGCACTCACAGGAATAGTTAGCAACGAGGTCTGTACATATTCCACCATTTTTGCATGGCTCTGCTTCACATTCATTTATGTCTGAGGAAAAGAGAAAGAATAGAGAAAATGAGAATTATTGGTGGAAAAAAAACGATTAATTATTGGAAGGATTTAGGCCTTTCAGATAAAACAAAATCTAAGTAATGTTATTCTTTTGTGTGTTTGTGAGTGTGTGTCTATGTGTTGAGTCAATAATAGAAACAGTGCTCAAAATCAACAACTGATTAATAATCAAGTTCAAATGAAATTGATAATCCCAACCAAAGACCAACAGAACCAGACCATTCTCCAATCGTGAAAATAAATATGAATAGTTTGGGGAAATATTCAGTGTATCCTTAGAATTAAATCGAGCAAATTAACCCTGATAGAGAGATGAATTGGTATCACTTACAAGATCTAGAAACCTTCCCTGCAGCAACAACTGCCAATTAACACTGTCTCATTTCATCTTAATTCATTAAAATTCTAACTGACAGAGATGTTTTAGTTTCTAAATAGTTCGCCTTTGATGAATGCGATGAGAAGCAAATTAGAGTTAATAGCTAAAGCTCGTTACATTAAGCAAAGTATAATAAATGTAAATGATGATCTCTTCCTAATCTCATTCAGGGGTTTCTAAAATTAGGATGACTAAAGGGACTTATACCTTTGATATACCATTATTATACCTGATGCAAAATCATGAAATATAAAACATTCAGCAAATTATACTAATTTCCATGCTAATTTTGGACAACAGATACAACGAATATGATTTTATATGAAACAAGAAATAATGACTAATTCAGTCAAATATCTATCAGTGATAACTTACACATCATTCCCTCTAAGCACGGCACCAGGCTAGGTTCTGTGGGAATTGGAAAGTAGTTGGAGAACACGCAACCACTCCCCATTGCTTTCTCTTTCTATCATCTATTCCCGATGAACTCCTTCTCTGCCCTTGTTCCCACAGCTCCTTACAGACCTGAATGGGGTTGCCTAGGAATTGTCTATTTATGTGCCTTTCACCCTCTCACCTAGTCAAACTGCCAGCTCCACAGATGTAGACCCTGTCCTGCACTGTTCGTTGTATCTCTGTGAATGCCACACATTATCTGTGAGAGCACTGGTACCCCCAAAATGTTTCTTGATAAAATTTCTAACAAAGGATTAGAAATAGTGGCCCAGACAATTCAAGCAAATTGTTTCAGATGTGTAATGTATCTTTTGATACACTACAATGTACCAAAATGTATTTATTTTTAGGATCTGGGTTTCCACAGTGCTTAAAGCAATATGATCATAAATTACCCTCTCAAGACTGAACAAGAACAACATACCAGAAAACCTCTATTTTGCCTTTTCTTTTTAACTTCTTTTTTCTAAACAATGTCTCCTCTTAGTATCAGTGTTGGTTATGCTCTCATTTTAAGTTTACTGTAAAGTTAGGCCTAAAATTCCTTAGGCAGGTGATGACTTTCTCTGAAAAAAACATCCTTTTTGGTTTCTGGTTAACTGTCAAAGTTTGAGAGTAGAGACAATTCTTAACTGTGTTCAAAGAATCTAGATAATATGAGTAGTTTATGACATCAAATAATAGGATAAAATCAGAATCTGATAATCTTTAAAAATAGTTGTGTGCCATAAAATATAACAACCTCCCTAATATTTGAAAATAAACTCTCCAGAGGAGGAAAGGAAGGAAGGAGAGAAGAGGGGGAGGGAGGAGGGGAAGAAAGGAGGAAGGGAGGAAAGACAGGAAGGGAGAAAGCGGGGAGGAGAGGAAGGGGGGAGGTTGCCATTTATTCCTTATCTGATGGAATATTTAGCTTTTTTACAGTCTTACTGAAAATTTCACATAGTCTTGATTTATATTGGACTAACATGAAAAACATTTTCATTACATTTTGAAAGAAGCACAGAAATCACTGTGCTGTTTATTTTATTGTTAGCTCAATGTAAGGCAATTGCAGCATCTGGCTACTTGGGAACATGCCTACTATGTCTCTCCTTGCATCATATTGACTACATTTTTTTTTTTAAAGATGAGAATATGTCAATGGCTAATAAGAAATTAAATCTTCATGTTGGAGAATGAATTGCCTTATTTTATAAAGTCAGATATAACAAGTTATTCTTTTATTTACTTACAGGGAAGAAACTGAGTATTGATGTCTGAAGACCACATAAGGGAAATATAATTTGATCTTGAAGGAAAGGTTTAATTAAGATTAAAGACAGAAAGGGGATGGTAATGTATTTCCAAAAAGGAAACCAGAATGAGTCACAACTTTGAAGAGAAACGTTCATGGTATGATGGTGTATTCAGGAACATGAGTAGCCAGCCTGTCTGGAGCATAGAGTGCAAAGGCGGGTGCTGGGGCCCTAAATCTGAAGATGTAGACAGGGGACAGATTATGATGAACTGTGAGTGCCAGTAGAGAGAAATGGCCTTCATCTTTTGGCACTAAAGACTTGGAGCTGGGTGGGAGGGTATCCTCTGTACCCTTGTACTTCAGATAGACCTAGTGAAGCCAAATTTGGGATGGAAGTCAGAAATGAATGAAGGCAAGCAGAGTAGAGAGACCCACACAGGATTTCATGCTAATAGGTACAACCTGTATTTCAATTCTCAGGTAAGAGGCACTAAGCATTTTGTCATTTTAATGTTGAACTATCCATCATGAGTAAAATCAAACCCATCTCTTGCTGCTTTAAGATGTTAATAGGAGAAAGTTTTCATAGTCAATGACGTTGAGAACTACGAAGAATCATTTTATATGCCTGTAAGGATATGCAGGCACTATTGTTCTTGGCTTCCTTACTTCTTCCAAGTATTTAAACAATAAAAAATACTTAATACATGTGAAAGGTGAATCGAATGGAGACACATCAATGTTTGAACCTTCTAGCTATTTGACCATCAGGCCAGATTTACAACCATCAACAAAGAAAATTATAATTTAGAATATCGGACTCTGAAATAAACAATAGTTACACTTTTATCCAGAGGTTAACATTACGCGGAATAAACTGGAACTGCATTTGCTGAAGTGAAAAACCATACACAGTTTTTTAAAAAAAATTTTTTTCATGTTTATTTATTTTTGAGAGAGAGAGACAGAGTGCAAGCAGGGGAGGAGCAAAGAGAGAGGGAGACACAGACTCTGAAGCAGGCTCCAGGCTCTGAGCCGTCAGCACAGAGCCCGATGTGGGGCTGGAGACCACAAATCATGGGATCATGACCTAAGTGAAGTTGGATGCCTAACTGAGTGAGAAACCTAGGCACCCCTCTCCATACCCAATTTTTGATAGAGTGACCTTTTATTATTGGTCCACTTTTTTAATTTTTTAAGCTAAAAAACTACCTTAAATCTATTATTTGTAAAAATACAAATGTTACATTAAAGGGGTTACGTACTTTAATACAGTAGGCAAAAAAGTAAGACCTTTCTGTATAGGTACATATCTAATATCATGGAGACTCAGATAACATATGCAAATTACATGGAAGCATTTATATATTAGTATAATGCAGGAGTTCTTTTAGCGGTGAAGGCTATTTGCTCTGTGATTAACATTGCAAGCAATCTAAACGGAAACAGACCTCAATTTGAATAAATCATGTTTAATTAAAGACTACATATAAATGTTCACAGAATATAATGTAATGAAATGAAAATTAAACATCTTTGTAATAAATCACATACATTTCTCTTTGTCATAGATCAAAACATTATCATTTCCAGAAAAAAAAATCCTCATCTATTCCAAATGTAGTGAAATACACTATACTCTTTTATAACTAAGAAAAATTTGACACAGCAGTCCCATACAAAATAGGAATTTCCATATTTGGCCATATTTATAGTTCATTTATAATATTAATAGCTATCATTTTCTGAGGTTTTTATTTCTATGACTGCTTCATGGGAACTGTTTTAAAAAAATAGCCTCATTCAGAATTGGATTTTATAATAAGACACCCAGCTGAGTTCTGATCCCTCATCCTGAAAGCCTAAAACTGCTGCCTACCATCTCCTCTGGCTGAGGACAATAAGAGCTGAACATGGATTTCCAGACCTAAACTCATGATGCTATTGTGTGTGCGTGCTGGAATTAAAAAGCAAGGTAAAGGAAGAAAGGAGAAGAAGACATGAGGGAATAGATAATTGGTCACAATAGAAAGCATTTATTTGAACAAAAAGAAGTACTCTAGAAGGATTCCCAGGCCCTTTGCTCTAATTACACAAATTCATTCCTAAGATACACCAAACTGACTCTATCATCATTATGTTGCACTTAGCCCGTTTTCATGCAGGCATGTAAAGGTGTGTTGGTAGACGAGCCACTTTGGCTTAGGTTTTTGCTAGTAGAAAAAATGCCAACCTATACACACTTTGGAGATTTCACTGTGAGAATCTTCTTCCAGTAACTGACAAATGCATATATTCATAAGATCAGTCTGAGTACTCATGACCTTATACACATCTGCATCCTGAGAAGTGTTCAGTTACTCCTAGCCTTTTTCTCTGGATGTTTTTCAGACCCATCATTGTGCAAACTATAGTCCCAAAACCCATGATATTGACTTTGGAGTGGTAGGTAGGTTGTCAAAGAATTTTTGAGAATCAAGATTTTATTTGTTAGTTCATTTATTTGAGACTTCAAAAAACAATGGCTTCTCTGGGCATAATTTCTTGTCACAGAAACCATGTTGCTTCTTTTCGGGTAATTATATTTAAATATTCAGTAATTCCATTCTTCATAATAGACTCAACCAGCTGGCCAAAAATGAAATGGAGATTTCTGGAGTCTAGTTCCCTTGAGCTTCCTCTGGAGACTTTTAAAATTACTTGATTAACCAACTAATTAATTAATTAGTTCCAAATTTTCTCACATTTTTAATACATAGATTAAGAGAGATAGCAGGTAGCAGTCCAGGGTCATCAGTGTTCCAGTTCATCCTTGAGTTTACCCAGAATCCTCAGGTAGATGCCATCTGGCCCCAGTAGTGCCGCTGCATTTACTTGCCAACATGGCTTAGAATGTTGTGAAAACTGACCACCATTTAGATCAGGACAACCAATCCTTCTCAGGATGAGATCCATCTAACCTCTTGAATGGAGACAAAGATAACTTAATTCAATCATGAAATTATCTCCTTTTCATCTCTATGTATATCCAGACCCACGATCGTCAAAAAGGAACAATTAAATTTCAGGCTGAGCATCCTTGTTTTCATATATTGAAAGGGCACCATGATAAAGCCCTTATTTTTTTCTTTGCAGAGACAGAAAGCCCTTGGGCTGTCTCTTCTCCTGCAATGTTGTTATTGACTGTTAATTAGCCAGCAGAGCCTATTTTCTTTTCTTTTCTTTTTTTTCTTCAATATATGAAATTTATTGTCAAATTGGTTTCCATACAACACCCAGTGCTCATCCCAAAAGGTGCCCTCCTCAATACCCATCACCCACCCTCCCCCTCCACCCCCCATCAACCCTCAGTTTGTTCTCAGTTTTTAACAGTCTCTTATGCTTTGCAGCAGAGCCTATTTTCAAGAGCCTGCTATTTTTGATCCTAACAACCCCTCTTCCCTGGGCCCCCCATTAGCTATCAAATAATTTTTGTACCTCTTATGAGTGGCTGACTTTTAAAATTTGACCTTTTATTTGTTTTTCTTATCTAAAGGTTATGGCTTTGCAATTTCTCTTTTAAGCCTAATAAATTACGATGAAAATCTAGAAATTCTGTTCTCCCAATCAGATATTGAATTAAGTTATCATGATCAGAATTATCTACAAAATTTCCCACTCCTTTCTGGGACTAGTTCTGTATATTTTTATGTGCTTGAGCTCCCTTTGGATTTTGCCTTCTGCTATTTCAATGTAATTCATTTTAAAGTAGCAAGTTAAAAACTGAATTCTTTAATCAGAACATATCACAAATCTTTTTATAATAACATATTTATAACATTCACTTACCAAGACAAGAGTGTAAAAAAAACAACAACAAGCAACCCCAAATCATGCTCAAATCATACTCAAGACATACTTATCCCTCACCACTTACTAACAAAGATCAGCCTACTTCTTTGGGGTAGAGGGGTTCTCTTAAGGAAAATGAAGTTACCAGTGCTTGTTTTAAAAGCTAGAACTTCTATTTTATTTTTTAAACGTTTTGTTTTAATTTGAGAGAAAGAGAGGAGGGAGAGAGAGAGAGAGAACCAGCCAGCAGGGGAGAGGGGCAGTGTGAGAGAGATAGAATCTCAAGCAGGCTCCACGCTCAGTGCAGAGCCCGATAAGGGACTCTGCCCCACCATCCTGGGATCATGATGTGAACTGAAATCAAAAGTTGGATGCTCAACCAACTGAGCCAGGCAGGTGTCCCAAAAGCTAGGACTTTTAAAACATAACAATGCAAAGGCCCTACACCAGAGATTCTGATTTAAGTGGACTTGGGTGAAATGAAGTGAATAATACTGTTTGTACAGGAGTCCAGATGAGTCTAAAGGTAGCTAGAGTTAACAAACATCAGGTAGAACCTCTGCCCATTCATCTATACATCCTTAGTTCTTTGCTATGTGCTAAGAATGCAAAGATTAATATATCATGGTCCATTACTTTCTCAGGGCTTTTACAGTACAGTACTTACTCAGAGAAATAACCAGTTATGCTGCAAAGTGACAAACATTCTAACAAGAGAATGAATGCACAGTTTCTCAAAAAACCTTCAAATATCAATAACTAAACCAGTCTAGCAGACTACAGAATGTTGAGTTTTAGAAGAGGAGTCTAGCTGACTGGAGAGAATGCTTCTGGGTTATCTACTCTGTAAAGTCATTTTTCTAAATTAATACACATCTCATTATTCTAAAGATCTGAGATTGACTGGTCATGGTCTAGTTCTTTGCTCCTAGTATAGAGTCATATATTCCTAGTTTTTTTACTTTTATTATAGTATGTTATCACATATATACACATATATATTTCATATTTATAATATTTTATCCAGAATTAACCACTCTGTTTTTGTCACCTGCATTTCAAATTTGTTCACTTGCAGCTTTCTCTAGTTTTAGTCATCAACACTGATGATCAGCTATGTTGGATTTTTTCTAGAGTGAGTAATCAAACACTCATTACTAGCTAAGATGAGATTTATGTTGGAAGCATAGCTATGACTCATATGCTTACTTAACCACTCATTCACTCACTCACTTACTCATTAAAATTTTGATGGGCACCTTCCACGAATCAAGCCCTAAAATATGTAATGTTGGATACATCAGTGAATGGGGGTCAGTTCCTACTCTAAGAGATCTCACCTTCTGTAATTCTATTTGGGAGAGAGGTAATAAAATAGTGAAATACGTGTCCTACGCCACTTCACACAAAAGGTACTGCGATCATAGAACAGGCAGTGGCTCTGCCTGGAGGAAATATGGAAAATTACTTACAGAAGGTAAGATTTGGTTAGTGCTTAAAGGATTGGCAGGAATTTTTTAGTAGGAAGGAATATAAAAGAACACAATGTTTTCAGAAAGAACTGAGCACTTTTAAATGTCTAGATATGCACAGGAACGATATGTGTGGGGCTCCTAGGGGGGGGAAGTTACTAGGTAGTATGGGCCAGATTTTTATGGCCCTATAAATCAGGTTAAGGAGTCTGAACTTTAGAGTCCTTGGATACTGGGGAGTTAATAGAGTATTGAAGAATGTGAAAGGGGGCATGGGATCTTTATTTTAGAAAGCTCATTCACATACTCTAGAATTTCATTACTGGGAACATTTTGGAAAAATAATTCAAAATGTCAGAAGGGAATTTTATGCTGACTCCATATTACTCAGACCACATAACATGCTGGCTACAGCCATGTATGTTTAAACATTTAGTTTGGTTTGAAACTAAACACACAGATTTCCTAATATTTAGGGTTGCCAGACTTGGCTGCAAACATACAAGATGCCTATGTAATATCTGGCTCATGCTTAAAAAAAAGTTTATCTGAAATTCAAATGTAGCATCCTGTATTTTATCTGGGAATCCTACTTAAATTGCCAAATAGAATGTGATTTCTCCATATTTTCTTTCTTTCCTTTTATAGAAGCACTTTAATTTTCAGCATATGGTCATGCTTTCCATTTTGTACATTCAGCAGACCTCAAGGAAAACTACCTGCAGTGGAAAATTATTATTGACAAATGAGTCTTCCTCAGGCTTTTGCTACCGCTAAAATTCATTGCTTGCTTTCTGCAAACTGTTTCATAATCTTTAGAGTTTAGAGTTACCTCTATGTAAGCTTCAGTACTACATATAAAGACAAATAGCACTTCAGGGTGACAGTAATAAGTATTTCCGCTTATTTGTATATTGCTTCCTATGTGCCAAATATTTGTTGAAGCATTTTATGTATAACATGACACCCTGTGAGCTAGTAACCATGAACATAATGAGGAAATGGAGACATTAAAAATGTAAATAACTTGCCCAGGGTCACACAGGTGGTAAAACTGAGATTAAAACCCAGAAAGTGTGTCTCAAGAATCCATGTTATTCACCAACATGCTTCAGCTCCACTAGCAAATATTATTAGTATTCCCTCTTCACCATCACTTTACCATCACTTGCCTTTGGGTTCTACTCTATGTGCTAAGGACAGATATAGAATAAAATATAATTCTCAACAACTAAATGTTTGTAATGTCCTAGTAATATTAGCATCAGTGCTCTAGGTCAAAGAATCCAATCCTAAAGCCTCAGTTAGAAATACATTTTCCTGCCAATTCCTTTATTTCTCTTAGTAATTTTTCTCAAAATCTTAAGTGATTTGGGTTTAATGGACATTTGTTCTAATTTTATTCCTGCTTACTGAGAAATTGATTTCTTTGGATCCTACATTCTTTTATACATGGCTTTTAACTTTACATTCATATGAAGGAAATGTATATGCTTTAGCCTTTTCTTTATAGAGGGCATCGATATATTTTCTACCTGTACAATTATTTTTTTTTCAGGGGTGATAATACACATTCCTTTAAAATCTTTATTTGAAAGAATGCATACATACAGAAAAGCACACAAAACAATAAATAAATAAATAAATAAATAAATAAATAAATAAATAAATAAAGTTAATAAAGTTAAATGAATTATTGTTACGAGACAACCTGTGTAACAAACACAAAGGCCGAGCACGAGAACACTGCTAGTACTGTAAAAGTCTTCACAGGCCCCTTCCAGATTTCCTTCAGCCTCACAAAGGTAATTGATCTCCTGCTTATTAAGGCAATCATGGACTCACCCTTTGTGTGGTTTATAATTTTACTACTTAACTATGCATTCCTATAAGAGGACCATTTATTCCTGTCTATATTTGAACTTTATAGTAAAAAAAAAAATCTTTCAGTGTGTGTTCCTCTGTTTGTGGTTTCATTCACAATGTTGTTGCAGGTGACCGCAGTGAATTTATTTTCATTGCTTTACAATATTTCACAGTGAAATGTATCACAAGGCACTTTCCCTTTCTACTGCCAATGGCATTTATGCTGTAGCTGGGAATAAAAGCATCAGGGAACACGCTTGTACATGTCTCTGGATGCATAAGTATACTGAATTTTGGGGGAAGGGTACACCTAGTAGAGAAACGACAGAGTCATTTGGCTTTTAAATGCCAATCTGGTTTTTAAAATGGTTGCACTCCTATCAGCAATTTAATCCATAACATTTTTGGCGATACAAACTGTATGAAACTTGCAGGTAACCACTTACTCCACTTCACATACAAGTTATAAGTAGAAAGGCTTAACACCAATATATCCCTGTAAGATATATTTTTAACAAGAGAGGCTTTTAAGGGAACAAATTAGAACTCTCAACTCACTGGGTTGAACTATTTTTCCCTTCAATGACTGAAACATGTTTAGAAAAGTTAAGACAGTAACTTAGGCTAAAAATAATGAACCACTGAAGGCATGTCAACCACTGAAGGCATGTCAACAATGCCACATTGAAATAACTGGTACTGCTATGCAGTTAAATTTTGTATATACAGAAAAATAATTTCACTTAATTCTAGAATTAATTTCTTAAAAATAACTCTATAAATCAACTCTCACCTACAAATACATGTAGACCAGATAATAAAATAAGAATACTTCCTGCTCCTACATTTTAACATCTTTGAAATTTTATGTTATAGGTGGAATTAAAAATCTGTTAAAAGTGATGAATTCAGTTATACTTCTAAAGCTACTGTGAGGATTACATGAGGTAACTTGTGGGGAAAAATTCTTATAAATGTAAGGACTGTAAAAAGAATTATCTACATTTTTATAATATGGACTAATCTGTATATGTATTCTTCTATAGAATGTTTCTTGGTCATGTTGCTGAATGAAAATGTACGAACATCTAAAAAAATGTATTTTCAACATTTATTTATTTTTGAGAGGAAGAAAGAGACAGGTGTGAGCAGATGAGGGTCAAAGAGAGAGGGAAACACAGAATCCAAAGCAAGTTCCAGGTTCTGAGTGGTCAGCATGGAGCCCGACATGGGGCTCGAACTCTCAAACTGTGAGATCATGACCTGAGCTGAAGTCGGACGCTTAACTGACTGAGCCACCCAGGCGCCCCTAGGTACATTTTTTAAAATGTTGATTTATTTTTGAGAGACAGAGAAACAGAGCATGAGTGGGGAAGGGGCAGAGAGAAAGGGAGACACAGAATGTGAAGTAGGCTCCAGGCTCTGAGCTGTCAGCACAGAGCCCAACATGGGGCTTGAACTCATGAACCATGAGATCATGACCTGGGCCGAAGTCAGACCCTTAACGGACTGAGCCACCCAACTGCCCCCATTTTTAATGAGAATTCTGTACACAGATATTTCTACTTCTGGGATTATCATCAGAGTAAATAAAAGGGTAGGATTTTATAAATAAATAAATTTCATAAATATTCTACAGAAGAGCAGCCCTGCCTTGGAGAGGCATGAAAGACAGTATTTATCCACATAATTGCAAAGCCCATGGAAATTTTGATCCACTGAATGGGATAATTCAACAGATACTGTTAATATTAATTCTTTGTAAAATGGAGACATTCACTATTTTTTTAAATAAGAACATTAGCTCTATACATTTTGGCTGACAGATCACTAAGAACTAGAGCTGATAGACTTAAATTACGGCTGGTAAATGTAGCAAATGCTCTTTTTGAAATTTCATTTCAGTTCTCATCAAGGTGAAAGAATTGAGTGGCTGTATTTCCAAGTCCATAATCTCATCTACATAATTCTACGAGGTTTCCTGGATTCCTGGCAGACCTGGAGGCAAGAGAACATCTGCCACACTCAAGACCACCATTGAAAAATCTGCTTCCAGCCACCAACTCACTACTACATGCCAGAAAAGCAATGCCTATGAGCCATTACTTTTGATATTTTATTTTTTCTCCCATATTCATTGTTAAGTATGCCAATTTGGCATCTTTTTATTTTATTTTTTCCATTAACAGTGATAACTTTGGGGTTCAAGAGAACTTGAGTTTCTGGCCAAGACATAGTTTGGATATGCCCTTCTGCCTGAAACAACCAAAAAAGTAAAACAGACAAAACATATGAGACAACAGTTTTGAAGACACCGGACATTAGGAAAGAAGCGACAATCATAAACCAGGTGGGTCCTACAGTTGTTCAGGTTTACTGCCTTGAGAAAGATTCCACACAGTGGCATAGAAAGGACAGTCCAGGTACATCCTGGCCAAACCTCTGAGATAAAAAGAAGGAGCTTGGAGGAAGGAAACAGAGAGAACTCACAGGGATTTGCAGAGCACCCGCTCAGGAATTCAGCAGACTGTGGATCACCTCATGCAAGTAAAAAAAAAAAAAAAAAAAAACCAGAAAAAAAAAAAAAAAAAACCACTAAGGAAAGAACCATCTGGATGCACCAGAGGGTGTAACACTTGGAGCTCATATCAGGTTAGGAAAAGTGCCTGATCGCTCAGTAAAAAATAAACTAATTCATGGGGTGTTGGGCACAGGACCCAGAAGAAACTTTCCTCAGTGGTGGGAAATAATTAGCCTAGACTAAAACCTCACTGGTCCTGTCTAACAAGCCTTGTGAGCAAGACCCAGAAAGACCAAACTGTTTTCAAGTAACTTGTCTTTATAAGAGAACAAAGCTCAAGAAATTATGAAGGAGTACAGAGTATCTAATACCCAACAAGGCAAAATTCATGTCTGATATACATTCCAGATTAATAGGCATGCATAAAAGCAAGCTATTATGCATGTATTCCATATATTGAAAATGTTAGAGACATGGAAAATACAAGAAAAGACCCAAGCTGAACTTCTAGAGATGAAAACCACAATGTGTGAGAGGAAAACTATACTACGAGGAAATAAAGCAGCTTAGACATTGTAGCAGAAAAGATGAGTGAATGTTAGGACAAAAACCACACAGAATAAAACATACAGAGAGAAGAAAAAAACTGGACATCAGTACGTATCTATATATGCAGCCTAAAAGAGATGTGAATGAAGTCTGTGGAGTGAAAGGGAAAGAAAATATTTGGATAACAGCCCTACGTTTTCCAAATATGATAAAACTATACCCACAGATCCAGGCAGCTCCACAAATCCCAAGGATCAGGAGCATGAAGAAACATCACAAAGACACATCATTATTACAGATGTAAAAAAATAATTCTGTAGAGAAATTTAGTTTTTTCAATAGATGATGCTGGAACAACAACAAACCAGGAACTTAGATCCACTTCTCAGGCCACATACAAATATTAATCCAAAATGGACTATAGACCTTAAAGTAAAATCTGGAACTAAAAAACATATATATACACACACATGTGTATATATATATATATATATATATATATATATATATATATATATATGAAAATCTTTGGGGATTCAGTTTAGGCAAATATCTCCTAGATATACAACAACATCAAAAACATGAGTCATAAAAATTGATAAATTGTACTTTAAAATTATAAACTCTTGCTCTTCAAAGTTAATTTTAAGAGAATAAAAAGTAAGCCAGAGATCAAAAAAATATACTTCCAAATCAAATATCTGATATTTGGAATATCTAAAGATTTCTCAAAAGTCAATAATAAAACAAGTGACTCAAAAAAAAAAAAAAGTAAATAAAACCCTAGTAAAAAGATTTGAACATTCTCTTCACAAAGGGTATATACCTAAGAATGGAGAACAAACATAAGAAAATGTGTTCAACAGCATTTATTATTAGATAATTTTAAATTAAACTAAAAATACATTACCACATAACCATTACAATGGCTTAAATTAAATAGACTCACCATACCAAGTGTTGGGGAGGATGTGGAAGAATTGAACTCAGACCAGTGTAAAATAATACAATCAGTTTGGAAAATAGTTTAAGAGTTTCTCAAATACTTAAACATATATCTGTCATATGATCCAGCCACTCCACTCCTCGGTATTTATCCAAGAGAAATGACAACTTATGTCCATTCAAAGGGTTGTATGAATGTACATAGCACCTTTATTTGTACTAGCCCAAAACTGGAAACAACCCAAATGCCCATAAATTAGAGAATGGATAAATAAATTGTGAGATATTTGTACAAAGTTAGTACCACTCAGAAATGAAAGAGAATGATCTATCGGGGTGCCTGGGTAGCTCAGTCAGATAAGCATCTGACTCTTGATTTCGGCTCAGGTCATGATCTCATGGCGGTGAGATGGAAACCCATGTTGGGTTCCATGCTAAGCATGGACTTTTGGGATTTTATTTTCCTCTCTCTACCCCTCCCCGCTTGTTCTCTCTCTCATTCTGTTTCAAAATAAATAAATAATCTTCAAAAAACTAAAGAGAATGAACTATTGATACAAACAATAACATGGAGGGACTTCAAAATAATTATGTGGAGTGAAAGAAACCACACAAAGACCAAGGATTTTCTGTTTCAATTTATATAAATTTCTATAAATGCAAACTTATTTATAGATAAAAAGCAGATCAGTAGTTGTATAACTAAAAGGGACAGATGGGAGGGACTACAATGGGGTAGAAGGAAACTTCTGAGGGTGATGAAAATGTTCAGTATCTTAATTAACATGATAGTTTCATAGGTGCATATATATGTCACAATGTACCATTTTGTGCATTTAAAAATGTTTTTAACATTTCTTTATTTTTGAGAGAGACAGACATAGTGCGAGTGGGGGAGGGAGAGAGAGAAAAGGAGACACAGAATCTGAAACAGGCATCAGGCTCCGTGAGCTATCAGCACAGAGCCCCAGGTGGGGCTCAAACTCACGAACCGTGAGATCATGACCTGAGCCGAAGTCAGACGCTTAACCGACTGAGCCCCCCGGGCACCCCAAAATATGTGTATTTTATTGTATGGTAGTTATATCTCAACAAAGATATTAAATAAAGTCATCATGTCAAGGTTCTTTTCATAACTCACTTATTTATCAACTGTGAACTTAGAACTACACACACACACACACACACACAATCTAACACACATACACTGCATCACAGTAACCAGCCCACAAAATTAATGAGGGACATCAGCCTTCTCATCAAATTCACATCAGAAAGGGTTTTTTTTTATACTTCTACCTCAAAGTGAAAACTATGTAGCCCAAATGAAATGAGGCAGGCCTTATTGAAAAGACAGAGTAGTTTAATAAAACATACTAATAGAAGGAGCCGTATTCATAAAAATGACAAAAATACTAATTTTTTCACAGCAGTTTACCTCCTGCTTTGCAGGTTATTTTCATCACTCAAGGAAGGCTTTGCAGGAAGTCTTAAATGAAGATGAATGAGAAAAAAGTCATATAACTGCAAGATTTTCTACTGCTCATATATTTTTGGTTTGAGATTGCATTTACTTCTGATGTGGTTGACTGTAAGAAATCAGAAGATTATTAAACTATAACTGGGGTTACCCGTGCCTCTCCTAATAGTTCTTATTTCCCAGAAATTTTTCTGAGGTAACTTCATAAAATATATTGATGTGTATGTTTCCTGCACTCTTATGATCTATTTAAGAGGCTGTAATTTTCATGTAGGAACTATGAAATAATTTTCTCTAGTTCTCTTTGCTCCTATATGAGAGGTAGGACTTTAAAAACAAATATATGCGTGTATGTATGTGTGTGTATATATATATATATATATATATATATATATATATAATATTATAAATATATTTGAGAGATTTATTATTAATTTCTCTTAATATGTACTAAGATGGAAATCTCAATTCCATTAATTACTAATCATGCAATTTTACATTGTAAAAGTAAGCCTTCAGGGCAACAATTTCCATCATCTCCAATGAACCTGATTAAAATAACTGGCCATTTCTATAACAAGTGCTCTAACAAACGGTCCTGTTCTGTCAGAGAGGAACGGGTCTGATTAGAAACTGCAGTGCTGTGTTATGCTGTTATAAGATTAATGCAGAAAAAAAGTTTAGTTCCTTTTAATAAAATCCAATGACTTGTGAATTGGACTAAATATCAGTAAATAGTAAGCATAACGGTAACTCCACTTAATTTGGTTGTTTAATTTGGCCCTGAGTATAATTATTTGAGTTTATGCAGCAACTTACTTCCCTACACTCATTAAATCTCCTTCTCCTGTGTTTCTAAAGGATAAAGGAAGGCTTATGTAGTTTCAATTAAAAGGGTGATAGAGTTATCCTCAAAAGTGATATTAATATTTTCCCAGAGTAGAATCCATCCACAAGATACTGCAATGTTTAAAACATTTTGTTACATCATGCACAGGTAGAGAACAACTAAGATCTATGATGATCTCCTTTAGTGAATGTACAAATATATTTTTGAAATATGTAGAGCTTTGGATAGGTACTGCCTCTAAACTACAATGAATTCCTATGTTAAATCGCCTATGTGAAAGCAGTGGAGGGGCAGAGAGACAGGGAGATATAGAATCTGAAGTTATAGTAATTCCACATAGTTAAATACGATTGGCACCTTATTTTTACCTACTTGCTATGTATATATCATATATGCATATATAAACTTATATACATAAATTATGTGGATGTACAATTTTTTAGTCCAGGGCTACTGTATTCATTATCAATAGACAACTCATTATACAAGTGAGAAAATGATCTCTAAAAGCTACCTCCTCTTACTTATTCTCCATGCCCTCCTCAAATGTGTTAGTTATATCATTTATTTTAGTTCTTTTTTTTTTAAGTTTACTTACTTAGTTTTGAGACAGAGACAACGTGTGCAGAGGAGGAGCAGAGAGAGAGGGAGAGAGAGAATCCCAAGCAGGCTCCGGAGAGCCTGATGCGGGCTCAAACTCGCAAAACCATGAGATCATGGCCTGAGCCGAAACCAAGAGTTGGATGGTTAACTGACTGAGCCACCCAGGTGCCCCTATTTTAGTTCTTCTATTGGTTACCTATTCAACCTTAACCAATATATTTAAACCTGCCATTTGTTCATAAGCTTTAGACATTAAAACTCTGTATTGCCCTTCAAGCCTCCTGTCTGCCTTTACAGTCCTACAATTTTTTTTCACTATAACATTTTTCTTATGTTTTTTTTTCAACACATTCTGTTCTATTGTGGTAAATATGTCAGTCAGAGGAAGCTACAATTTTGCTTCTTTAAGGGTAACATGTTACCTCTCTTAGGGGTTTGGGAATTTTCTCTACAATCATACTTCACTAGAATTTGTCTGGATGCATGTTGCTTTTTATTCATTGTGTTGGTACTCATCAATTTATTTCAATATGAGGAGTCATTTGTTATTGCCTCCAATTTCTTCATTTTCTCTAGAACTAAAAAATTAGTCCTATGCTAAATTTCTTAATTGATTCTCCATGTTTGTTAAACATATGTCTCATGTGTTCATTTGTTTATATTTTAATCTAAATTTTGAAAGATTTCTCTGATTTTATTCTCCTGCTACAATAAAAAAATCTTTCCAATCATATTTCCCATATCCAGGAACTCTTCTTCAAAGTGACATAGTCTTATTTTATGAAAATAAATTTTCTTTGCTTTTAATTAAGATGTTTTAAAGTTTTAAAAAGTTTTTTAATGTTTTTTTTTTCTTGAGAGAGAGAGAGAGAGAGAGAGAGAGAGAGAGAGAGAGAATGAGCAGGGAAGGGGCAGAGAGAGAGGGAAACACAGAATGTGAAGCAGGCTCCAGGCTCTGAGCTGTCAGCACAGAGCCCAACGTGAGGCTTAAACCCATGAACCATGAGATCATGATCTGAGCTGAAGTCAGATGCTTAACCAACTGAGCCATCCACATGCCCATACTTGAAATGTTTTAAAAAGGTCTTTCTGTCTCATGAATCATACTTGTGTCTTCCTGTATCAGTTATTCTATGTATTAATTTTGGGTCTCCTGTTTTGTGTTATTTACTTCAAATGACTACTGGTCTTTGATTATCTACTTACATGAATGAAAAGGCTGTAGTGATTAATATACTTAACAGGTATAGTTTCTTCAGTTTATTCATAAGTTTATTTTCACTAATAGTCTTCTCTCCTGCATGCAAGGACTGACTTTAAGCTCCAAGTATGTGGAACATAGGCAAGGAGCAGGTAGCAAGGATAACTCTATTTGCAAAATGACAAGGGTTTTACTAAGTGATGCCTACTTCCAAATTAGGAAGCCGAGCCCTCCCCCACTTCTTAAAAAAATAACTCTTCACATTTTTAGACAGCAGTCTATCAGCTGTAGCCTTGGAAGTCATGTTTTGTACACTGGGGGTATAAAAAAGTGAAGAGGTGAGAAACTGGAGTCACTGTTGTAAAGAAAGTTCTGAATTAACTAACTTGATTTCTGTCCACTCATTTCTCTGTACCAGATGACTCCAGCTGACTCCTACCATGGACCTTTCCACTAGAAGTACAGCCTTTACCTCAATTTCAGACTTTTCCAGGTCAGAGATGTAGGTTCTTTGTCCCCTTCTCTGTCAACACAATTTCTTCCTATATTCCTTCATCTAGAAGTGTCAAAAAATCACTGGGGTGCCAATAGTCTTTTCTCAAGATTTTTAGACTATTAAAAATGATTCCTTTTTCTTTAATTTTTGCTGTCACTTCAATAAGATTTGAAAATAAAACTATGGTAAATATGTATATTCAGTTTGCTAACTTGAAAGGCTAAATTTAAATTATATACACACACATGTTAATTAGTTAGTTAGAAACATAGAAAGAAAACATAGAAACATAGAAACAAAAAGGAGAAAATCCATCCATCAGGGTATCCTTTTTCCCAATTTAACTAAAATGTTTATTGTTTACTCCAAGGTTGGTAATGAAGAAGCTTTTTAAGCATTTTGAAACCAACCTTCTACCGTCATCCCTTGACTTAAAGATGGCCCTCTGGGGAGGGTGGCAGCCCCAAACAGAAAATAATTTCTTCTGACTGCTCAGTAAAGTTACAGAAGAGCATATTCCCTGAGAGAGCAATAAACTCAGTCCCAGAGATTGTTTAGGAAAGCTTCAGGAGAAGTTATTCTTTTTTAAAATCTAGCATCCACTAGACAAAACCTTTCTTCAACATATATTCATTTGAGACACCAGACCTGAGTACCATCGACACATGTCATACAGACAGAAAGAGAAAAGAAGTTAAACACACTTGGGCTTTCCCCTCCAAGTACCATCATTATCAAACATTTTATGCCAGAAGTTAACCAGATCCATATTTTTTATGTTAATTCTTCTCAGCAGAAAAAAAGAAGAACAGGAACTTAATAAAGTTCTGAGGATATTTCCTTCGCCAGTCTGATTCTATTAAAAAGCTGAGGAGTATTTGACAAGAATCTCTACATAACCCTTTGGTTCTTTCTTTAAAACAAAGTGGAGGATTTACTCATGTTACTAATTCTTAAACAGTTTTATATACACCCCGTATGTGAACAATTTGCCTTGCAAATAATACTCAAACTACTAGGAAGAATCAAGTTAAAGAAAGGGGTTGGAGGTAATGGGGGTTGAGATCTCAGAACTTCTTCAATTAAAAGAAAAAGATACACACACCTGTGCACACACATACACAGGTTCTGGCATCGTTTACTCACACTCTATTTTCATGAATGTTAAAATTATCTAAATTCAACATAATTTGTAAAATTACAAAGTCTGGTTCTATGTTTTTTTCCAAGTCAGTTTCTCAAGCCCTTTGCATTCCGCCCACATAGTATAACTCAGTGTTCCTGACCAGGGCAGAGGTGCCAATCTGCGTGATCTCTTTAAGGAAAACTGTAAAGAGAATGATATAGAAGAAGGTGATGAGTATTTTTTAATTCTTGTGAATTCTTGTTAGCAAATTTGCTTTTTCCTTGTAATTACTTCCTGAAGAGATGTGTTACGAATGAAAAATAATAGAATACAGAAAGCTAAGTGCATAACTTACAAAATGCATAAATATTCGAAGAGGTAATTGCAATAAAACAATACTTCAGCCTTAAAGCATTGCATATTTTGGTCACAAATAAAAGTAGATGCTTCTGAAATTTTCTAGACCATGAGAGCTAGAATATATTACTGAACAAAGAAGTGTTTCTCTAATGAAACAGCATGCTGCATATAATGAAAGCATTAAAATAGTATACAGACAAAAGCGTTAGGCACAACAAGCTTCATTATGTATGATGCAAAATAAAAGAAGAATATATTTGCAAAACCAGATGTCCTACTAAGTAAGAGCAAAAATAAATTGAAATCTGACTGGTTTATAAGTCTATCAATTATATTGGACAGAGTCAAGTAACATTTCAGCATTCTCATTTTCCTACTTTCATCTAAGAATTCACAAAAATAGGTAACCTTAAGGGTTTTACCAATTTACTTCTTAATTCTGAAAGTGAACACTGCTCTGATATTTTAAAGAATATTATCTGCACCGAAGGAAATTAAAGTGAATACTGGGAAAATAATTTATCCAATTCCCCTAGCAAAACATGCAAAAATTCAGCTGCACTCATACATATCTAAATATGTCAGCTTTCTCTCAGAGACATGCCCTGAATTATGCTACAAAATAGAATACCTGAGAGATGAAAGAGCATTCAGAACGTCAAAACAGAAAAGCATCGATTACTAAAACATAATTCTAAAGTGCTTCTAGCATATACAAAATACATTTATATTCCATAGTTATGTAGTGCATAGTACTGCCTTATTATAAAGTAAGCTTTGCATCTATTTGCTATTTATCCCTCAATTACATGGTAAAATTGAATAAAAATAGAAGAATACATAAATATAAAAATATTTGGTTTTATGTCCTGAAACTTTTATCCTCAGATGTGTAGAAAACTATTACTTCGAAAAAAAAAATGTATTTTTGTGATAAATTCTCCATTTTCTGTAACAAGTTGTTTACCTTAATTTTGAAACCTTCAGGTCAAGTAATTCATCCTGTCATTCTGTGCTTGTGCATTTCAGTTTCATTCTTAGTATAGAAGGTATTGATCTAATAATCATAATCTATTCCCCCAAATATCTACAGTCATTTTATATCCCCTCCAACTCATTTATTACAAAATGCATAAAAACTTCCCCTGTGGTGCCTATAACAAAAGAACAAACAGAACAATAAAAAGAAACAATGTACACTTTTATTATATTTTAATGACATCCCCCTTGCCTGTACATGCCCAACCAAGTGGAAACATTTTAGCCACGGGCATCTCCAGAGATCCACTTTATGCCACTCTGCAATACAAATTAATGGGTAGAAACTTCCATTAACAGAAAAAGTTAAAAGGCAACTAGCTATCTGTTATAAATAAACAGTGCATTTATGACTTAGCTCATACTAAATCACTATATAAAAGCCAGGGTACAGACATTGGCACAAGTGTTTCTCCTAGGGTGCACAAATTTCTCTCATTGAGGTTTCATATTGTCTCAATAATCATAAGTAGACAGCAAATTTGTAGGTAGGAAACAGTGTCTTTTGGGTTAGCTAGAAGCAGAAGAAATGAGTGAACATAAATGTAAGACATTCATTTGTTGATTACTCTTATAAGTTCAAGTTTACACGAGCTCATATGTTTAAGTACATTTTTTCTTTCAGAAATGTTAAATATTCTCTAGTCCTTTCTAACCATGGTCTCAATATTCTCAATCATATGTTTCTATCAGTAAAATTTTAATTGTGGTATGTACTCGCAATAAATGTCTGGTTAAGTATTTGTAGGTTATATACAAGTATTACTAAATGAACATATTGTGTACATTTTAAAATGCCTATAGAAAATGTAAATTTTAAAAATAATGAGAAAATGTTGCAATAAACATTTTTAAAGCATCTTCCTTATTGTGATGGCTTCATATTATCATTAATATCCTGAAACATTGTACTCACTCTGGGTGAGTTCATAAACATAATGGTGGAAGTAAAAATATAGTATGTATCATGTTGATAATTTCAATTTAGGAGGCTAACCTCCTGTTAGATGTGATCAATTTAACACTGCTTTATCTCATGTTTTGTGCTTAGCTCATATTAGGAGAAGAATTGCTGGCTGCCATTTTCCTCTCTTCTTGCATTATCAGTATTTTCTCCAATCTGACATTTCTCTGCATATTTTTTTTTCAGGCCAGTGTGGTTTGGTGAGGGTTAATCAACGTGGATGGAACTAGAACGTATTATGCTAAGTCAGTCAGAGAAAGGCAGGTATCATATAATTTTACTCATATGTGGAATTTGAGAAACACAACAGATGATCGTAAGGGAAGGGAAGGAAAAATAAGATAAAGACAGAGAGGCAAACCATAAGAGACCGTTAAATACAGAGAATAAACTGAGGGTTGCTAGAGGGGAGGTGGGTGATGGGCATTAAGGAGGGCACTTGTTGGGATGAGCACTGGATGTCATATATAAGAGAATGAATCACTGGGTGCTACTCCTGAAGCCAAGACCACACTGTATGTTAACTAACTTGAATTTAAATTTAAAAAATCAAAGAAAAGAGCCAAAAGATTATGTGCTGCTGTTTGTCAACCCACATGCAGGAGGAGAAAGCTCAATTCTGAGGTCTATCAAGGCCAAAAGCTGAGATTCTTAACTTCCTCGAGATGGTTCAAATAGTTGTCTTACAAATGCCTAGAAAACTTGGCTTAAATTTCCACTAAGGCAGAAGTCTGTGAATTATGGAGGCCAAATCAGGCCTGCCATGTGTGTTTTGTGTGGCCTGCAACCTATGAATGGTTTTTACATTTTTTAATGGTTTAAAAGGAAAATTATATAAAATTCAAATTTCAGCATCCATAAATAAAGTTTTATAGGAACCACTCCAAAAAACATAACACAGCAGTTGCACGCTGCGAGAAGTATGTTGCTTTGTAGAACTCGTACTTTTCCCTATGAACCTCTGTACTAGTGTCCTTCTGACAAACAAATGCAGTGAGGTACCTTGTCAATCTATGTGGCAAATAGTAGTAAAATTAATATGTGTAATTGTTAACAAATAAATATAAAAGTAAATTCTCTTATTTTCTTTGCATGCATCGGAAGATTTTCCCTGTACTCTTATAAGGTGTATGCACCTCAACAGGAAAACAATTACACTACAAGTAAAGTGTCCACGAGGATGGATCTAGGGATTTAACATAAGTCCCATTTGTTTTTAAGCATCAAATCATACTCTATTTACAACTCCTAAAGCATGATAACGGTTAACAGAATTAGATTTTTTGTTATTTCAATCCTTTTTTTTTAATGTTTATTTTTGAGAGAGAGAGCATAAGCAGGCGAGGGGCAGAAGAGAGAGAGAGAGACAGAGAATCCATTGCTGGCTCCAGTATCTGAGCTGTCAACACAGAGCCCAATGCAGGGCTTGAATCCACAAACTGTGAGATCATAACCTAAGCTGAAGTCGGACACTTAACTAACTGAGCCACCCAGGTGCCCCTCAACCTTTCACATATAATGAAGTATTTCTAAGTTAAGGAGAAAAAAAATACCAAACATTTTTCAGGCTAGCTTAAGGACAAATGCCTTTTTAAAAACTGGGTTTGGCATTACTAAAGTTATATATTCAAGCCTATATATCTGCCAGACACTCAGATCACAGGGTGACTGAATATAAGGGAATGATTCACCCAAACCAAAAAATGAACACTGGGTTCTTCATTAACCAAAGAGTTTCCCAGTATATAATACATAAAACAAAAACACCCTTTCCTAATACTAGATATTTATCTCCCTATCATTGAATCAAATCTTGAAGCATTGCTTCCACAGTTTTCCTGGTTACCTTTAGGTAAGAAAAATTTCTTAGCTTACTTTCAGTTAACAAACAAACAGTCATTTACATTTTACATACAAAACTAAGTTCAGTCTTATAGCATCTAAAAATCCATAATCATATCCACTTTGGAAATTTCTTCCCCAGATTAGGGGAAGGAAAGGAAATAACAGGAAGGGAAAACGAAAGGAAAGCAAGGAAAGAGCAGGCCCTCTCCTAAGACTAGCAGGGCCTGAGCAAAAGGGCAACTCTTTTACATGTGTAAATATTTAAAAGTTATAAATAAGGTTAATAAATCATGAAATTGTGTGTGTGTGCATGTGTGTTTGTGTGTGTCTATATGTGTGTATTCTCCTACATTTCTAATAATGTGAAGGACTAGGTTTATATATAGAACTCACAGATACCTCAGAGTTTCCTAAAACAATGTGAGGACCCTGGGGAAAAGGGCTTTCAGTCCACCCTTGTTAATGGGTAACCCAGCCCGAACATCCTCTTCGTCCAGTAGACAGCTATTCTATGGCCTATCAGTTAGCTGAAGGGTGTGCACAATAGTAACTCAGTTCGGGGCGCCTGGATGGCGCAGTCGGTTAAGCGTCCGACTTCAGCCAGGTCACGATCTCGCGGTCCGGGAGTTCGAGCCCCGCGTCAGGCTCTGGGCTGATGGCTCAGAGCCTGGAGCCTGTTTCCGATTCTGTGTTTCCCTCTCTCTCTGCCCCTCCCCCGTTCATGCTCTGTCTCTCTCTGTCCCAAAAATAAATAAACGTTGGAAAAAAAAAATTTAAAAAATAGCAACTCAGTTCATCCACAACAGGGCAGATATGAAGAAGAGGCCCACATAGGCCCTGGAAGTAAGCTTGGTGTCATTTGGACATGGTATCCTGTGGGCCTGAATACCTTGAGCATGGCCTAGAAGGGGAAACCTAGATCTTGAAGGCGGGTGCGCAAGCTCCTTAGTGCCCATCAACTCCTTGGCCCATCCACGCCTTCGTAGAGTAGACAAGAGGAAAGTCTTCCTTGGTGGTCAGGTTGAAAGGTGACACTGGTGACTAATGGTGACACTGGTAACTAATGGATGTGTTGAATGTACCATTGTGGGTTCATTGTCTCCTGGGGCAATTTCGTGGGTTTTCTGAAGATACCTCATTTCTGAGAAATGCCTTGTCTCAGCCGCCTTCTCTGACAGGTCACTATCCTCTGCCTCTTGGTTCCCTGGGGACCACCAGTCTGGTGAGCCAGGGAGATTCTCTGGCCTTTGTCCGTGGGCTCCATCTCTCCTAAGACAACACAGCTGCTTGGTTTTGAGAGGTTCACATCGGGCCTACAGGAAATGCACACACTTTCCCTGCCATATCCTAAAAGTATAGTCTGCTGATCAAACTACTCCTTGCCCTTGCTCCATACTGCAGTTTCAGTCATAGCCTCTTGTTTTTGGACATGTCCAGGCAAGTGTGAAATCACCAGTGTGTATATAATTGCATACAAGAAGTCATTACAAATAATAAAGGAAAAACTTAGTGTTTTATTTCTTTTTGATCTCCCATGGTCCCTTTTTCCTTTAACAGTAATAATGCACTTAATATCAATCATGTTTTTTAAAAGGAAATATTTAAGGAAACAAGACAGTCTACTTTTAAATCCACCAAGACTCCCGAGTTCTGTACGTGAGAAAGCTTTCAAATAAAAGTTGGGCAAGGAATTTGAACCTTAAAGTGTGACTGTACTTTTGAATGACAAAACCATATCATGTCCAAAGTCTCTGAAAAACAGAAAATGGCCAGGAGGTTCATTTAAAATATATTCTCTGAACCATTTGAGAATGGCAGATCATAAACTACAGCAGAAAGATAGCTGGCAATAAATATTTTGCTTCAATTCAAATGCCCTGAAAGAGAAAAAGACTATGTTCTCAGATAAAAATATCATTTACACTCTTAGAAGACTATACTCAGAAAAATTGAAATAAATTATGTTTCCTATGAGCATGATGTATCAATTAAAAATAGAGCCAATTAAGAGTTAAACTACCCCAAAGAAATAAAACAATTTCACATTTGTTTAGTTTTTGATATATGAGGCCATCCAGGAAAAAGTATACTAAATGCCTTAAATGAGTTTATAATTTAAAAAGGCAATTGAGGGGCGCCTGGGTGGCTCAGTCGGTTGGGCGGCCGGCCTCGGCTCAGGTCATGATCTTGCGGTCCGTGAGTTCGAGCCCCGCATCGGGGGCTCTGTGCTGACAGCTCAGAGCCTGGAGCCTGTTTCGGATTCTGTGTCTCCCTCTCTCTGACCCTCCCCTGTTCATGCTCTGTCTCTCTCTGTCTCAAAAAAATAAATAAACGTTAAAAAAAATTAAAAAATAAAATAAAAAGGCAATTGATACTCCAGAAACTTTTAAGTCCAGACTTAAAAGATTAACCAGAGATAATAGTCATCCTGAGTCAAGCCAGCTATATAATTATGGTAATGTTGGCAGTAATGCATTAACATGGACATTGTCATCTTTTACAGAGAGAAAAAGGCACATGGCAAATTTCAGCAAAAAACAAAAACAAAAACAAGAAAAAAACACATG
The DNA here is from genome assembly GCF_018350155.1 of Leopardus geoffroyi. Classification (NCBI taxonomy): domain Eukaryota; kingdom Metazoa; phylum Chordata; class Mammalia; order Carnivora; family Felidae; genus Leopardus; species Leopardus geoffroyi. Next base: position 147,340,099 of record NC_059326.1, read on the forward strand.
AAACCCAACAGCAACAACAGGAAAAAGAAACCACAACTAAAATTAAAATCCATGTGTATAGATTTGCAAATATACAATGAATTGTATCCTAAGTGAAGACACAAAAAACAATTCTGAAAAATGCTAGCATAGTATTGTCACCAAAATGGTATCTTATCAACTTCGAAGTGGACTCCATGGGCTACTCTATTCAAATATGATGAGTCATTTATATAGCTCCATAGAAATTTGGAGTAATTTCCCAACCTCCACAAAAGGATGATTTGGACCCTGAAGCTGGCCTTAAGGGATTTATCTTTACCGTTGGACATGTTGTACTGTGTTTGTTGTTCTCATTGTATATGCAGAGGCAATTGAGAATAATTTGGAATATTATTTATTTTTAATATATACTCTGATTTTCCCCCAAAAGCAGTTGAAACAGCTTGCAGTAAAATCTCTACACATTAAGGAAGTTAAAAATAAAAAGAGATATCTAAAAGCATATAGTAGAGTGGGAATAACATGATCCTAGGATGGAATACTTACTGGATTTGAACATTAAGTTTGTCTATATCAGATAAGCAAAATAGCTTCTATAGTTCTCAGTACCTGATAACACCGAGCAAAACTGTACCTCAGAAAAAAGAAATATGTACTTCCCCAAGATTATATAAAATGTATAAATAATACCCTGATATTAGGCATCTTGTCATTCATCCAACAAATATTTATTGTAAACCTACTAGATTTAAGGGATAAATTGGTATGTAAAATAAGCTCATAACTCTTCCAAATAAGGTCAAATAACCCCAACAGGTCTAGTTCAAGAGACAGAATGAGTGCAATTGTCTCTGTTGCAATTCCCCATGGTTTTCTCTAGGTTTCTATTTTGGTAGTCAAACAATAAGCAAGTGTTTGCTGAGCTCTTACTAGTCATTCTTTTATCAACTGTATTTTGAATATCTGCGATCTGCAGGGCATGATTCTAGGTTATGATCAGGAATCCACGATGACTCAGGTGGACATTGTCTTTAAGCTACCCAGAGTGATGAGAAATACACAAATAAATACAAAAGAAGGTAAACCAAATGGAGAAATAACTGTCAATCAAGGTAGAAAGTAGCGTGGCTTTCTTGCTTACAGGAGTGGAAATCATGAAGGGGCTCCTGGAGGATGTGCACCTGGTCTTATAGATGAGCCATAAAGGAAAGTTCTCCCTGTCAGGGAAAGCACATTGGTAAAAGAAGCACAATGGGCAATCAAGGGACACAAAGGAAAAAGAACAAGTGGCTAAGTGGGCGATGTGGTATTAAAAGGGAATATGGAAAAAAAAAGTAGGGAAGTTAGTTCAGGGCCAGGTTTTGGCAAATGATAAGGTTCAACTTATGGAGCTGTTGGCCCTAAATGTGTCTCTGTGTCTCTTATTGTGCAAAGGCTAGCAAAGAAGACATACAGCTAGACCCCTGCCCTCAAGGCCTTTATAATCTAATATGCACATGGAAAGGCAAATGCAAGATCTTCGCAGTTAAATATTCTCATACCTTTACCTACCAGATGATGTTGAGTTCTATAAAGAAAGCAGCTATACAATTGGCACCAGTCCGGAAAGAGCGTATTCAGAGTTGTCTGATGTGTGGCATAACCACCATCTACTGTGCTTACCTTTTATGTGTGACTACAGGTTCTCAGGACCCATTTCTCCCAGAAGCACTCTCATGAGTGCTGCTGGCTCCTGTCTTACCATATTACTCTTGAAGGATTCACTGCCTAGGCTGTGAGAATGTAGCTCACCAAGGACCTCTGTTCAGTCTTAAGAGAGGCAGCATTAAAGCATACACAACTGGGAGAAGGCAGCAGATAATGGACTGAGCTGGTAAGAATGTATATGAACAAAAGTGACTCGAAGGCAAAGAGTGGGCTGACTGTAAACCACAAATAATGGCACAGAGTCTAGAAACAAAAGTGGCAAATGGCTCTCTCAATAATCTTGATGGGAAGCACTGCTCATCCCTCCATCTCTCAGACAAGGGAAGTCACCGGAGCAAGGCAACACTAAACTACTCACTATTTCTGGGGAGAATTTTAGGTGCTGAATCAATGCTTATAGACAAGTATGTGTGAGTCGACTTTCCTCCGTTTGTGTTGATGCATTAAAATGAGCATATGAACAGATGCAAAGGATCTCTGAATTAATTTTCAACCTCACCCCAGCTGCCACTTCCATATTTACCGTTCACTTGAGTCCCACACCTTCTCACATCTCTACCTCACTTTAATTTCATCCATCCTCTCTCTTTTGCCTAAAGTTGAAAGTTTCCGTCTGAGCTTTCAATGCTATTCCTGCTCTCCCACTCCCATGTTTTCCAGGTAATCGAGTTGAGCAAATTTAAACAAGCTTTTAAAATCATGCAACAATTATTTATCTATCATTTTTTATATACTCCAGGGCTCACCAGAGCTTTCAAGAAGTTAATGAACACTGACCATCTCCAAAAGGAGGAAAAAAAATGTACAGTGTTCCCAAACTTATTTGGTCACAGGACTTTCATTAGATGAAGGAGTGTGTTTATCCACAGTAACTTCATAAGCTATTGGAGGCATACACTGTTTTGCAGAGCTTGTTTGTTTGTTTTTTATCTCCACAATGCCCAGCATTATGGAAGACAGATATTAGTAGACGATACATTAACAGTAGATTGGTTAACAGATTAAAGTTGCAGTTATTCACTTATTTATTTAACAAATATTTATTGAGCACCTACTATGAGCTTTTCAGGCATTGAAAAAGAGGAACAAGTAAACGAATCAAGTCTTCACTCTGAGGAAGCTTACTTTCTAGAGGAGAGAAAAATAATAAAAAATAAATACATAATATGTCAGGTGTTGTGGAGTTCTAAAAAATAAATAATAATATGATGAATGGGGATTAGAGAGAAGGTGAAGGAAGGTTTTACAATACCACATTTTATTCAAGCTGGTTGGAGAAGAACACTCTGAGAATATCACTTGTGCAAAGATCTGATAAGAAAGGGAGAAAGCCTCATGGTTATCTAGGAAGGAGAGGCTTACGTGAACACAAATGAAAAGTCCCCACACTGGAAGCAGCTTTGGGATGTTTGCAGAGAGCAAGGAAAATGGTGTGACCCAAGTGGAATCAGCATGATGGAACATGGTTGGGAAGATCCAAGATGGCAGGAACAGAACACGTTGGTTTCTTGGTTGCTATATGAGTTTGGATTCTACTCCAAGTGAAGTAGGAAACGTGTGTGTGTGTGTGTGTGAGTGTGTGTGTGTGTGTGTGTGTGTGTGTGTGTGTGTGTGTGAGGGTGGTGTTGTACCCAGAAATGCCCTAATATGAGTTGTGTTTTAAGAGGATCACTTTGGCTGTTGTTTTAGAAATAAACTAGAGACAAATGTAGAGATAGTACAATCATTTGAGTATGTAATAATGGATCATAGTGCCGTAGAGAAAAGAGTGGAAGTGTAGGAAGTGATCAGAATCTGGATATTATGGTCTTTAAGTAATCACACAGCATACAGGAGACACTGAGTACAGACAAATCTTCTAAGGAGTTTCACTGAAAACCAAACAATTGGAAAAATAGCACTGACATGTTTTCATTGTCTCTCTCTCCCTGTCTCTCTCTCTTTCTCTCACCCATTCTCCTTCCTTCCCTCCACCCCCTTCCTTGTTTACCTCTCTCTCACCCCAGCTATTAAGAAGATACACACTCTTGATTACAAGACTTTGCTTTATTTATTTATTTATTTATTTATTTATTTAAATTTTTTGAACATTTATTTTTCAGAGACAGAGTGTGGGTGGGGGAGGGGCAGAGAGAGAGGGAGACACAGAATCCAAAGCAGGCTCCAGGCTCTGAGCTGTCAGCACAGAGCTCGTCACGGAGCTCAAACCCACAAACCATGAGACCATGACCTGAGCCAAAGTCAGATGCTTAACCGACTAAGCCACACAGGCGCCCAAGACTTTACTTTTTAAATCGAGACATCTATTGTTCCCATCCTCTCTGCTGCAAATTTAGCTCAGATAAAAATCAGTATTTACTTTAGTTTTATTTTAGTCCCAATTTCTTTTACCATAATTAAGGAAAAAGTATTTTGAAAACCAGTCATGTTTATGAAGGTACAGAACTTCTAATTGTATGTAACATTGTATACTTTAAATTGCCTGGATATCATCAATCTGGACCTAAAAGAAGGCTAAGGGCCCAGTTATTTCCATTTTATGCATGAGGAAGCCAAGGCTCAGCATAATCTTTGGTTCAAGTTGATATGACTTGTTAACAGCATATAAAAAATCAAAGCTTGGGTCTCCTCTACAGTGAATTCTCAGCCTGCTTCATGCCATCCTTCTTTCAATAAACTATACTCAGGGGTACCTGGGTAGATTAGTCAGTTGAGCACCCAACTCTTGATTTCGGCTCAGATCATGATCTCATAGTTGTGAGATCCCAGGTCATGATCCAGTCATGAGATGGAGCCCCACATCAGGCTCCCTGCAGACAGCACGGAGCCGGCTTGGGATTTTCTCTCTGCCCCTCCCCTGCTCACACTTGCTCTCTCTTTTTCTCTCAAAATAAATAAACATTTAAAAATAAATCAATAAATAAACTATACTCATTTTATTTGGAAAGAGTCACAAGCAAATCATTTACTTATCACTAAAAGGACCCTTTTTTATATATGGTTGAGGGGAAGAAGTTACATTTAGAAATGTTCTCGTTTAAGATGTTACCTTATAAAATGATTACAACTTCCTGAATATCCAAGGATAATTTATTTCCAAGGCATATATTGCCTTAAATTTTTCTAAGCTTATAGGCTATGGCATGATTGCAAAATCAACTGGAACTGTGAGAGCAAAATCAATCAAGATACATTTTAAAGGCTGATGTTAGTAAATATCCACTCAATGCAACTGTGATTTCCAGATTTACCAATGATGTCCTCTTTTTCAGAATCAGTATTATATTTTAGTATGTAATTATATTAGTGATGATTTACATATCACTTCTATTATGTTTTCTTGAAAATATACTGAATCCGACCATTATGACTTAGCTAATGTGAAAGATAAATACATGTAAAGACAACCAATCTTATGAGTCCTTTAAGAATACCAAAATTTGAAAATTTATTATCTTAAGTAACATCATGTATATTAAAGGCATTGATTATATATGTGTTTGTACTACACATCTTTTTTCATCTTTAAAAGTTTAGATTCTATGCTAATGATGCTGTTAAAAGGTAGAAACAAATGTCAATAATATTGCATACTGGAAAATGTAACAGTGTATTATACAGCCCCAGTCTATGGCAAAATTTAAGTGAAAAAAGTTATAATGTTACTGAAATTCACTAGCAAAAAACAAATATTTATGATCCTAGTGGAATCCACTTCAAACCAGTTTCCAAATCTGAACACTGTTTACTTCTTCCCATGTACTCATTACCAGCTCAGTCCAAGCCACCATCATCTCCCAGCTGGTCTCAGCTGTTCCACTCTTGCCTCCAACACAGCCTGTTCATCAACAGCCAGAGTTACTCTCCAAACAGAAGTTAGTTAGCATACTTTTTATTGCTCTTCACCCTCCAAAGATGCCCTTTCACAATTATAAATAAAGTAAAAAGTCCTTCCTCTGGCTTATCAGGCCCTACATAATCTGACCCTTGACTACGTCTCAGGCCTCTTTTCCACCCGTCTCCTCATTATTCACCATACTCCAGGTATATACCCTTCTTAAGACTCTAGCATTTACTATTCTCTGTTAACTTGCCTAACCCCCTAACTTCATTTACAGCCTCCACAGAAAAGTTAGCTGCTGGGAGAAAACTTCCTTGGCCATGCTTTAAAATAGCACTCAAACACCTCTCCTCTATTTATCCTTATAATATGCATCAATACTTGATATTATACAGTGCTACATTAATCATTTTAATTGAAATTTTTGTTGACATAATTGTAAATTCACATCCATTTGTAAAAAAAAAAAAGAAAAATAAAAAATACAAAGAAATCCCACGTACATTTTACCCAGTTCCTCTCAATGGTTAATGGTTAACATTTTGCAAAACCATAATATAAAATCACAACTAAAATATTGACATTACTACATCAGTCTTATTCCTATTTCTCCAGTTTTGCTTCTACTCATTTGTTTAAATGTAAGTAATTCTATACAGTTTTATCACATATGTAAGTTTGTGCATCTATCATCCCAGTCAACATACTAAAGAGTTCCAAAACCACGAAAATACCTCATATCCTTTTATAAGCACATCCATCCCCCTCCCTTCTTCTCTAACACTTGAAAACTACTAGTCTGTCCTTTGTTTCTAAATTCTTGCTATTTCACAAAGGTTATATAATTAGAATCATCTAGTATGTATTCTCTTGGGACTCGCATTTTTTCACTCAGCTTAATTTCCTGGAGATTTATCTAAGTTATTGGATGTGTCTGCAGTTGCTTCCCCTTTATTGCTGAGTAATGTATGTACCACTGTTGGTTTACCCATTCACCTGTTGAAGAACATCTTGGCTGATTCTATTTTTAGCTATTATCCATAAAGCTCCTAAGAACAACCACTTATATATTTTTGTGTGAACTCAAGTTTTCATTTCTCTGGGATAAATGCCCAAGAGGGCAATTGCTGGGCCATATGGTAAATGTAAGTATCATAGTTTTTATTACCCATTTCCCCATTAGAATGGAAGTCCTATGATACCAGCGACTTGGTTGTTTTGGATCAGTGCTGTATCCTAGTGTCCATAACAGTGCTTGGCACAGAGCAAGGAGTTAACATATATCTGTTGGATGAGTAGGCTTCAGAGCCTTATGGAGCCAATGTGCACAGATGCTATTGCTTTTATAACTGATTAAAGCCAAATGAGTCTGCAAAAAGTCTCTCTGGGAAAAATGGTAGAGATGAGAATAAGAGAGGTATGGCCATTGTGTCCCCTCAGGTGTCAGTTTGACCCTGAATGAAAGAGCTGTTAGGCTGAGCAGCTGTGTGTATAAAAGGATGTGTGAGTCTCTGAAAAAAAGTCACATGACTTTCCAGCCCCAAGGAACACAGAGTATCCCAATGTCATCAAAATGGCTGATATAGCTTCGGACCATGTACAGTTTCAAGGGCCTGGAGGGGCACCCGCAGAGGACAAAGTAGCCTACTTGTTAACAGTATTTTCAAGATGGGACCAAGCAGCAGAGTCAGGGAGCTTATATACTTTCCTAAGCACATGTTGGCAACCTGGCAAAATAGTAAGTAAGCTCCCCCCAAAATATTTATTAAATGTGTAAATAAATAAATTACTTCTTGACAGGATTGGGTAAAGCTTCAGGGGAGAATGAGGCCTTACATGGGTCACTGGGATGGACAATGATAGTTTACAGGACAGGAATGTGGAAATCAATGTTAAGAGCCCAAGGTGAGAAACCTGTTACATGCAAAAAAAAAAAACATATGTTAAAATGTATTTGTGGTACCACTTATATTCCTGGACATCCTTTATATAATCATGAATGAATCAGTTCTAGAAGGTCAGGCCTATCAGTATAAACACAACACTTTCATGTGTATAATTTTCTAGCAAAATTTGTTTAACATCTTTTTTGTCGAGATTTGTTTTCTTGACAAATTTCTTTTAATAAGCAATGGGAAAAAATCTTTAACTGTTATTAAAAGCGGCAATTTTCAAATATTTTGAGTTTGTGAATATGCAAATATCTCATTGCAAAAATCACAAATTATGTCTATATTTGAATAGTATAAATATCCATTATACGTATCTCAGTGCTCTTTGTAAGGCTCCTGCAAAGGATGAAAACACGAAAATTAAAATGTCTTGGAACTCTGATAGATTAAGGGATAACATATTTAAAAAAATTTTTTTTAATGTTTATTTATTTTTGAGACAGAGAGAGACAGAGCATGAACGGGGGGAGGGTCAGAGAGAGAGGGAGACACAGAATGTGAAGCAGGCTCCAGGCTCCGAGCTGCCAGCACAGAACCTGATGCGGGGCTCGAACTCACGGACTGTGAGATCATGACCTAAGCCGAAGTCAAACGCTTAACTGAGCCACCCAGGAGCCCCTGGGCGGGGGGGGGTAACATATTTTACAAACAATAAGCCAATATCTTTCTCTGGACTGATTCTTTCAATCAGTTCTTGCTGTAAATGGTTGAAAACGACAAAATTCAATAAGGTTGCATGATTATACATTTAGTGTGGGATTATGTTTGTGTACCCTAAGCTTGGCTTCTTTTTAAGTATTTTTCTGCTTAGTTCCTTAAAGGTATAGCAATTCCTCACAATATGGTTCTAAAACACTGATTCCCAACCTTGGCTGTACATTAGAATAATCCGGGGAGATTTTAAAACTCTTAACGCCATATTCCAGACCAATTAAATCATAGTCTCTGGGGTGGGAGCCAGGCATCCGTATTTTTCATAGGTCCTCAAGTGATTCTAATGTGCAGCCACAGTTGAGAATCAGTGTTCCAGAATAGTTTGCATCAGTTTCAGGAGGGTGCTTATTAACAGTCAGACCTGGATCCACAATCATATATATTAAATTGGAATATCTATGGATAAGCAAGAGAAATCTGAATATTTATCTGTAGTCCCATCTGTACACTAAGTTTGAGAACCTTTGGGTTACACAGTTAAGGCGCCCAACACTGACCTGTAAAGTCACTGGTGAGCAGTAGAGTTAGAAATTTCAACCCACAGTCAGAAAATCTTTTGGAGTTTGAGACAAGTCTATTTTGGAAGTCTCTTTAGAGGTCTTATTTAGCTAGTGTAGTTACATGGCTTGCAGGTGTCGTAATAACTCCAGGTAAAGTTGCCACACAGTTTTCAAGTAAATACTTTATTAGGGCAAACTGATCCTTCAGTGGAAAGTTAAAGTAAAGAGGCCATTAAGCTAAAAGTAGAAAGAGTAATTTTTAAAAATAATAATTACTTATAAGAATCAGGGATGTTAAGACAAGAATTCTTACAGAAAGCATAAAGCTGTGAATTGAGCTCCCCCTTGGCCCCCACTCATTTTTTTCCTTAAAAAAATTACAATTAAAATGTTTTTAGAGAAAGGGAAAAATTAAAGATCAATGGGAATCCCCATTATATTTAAAATTATTAGACCATCAGGGATAATTAACCCTTTAAAGTATGTAAAGTATGTTTTCAAACCTCTCATCTAACACTAACAAGTATCCTGTTTAGGGAAGCAGGACAAAGGATTATTACTTTTTTTGTATGTAATGTTTTTTTTTTTTATTTTTTTTAACGTTTCTATTTATTTTTGAGACAGGGAGAGACAGAGCATGAACAGGGGAGAGTCAGAGAGAGGGAGACACAGAATCTGAAACAGGCTCCAGGCTCTGAGCTGTCAGCACAGGGCCCGACGTGGGGCTCGAACTCACGGACCGCAAGATCATGACCTGAGCTGAAGTCGGCCGCTCAACCGACTGAGCCACCCAGGCGCCCCTGTATGTAATGTTTTACTTCAAGCTTGAATTTAAATTCTAGTCAGTTAACATAGATGGTAAAGTTGGCTTCAGGTGTAGAATTTAGTGATTCATCACTTACATATAACACCCAGCACTCATCCCAACAAGTGCCCTCCTTAATATCCATCGCTGACTTAGCCCATCCTCCACCCATCTCCCTCCATCAACCCTCAGTTAGGACAAAGGATTATTAATTCCAGTTTTTATAGACATGTTATTTCTAGCACATAACACAGTGTGAAGTTCTGAGTGTTTGTTAAATTGAATTATCGGATAGGAATTTTGAAGCACAGAACCATTAAGTGCTAATTGATCATTCATCAATTGGGCTAGAGACAGCTGCATTAAAAACCCTGGCCGAATCCAGAAGTCTCCCCTAATGGCAGGCTTCCCCCAGTGTAAAGTGGAGAGTAAAGGCCATTCTTTGAGTTGTCCTTAGCCTGGTACACCCACAAACCATATGGATGCTTTTAACTATGTTGAGGGTACTGACCAAAGATTTTGATGCAATGGACAGATGTGGGACCAGAGTCTGTATGTTTACTAAGCACCACATAACACAGATAACATGTAATTGCCAAATATGTTATTAAGCCAATTACACACGATCCTCAAAATGGAAAATATCATTGGCTAACTCTGAGAAAAGGGAAATATTTGAGTTACAAAAGTAAAATGACTCATAGGCCCATGCTGCATCAGCTTGGAATCTATATCTTTCTTGCCCAGAATACAACTTCCTTTTTAATCTTGATCACATGGAATTCAAGTGCTTTCATTTTTTAGTCATTGAAGCAATCCTTCCCATAGATCTTAAAAAGCACTTTGATTTCCTTGCTGAATTCAATGCCAAGGTTTGTGACACAAATAAGCGCTTGATTTCAAAGATGGAAATCCTTATTGCCAGTATTACTGGTAAGTGTTTTCTAATGTTAGGTTAGAATTACTACTATTCATAAAGTCATAATAAATATCTGATACGAGTCAAAAAATAAAAATAAATAAATATTTGTTGAATGTATGAATCCATTAATCAATAGTGCAAAATTAAGACCAAACTGATTTACAATAGTTAGCATAACATATAAGGAGGAAAGTTTTAGATTCTGTGTTTTTCTGGCCAACTTCTTCAGTGGGAAAAGGGACTAGAGAGCATATTGTCTTCAGCTAATCTGATAATATGGGCTATTTCTTTAAACCAGTCCTTTTTCTTTCAGGGCTTGGTGAACACCTAAATCAGCTCTCCTTCCTCAAAGAATAAGAACCACAAAAATTTATGCTTAACAGGAATTGAAGGCTGGGAGCTGTGCACACATAGGGAACAATGCACAGAATGCATTCAGTGGTAAGGAGTTCTGGGAATGAAGAAGTCGTCCTTCCCTAAGGCATTAGATTTGTTACTAGGCAACAAATAAAATATGATTACTTCTAGTCAGCCCAAAATGAGGCTCCCAGAAGAAAACTGTGTACTTAAAAATTCCTTTCAAAAGTCTAACCTTTAGACAATTTTGGTGCTCAATTCACCCTATAATTTACATTTTATAATGTATACACACATACACAAGCATGTATATACATATGTATACATATATGTACATGTGTGTATTTCACATTATTCTATGGAATTTTAAGAGCATGTATAATTTGGTAATTCTATATAAAAATACTAATCATTATTAGTCTTATAAAATTATAACCTCTGCTACTGTCATGATAAAAAAATTCACACATAATGGCTAAAATCCAAAACACTAAAGTAACAAATGCTGGTGGGGTTACAGAACATTGGAACTCTCATCCATCACAGGTAAGTGTGCCAAATGGTACAACCACTGCGGAAGGCGGTTGGAAGTTTCTTACTCTTTTTTAAAGTGTTTATTTATTTATTTTGACCCAGAGAGGGAGAGGGTGTGCATGCATGCAGGAGAGGGGCAGACAGAGAGGGGGGTGGGGTGGGGAATCTTGAGCAGGCTCCACACACTCAGCACAAAGCCTGAAACAGGGCTTGATCTAATGAACCATGAGATCATGGCCTAAGTTGAAATCAAAAGTCATGCTTAACTGACTGAGCCACCCAGGTGGCCCTGAGGTTTCTTACTCTTACATGCACTCTTACAAAATGACACAGCAATTGAACTCTTAGGTATTTACTCTGGTAAGTTTAAGACTATGTCACACAAGACCAAAGAAAAAGCTGCACATGAATGTTTATAGCAGCACTATTTATAACTGCCAGAAAGTTGAAAACAACTAAGGTGTTCTTTAATAGGTGAATGAATAAACAAACAGTGATACATCTATAAAATGCAATACTATTCAGTGTTTTTTTTAAAGCCATTAAGACATGGAGGAACCTTACATATATATTGCTAAGTGAAAGAAGTTAGCCAGAAAAGGCTGCACACTATATTATTCCAGACACATACACTGCAGGATTCCAACTACATGACATTCTGGAAAAGGCAAAACGATAGAGACAAAGATAAAAAAAAATCAGTTGCTTGCCAGGGATTTGGCAAAAGAAGAAGGGATGACTAGACAGAGCACAGAAGATTTTTAGGTCAGTGAAACCATTTACGAGGCTATGGTAGACATGATATTATGTATTTTTCAAAATCCATAGGGCTGTGTAATACAAAAAGTGAACCCTAGTATAAACTATGGATGTCAGTTCAAAATAATCAATACTGTTTTTATCAGTTATGAGAAATAAGCCCTATTAATGTGAATGCTAGTAATAGGGGCAACAATACAGGCAGGTAGAGGGATAAATGGGAACTCACTGCTCAATTTCTCTGTAAACCTGAAACTGCTCCAAAATCTAAAATCCATTTATTAAAAAATCATATGTAGATAATATTAATTCTGTCACTGGAAACACTTTTTTCTAATTTGTAACATATTGACAAAATAGTTGTTAAAGTAAGTCTATTAATTATGTATTTATCATTCCTGTATCATGAAACTTAAATTTCTTTAGCTATATTCCAAAAGATATTTAATTCACATTCTGCCATATTGAACTAAATTAAAAAGCTCCCCTTTTATGGCTATCTGAAGAAATTTTCAGTCCTTTTTCCAAATGAAATGTTCATATTTTATTGGTACATTTCTTATTTTCATTGACTTTCAATATCGTCTAGATTTGCAAAAACAATAATAAGTATTTTTGCCTCTAATGTGGTGTTATATAACTGAATGCCAATTACTTTTAGCTACTGAAAGTCTTGTGCAGAATTTCTCAAACTTCAGTGTGTATGTGGGTGTCTACCGGCGATCATTTTGAAAAAACAGATTTCTGACTTAGTTAAGCGGTCCTGACAATCTACATTTCTAACAAGCTTCCAGGCAATTCTGATGCATGACCCCACACTTTGAGCAGCAAGGCTCTAGAGCACATCTGGGCCATGAAACTATTGCCATTGTGAAACATAAACCCAGATACCCAGCAGTTCTTACAAGGGATTAAATTGCTGCTGTTTGTTTGTTTGTTTGTTTGTTTGTTTGTTTCCCCTACCTGAAAAAGCTCCCAGGGAACCCAAAACTTCTAAATCTACTTTTCCAATATATAATCCTTTTCAATTTCATCTATGAAGAGAATGGCTTGATAACCTTTGTACAGTAAGCAACCTACCCATTTAGTCAAAATACTCTCCTAGCTTGCATGAACCGAAGACCATCTGTTTCTAGTTCAATTACTTGATTTATATATCTTCAATCGCAGAAAGATCAAACTGGCTCAAGGCCACTTAACCAATAACTGCAAAGGTCAGATCTCAATCCAGGTCTCTGAATCCAAATCCAGTCCTTTTCCCTCCATTCTCTGTTGTTTCTGATAATGATGCACTCCAAAGAATAGTGACTAGTTTGTTGAGACCACAAAATCCCAATTCTGAATTGAAAATCTCAGCCACAGGCTTGCCAGTGCAATTCCTAACATGGATTTAAAGTCTTGTTTGGAACCAGGTACAATAAGGGAGAGAATTTCTTTGTGCTTCAAAATAAGCCCTGGAATTCAAAGAAATTATGTGGATTAATGAGCTTATTTGAATACAGTGTAAGGTAGGAGAGAAAAGGCTTGGATGTTCCACCATGGGAATGGAAGCGAGAATAATTTGCTTTATTTCTCAAAATCTGATGGTTCTCTTGAAAGAATTCATAGCTAACCATGTATGGGAGTCAGAAGCAGGTGGACACTTCTCCAGGACCTTGTCCAGGGCAACCTCCCTTATACTGGGACTATCAAACGATGACCAGATGTCTTCAATGGAACTTCCAAGCTATTAAAGGTAATTGAAACTAAATTTTTCTTCACAATATGAAGAAAACAAGATGACCCAGAGATGTGAAAAAAAATTTTATGCCATTGTATAGATATTATTAGTTGGAGCTTATATTTAGACTCTCTCGACCTCTGGTTTAAGGACCAGCCACAACTTCACACTGATATCAGCAGTAGGTTAGGGTTAGAGACTTCATCAATACGAAATATTTAAGTGACATTAGGGTCCACACATGCCTTCTAAATACAGTAAGAATCCTTGTATACTCTTACCCTCTCCCTCCTCGAGCCCTGCAGCATAGAAAAGAAAAAGGAAGGGTGATCTGATCTTGGGAGAAATTCCTGCCTCTGAACATTTGACAGCATCCAATTATGAAAATTCTGTTCTCATTTCAAGGGAAGATTCCTCTCTAAGTGTGTGTTTGGATGTAAGTGACTCAACTGAGGTGCTCAAGTGGGTGACCAGACTGTCTTCCTCTAGGCCCTGCTGACACCATATCACAAATATTTGTAAACAAGGAAGATTAGTAATGTTCTCTTTACGGGATTAAGTGAATGTCAAAGCAGCCAAGACTTTGGGCTCCCATGTCTGTCTATCTGGGGATGTTCTGAGGTGTTCATGTGTGAATGCTGAGCAATAATGCTATAATAAGGGAGAATCAGCCTTGGCAATTCTGGACCCAGTCTGAGAAAAATCAGTAGCCTCTCAGTTCCTTGTGGGTGATCTGAGCTCTGAGAGGTAATTATAGGCAGTTTAGGTGCCTGTTGTAAAGAGCACAAATGCTACCGTACTATAACCGTCTTGCACAGAACTTATACTATAAATTCCCAGTCACGGCAAGTCTCCAGAAAAGTACATTCTTCCCCCACAGTCGCAGAGCCAGGAGGCATTCTATGTTGTTTGCTGGTGGTTGGAAATCTGGCTCTAGATGACATATCCAGCTTTGCCTTACTCATTCCTAACACCATGGTCTTAACCATCACTCCAACAATTAGGGCTTATGTATTCATTCCCCACTCTTACTACCAGGTACCATTCCTGCATTCCCCTCCCTCTGATCAAAATCCTCTCCCTCTGCCAAGACTCAGCTCACATGGGACATCCTCCATAAGATCCTGCCCTGACAGCATCTCATCCACTGTGGCTTCCCTGCTTGCTGCACCCCTACCACAGATAAGGACCCCCAACCACTCACTTGGAATTTCTGTTGAGCCACACTTCTAAGAAGAGAGCATCACGAGCAGTCCTATTTTGTTTAACTTCCCAGGATAAATAAGAATGGGGATAAAAGAGAGAAGTGCAGATAATACATTTATTGAACTTTCAAAGATTTTTGTGCTAAAAATGCCAACATTGGAAGCAGGAGGAAACTGGATTGCTGAGAGGGCTGGGTGGGCAGTTTTCTTTTATGAGTGTATCTCTGAAGCTAATCAACAGAATAATATCTGGGAAGCATGAAGAATATAGCTTCAGGACAAGTGTGAAAGAAAGAGGCAGATAGTTTAAAATAAAAGGCAACACTTCGCAAGTATGGCTGGACAATATTGAAAAAGACTGACACCATGAAGCTATTAGCCCATATACCACAGGGAGGATTGAGACATAGTCCAGGAGTCCTCAGCAGGAGATGTGGTATATTCAGTGGGAGAGAGGTGGCATTATTCAACTCTCAGGGTTCTCTGTTGCTGGAAGCTTCTATCAGTCTACTACCAATAAGAATGATAATGACTTGCATACTTTGCAATCAATAATAATAAAAGCACAATGACTGGGGATGACTTACTGTGCTGACAGTGAATCCCATTAAATCCTCGAGGACATTTACAAACATAACCTATGAACGTGTCCCCTCGGTAAGCCTCACTGATTTCGCAGGTTCCTCCATTATGGCATGGGTTAGGAATGCAGGGACCTGAAAGGCAGAAAAAAAAACAAAAACACAATTGCTGCATGATACATATGTTTTAAAGTAGATACTGGGCCAACATTTTGCAATTAACAGTTTTATAGATATTACATACATATTTATAGATATTTATAAATATTTATAGATATTTATAGATATCTATATCTATAATATAGATATAATCTATATCTATATCTAATATAATCTATATCTATAATATCATATTTATAGATATTTATATTTCTGAATATTCTTGGTATAGGAAATAGAGTTGCTATATGGGCTCTAATAGCCTGGGATTGAATCCTGGTTTCGCCACCTTCTAACCATGTGGCCTTGGAGGATTTAGCTAACCTCTCTGTACCTCATTGTCACCCTGTGTTAAATGTTGGAATTATTAGAATCTATCTCAAAAGGTGATGATACAGATGAAAAAGAATTTGTGTGTATCAAACACCCAGAAAAATGTTTGTCACTTATTAAGGAGTCAAAAACAATATTAGCACTAAGCAAAATATCGGTATTAAGGTTTCCAAATTGTAAAATATCTTCTGCACATTTAAAAAGTAATACTGAATGGCAATTTCTGGAGTTATTAACACTGAAGAGCTTTTGTAAACCTGCAGGTGAAAATAGCATATACTTACAAATGACCATAGCCACATAGTCCAAGGTACTATGGACACCTGGTTGCAATACCTTTACTGACTATTTATGAGTTTGTGGTGAGGCAGGCTTCTACCAATCACAATTTTTACCAGTCTATAACAAGTAGCTCATCAAAAGTTACAAATATAGGGGGAAAAGGGCTGATAGTCATTTTTAAGCTTTGAGAAAGTGACTTTACCAAAGTTACTGGTACCTGTTAACAGGCACTAGAAGTGTGGTGTCTGATCTCCCTTGGAGAAAAGCAGCTATTAGCACTATGAAGGTATGGACCTGGGCCAGTCCTGCCTAACTCAGGGCTCCTCTAGTGCACATTCTCTACTCTGGGGTGCCCCTTTGGTATGGCTGAGATTTTCTCAAGTGGCACGGCAGTCCCAGGCTTTTTTAATAGATCTTCCTTCTTTCCTTTCTTTTCTCTTTTGGAAGTGACAGGTTTGTGTCACAGTCTGAAGGCTAATCCTACCTACTCTTGCTTCTTTCACCCTTTGTCCATCACAGACATTCTCACCCAATCTTTTGTACCTCTAATTTTGTCTTACGGTTTGCTTCTTTGGAAGCGATGCTAATTGACCCAGGGCAGAATACAGCCTAGGAACAGTGAAGAAGGGAAGAGAGACGTTGAAGGAACTATCAACTCTCACTGCGAGATGAAGAAAGGCCAAGGAAAAATATATAGCAGTCTCTAATTTTGTGTTTTTAAATTTTGTTTAACTGAAAAGACTAAAACACATTAGTGAAAGAAAAACCACCAAAGAGAAAGTTAAGACGTTCAGATTAGAAAAGAAAGATTAATTAAACAGCGTGACTATGTATGACAAAGTAAATGCCTGAGTCCCAGAGGAAGATTAGTCAAGAAAAGGAGCATGTGGTTTCAGCAGAGAGTAGAGAGGAGGCAACAGGTTTGGTCACAAGAATAGTGATAACTTGAAGCAATTGGGAGAGAGCTCCATTAGGCTAGGCTGTTGGAAGAGTCCAACAGTGAATGGCTCCTCAAGCATGGGACAAAGTCATTTAGAGACTTACAGATAGAAAAGGAAATTCACCATCATCACTTTGAGCTTCCAACAGGAAACACTTAGGGGTTGAGAAACATTGTCTTGCATGGAGGCAAGACTAAAGTTTAATTGCTTTCTCCAGCAACTGTCTTTGAAACTCAGTTTCTTTCAGTTTAAAATTTCATGAAATTCAACAGTTGTGGAATCTAACGAGAATATGCATGAAATACAACACCTTGTGGTAACTCTGGATCATGTTGATAGGGTTAACTTTCAAAAAGTGAAAAGAAATTAGTATATCTGTGATTTTTCTCCAGATACCTTCACATCAATTAAAAACAATGCATTTATTTAAGTAGGTAGTTTTGTGCGGTGTGGTATATTAATTAAACTAACCCACACCTGCCAGTTGGTACACTGCCAATGTTTGAGACAGGAAGAAAGAACTGCACCAATGATCTGTTTTGTAGCAAATGGAATCAGGTTTCTTCCATTGCTAAAATATGCAAATCATGTCACAGAACCTCTTCTTTCTCAGTTTTTCCTTCTTCCCTCTCCCAAAATAATTCACGTTTGATGGTACCTTACAATTTATAAATTCTTTTCACATATATAGTCACTTTGTTTCTCTTAGCTACTCCATGAGGTCACTGTCATTACCATTAGCCTTAAAAAAAAGGTAGGGCACAAATATCAGATAATGTTTCTCAAATGAACCTCTATGAGTGATGCCTATAGGTCTCAAACTAAGAGCCTGTGATCCCGAAACCTACATTTTTTTTAGAGACTGAAAAGTTGGGGAAGGGAGAATGAAAAAAAAAAATTGATTTAGAATTTTGATTCATCAGTTCACTTCAAAATAAGAAAAGCCATGACAGTTTTTTTATTAACTGATAAGTGTTAGCCATGCATATAACTGCTAGAGAAAAAAATATGTAAGTAATTACACTCAATGAATTATATAATTTTAAATAAGGAGCCTTGGAAATAACCTAATCCAATCTTTCAATTTTGCAGATGAGGAAACAAAGCCTAATAAGAATTCAGTCATTTTTCAAACTAAAAACAAAACAAAACAAAACAAACAAACAAAACCAAAAAAACAAAAACAAAAACAAAATCTAATATAAGTTGGGTTTAAGGATTTGTATTAGGAGGAAAACAGTTTTAAGTTATTAAAACCAAAAATGATGAAGCTATTCTTGCCTCTTAAAGAGCCTGATGTCGTTTATATTTGAGAGAAAGTAAACCTTTTCTATGCTCTCTTCCTCTTAAAAAGCTGGGTGAGGGAGGGATTAACAACAACAACAAAAAAGGCTGAAATAGTAAGGCTTTCATCAGTTCTTAGGAACCGTTAAAGCCATGATTCCATGGAGGGTGGTCTATGGAAGTCACTTTGAAGAACCGAGGGGCAAACAGTAGCTTGCAAGCCTACTGCACCTTAGAAAAGTAGTGGCTCAAAGTTCAGGATGAGTTAATGGCTCTGCATAATAAAGGGAAGAACTAAGGAATGGATGGAGAAAACCCAGAAGAGGAGACCCGAAGGCTGAGCTGGAAGTGGACTTGAGGGACAGAGTGGGGTCAAACAGTATGCTGTGAGGCTGTAATATGTTAAGAAAAGTAGCTAGTAAAAAAGCATGGCATCTAAAATTCATGTTTAAGTTGTTAGCACAGCTCCTGTGTGAACTGTCTCTGCTGGAGCATCCAGATCTACATTTAGTCCGCTAGATGCACAGACCTGTGTGTGGTGTTTGGGGAAATCAAGAGGAAAGGGCTGTGCCATTCATCCAGCTTATACTGGTGGAAAGGAAGAAATGTTACAGCACATGAAGCCCAGGGGATTCAAGAAGAGATAGGTGGCAGAAGACAGAGCTGACAGGGTATCTAAAGTTTGAGACACTAGATATTTCCTGAGGGCATAGGTGAAGCCTGCTTGGCAATCTTGGTGCAACCTCTGGGATTCCCAAAAGATAGGAGTTAGAGCATTGGGGCTGATTTCATTTACAACCCAAATAACATCATGACCTCAGCTGACATCTAAGTTTCAGAAAAAGATTACCTGTTAACTGAGGTTGTGACTGCTGTTATTTTTCCTATTCTAAGAAATTCTATGATTTTCATTTAAAGGGTGAGGATGAGGTAAAGTAAATGGGACAAGGATTTAACCTTTCTAGAGTGCCTTATATGCTAAGCAACATGAAGTATACACAGTATTCTAACTAATGCTCTGTAAGAAGATATCTTCATTTTGGAGGCCAGAAAACAGGCTTGCTCACAGACGTTAAGCGGCATGCCTAACCGGAAGAGGCAAGATTATAACACACTCTGCCTGACTATAAATCTATGCACTTTCTATTGAGCCACACTCCCTGCCATGTTGAAGGTCTGTATATTAATATGTTAATCTTGATAGATGCAAACAGAATCAGCATGAATTCACTAAGCATGTGCCTATAAATAATGCAGGACTCCAAAGCCTTCCTAAACGGAAATATTTCAGAGTGTTTTCAGCAAATGGATCAGGGTGTATTAGATATTATAAATATAGATAGATAAGCTCTGCTATACTAACAGTGCTCCATTCTCCATTTCAGCTATGTTTGAAATCAACTGAAAAATATGTATATTTCCCCAATAATATTTTGTAATTACATATATGTATGTATATAGTCTTGCTTGCACTATGAGGATAAGAAAAAAATTGACTCCGTCTAACAGAGAGATTTTGTTTGTTTGCTTGTTTGTCTGTCCCTAATAACCATACTGTGAAACTTATGGTGTATGCCTTGTACATACTCTTTTGGAGTACTCATGACAGACTGTCCCTTTTCCCCATTAGACCATAAGTTCTCCATGGGCAGTGTCATGTACATAGTAGGTGGTGGATAAATTTTGAATAAACAAGGGTATGACAAAATGAGTGATGACCATTACATCTTTTGCATAAATCCCATTCAAATATATGTTTATAAGATACCAAATTCTTTTGGTTTTTCACTAGATAATTAATTAGGATACCTTCTGTAACTTTTCTACACCTTTCAAGGTTCAAGTTCTTTAAATCTGTAATTAAGTTCCAGTATTTTTCATCTCTAATAGAGTTTAAGCTTCAAAAGTATTACAAGTGTAATACCACTACAATTGTAAATAACAGATCATTAAAATGTAAACTTTTGCATAATAATTACATGTATCTTAATTCTTTGGCAAATATAGAATCAAGAAAAATGTAACACTGTATCATCTCGTCAATAGTGTTTTGTTCTCCTAATTTGCCAAATCCTGCGTAAATAAAGACATTCATTTAAAGCATTAGCAAGATGAAATAATCGGAATATATAAATTAGTACATAAAGGCAATAAAATAAATGTAGCCGAAAGTCTCAACTCACAGAATTTGCTTGTTAGCCAAAACGTTTTGTAGTTTGATATTAAATAGTGATAATTAAAGTATATATCAACTCTTTCCAGGTTTGTTTCTCCAAGTGGTAAATGCGCTAATCATAAGAGAATTAGAGATCCCAGGAAACTCTCTTTCTGTTTTTGTGTTTTCCCTCGTCCAACATATCAACTGTTTTACACGGAAAATAAGTTATTATGTTAAGGTTTTGGCATACTGATAAATAATCATCATCACCTATAGCATATATTATTGCTTGTACTGTGAAGGTGAGAAATACACAGGCCCTGACTTTGATCAACACAGAGTGTTTTGGTTTTGGTTTTTGGTTTTGGTTGTTCTGATTTCAATTTGAATAACATTTATTCATTAGGCACCTATTATGTTCTAAGCCCTCTACTAGTAATTTGGATAGATATTTTCAATAGAATTAAAATAGTCAGCAGCTGGAAGAGTAGGTTCGCAACACAAGAAAATATTTAGTCATCCAGTTTATGCATCTCACTTATTAAAGGTAATTTTAATGGCTATGCTTTATTGCAAATATAATATACTCAGTATATGTGTGTGTGTGTGTGTGTATGTATATATCCATACATAGAGTTTACATAATGGTTTCTGGAAATTTAATTCTAGGGTTTCCTTAGTGAAATCACATTAACAAATGTTTGCAATATGGCCACATTCTTCACTTTTACTGCCAAAACTTTGGTATATTTAGGGTATCTCATATTTTTTCTCTAACATGTAAGCGTATATATATATATATATATATATATATATATATATATATAGCTTATATATAGCTTTGAAAACAAATTTATAGCAGAGCAAAATTTTAAAACAAATAAGAATTATTCAACCACTTAGAGCTTATAAAAACAAAATAAGACAAAGATGATGTTAATTCCTTTCCACTTCAAAAGTCTCTTTTAAAAGGTTTGCTTCCTTTTGTATTATAGCTATATAAAAGGAGTATATACAGTGGTGGTTACAAGCTTCAGTTCTAATTAGTGTTCATAAAAGTACAAATCATCCGATTAGACAACACTTGGTAATATCACTCTTAACTATAAAAGTATAAGTGGACTTTTAAGATACAAAAGGCTTCAGGGACTTTTAAAATCAATAATGTTATAATACTTTTGTAGGTAATCTTTAAGTAGCTCCTAACACAACGGGGACAGTATATCATCAATATTAAAGAACAACTGAATTCCACAGCATGTTTTCCAGGCATTTTTCTGCAAGCTCATATAAGAGTGTCAGCAAGATTAATTGTTCACAAAAGTAATGGATCTATATGGTTTGCTACTTTTCTGCATTTACCTCCTCACAATCTCAACAGTAGAGAGGTGAAGTTTTTTTCCATATGTGTAACATGGTTAGTTTTTCACACATTCAGCGACTATGCCCCAAATCATGAATGCCTTATAGTATGTAAGCAGATTATTAGGAAGCAAATAGGTGAACCCTCTCTTGCGGTTATGTGTACAGAGTCTTGGCCAACTTTACAAATTTTTCCCCCCAAACGCTGGCAGTTAGATATTAAAAATAAATGTACATTTTAGATTATATAATAAGGAAATGCCAATCAGACAATCGCAAGAGCACAGTTTCACTAGATGTTCTTGCAGTAGAATACAAAAGGACCAGTTACTGCCCAAAAGTTCACTTCAAAGTCTGGTCTTAAAAACACATTAAAGCCCTCTTATTATACTGTTGCTTTTACATTTAATAAGGTTTGAACATGTTGGCAGTTGCCATTTTGAGCCATTGCCACTCTATTTTAAAACTAGTTTGAAAAAGAAAAAAAAAAGTCTAGGAACGTTGACATGACTGATGCTTCTCAAACCATTTTTTTTTTTTTTGCTTCTTGTTTTTCTTTCATCCTCCTCCTCTCTCTTTACATTTAAAAATGTAAAGTGCAAATTCAGCCATTTGAAGGGAAAAATTATCTGTGGGTGTTTTGTACATATAAAGGCGGGTAAACTATAAAAAACCTAAAACATTCCATTTTAGAGGAGGAATGAGAAAATTTAACAAAGTGTTCTTTAAATGTAAAAATATTTGAATAGCTTATAAAAATTGAAATCTGGGGCTAAACAGAGTTGTTGTTTTTAAATACCTGCCAATAAACTTTCTCCTCAAGAATTAATACTGGACTCCTTATATAGAATTGTCCACAGGAAAGCACTGAGATAATTAGTGGCTAAAGACATGTTTTTAGAGTCCCTACATAACAAAGTCCTGCAAAGTGGGTGGCTTCAAACAACAGAAACTTATTCCTTCAAAGTTCTGTAGTCTAGAAGTCTGAAACCAAGGTGTCTGGAGGACCAATCTCTCTCTGAAGTCTCAAGGGAAAAATCTATTCTGGTCTCTTCCAGCCTCTGGTGACTCCTACATTCCTAGGTTTATAGTAGCATAACTGTAAAGTCTGCCTTCAATCTCATGTGCCTTCATCCCTGCATTTCCATGTGTTCACTCCTCTTCTTACAAGGACACCAGTCATTGGATTCAGGGCCCAGTCTAATCCAGGATTATTTCATCTCAAGATCCTTAATTAATTACATCTGCAAAGTCCCTGTGATGATCTGAACTTTGTTCTCCCAAAATTCATGTTGAAGCCATAAACTCCATTGTCTCAGGATGTGACTATATGTGGAGACATGGACTTTAAAGTAATTAAGATTAAACAAGGTCCTATGGGTGGGCCCTAATCCAAGCCAACTTCCCTTACCAGAAGAGGAAATTTGGACACACAAAAGAGACATCAGTGATATGCATACACAGAAAAAAAAAAGCCATGTGAGGACAAAGCAAGAAGTTGGCTATGTACAACCCAAGGAGAAAGGCTTCATAAGGAATCAAACCTGCTGACACTTTGACCTTGCACTTGGAGACTTGTGAGGAAATGTATTTCTGTTGTTTAAGTCACTAGGCTGTGGAATTTTGTTACGGCAACCCTAGCAAACTAATACACACCCTATTTCCAAATAAGGTCACAGACTGAGATTCCTGGTAGACATGAATTTTGGAGAGGACTATTCAAACCACTAAAGTCCCCAAGTGTCGTTTTCTTGCATCAGTGGAGTTCGTTAAGGAAACTAGAGCCTTCATGTATTATTAAAGTTGGCTGGCAAAGCATTCATATTTATCAACAACTAACACTATTTTTACTTGGCTCTCATTACAAGATCAAGAGAGCATTTTAAACTTGGAGCAGTGCCTAGAAAGAGTGCAGAAATGGCTACTCATTTGGCATGAAGAAGGATCTGGCACTGCAAGATAGAATGAAATACCAAAAAAATAATTAAGATTTCTCGGGGTTGATCTTTATCCACTGAAGACCATTGTCTAGAGTTGGGCTTGCCAGTGAAAGTACTGTTTTACATAATCTGTCAACAATCTGAGAAAGTCTTTATATATATTATTTCTATAAATGCATGGCATCATTTGTGTCCCAATAGTTGATATGTCTTCTTTTTCCAACAAATAAATATCTTATTAAACATTAATATGATCTTTAAAAAGTTAATTACAAACTATAGCAAAAGGATGAATCATTTTACAAAGTGAAAATTCTTGTTATTGCCACATTTTAACATGGAACATAACCTCTCATTCTCTCCTCTTTCCATTCATCTGGCACACTACTGTGGAAACAGGATTCCTAAACCGCCACCCACGTAATGGAAATTCTCAGCTTGGAATGACTGATTGACTGATTGATTGATTTAGAGAGACAGAGATAGAGAAAGGGAGACAGAGAAAATTGCTGGCTGATTTGTTTGTTTGTTTGTTTATAGGCAGAGAAAAAAGAGAGAGAGAGAGAGAGAGAGAGAGAGAGAGAGAGAGAGAGAGAATCCCAAGCAGGCTCTGTGCTCAAATGGACAAACTGAGAATGATGATTTCACCTGAAATCAAGAGCCAGAAGCTTAACCAGAAGTACCCCTCAGCTGGGAATGTTTTATTACACAAATAGAAATCTGTCTCATACTCTACAGTCATAATGCACATACATTTTTTTTAATTTTCCAAAACCTGCCATCTATTTTGAAATACCTTTTAGCTAACCAACAATATTTGCTGACTGTGTGGTTTTTATCATTAATAGAGCAATACGTAGTGAACACAGACAAAAGACAACGTTGCCCTTCGATTTTCTTTCTAAAACAAAGGACACTAAATCTGACATAATATACCTATAAACAGTAGAGAGAGCAGATAGAAACCGTTTGTGAATTAATGAATCCAAAGAAAATTAAGTTAGTATTGCTGAAGTTAGTCATATAAGACCCAACTGTACTTTGAAATCTTGGGTCAACAGAATAAACACTCTTAAAATCTAAGAGGAAGAGATAGCAAAATTATAAACCATTATGATAAGCAAGTCATATTTTTATTTTTCAGACGGCCACTAGAATAAGAGTAATGATTTCCTTGTGAAAATTCCTATGATATTTCAGAAACCACAAATGCAACCCAAGCTAATTGATAAAACTAACATCCAATAAATTTGATCAATCTAAGGAGAAAAAGTCTGTTTCTAGTAATTGTAGAAAACTAGTTTTCGTTACCTCTATGAAATTATAGCAATTTATCTCCAAATCCTTAAAAAATCCTCTTTATTTATTTATTTTTTTTAACGTTTATTCATTTTTGAGACAGAGAGAGACAGAGCATGAATGGGGGAAGGTCAGAGAGAGAGGGAGACACAGAATCCGAAACAGGCTCCAGAGTCCGAGCTGTCAGCACAGAGCCCGACGCGGGGCTCGAACTCACGGACGGTGAGATCGTGACCTGAGCCGAAGTAGGACACCCAACCGACTAAGCCACCCAGGAGCCCCAAAAAGTCCTCTTTAACCAGGGAGGTATTTCCAAATGGAACTCTGCAAATGACTTGTTGAGAAATTCATCTGTCTGAACTCATATACTATGTCTCAAAATACAGTTCAAGCTCAAGAACACACATCAGCAGGTGGTGCAAAGTGGTAAGATATCATTACAGGTTGCCATTAGCTATTCCCCTTCTCCATGTCAGTAGGACAGGGTATAGATCAAAGACAAGGCAGAGATCAATGTTTTTCATGTGTATTATTAAAAGCAAATATTTGGGGGGCGCCTGGGTGGCGCAGTCGGTTAAGCGCCCGACTTCAGCCAGGTCACGATCTCGCGGTCCGTGAGTTCGAGCCCCGCGTCGGGCTCTGGGCTGATGGCTCGGAGCCTGGAGCCTGTTTCTGATTCTGTGTCTCCCTCTCTCTCTGCCCCTCCCCCGTTCATGCTCTGTCTCTCTCTGTCCCAAAAATAAATAAACGTTAAAAAAAAATTTTTTTTTAAAAGCAAATATTTGAGTCCAAGTTCCAGGAGCATCAAAAAATTTTACTTTTTCACATGGGGGTCTCTAAAAAGCTACAACATTTTTATGTTCTTCATCAATCTTTCTCTGACAACTCTTCACCTTTTCCAAGCTCTGAATGAACTTGCCACCTGAACTGTGTGACTAATAACTCACTGAACATTGCTTTCTTCTCTAATTATTTCATGGGTCTCTTTTGTCTCTCTGATGAGATTGTAAACTTATAAAATACAAGGATTAGGGGTTCCTATAAACTACTTGTTCACAGGACCACCTTCATTTATTTTTGTACCCCATAGATCCTGATAAAGTGCTAGATACTTTGGTGTTGTTTCATTAATGTTTGATGATTGAAAATTATTATTATATTATATTATACATATTATATTATATGTTATTATATTAGGAATGCCAGAATGTAATCCAAACTTCTAATCATAGTCTATAACAAAAACTTAAAGTTTAGAGATCAGATGACTTTTCATCTGTAGCCCTTTCTAATCCACACTTAGCAGGTTTCCACAACTAATTTTAAGCCTGAGGCCAACCCTAATTTTCATTGTTGACTGCTGTCGCAATTTATAAAATATAAAATTGTGGATAATATAATAATCACAAATAGGTGCTAAAAATAGGTGCGTGCATGCGCTCGTGCATGTGCACACGCACACACACACACACACACACACACACAAGCACAGCTGCACTATTTCCCCAAAACTACAGCTCTCTCTCTTGAAATCTAGAATAGTGCTTTTGATTTTGAAGGCAGTGATAGGAGGTGGGGAAAAAGATTTCTATTTTTACTTTTGGAATCTGCCCTCTGTGACTGCCATCCTAATCACGAGGCAGCAAGATCCCTATAGGAAGACTTTCCAGCTACATTCAAATGGGAAGGGTGCCAATCCAGACTTCAGGGCTGAGAAGGCTGGAAGCACAGCTGGATAGGTGAGCTACTGTTTGGATTGCCTCCTCGGGTCCCGCATGTGGCTTCTTAGCGGCAGACTTGAGAAGGCATAAAACAAAGCAGGCATGGATTCTGGCCAGCTGGCCATCTGTTCCTTCACCCACTGTGATAATTTGGTCTTGTAGAATTTTGTTAAGTGAGCATTAAGTAATGACCATGTCAAACAGAGTGCATAATGAATGCCTCTTAATCACTGGATAAAAGCTTAGGGGATGCTTGCCCAAACACAGAAAAGGTCACCAACACAAACGAAGAATTAAAACAAGAAGAATGAAGGAGATGCAAAACCAGCGGCAATTAACTTCTTTTCCTTTTTTACTTCTGATCATCTTGAGTCTATGTCAAATACATGATGGAGGTCTCATAAGGAAGTTAGGTAATACCATCACAGTTCCTACTATCTCATTATACATATATACACGTTTATTGTCAAACTAAGGAAGAATTTTAAAACTAAAAAAAAAAAAAATGTGAGGGACTTTGTCATCCTGACCTGCACTGAAAGCACTCACAGTTAGAGTACCATTAATATCACAATTTTCTAAATAATTCCCCAGAACTACATCAAGTAGTCACTGAATATTTGGCATTATTTTTTAAAGATCAACTGAAATATCCTATTCCAAGAAAGAAGCCTTTCCCTCATAAACAATTAATAACTGCAATATCATGAAATTTTTTAATCCCCCAAAAGACATGTAATGATGTACATAATGTATTATTGGGACAGTCTCCTACTGCCTGGAAATTGAGTCCATAAATTTGAACTACTCTTGTATAGTCAATTTTACCTCCGCTATTCACAATGAACCAAAATGCTTTACCTGATTAAATTCCCATCCTGTCACATAAAGATGACAATTTTATCTAGGATTCTACTCATATGATTCCCAGATTGGAATTCATGTCTATACCCTACTGTCTCTTCCAAATTTCCCTTTCCTTCCAAGACTACCCCAAGTTTCATAACCTCCATTAACTTCTCCCTATCATCTCTCCTTGTCCTCTTCAACAAATGTTCTATTACTCTATTACTCTGTATTTTAGTCTTTTTTTCATTCATTCACTTATCCATTCATCCATTTATTCACATAATCACTAGGTTCAAATTCAGAGCTCCTATTTTGTTCCAGATTCAGTGCTAAGTACTAGAGTTATAGTAGTGAGCAAAACAGATACTCTTTCTGCTTTGCATAACCTAAGACGAGTGGTAGAATTGACACCAACCAAATCACCACATAAAGAAGTGTGATTGTTTAATAAGTCATGAAGAAAAGGGGTAGTGTATCCTGATAATCTATTTATAGGAGGTTCTCTGAGAAGGTGACGTATAAGGTAGGAGCTAAAAAACAAATAAGGGCTAAGGTTATGAAGGAGATGAGTCTCCAACTCATACCTCTGTGGAGGGCAAGAAGAAAGGTCACCAAGAAACCAGTGTAGTTGGAAGAGACAGAACAAAGACAGAAGGATAGACAGGGGCCAAATCATGCTGGCTGACAAAGGCCATGCTCACACAAAACATTGGCTTTATGGGATACATTGATACATCTGAGCAAAAAGATAATAGGACCAGAATTTCAATTTCAAAGGAAAATCTGTGTTCTATACAGACAGTATAGCATAGGTGAACACAGGTGAACACAGGTGAACATAGGACAGAATCAGCACAGGTGAACACAGACCAGTTACAAGTCATCCCTCTAGTCCAGGTGAAGCATGACAGGAAGCCTCTATTAGAGTGGTGGGCTAGGAGACAGGGAGACAAGCAGATAGATCTAAGAGCAAAGGGTCAACAGTGGCTACTGTGTTTCTAGATTTCACATCTCTATGCATGAATGTTGGTAGCATCCCCTAAAAGAGAAACCTTAGAAGAGGGTCTGGATTAGAAAGGAAGATCATGAGTCAGTTTTTTGGATCTGTTCTTCAAGAAGAGGTATCAAGAAGGCAGAAGAGAGTGTGGCCTGGAGATACAAATGTTAGCATCCCTAGGTATAGATGGAAATTCACAGCATGGGTATAATCAGCTATTGGAACACTAGAGACAATACAGATAATCCAGGCCCAAGATTCAAGAAATACCACCATTTAATGGTGAGATAGGAAGTGCAAAACTCCAGAAAAAGCAAGGGCCAAAGAGGTAGGAAAAACAATTAGCAGGAAAGTGAAATGATTGTGGCACTTAACATATTGCTTTGCATTATTAATGAACTGCTTAATGTGTATATATTTTATCCCTCTGAATAGATTTTAAGGTCCCAGAAACATAGGATTTCTATTATAACCCACTCTGTGTTTTATATGACTCCTAGCACCCAACAAATACTTGCTGGAGAGTTGAAAAATGTTCACAACTTCATGGACTGAATATATTGGCAATGTACATTAGGGATATGTTCTCCTTTAGGTGACATTATAGTATACCAAAAGTACATTCTGGTTGACTCTTTTTCTTACCTAGGGAGTTAGTTTCATACAACTAAAGAAAAAGCCTAGTTGGAGCAACTACCAATACTGTTTGCTTCCAAAAGAAGGTTTATTTGGCCTAAAGAAGTAACACACTTTTCAGCAACCTCAGTTCTTTAGAAATCACAAGAGGAAAAAATAAAACAGAGGGAACAAAAAGGTTATAGGAAAATGAAGAAAGATGGAAAAATTGTATGTTGAGAAAATATACATGTTTCCTGATTTCCTGAAACTCTTCGAGCTGTTTTTCTGTTTTTCCATGATCTGTCTCTCTGGAGCTCTAAAGGTTGTCTTGTCATTTCATTAACCTCACAAGTCCTTTTGTTTGAATGCACATCTCAAACTGATTCGTGTAAGATCATTCTGATGGGAGAACTCATTATGAATTTCTTTACAATTAGGACAAAAAAAACCTCTACCAAGATTTGCCCACAGGGATAAGCAATGTGTGGGCAGAAAAAAAAAAACCCAAAAAACAAAAAGCCATTTAGAAATAATAACATCACATTTTACATAAAGTACTTGTCTGTATGCTTGTAGTAGACATGAAAATGTAGTAGGCAGTTAAATATTTGAGAACTCTGGAAATCCACTTAAAAATGTGTACAACAATTTATTATCATTGCAAACCCAATTAAAAATGTTGAGCTATTAAACACAATTCACTTTCTAACCCATGAGAGAAAGTATTAAATGTATGCAGCACAGATTTGCATTACTATAAAAATCTTTATTTCTACTTTTCCAGCATTATGCATTTAAATTTGTAAATTCCATGTTACATTAATCACATGAATATAGATGGGCAATTTTTAGATGGAACTATGGTAATCACTGTATTCCCTATAAAAGAAACCATTCCTGCTGACAATTTTGTGGTGAGTTTTGTAAAAGATTGACTATAGTTCATAAAATGGGAAGGCTTACTTCACACAAGTTATTAGACATTTTAGCCCTTCTTGGCTTGATCAAAATAATAGAAAAATTTAAATATTATACTTTACTATCTGTCTTTGGACTCTGACACTGTGCATAATACTACCTAGAATATGGTCATATAGTCATTAAAAGAAGTGGCAATAATCCAGGTTTGACTGCACTGTGATTTAATATTTATAATGTTTTTATGATCCAAATAAAGTATGCTGATTAAAATGATCAGGATGTCACCATCTGGATGGACAAAAAAGCTGAGGTTCACATCTTCAGTACAAAATGCCTGGAGCTATTTTTCCCTGTTACTCTTTATTTCCAACACATTTTCTGTTAGATGAAATATTATAGTACAGAGAGATTATATGTAGTAGAGAAGACCTTAGTCAATAAATGACTACCTTAAATAATTAATTAGGAGTTATTACCAACATGCTACTTAAATATAGTAGGTCTGAAATTGAACTTTATTAGGTCATTCTTTAAGATCAGTGCATCAAGTATGAAAGATCTTCAAAGTAACGGATAATTTCCTAGAAGCGACAGAATGTGTGGCTCCAGTTGATCAATGCAGTAGAGCTTTTAGTGTGATTTTTCTTGCAAAAAACTTTTAAAATAATTTATAAGTCCAATTGAGGTAGGCCATAAACAATGAGGTAAACAGATTTATGATTGTTTATTTAGGGCTAAAAAATAAGTTGTAAATATATAGACATGGTAATTTAAAAAAAAAAAACAGCTAAACAATGTCCTTATATCGTTGTACAAGACACTATGGTTCTTTGATAGGTAAGATATGTTGAATTCTAATAGAAAATTGGCAAGCAGTAAAAATGTCTTCAATTTGTGCATTCAAGGATAACTGTATTGTTGAAGATTAAATATATTCTGGATGTGGACTGAGGCTCACTCCCATAATGTAATATAAATTCCATTACACTTGCTTTAATATATTTTTGTAGAAGATCATTTTCACCATGCTGTAGGTCACAGAACTTAAGGGCTCCAAATTTTCTTTGATCTAGGTGCTAGAGGGGAACCTGAAATCTCTAGGAGAATCTCAGCTCTTCCATAGGAGCTGTCCTAGTCCACCTCGGGGCAGAAAACCACAGTCTTTGGGTCACATGCTTGTGCTCATCAGGCCTCTCAATTTTCCTAACAGGACATCATTCCTACTTTTGCCTCTGCTGCCCCTTGAAGCATATGGGTATAAGTGCTTTTACCCTGCATCCACCTCACTGGAAAATGCTGTTGTCTCTACCTATAACCTGAGGGGTTATAAAGCCAGAACATATGGATAAGTACTCACAATAAATGATTTATTGATACTATATTGGAAAACAATAAAATAACTTCGGTCTGCCAGGCTCCCGCTCCTGTACCGAACATGCCACCCAGCCTTCCACTTCAGAAACTTTGCATTGGCTGTTCCCCATACCTAAGAAGTTCTGCTAACTTCTTCGTCTCTATCAAACCTTTGCTCAAAATCATCTTATCAAACCTTCACTCAAAATGATATTACCTTTTCCCTGTCAAAACTGCTAACCATACCCTCAACCCCAATATTCCTATTTCTCTCTTCATGAGATATTATGTCCTCAATAGCTTTACCCTCTTCTAATATCACTTATTTATTTGCTTGTTTACTTATTTATTTACTTATCTATCTCTATTTATTATCTACTGGTTTCATTTATTGTCAGACACCGCATCCTAGAATGCAAACTCCATAAGGACACAGAACTTTGTGTTGTTCACAGATATATCCCAACTGCTGGCAATGAGGTACTCAGTTGATAGAACTCTATTGATAGAATATGAATTTGCATTTAAATGGATGTTTTTCAAGTATTCATGAGGCAATAGGACATTAAACTTACTAAATACTGAATCAAAAGCTGGATTTATCCCTGTATTATGTCAGAATAGGAGCTATCCATGTACATAGGATCATTTTGATATATACAGAAGTGCTTTTATAGGGTATTTTGCTGTTATACCACTGACCTACATAAAAAGATTTTAGAAAAAAAATACTCTGCTTTATTTGCCGTATGGAGTTATGTTATCCAGGGCCAAGGAGAAATCTCTGTGAACTTGAGACCAAGAATAGCTGTTTTTTATGAGGAACAAACTACTTTATTCTTATGGAAAATCTAACTTGAAACAGAATTTAGTCTTCAGAAATGTATTAAACAGCTGCTATGTGCCAGGCACATAGTATAGTGAACAATATCAAAATACAGTCCATAGCCTAAAAAATCTTATATGCCAATGAAGATTACAGACAAGTAAATAGAAAACTTCAATATAATGAAATTAAGTGCTAATGCATGGCAAGTACACAGAGTTCTGGGAGAATACCTAATGCAATAATGGGGACTCAGGTACAACATCCTGGAATAACTAACATCTAAAGTTGAGGTCTATAGGATGAACAGAAGTTTGCTGATAAGGAAGGTCCCTTATACAGCCTTCCAGTTATGGAATGAATAAGTCACAGGAATAAAAAAGTACAGCACAGGGAATACAGTCAATGGATTGTAATAGCATTGCATGGTAACAGATGGTAGCTACACTTGTGGTAAGCATAGCATAGTGTATAAATTTGTGGAATCACTATGCTGTATACCTGAAACTAATGTTATTCTATGCCAACTACACTCAAATAAACAATTAATGGATAATTAGTAGACCTGAAACAAGTGCAATAGAATTGCAATGGTATGTGCAAGAGGGGTGCTGGTAGCAGAGAAAGTCAGAGATTAGCAGAGCCTGATTATGACAAGCCTCACAAACCAGATTAGGGATTATGCTGAGGGTAATGGAAAGTTATTTAATTGTTTCAAGCAAACAATGACTCATCAGATGCACATAAAATTGATGTGTAGGATTAGCTACTTGATGGAATTACTGAGGGAAGGTTTCTATTTCTGCTACAAAGTATATCTCTGTCTCAATAATAGAAAGGGTGGTGGGAGGCAGTATGATACCAAAGGAAGAAGAAGCTTTTTAAATAGCATGTGGTGGGGCACAGGTGACATCTGAGCAGGCAGTCAGAGGATCTGTAGGTAGTGTTGGTGTTCAGCTGGCATTGAAGACTAGAAAACTACTGGCACCAGTCTCTGTATGGTGTGGCACTTCTTATACTGCGCTTAGTAGAAAAGGACGATGATGCCATTAATCCAAGGTCAGATGTTTTCCACTTGTGTGCAGCTCAGAATGATAAGTCAAGACAATTAAGATGTGTGCAAGAGAGTGGCTTTGATGATAGATGGCTTTGGCTAGTAAAGGGAGAGAGACCAGGCTTTAAGGAGCTGAAAGAGAAGGGTGGAGGGACACAGGAATGGGAGGTCTGAATTCAAAGAACCGGAGTCGTGTAAGAAACTAAGTGAGTTATGGATTTGATATGAGTTATGGAGTCACATGCTAAATGCACATATACATTTTGAATATATTTTATAAAATGTTAGAAAACTGTAATCTTTAGATTAACAACATACTGAGCCATTCTTGACGTGACCATAATGAGCGAAGGAGAATTAGCAAGAAAGTAACCTTCTCTGTACCAGTACCTAATTCAAGGTTATTAATGTCTTGTTTGCCCACCACCTAAAATCATCCCATGACAATCAGCACTGAGTATCAGACTTTTGAAAACAGTGTGTTAAGACACAAGAAATGTCTGAGAGATGCTAAGCATGCCATGGAATTTGTGTGCTATGAATGGGGAGGGGGAGGGGCTCTCCAATTTCAAGAAAAAGGTGAGCAGCAGAAATTTAGACCTGACCAGAGCAGGCAGACCTATATGAGAACGTGAATTAGTTAAGATCCCTAGGCAGAAAGTGTTTCAGTTTTAGTAGTCACCAAAGATATTAAGATGTCTAAAATGGAATGAGATTACCTGGTATAAGATTTCCAGAATAATTCATTCCCAACAGTGCCCTGCTTGATGGGCAAACTCAGACCTCTGTAAAGAGCAAATTGCAACTTGAATTGATTTTGCTGAGTCTTTGCTTTTGTCGGTAAAGATGAGATAGTTCAATGTGTTAGGATCTTTTATTTTGAAAACAGCGGTAGCTCTTAAGGAAAACATTTAGAAACAAATTCATGGCTTACTTATACCTTGCAGGCCTACGTCATGAATGTACAAACCCTTTACGCACAGACCTCACCTTAAGTTCATGTTAATTTGTCTGCTTTACCTTTCTTCCTCTATCCTGTTTTCCATATCCAGCTACACGGAACCAGAAAAACAATCATCCTCACCCTTCTAACCAGTTTTAGGAGGAGGATGTAAAATCCTTACACTGCATATATTGAAAGTTCAAACATGAATGAAGGGAAGACAATTGTCTCCAAATGTGATCCAGCCCAGTGTGAATACCTCCTAAGTGTTTGTGGGGGTGGGGGGATGGG
Source organism: Leopardus geoffroyi (assembly GCF_018350155.1). Lineage (NCBI taxonomy): Eukaryota > Metazoa > Chordata > Mammalia > Carnivora > Felidae > Leopardus > Leopardus geoffroyi. Next base: position 147,375,009 of record NC_059326.1, read on the forward strand.
GTGATGGTGCGTACCTAGCAAGGTCTTCTGATGAACTTGATCTTTCTTCCCAGGTTAGACCTCTGCTATTACCTCCAAGCATGAGATCTGCAATGGGAGATTTGAACCGGGGAGTGGGGCAGAATTCAGAACAAGAAAGAAAAACATGGTGACTGAGATAGAGAAGCAAGTCTTGGAATGGAATGCATCAATGGAGAGAAATAACATAAAAGGCTCAACCTTCTGTTCCCTTCTTCCTTGATTCAAGAAAGAGTCATATCAAACATCAAGGTTATTTCTTATCTATCATGTCATTTTTATTTCTTCCAAGCAGTTTCAAATCTCCAGTACCATCTTTGCAACAAGAAGCTTTTGTGTCAGTGGGCTTGAAGAGACTTTAGTGGTGGGTGATAAAAGAAAATGCTGGCTTCCTCCTATCACACCTCAGCTCAGTTATGAGCCACATTAGCTGTGGCATTTGGAGGAAAAGCAGAAGCCTGGAAGTTTACTCTGCGGTCTACTCTAAAGTGAACAAAGGCAGATAGACAAACTGAGAGCAAGCAACACAACAGGGTCTATATGACTGAGGAAAACAAGCCCTTTACAAATCTACAGATTTGGGGATTTCTAATACAATCCTGGTACACTTTCTCCAGAAGCCTGAAAGATTAGGGAAAACCCAGGTGACTGCATTCAAGATTATAGGGATTAATTTTCTTTAATGAGTTTATTTAGAATATGAGTTATAAATGTTGCATGATTCATATCTGAATTTAAAGATGCCTCTGTAAAATCATTCTGAATAAAGGCAGAGTATTAATTAATCAATCTATCTAATGAGTTCAAATTTTCTTAGGGATTAATCATGGCTATATGTAATGATCTTCAGAACACATAAGAGATGAAGCATATTTGTTTTCAATAAACCAAACTGGACATAAAAATTAATTAATATTTATGAGTAATTGAAGTAAATATAGCAGCTTGCTCTTCAGTTCTAAAAAAAACCTCACACGTCTCAAAAAAGGAATCACAACATACATAGAGAAGAATGGCTATATCATCTTAAATTATGCATTTTCATTGATGAGGTTTCAAGGAGTATATTTTTATATGACACATCCAAATTGTTAAACGTATTATATAGTTTTGTGACATATTATACTTGTTTGAGCAAAACTGAAGTGATTAGTCATATAGTTATTCTAATGAAACGAATTGTAAAAGAGACAAACATAAAATCCTTAAGTCTAAATTAGGCCAGTGTTAGTGGCAGACAGGCATTACTATGTAGAGACTGACAGTAAGAAAACAACTTCCTTGGAAAGTATTTGCATAGTGGGAAAAAAACTGGAAAAACTGTCTTATATGGAGAAAGAGTGACAAATCTTCCAGTTCGTATGATTTCCATTAAAATTCACTCTCGCGGGAAAGCCTAAGAAAATTATTTATCAAGCATAAGGCACTCAGACACACAGTGGGGGACAGTTGGGTGTTTTATAACATTGCAAGATAGTATTTGAAGACCGAAAAATGAAATTCTTGTATCTTAAATCTCAAAGAAATAATCTGGGATGTAAACAATAATTCCCAAATACATATCACTTGAATCTTGTGGATAAAACAGTTAACCAACTGACTTTTAATCCATTTCTCTCTCTCTTTTCTTTATCAGGTGTATGATCCAAGGGAAAGAAAGTTAGATGTTTCAGTTCTTTGTAAACATAGTAACACTTACTGGGAGGAGATACCTTACCTGTGAATGTTCTTAGCAAGGTGTCTCTAGTTTAGGATAGTTTATGGTAAACAAATCTATAATCCATGGAATTATAAAACACAGCTCCATGGCAAATGCCATGTAAAGTATACAACTATATGAAGATAGCGTATTACCTAAACAGCTATCATCACCCTTATAGATATGGTAACACATGTACCTTTTCTGGGTCAGAAAGCTTGTGTCCAAAGGAGGAAAGAAAGATCTGGGAGCTATCATCCATGTCCTAAAACTCCCCTTGATTTGCCTTGCTTCTTGACTGCCTAGATCTTTGAAATCATTAGTAAGCTTTGATATTGGATAAGAGCTCTGATTTGACAAATCTCTGACTTGACTACTCTGATTTGACAATCCAACATTTTGAATTAGCTCAACTCTACTTACATAACCTTTCTAAAAATGTTGTATAGCATAAAAATGAAATTTCTGAAGTCATTTAAATGCCCACAAGTTGGGGCGCTTAGGTAGCTCAGTCAGTTAAGCGTCCAACTTTGGCTTAGGTCATGATCTGGCAGTTTGTGAGTTTGAGTCCCACATTGGGCTTCTGCTGACAGCTCAGAGCTGAAGACTGCTTTGGGTTCTGTGTCTCCCTTTCTCTCTCTGACCCTACCCTGCTCTCACTCTCTCTCCCTCTCAAAAATAAATAACCATTTAAAAAATAAATAAATCAATGACTACAAGTTAAGGAACAGTTAAGCAACCTTCACATAAAATAACTATGGAGTATACAGAGTAGAATATTGCCAATTAACTTAAAAATAGGAAAACCACTTAGTTACATGCTAATATCTACATGGAATTCTAGTAAACGCAAGATGAAAGAGCACGTTCTATTCTACAATTAAGTAGAAATTATACAATGTGTATACACAATAAAAGGCACTGAGAATAGTAAATTGATTTTTTGAAATAGCAGGGCTAAGATGGAGAATTTTGTTATAAGGCGTTTGAGAAAGAGGAATGTCAACACAGGCACGGAAACCAGTGTGAAAGTTCTTGTAATTGTCAGATTATAGTCATTAAGACTTCACAAATGTACCAGTTCTCCTCACAGATACATGGTAGGATTGCACTTCTCCAACCCTTTTGAAGTTCATAGTAGCCATGTAAATTTTTTGGCCAATATTGTGAGAAGTAATGTATATCATTTCTGAGAGATGTTTTAAGAACTGAGGAATGATTGACCATGTTTGTTTCACACTACTATGGTGACTGCAGGAACAACTCTTGAGATGCAGCCTTTGTTAGCTGGGTCCCTGAGTGTCCACAATAAGCAGAGATCTCCAACTAACCCACACTGGACATGTATGCTAAGCCACTGAAATCTGGATGTGGCTCATTCCTGAGCATAACCAAGCTCATCTGGACTGATTCAGCAAGAAAACGTAACAATTTGCAAACTATAAAGAGCTAAGCAAACTTTGTGGAAACAAAGACTCTTAGTACTATAGGATGTCAATCAGGAGTCCATAAGAGGGGCTGAATTTAATAGTATTGCAGAGTAAGAACCAAATGAATATATGAGGTTATGTTGAAGAAGAGAGTGGAATTAAAGGTGACTTGGATGTTTTATGCCTGACAGAGATATTGGTAATGTCAATGAGAGAGGGAACACATGAAGGAAGAGAGAAGAAAGTAAAGAACATTCATTTTTGCAAATAGGCCATTAGATGTGGCTAGCTGATGTCTGAAAATAGAAATCTGAAATTCAAGAGAGAGACCAGGCTATAGCAAAGATGGACAAGAGAAAGCGACCTTCTATATACTATGAGCTGGTTATTTCCCCTAGGTCTTTTACATATAATATCTCCTATAATGATGACATAATTTTACCATTTCACTGAGAGAACTGAGTCACTAAGAGGTTTAGCTACCTGGATTTGGGAATCCTGTCTACGCAGGAAGCCTTGGGGAGATTACAGAAAATTGGGTCAGGGAGACAGTAAAGATAATATTAAAGAAGCAGACAAAGAAAACAGAACACTAAATAGGACCAGACATCTTTAAACCCAACGAAAAATACAATACCAGAGATGGCAAGGCAGGAAATGTCAAGAAGTAATGGACTGTTGTTCATGTTTAATGCTGCAGGGAAAACTAAATAGACTCATCTTCAAACTACTGAATTTTGTTTTCAAATGGTTAACTTATGAGAGAAAAAACTGAGAAGTACTCAGCTTTAATGTATTAATAATCTGCAGAACATTAAGCTGAACAAATCTCAAAGATGGGGTGTTTTATGAGGATTCCACTTCATGTTTGCCTAAATTAAAATCCAGGGAATTAAGTAAATACTACCACTAGGAATATTTTTTTATTTCTTCAGATAAAAAGTCTGAGGCAAAGATGACCCAACAGATGTTGAATGAACCCCTTATCAGGCCTAAATCATATAGGTAAATTAATTCCACAAATTGCTCTCCAAAGAAATTTGAATCTCAGTGCTGATTTTGGTGTGCCAACAGCACATGTTCCTGGTGGGTCATAATGCTTAATGAGATGCATGGGAACCTCTGAATTGGATGAATATTCAAAGTGATCTTCAGGGAAATCCTGAATTAGAATGCACTCCAATAATTTAATTGAAAGGTCACCTAGGTGAGTGACTTACAAAATCTGTCACATAATGGAAGTCTTGTACTCTCACAAGTGGCCATTAACAACTTTCAGTCAAGGGCTCATCCCATTTCCAGACTTATAAGAAGATAATACTCCTTACTTATAAAAAAGTGTCAACATTTCTCTAAAAAAATACTTATTTTACATAACGCGAGAGAAAACACTTGCATTATTTCATATTAACTATCTCAGAAAAGAGGCAAAATTTTATGCAAGGAAAGTGCACATCTGTAGATACATTCTTTTTTTTTTTTTTAATTTGGATTGGTGCGGTGCCTGGTTGGCTCAGTTGGTTGAGTGTCCGACTCTAGCTCAGGTCATGATCTCATGGCTCGTGAGTTAGAGCCCTGTGTCGGCCTCTGTGCAGATAGTTCAGAGCCTGGAGCCTGCTTCGGATTCTATGTCTCCCTCTCTCTCTGCTTCTCCCCTGCTCGTGCTCTGTTTCTCCCTTTCTCTCAAAATAAATAAACATTAAAAAAAATAAAAAACAAAAAATAAATAAAATTTGGATTGTTCTATGCTTTTGCCATTCTTTAGACGTGATCAACAATTCTTGCAGATACTGGATTCTATCATTAGAAAATAGTTTTGATTTACCTGTTTGTTCCACAGAGATTTCCACCTTTTTATTCTGTACTATTATTACTTTATTGCTAAAATAGCTAATGAAAGCAAAACATCAAACACAATTTTACATTAGTAAGGACTGTTTACAGCATTTGTTAGGCACAGTGAATAAACCTAATAGTTGTTATTTATAATGATTAGGATTTATTTAAAATACTTCATTAGATACTACCCAAAGCTATCTACACATTTAATGCAATCCCAATCAAAATTGCACCAGCATTCTTCTCGAAACTAGAACAAGCAATCCTAAAATTCATATGGAACCACAAAAGGCCCCGAATAGCCAAAGGAATTTTGAAGAAGAAGACCAAAGCAGGAGGCATCGCAATCCCAGACTTTAGCCTCTACTACAAAGCTGTCATCATCAAGACAGCATGGTATTGGCACAAAAACAGACACATAGACCAATGGAATAGAATAGAAACCCCAGAACTAGACCCACAAACGTATGGCCAACTCATCTTTGACAAAGCAGGAAAGAACATCCAATGGAAAAAAGACAGTCTCTTTAACAAATGGTGCTGGGAGAACTGGACAGCAACATGCAGAAGCTTGAAACTAGACCACTTTCTCACACCATTCACAAAAATAAACTCAAAATGGATAAAGGACCTGAATGTGAGACAGGAAACCATCAAAACCTTAGAGGAGAAAGCAGGAAAAGACCTCTCTGACCTCAGCCGTAGCAATCTCTTACTCGACACATCCCCAAAGGCAAGGGAATTAAAAGCAAAAGTGAATTACTGGAACCTTATGAAGATAAAAAGCTTCTGCACAGCAAAGGAAACAACCAACAAAACTAAAAGGCAACCAACAGAATGGGAAAAGATATTTGCAAATGACATATCGGACAAAGGGCTAGTATCCAAAATCTATAAAGAGCTCACCAAACTCCACACCAGAAAAACAAATAACCCAGTGACGAAATGGGCAGAAAACATGAATAGACACTTCTCTAAAGAAGACATCCGGATGGCCAACAGGCACATGAAAAGATGTTCAACGTCGCTCCTCATCAGGGAAATACAAATCAAAACCACACTCAGGTATCACCTCACGCCAGTCAGAGTGGCCAAAATGAACAAATCAGGAGACTATAGATGCTGGAGAGGATGGGGAGAAATGGGAACCCTCTTGCACTGTTGGTGGGAATGCAAGTTGGTGCAGCCTCTCTGGAAAGCAGTGTGGAGGTTCCTCAGAAAATTAAAAATAGACCTACCCTATGACTCAGCATAGCACTGCTAGGAATTTATCCAAGGGATACAGGAGTACTGATGCATAGGGGCACTTGTACCCCAATGTTTATAGCAGCACTCTCAACAATAGCCAAATTATGGAAAGAGCCTAAATGTCCATCAACTGATGAATGGATAAAGAAATTGTGGTTTATATACACAATGGAGTACTACGTGGCAAAGAGAAAAAATGAAATATGGCCTTTTGTAGCAACGTGGATGGAACTGGAGAGTGTGATGCTAAGTGAAATAAGCCATACAGAGAAAGACAGATACCATATGGTTTCACTCTTATGTGGATCCTGAGAATCTTAACAGAAACCCATGGGGGAGGGGAAGGAAAAAAAAAAAAAAAGAGGTTAGAGTGGGAGAGAGCCAAAGCATAAGAGACTGTTAAAAACTGAGAACAAACTGAGGGTTGATGGGGGGTGGGAGGGAGGGGAGGGTGGGTGATGGGTATTGAGGAGGGCACCTTTTGGGATGAGCACTGGGTGTTGTATGGAAACCAATTTGACAATAAATTTTATATATTAAAAAAAAATAAAATAAAAAAAAGGAAAAAAAAATAAAATACTTCATTAGAAAGTAATTAGTTGTCCTGGCAAAAGTTCACATTTACATAACCCTATTTCCCTAAATATTCCTCTGTATATCCACTGAAACTAACAGTAAAACACACAACCAATTTTAAAATATTTTGAATATTGTCTATCCTAATTGTATTTGTTACAGATTTTTTAAAATTTTCATCAAAATGTAGACAAAAATACAACTGAATTTTTGCAATTAATGTATTTTTATAACCAAGTTCCATGTTTTTGACATTCAGCCCATTCCTTAATTATAAAATTCCTTTCCTTCAATTATATTTTGAAATTTGCATGTATGACTATTAAATGTCTAGTTTTAGCCATTATCCAATTAGTTTGTATTTCTAAGTCTACATGCAAACTGTCCTTCCCTTGTCTGCTTGAGTTCCAATTAACTTGAGGCTTCAGCAGGCCCCGTATGACTGCAACATTGGTATCCTTCAAAGAGTCTTATGCTCTTCTTTGAAATAACCTATTAGTGATCTCAAAGTCATTCTTAAAACTCTTTTTTTTTTCTTATGATCATTTATAAGCATAAGTTAATTGGCCCAAGGCCAATTCAAAAAAAATGGCTAAATGCGAAATAATATTTTTGTATGATTTTTAAACGGAATATGCCTTATAAGTAGCCTTGGTAATTAAAGTGAGAGCCTTTTACTCAGCCACATGTATATGTTAACACTTTTTCTACTTTTTTCTAGGAAAGATTTTCTACTTTTTTCTAGGAAAGATTTTAGATAGCTCCAAAGTATGTGAAACAGCTAGAAACATTCAAATAACCAACAAAAATAAGGATGGACAGTAATCTGACAAGGAGCAAGAAAAACAATAAAGTCAGATGGGTCACTGTAAAATTGCATCTCTTTCACCAAGGCAATGTGAAATGTGTAACAGCCATAATATTTAAAATCTTATAAGGAAGCTGTGTCCACTTGAACTTGACTCTTTAATGACAGACTGCGAACACTAAAGCTATTCTCAATTTCTATCAATCATGGGGTAGAAAAGTTGGCAGTGCTGTGACACTCAGCAACAGAACACACATATTTACTGAGTAGTCGGTTTATGGTAAATAAAGTGGAAGAAATTCCATTAAAATGTTTTCCTGACACATTTTCTTCTCACAGAAATCTACTCATATTTTCTTCTCTATCCCTCACGTTACTCAACATGAGATCTCCCAGGAGTAGTTTCCACATTATACTGAGACACTTGGTTCTTGTTACCTGAATCTAGAAACAGCCTAAACTTATGTCTAAGCACATTCTAATTCACCTTTTAGCATCATTCTTTGCAAGGGATATTTTCTAGATGTAAAAAGTGTATTAGCCTACCAACAAAATTTATATATTAGAATTATAATGAAAGTGAAATTTAAAGTAGTAATAGTTTAAAAGTCCCTGTGTTCATTAAAGTAGCGTTAAGCTTTAGTTCCCAAATTGCTAAAATGAATGTGGACAACAGACTGTTCTCATTTACCACAGTAAATAATTGCTTTCTATTCAAAACAGATCATGCATACTGAGATGATTTTTTTTCCAGTATGATAAAATTGAAATGGAAATAAGGTAAGGTTTAATTTTATGTTTTCTAATTCTGTATTACTCTAAGCTGACTGGATAAAACAAATGCATTTAGGTTTCTATAATCTGAGGTCCTGCTTTTCTTTTTCTTGGCTTTTATAAGTTAATGAATCCAGCATTAAAGTTGGAGAATCTATAAAACAGCAAGCAATTATAACATTATGTCAAAATATTTAAGAAGAAATTTGTGAATATCACTTTTCTTCTTTAAAATGAGTTACTTTAGGTAAATTCCTAGCAGTGTTATTGCTGGGTCATAGGGTAGGTCTATTTTTAATTTTTTGAGGAATCTCCACACTGTTTTCCAGAGTGGCTGCACCAATTTGCATTCCCACCAACAGTGCAAGAGGGTTCTGTGGATCCTGAGAAACTTAACAGAAACCCATGGGGGAGGGGAAGGAAAAAAAAGGGGTTAGAGTGGAAGAGAGCCAAAGCATAAGAGACTCTTAAAAACTGAGAACAAACTGAGGATTGATGGGGGGTGGGTGATGGGTATTGAGGAGGGCACCTTTTGGGATGAGCACTGGGTGTTGTATGGAAACCAATTTGACAATAAACTTCATATATTGAATGAATGAATGAATAAATAAATAAATAAATAAATAAATAAAATGTTCTGTTAAAGAAAATAAATAAAATGAGTTACTTTATACTGTGGTTATATAAGGTTGTTTATCTCCATTTTTTCTCTCTCTCTCCAGAAGTTTCATAAACATACATAAGTTTAAAATATTACATATTATAGTTGCTATCTAATTTTTTACCTAGAACTCATTTCTTAGAACATTAAGAATTTCCTTCCACTGATATTGAAGTTAGCTCCACCTTTATTGAATTATATTGGCTGAGGTTTTGACAATATCTGCAGGATTTATGAAAGCTATCTGTGTTGTTTTATTGAGTAAACTAGGATCTCATTATTTTATTTTATGACCAATTTTTTAAACCAGGGAATGCAAAATACATGCAGTGAAAGAAAAAACACCCCACCAATTCTTATGGATCTTTCATTATACATCAACATATTAATTTACTTAAAATTTTCAGGTTCAGAAAATGAAAAACTAATTCATTTTACATTTATTTACCACATGTACTTTAGTTGTTGTAGTAGGTTGAATCATGTCCTCCCAAAAGATGTGTCTACCACCAAATCCCTGGAACCTCTGAATGTCACCTTACTTGAAAAAAAGGGGTCTTTGCAGTTGTAATTAGGATCTTGAGATGAGATCATGCTAGAGTACCCAAGTGGGTCTTAAATCCTGTGAGAAATGTCCTTATAATAGAGATAATAAGAAAAGCCACAGACTGAAAAGGAAAAGGTAATGCCAATATGGAGACAGAGATTGGAGTGATATAGCTATAGCCAAGGAAGCCAAAAAATGCTGACAGCCACCATGAACTGGAAGAGGCAAGGGAGGATTCTCTCTTAGAGCACTCAGAGGGAGCACAACACTTTGATTTCAGATTTATGATCTCCAGAACTGTGAGAGAATAAATTTGGGTTGTTTTAAATCACCAGGGTTATGGTAAATGGTTATGAGAACATTGGAAAACTAATAGAGGTATAGATAATCCAAGTGACTAGAAGATGATATAAATCAAGAAATGTAATTTACATAGTTATAATTCGCACAAATCCATTACCTGCGTATAGGTACTATAATATAGTTTACATATTTTCTAATATTTGAAAAGCACTGTTCATTTGATATCTCTCTCACTCTCTCTCTCTGCTTTATGATTCCAACAGCTAATAATAGTTTTTTCTAATTTTTTTAATGCTTATTTGTTTTTGAGAGAGAGAGAGAGAGAGAGAGAGAGAGAGAGACAGGGACAGAGACAGAGAGAGAGAGATTGGGGATCTGAAGCAGGCTCCATGCTGACATCAGAGAGCCCGATGTGGGGTTCTAACTCAAGAACTATACGACCAGAGGTAAAGTCAAAAGCTTAACCAACTGAGCTACCTAGGTTCCCCAGTGGTAATATTTTTTATGATATTGTCTATTGATCATAGCCCAGGTATTCATCCCTGACTATATTCAGCATTGTTGGCAATGCAATACAGGGACTGAGTCACAGTCAAGAGTGAGTCCCCAGCCTAAGTGGAAAAACAACTCTAATGCACATCCAGTACATAATAAAGGAATAAAGGAACTCAAATCCCTTTAAGGACAGAAACTATAGCCTCTGCACACCTCATGAGTGTGAAAGAGAGATAGGTTTTAGAGATATGAAAGGGAAAGAAAAGCATGCTCAACAGACAAATGTGAAATAAAGCTTTGAAGTGAGATGAGCACAGCATGTATGACTTGGAACAGAGGAGGCTGGTATCTCCTAGGGAGAAGAAGCATGGCATGATGGGTCATAAAAACCAGGTACAGGTTTCATGAGTAAAATGAAAGAATGCCTTAAGGGACCAGCTTTTCTTGGCTCACTCATTTCCAGAATAAGAATAAAATTACTGAGAATCAATAGTTTTATCTCTCAAGCTCCTACCACCCACCCAAGTGTCAGGGATCACAGAGTAATTGGATGACAGACATAAAAGACACTGAAAATAAAATTATGTCTGAAAACTCAAGTTACTTAAAAATATGCTTATCTCCCACTTCTATAGCTCTATGGATTCTCAGCAATCTCAAAAGGTAGACAAATTCCTTGAGTATTCTGCCTAAAGAATATCAGACTAAAGATTGATGTATCATAGGAACTCAAAATGCATCAGAATTTTCAGTGTTTTCTTGAGAATTGTATAAATAAAACTTAGTGTAAAACAATGTGTGTAGATAGGTGAAGGTGCAGAATGCTATAATTCTGAGGGAAACAGCCCTATCTGTTCACTTTCCAATTATTCTTACCTTAGCTTTGCTTGTATTAGTAGCTTAGAATTTGCATATTTCCTCCTAATCCATTTCTAAGCATGAAGTTATGGGATGTATTCATTTCAGGGACTCTGTCTCAGACAGGCATCACGTGTCCTCTGTAGAATATTTAAAGCTTTGGCACAAACCACTGGCTGATATGTACAATGGGTTTTATTCCTTGTTTTAATGTTTTAAGAACTGGATTGTTCATTCCTTTTTTATCTTCTTTTTTTTTTAACATGAAATTTATTGTCAGATTGGTTCCCATACAACACCCAGTACTCATCCCAACAGGTGCTCTCCTCAATACCCATCATCCACCCTCCCCTCCCTCCCACCCCCCATCAACCCTCAGTTTGTTCTCAGTTTTTAAGAGTCTCTTATGGTTTGGTTCGCATCTAGTAAGTGTTTGAAACAACCAACAATGTTATTTAAATTGGATAAAAATACCTGATATTGTTTAAATTAGATGAAAAATACTGGATATTTTCTTGTTTAGATTTATGTCTGGAGAAGGAGAAAATCAGATAGGAATATATATGGATATCACGTTAAACATACCCCTTAAATTGAAGACAAAATAGTGAATATTTCTCATTTAGACTCCTGTTTAGAGAAGCTGAATCAATAGGAAATGAATCTCTAAATCTTGGTGAATTCTAGCAGTTGAACGTTTTCTTTGGGTAAATATCTCTTTTGTAAGTGTATCCCCCAAATATACTATGCCCAGGTACAGTTTATTTTTAAATGTGCTATTCAATGACTTAAAAAATCTACTGTCCATGCAACTTTAAAAAAATATTTCCTGAACATGCCTGTGAGTTTAAGAAAATAGGAATCAATAACAATGAGATCATGACTAAGTGATTATACTAAACAACGACAGGTCCCTGCACATTCCTCTTGGAGTCCAATCTCAGGAAGCCAGTGGCCCCACAGGCCTGCCCGGCCCATGTGTTCAGGGCCCTGCATTCCGCCTCCTTGCCCTGAGCCAGCCAGTCTCCTGCCCATGCCCAGCACTGGATTGTGGTTGTTGTCAGGTTTGAGACTTCTTAATATCACTGCTGCATTTTCCATATAGTAATTACTAACTATGGCTAAATTACTAACGTTGTTAGGACATCACACTGAAAGAATTACCAAGAAAAACACATTTATTCTATTGCAACAAAAGCAGAAAAACAAAGACAAATGTCAAGGGATTTTAGTAATTTTAAAGCATCTTTAAGATTCTTAGCAAATCATTAGTGTCACTCTTTTATTTATTAATTTCTTAAATGGGGAAATACATCTATTATCAGCCCTCTATTTCATTTGACAGGAAGAACTGTGTATGTTCTTGGGTTGATAGTGCTTTGGAATTAGCACAAAATCAGTATAGCTGACTTTATTAATTAATCCAATCATACTACAAGTATTTATTAAGCATCTACCATATACCAAACATCTGTTATAGTAGCTAGAGATTCAGCAGTGAATAAAATAGACCAAAAAGTTTTAAGCCTCAGAAGTTAATATTCAGCCTGGATAGACAATAAAGGAGCTGTATATGTAGGAGCTACATACTAGGAGATCTGACAAGGTGGAGAAGGAGTAACCTTTTTAGAGACAAAGAGAAGGCCTCCCTGAGAAGATATCTTTGGATCAAGACAGGAAAGATGTGATGAGGCAGTCAGGCAGATACCTGTGGGAGAAGCCATCAGATGGTGGATCTGTGAGTGCACAGCCCTGTCTATTGTAGACTATGCCCAGGATTTGTGTTGGTTTTACAGAAAAGAAAGGACAGGGTGGTGGTCTTAGAAAATGTATCCCGGGAGGTAATGTAGAAGGGTACAAATTATATGCAATTTCTATCCCCAGCCATTGGGATGAAGAAGACTGTAAGAACTGCTAGATTAAAGCAGAATATCTTTTAAAATGCAAATATCGAATATGGATAGAGGCACTCAGATTTTCATTTCCTATTTTATTCTTTTAAAAAAATGTCCACAAGGTCCATGAATTACTATACTAATCAGACCATCATTTAAAATAATAGGTAATATTTTGCATGCTATTGGGTTCCGTTTTATAATATATGCATAAAATTTGAATAGCTATGTGTTACTTTCACAACTGAAAGAAATATATGTTATTTAAAACTATTTATAAGTGAATAAAAAGGCAGAGTTTGCTGAAGTAGAATAAGCACAAGTTGTCTTGTGGGAAACTTGAATTTGAATCTTGCTTCTGTTACTTGTTTATTATATAACTTTGGGCATATTTCTTCATGCTTTAAAATTGAGTGTCCTCCTCTTTAAGTAGAAATATAGATGGATCAATCCATTGACAGATAGATATAGAGATATAGATGTATTTTATCTTTAAGCTGTATTGCTTTATTGTGAAAATTAAATAAAATACTGTGCATAGAACACGCCAAAAATTGCCTGACGAATAATCATAATCAAAACAACAACAATAATAATAATAAGGCAAACAACACTTATGATAATGAAAGCAAAAACATTTAGATTCCCTGTCATGTTGTAGGATGGGCATCAAGTGGGAAGCGCTTTAGTGTATCATTATGTTTGATCCTTACAGCAAACTTCTAAGGTGGGCACTATTATTATCCCATTTTACAGATGATGAAAATTAAAGCTATAAAACGAAAATACTTTATAAGCAGGGGATGGCTATTCATCTGAAGATAAAATCACAGGTTTAGGCCTGCAAGTTCATGGAGGGCTTTATCTTACCCATGAACCAGAAAGTTTAATGCCTTCCTTGAACGAACAAAACCCTGGAATTTTAAATTAATATTTCTCAGTGCTTTATTTGTATGAAATTTTGAGGTGAAACTTGAGACGGAAAAAAAAAATGGCCCATAAAATGGAGATGGCCTTAAAGATAAATCCAACCAATGTAGGGAGGATTAAAAATTAAAGAAACTCAAAGTCTAAGTCTATACAGCTAGTAGAGCAACGAGCACATTATTAAACATTAGAAATTATGCTTTATCTGTTTCTCCTGAAATAGATTTATTGAGAATTAAAATATTTTACATTGACATAATTTTCACTTGCTCTCTGTGATGGTTATACTTTATGTGTCAACTTGGCTCAACTATGGAGTCCAGTTGCTTGACCACATAGTAGTCTATACGTTGCTGGGAAGATATTTTGTATATGTCTACAATCAGTTGATTTTATAGATTACCCTCCATAATGTGGATGGGCTTCATCCAATCAGTTGAAGGTCTTAAGAGCAAAACTTGAAGTTTCCTTGAATAAAACTTTGCCTCAAGAATGTAACATAAAAATTGTGCCTGAGTTTCCAGCTGAATTGGCCTCAATTCCTTAATATAAATCTCTTTAAATCATATATTTTATGTATTTACACACACGCGCGCGCGCGCGCGCGCACACACACACACACACACACACACACACACACACACAGTTCTACTTCTCTGGAGAATCCTGACTGATACACTCTCCATTTCCAACTGTATGCCTCTATTACCATTTTTTTTTAATTTTTTTTTCAACGTTTATTTATTTTTGGGACAGAGAGAGACAGAGCATGAACGGGGGAGGGGCAGAGAGAGAGGGAGACACAGAATCGGAAACAGGCTCCAGGCTCTGAGCCATCAGCCCAGAGCCTGACGCGGGGCTCGAACTCCCGGACTGCGAGATCGTGACCTGGCTGAAGTCGGACGCTTAACCGACTGCGCCACCCAGGCGCCCCTATTACCATTTTTTAAAATTTGCTGCTTTTTCAGTATTCGAGTTTAATATTAACTTGGGTTTCAGTTTTGGTTTTTCTCCCAGAATCCTAAACGTTGATAGCACAAAATCTACCTTATTAATTGAAATAATATGAAATATCTACAAACACTAAATAAAAAATTTATTTATACCACTGGAGTTATTCTGCAACATTATGATGGAAGTGAGTTACAAAAAGTTGAATGTTTGAAGCTGTAGCAACATGCATGCAAAGATTAAGTCACATTTTTTTTTCACCAAGCTTAAAAAGTTGACTAAATTTGAATGGCCATTTTCTAATATTCTAAATTTAAAATTATTATGTTTTGACTATAAGTTCATGATAAAAATGTTTATCTATAATAAGATAATATCATCCTGGGTTAAGCTAAGTAATGACAGTATCTAATACTCTTAGAAATTTTCGGGACAATGAAATTTAATATAACTGTCATGTTTTGAAATGTGAGAGAGGAAGATTATGTCAGTAGCATGTAAGAACTAGAGCTGAGTAAACTTAGGCGTTTCTATAGAAACAGATCATTAAAGCAAAATAGAAAGTTCAAAACAGATAATAGATATACACAGTTTTGGTAAGCATACATTTTTAAGCACATGAGAGAAAAATAAAGTATACAGTGAAGTTGAGATTTTAAAAGTCATGATGTATAACAGTGCAAATATGAATACAGACTTTAGTATGACTGAGATGTGTACTAAGTGTATTTCTCAACAATTGGGCTTGCAGTTCTCCTAAGAGTTTTTATACAATAACCTGAAAAACATACCAAAATGTAAAAGAAAAACTAAGCAAGTAGTTTAAAATGACAAAGAGGTATTACAATGGTTACTTCTTATTGGCTTTCCTGATCATTAACCTAGTATGTATTTCCACCTTTCTCTTCCAAAACAGTACCATGATTATTATTCATGTATCTGCCCCTTAGCTCCTGATCCTAACAGAAAGCAGAAATCAACCTTATGCTCCAAGGGAAGGGTTTGATTGGCTGGTTGTTTTAGGGATGGCAGAAGAGATCTAAGCCTGTCCAATTACAGTGGATCTCAGCAGTCTTTTTTTTTTTTTTTTTTTTTTTAAGTAGGTATCCAGCCCAGCGTAGAGCCCAAGGTGGAGCTTGAACTCATGACCCTAAGATCAAGACCTATGCTAAGATTCAGAGTCAGATGCTTAACCAAGTGGGCCACCCAGGTGTGCCAGGGTGGATCTCAGGACTTTTGTTTTCTTTGTCTTCTCTGGACCATGGATAAAGATACATACAGCCACAGTAGCTTTTGGCAGACCTATCACCACCCCAAGGGAAACCGGTATGAAAATGAAGATAAATTTTATACCACAGAAGACAGAACAAAAAGATGGGGAAAGAAAAACAAAACTCAGATTTTTAGTGGCATCACTGGACTACTCATTATTAATTCTGTGGGAGCTAATAAAATCTCATATTATTCAAGTAACATTGAATTGAATGTACCAAAAGCATGTCACACAGTAACTGTTTTTAGAATGCATGCATTGCTAGATATTAACATATACTATTGAAGAAATTATATCTTCAAGTTATACTATGAGGAATTTTTGTTACATATTTCTTGACAATATTTTAACTTTATTTCAAGTCAAGATTTGTATTTTTGGGGGAAAGATGATAAATTATGTCACTGTATCTATATTCACAGATTTACAAATATATTATTTTGCCTTTTCGATAACTTACTTCTTAAACTTGTCTAAAGAAAAAGATACGGAATAAAAAATCTCCCAAATTCTCTACTGGTATGATGATCTTATACTACAGAGAAGTTTATCTTCGTGAAAACAAGAAAAAAATACTATCCACATAAAACAGAGAATTAAATAACAACTAATTTTTCCTCCCAGTTCAATATCACTATCACACATCTATCAATAAGAAAGTTTTGTCTCACCAAAAAAAAAAAAGGCAGCTTTATTTGGTCTTTTCATTAATGCCTCAGTAAACTGGATAAAGCTAAATCTTTAGAAGTAATAATTTATTCCTTATTCCACTAAAAATCTGCAAGTAAAGACTTCTGGTTTTTAGAGATCATAGCAATAAACTTTTTGGTTTTTATATATGTTTTTAATATTTAAGCCTGCTTAGCATATCTTTATGAATAAGAATATACTTGATAAAATAATTAGTATAGTTGCTCCAGGCACTAGAGAGAAAATATGTCCATATAAAAAAAGGATAAAATTTGTAACAAATATAAGGCGAACAAAAAAGAGAATGTGAAGCTCTATTTCAGACCCCAAGGAAATAAAGTGCTAAGATCAGAATGCAAAAGCAACTCTTGTTCATTAGAGAATAATACGGTAAGATATTACTCCTTTTCAAAATGTATGAGTTGTAGAATAATTGAGCATAGTCAGCCATGCAGAATTATGTTTCATAAGAAAACAGGAAAGATATCTAAAAGAAATCTATAACATAGTTAAGAAAAATCACAAAATTCACCATACACAGCAGGAAAGCTTTCATAGGGCCAAAGCTGAATATTTCAAGAGTTAGAGAAAAATGTTACCACTTGTGTATTGTGCTTAGCTACAAAGATATATACATACACATGGCTTATCTATATAAGCATATACATATGGTTTGTGTATCAAATCATAAATACATATTTGTATATATAAAACCATAGTTATAAATCCTTACACTGCTAGGCAGTGTTCTATTATGTATGTAGATAATTAGTGTTCTCGGGTGTACTTCCTCAGTGACCAAACTGATGTTTTGAAAGAGTAAACATACTGGGGCACCTGGGTGGCTCCGTTAGTTAAGCGTCTGACTCTTGGTTCGGCTCAGGTCATGATCTCACAGTTTGTGAGATCGAGGCCCGCATCGGACTCTGCACTGACAGCACAGAGCCTGCTTGGGATTCTCTCTCTCCCTCTCTCTCTGCCCCTCACCCCCACCTTTCAAATAAATAAATAAACTTTAAAAAAGAAAGATTAAACATATTAAAATATTTAGAAGGAACCAGTGGAAATGATGATGCCCTGGCATGCCCCATCACTACACTCTTCATCTCTGATGGGCATCACAGAGATCACAATAAGTTTATTATAAACTACTGTATCCAGGAAGCAATGTTTATCATCACTACCGAGTGGGATCAGATATTAATAGGCCACAAATGGAGTTTTGCATTTAAATAAATGACGAAATTTTAACTTTACAAATGTGTAAAGAACAGTGTGGCTTTTGTAGTTTAGTGTTTAACACAGCTGACTGATAAAAAGACTTTATCTTTTACATTCATGGAAAATTCCATATTTTCTAATTATAATTTTTTGTCATTATGAGTTAGTTCAGTATTAAGAGCTACTTTTATACAAGCACAAACCTAGTCCCCTTCTTTAATATTACAAAAAAGTGACAAAGCAATTAAAAATCTCTCCTTAGGCAAGAGAAGAAAAAGAATTAAGCTCTGTTTCTGAGGTGACAGGAACAAAAACAGTAAGTTGTGGTTTTAATTTTAGCTTCTGATCTACTGTATAGCTACAAGATTTCCACTGTGTCATTTTTTCACTGATTTTGATCCCATTCAATAATGTTTTTTATTTGTGGCCCTGTTGTTATTCTTATAATTACTTCATCAATTTGAAGAATAAATGGTAGTTGTAGAGAGCTAAAATAACAGCTAATAAGACAAGATAAATTAAGAGGAATGAGGAAATTTATGTGAGAATGAGCTTGATTTTACATACCTTATAGTTAATAAATTAAATTTTATATAGATAAGCTCATTTGTAGCAGTCAATTTTCTAATGTAGATGTCTTAATATTTTAAAGGACACAGACAAATGTATTGGTATAATCAGTTTATAAAGCCTCTCCTGATTATGAAATTTAAAGAAAAGATAAATGAAAATTGGATTTGTGCAACAGAGTGGGAAACGGCCACAGACTTAACTTTATTAAAGAGTGTTATTTTATGAAATTTAATCTAAATATTATGTATCACCTTTCAAAAGTTGCAAACTGACTTCATTTCAAAGTTATAAACTGATCTGTATTTCACTTGCACAGATACACACACACACACACATTCTTAATATTTGTGAATAATTGTTTTTTTTTTAATTTTTCTTTACATTTATTTATTTTTGAGAGACAGAGGGAGACAGAGCACAAGTGGGGGAGGGGCAGAGATAGAAGGAGACAAGGAATCCGAAGCAGGCTCCAGGCTCCGAGCTGTCAGCACAGAGCCCGACGCACTTGGGGCTGGAACTCACGAACTGTGAGATCATGACCTGAGCCGAAGTCATGACCCAACTGACTGAGCCACCCAGGCGCCCCAACATTGTTTTTGAATGCACATTTATCAGGCCAAAGTCTGATGAGTATAGTATCACACTTCTGAGACTATAAAGAAATAATTTATGTTCCAATGTCATGAGAGGATTCTGAAGGAAATTTCAAAAGAGAGCTTCCAAAAACTATCTGGGCAATAGCAACATAATTGGCTTGCATGTGTCACCTGTAAAGGTGACTCCATTGAAGGTACAGAATCTGTGTGGCCACTCTAAAAATATGTATCTCACTAGTTTGTAATTAAATCTTGGCATACATCCTAGCTTGAAGAAATTTTTATCTGTATAGTTCATAGATTTCTTTATACTCATTGAAATAAGATGTTTAAATATCTGAACATAAGATTCATCAAAGATAAATAAAAGCTTTCAATAGTTCCTGAAACAGGTGTCAGTGAGGCTGCCCTAGTAACCCAGATGCTACCATACATGCTCCTCTAGACCAACACACCCCATCAGAACACTCGGAGCTGAACGATTAGCAAGCAGACGCTCTACATTCAATAGCAGGACATATCCCCATAAGGAGAAATGCAGATGTGATGGAATATGCACCCCCTCCACAAAATAACACAAAAAAAGTAGTTATTTTAAGTGCTTGCTTTTTTGTGTGTGTGGCAGTTTAGAAGTTCCAATAAGAGAAATTAGGGATATTTGAAAAAAATAACTGAAAACAGGATAAAGAATAAAAATATTATAAACAGAATGATATGGGAATATAGGCTCAAATAGGCTCTATTGTAAAGAGAAAAGCCTCTATCATTTTGTAGCATTATAATGTAAGTAAAATACTGTCTAATATCTCATTCATTTTCTGAGTTATATTATCTATCTTTCTGATTTTTTTCATACTGTATGTTATTCAAGATAGAAACCTATTATTCTCCTTAGAAACAGTTCTGAACAATGAGAATTTGTCACATTATGGAATTATAATTAATACAATTGTTTGTACCTGTGGGGTAAAAATAACTTAGATTTGTTATACAGTATCCAGACATCACAGGCATTTTTTTAATGTTTATTTATTTTTGAGAGAGACAGAATGTGAGCAGAGGAAGGGCAGAGAGAGAGAGGGAGACACAGAATCCGAAGCAGGCTCCCTGCAGGCTCTGAGCTGTCAGCACAGAGTCCGATTCAGGGCTTAAACTCACGAACTGAGATCATGGCCTGAGTCAAAGTTGGACACTCAATGGAATGAATCACCCAGGCGCCCCAACAACCATTTAATACATAGTATCATTCAGTAGTAGTATCTTCTAGGGACCTACACTGATAGATCATGTATAGATTTTCTTAAAATAAGAATTATTCTTAATTAATAATTCATACATTCATAACTAATAGGAACCTGCAACATCCCCACTTACTTTATTATTTCTTCTCATACTGAATTTTGAGGAGTAGCAGATCTCCTAACAAAAACATTAAAAATATTTAATTTAAAGAAATTAAAGAATGTATTTGAAAGAGTTACTATCCAATTATGCTGTGAATCTGATTTGAAAGAAGAATATGAGTCGGAGTAAGATATCAAAAATAGCATGTGGGAACATATAAAAGTTTAATTCAGGTAAAATTTGGGACCAAATAAAAGATAGCATTTCATTGATAATTTAAGCAGTATGAAGAAATACCAGGAAAGAAATATAAAATAAAGGACCATAAAATGAGTCTGAGGTTAGGAAAGATTATTCTAGATAAATTCTGTTAACAGAAGAAGATAAGAGTAGAGAAAATTATTAACCATATATGAAATAAATATATTCTGACTAACAGTTTTATTTTTTTTTATTTTTTTTTTATTTATTTTTGAGACAGAGAGAGACAGAGCATGAACGGGGGAGGGGCAGAGAGAGAGGGAGACACAGAATCGGAAGCAGGCTCCAGGCTCTGAGCCATCAGCCCAGAGCCTGACGCGGGGCTCGAACTCACGGACCGCGAGATCGTGACCTGAGCTGAAGTCGGATGCTCAACCAACTGAGCCACCCAGGCGCCCCATGACTAACAGTTTTAAATAAAAGATATATTTTGATAAATACTACTGAAAAAGGCACATAAACAGATAATAAATATTCATTTAAGAAAAATAACTGCTGAAAAAACTTGTAGTAAATGGTACCAAAAAGGACTAAAATAATCATAATCCACTTCCCATTTTCCTTATAAAATCAAGTTTTTAGAAATCTCATAATAAATACTTTGTCAAAAGTTTTAATACAACTATACAATAATACTCTTTTTATTATATACATCGATAAAATTAAAAGGAAAACATTTAATTCCCACTGGCAGTTTTTATATAGGAGTGCCTGCTTTCCTAAACGACAAATTTTTTTCAGTGCTAACCTGTATGTGAAATTATTTGGTTAAAATATTCCTTAAGAGTACATTTGTTCTATTCTAAAAGTCTGTGCTAAAATCACTATAAAAACATCTGCTCATATCTGAAGACAAAAATATTTTTAAACCATAATTTAAACTCCAAGATGTTCATATCACTCTAAAGTAAAATAAATATTTGGAGAAAAAACATTCAGTTGCAATTACCAAAAGACCTTCTTAGTAGGTAAATTATCAAAATAACTTTAGAATAATGAAATTACACCAAGAAATAGTTATATTATACTTAAATATCATTTACATTAGGCTAAAATTAATCTTCATCATACAAAATTAATAATTCTTTTGCAATGGCGCCAAAATTGTTTGGCAGGCAAAAGAGCAAGGAGTGGGAAGTAAGGAAGAGGAATTAGGGTGGGCTAGGAAAGCATAGGTGCTAGTGAGGACTGATACAAAGAGAAAACTAACGCTGACAAATGCAGTCTCTGGGCAACCCTGTAAACACTAATGCCTCAAGTAGGGCAAAAAGAAGTCAGAAACTAGGAAAAAGACTCCTATCAGCAGAGGAGTCATATCAACAGATGAGTTTGCTATTGAGTCATGTGATTAGGTTGCTCCTAAAAAGAGGCTACGCAATACTGACCAGACTGGGAGACAATGATAGGGAGTTCTTATCCAAATCAGACTGCAAACGAATGATAATATGAAAATGGAATAACTGAGAGTTTATCTAATTCTGTGATTCCATTCTTAAGAGAAGTATAATCATAAAGAGTATCATACAATACAGTATCCTCGGGGTTTATCAAAGGTATTTGTTAGATGTCTATTCCATTTCCTTCCATTGAATTTTTGATCTTCTGATTTTACTCTTAAAGGTAAAAATGCCCACCCAGCCACTTTTGGAGGAAGGTAGAAATCAGGAAGTCTCATACTAGTTGAAATAAATTATGTCTATGAATCAAAATGGCCCTACCTTGTACCTAAGTTCCAATAATTGGGCTAGCTCCCCGCCACCTTCCTATAAAACTAAGTTGCCTCTTGTCCATTGGTTTCAGTGACCATTTTCTGCTCTTGTCTCTCAGGCCCAACTGCTTTCCTCAGTTACTTGCCTAAGAAGGAATCTAGTGCTGGGGTCTGGTTTTCCTCTTCTGACCAGTCTCTAACCCCTGCATCTCAGGACATTGACTCCTTTTTCCTGATACTGCTGATTGGCTAGCCGGGGCCTTTTATTTATTGGTAATCACAAGAGCTGTGCTGCCTACTTTATCCCTACAAATGTGCCTGGTCTTTAGGCTCCTGGCATTTCTCTTTGATCCATCCCATTGTCCTGGAACCAAGTTGGAAACACAATGCCTTCTCTACCATTAGTATTCTTCACAGTAGTTACTCTGAAGTACTATAGTTACATAGAAGTTACTATGAAGGAGTAACTACTTCAAACCTGAGCCTGTGCTTGATTAATACTGATTAACTAGATGACCAGCAGAGTTATGATGCCAGATTTCAGTATCATTAATTTATAACTGTAAAAATTTGGTTTTAAATAAAGTGAGTGTTTGAGGCAACAATGTGGTTTTTACCCTTAAACTTAAATGAATAACATGTTCAGTGCCAGTTATATATTTGATAATGCACGATTCTATCAGGGAAGATCATATTTCTGAAAGTACTTTTTTATCATTTTCCTCTTTTTTTATTCTCATTTTATTATTTTTCTGCATTTTATCATTTTAGTTTTTCTCCTCATTTTATTATTTTTTGACATTTTTCTTAATATTTTTATTTTCTCATTTTCCTTATTCTTTTTTATTTAGTATTTATTTTTGGGAAAGCACAAGTGGGAGAGGGGCAAAGAGAGGGGGACAGGGGATCTTGAGGGTGCTCTATGCTGACAGGCTCACAGCAGTGAGCCCAATATGGGGCTTGGACTCAGGAACCATGAGATCATGACCTGAGCTGAAGTCGGGCGCTCAACCAACTGAACCACCCAGGTGTCTTCCATTTTCCTTATTCTTTAATGTTGATGTGATATTTTACATTATGTTTCCCTCTGTGACAGTTCATTTTCAATTCTTTCTCTTTGAATTTAAAGCTTATAACTAACATCATTTAATCTGGGGTGGTATAATGGGTCCAAGAAATTAAAAAACGTCAGTAAATAAAACTGTGCTAGTTTCCTGGTTGAAATCTGAGAAAAAATACACTTCAAAGGGTGAAGGGACTATTGTTAACAGCATTAAATTACATAGAAATAATCTTAGCAACAAAAGGAACTTTACCTGCTGACGTTGGCTCTTCTTCATCTGATGCTATGATAAGAGGAAAAAAGACGAGGACAGGGAGAGGGTGGGGTGGGGTGAGGTTGGGGAAAGAGAGAGAGAGAGAGAGAGAGAGAGAGAGAGATTGAAATTGAACATAAATATACTTTGCATTTTCAAACAAAGACTACAAGCTCCTGATTTGTAATTTTGTGAATACATTAGAAATCTGTCATGAGATAACTGGATAATGACAAGTTAATGAGAGTTTACATTAAAGGAACATTTATACACTTTTATCTTCAAAGATACATATTTATTAGAAAAGACCACTCAGTTGTCTGAACTTGCTTTCCCTTCCTTTCTGCAAATAAGACTGACTTTATTTAGTTTTATTGGAAATTATAATTATCATAAATAATATTATTTGAAAATATAAATTGTAAATAACATATGAATACCCCACCATCACCACTTTGTGGGAATTTTCTATTAGCAAAGAGAAATTAAAATGCATTACAATTTTGCTCCATGAAGTAGAAGTTATAAATAAGATAGGGGTTACATACAAACACACTGAACTCACAGGTCCCACATGCTTCAAAATTCAGAAGCAGTGATTCACACACAAGAACCGGCATTGTGAAGGGTGACCCTGTGTGGTTTGACACACGTGTTCTACAGCCCAGACAAGGATAAACATGGATATTATAAAAGGAGAGGCTACAGTATGAAAATACAGTTTTATGCTAAAGCAGTGGCTCACAACCGCGAATCTATATTAGAAAGTCAAACTCTGGGCCCCACCTCAAACCAATGAAGTCAGAACTTCTTTCAATGGTACCACCTTGTAGCCAGGTTTGAGACATCGCGAAATAACATCGATATAAGGTAACATGAACCATAACTCAAAGTGTGATCATTCTGATTCCTGTTTTAAAAGGGAGGAATTTTTAAGAGCAGACTCCAAGGGTAAGAACCTACTATTACACGTATGTGGAGGATGGAGCACAGTGGTTGCAAGAGTGAAAACAAGAGTTTTTCTGCAACTGTTTCACAAGTTTGCCTAGAATCCACCCCTCCACCATCACACCAACAGACACACTCTGTTAGGAGGCATTTCTGCTCTGTGCACAAGTTCAGTTCACTCTGAATATTACCGTTGAATTATATGACACCAGCCAGTGCTATTTCAATTGATTCATGAAGTTTTAACATAAAAATTTACTCAACTGAATTGCTTATAAAGGAGCTTTGTTCCCAAGTGATTCGTTAATCAAGGTATCACTGTGTAACCAGGGAGCAGTTTCCACTCTTTTCCGTTAAGTTTCCATCTGCACAGAGTACACCTTAGACAAGGTTACTTTGTGTCCTGACAGTATTTTCCTCTCACTGTTTGGCTTGTCTCCTTGGCACATAAAGGAACAGAGAGAGCAAACAGAGTTGGCATGCATGGGGTGGAGAACGTAAATATTTAAAAAGCCGTTTGTTGCTTTATTATGTCCAAAATCTAACATAACATGTTCAAAGAGGAAAACTTTCAGTGGCTTCCAGGAATTCCCTTTTAGGAAAATACCATAAAGTCTTGTAGAAGTGCTGACTTAGATGGTCATTGTTGGTATACGTCTAGAAATTCAAAGTGGGGAAATAAAAGCATTCAAGGCTGGCCACTTTATGTGTGTGAACTCTATAAAGCTATGATGACATGAAAATGACTCATATTTGATAGATGAAGATCCAGAGGTTCAGAGTGACTGAGCAATTAGTCTAAGGTCAATTTGAATTTGAGTTCATGTCAGTGTGGCTTTCAAACCAAACTCTGTCCACTATGCCTGTCTCCCAAGGTGTTGATTGAGTATCCACTAAGAGAGAGAGGGAAAAGGGGGAAAAGGCTCATGGAATGAAGACTGGCTAGATATCTGATAATCTTACTCAGAAAGAAGTATAAGGGAGAAAAAAGCTGGATGAAGGGACTGGGAAACTTCTTTGTGTCTCTTACAACCCAGGGATAGATGCAGGAGGTGAGATCCCAAGCATGCAGTTAAAATATCCTAAGCATGTGATGCCTAAGGAAGAGAGATTAGAAATGCTAAGATTTTATCCCTCCATTATAGATGGATAAGCAAGACATTTTAGGAAAGAACTAGCCAGCACTGAAGCAAAGACAATTCCAAATTTATAGAAGACATGGCAATTAGAATGTCTTAAAACCAAAGCCTCTGGGCTAAGCAGTGCACTAAACTCCACGTAAACTTGTAATACCTAAAAACATCTTTGTAACAGATTAACCATGTTAGAGTCAGCAGATACACAAGTCTGCCTTGAATTCTATTTCTATGCAATATCTCCATAACAGTGGTTCCTCATAATATAAAGATGTCACTAACCAACACTCATACTATATTAAAACACACACATAAACACACACACACACAGGTGTATACACAAGGGTTAGTATTAGTATCAATTCACTGTCATAGTTCTCTCTGGCAAAGATGTTTTGTGTGTAGGCATCCAGACAAAACATGGTGAACTAGTAATGGGAGGCAGCTAGAGCTCCAAAAGTACAAATAATTCTCAAAGTGGACATTAGTGGCTTAATTAGTGAGATTCAGATGAAATGATTACCACAGAAGATAATGTCATGCTACCCAAATTATTTTCACTCATCCTATTTGCTTCTTAGAATTCATGAAATCAGCAAATCAAAAAAAATACATGTCTTTGTCACATGCAATTCCTTTAACCCTGGAAATTAAAACCACATGCACCAAGCAAAACAAAAGTAAACAAGTAACTCTGTATTGCTCTGCCTGGCACAATGCAGAAGGATGTACGAAAATTATGGTGACAGTGGAAAAAAGAGACACTAAAAATATGTATCTGATGTAGAGAACTTAGCTGTGTGATCTTCTCATTGCCCATAAAAGGATCACCTTGGGTGTTCCTTAAAATGTTCCAGATCTACTGAATTTGAATTTGGGTGTTAGTTCAGGTTTCTGCATTTTTAAAATGTATTTCTTTAATATTTACTTACTTTTGAGAGAGACAGAGAGAGAGAGAGAGAGAGACAGAGACAGAGACAGAGAGACAGAGCGTGAGTGGGGGAGGGGCAGAGAGAGGGAGACACAGAATGTGAAGCAGGCTCCAGGCTCTGAGCTGTCAGTATAGAGCATGACGCGAGGCTCAAACTCACTACTAACCACAAGATCATGACCTGAGCCAAAGTCAGACCCTTAACCGACTGAGCCAACCAGGCGCTCCTCAAGTTTCTGCATTTTTAAAAAGTGCAGCAGGTGACTATTATAAACGCTAAATGTTGAAATGACAGCTCTACCCATCAAAGTTTGCTGCAGTAGGAAAGAGCCATGGGTTCAGTTGTCGGAACTGAAGCAGTAAATTAGCAGGCTTATAGGAAACCCTTTGCAATGTGTACTAGGGTTGTTTCATCAGCTTTCAATGCTCTTTCTCTTGTATCATCTTCAGATTTATTTGGGTATCTACATCAATACTTTGGGGGAAGAGGACTTCTTCTGTGGATTTAGAGGGGAAGTTTGTATGTCATAACTAAGTAAACCTTTTCCATTTTCCTGGCCACCATTATTCGTCTAGGTAAGTATATGACCCATTTGGGGATAATGATGTGTAAGGTCAAGTTTGTATGTGTTTGGGTGAGGTGAGGCTCTTGGAAGGGAGGCTTCCTCAATCTTCTGGGAAAGCATCTGGAAATAACCCTCTCTCCTTCTTTCCTTTAGATACAGACAGGAAATCTATGGCCCCAAAAGTAAGCAGGCAGACATTTTGTAACCATAATGGGAGTCAGCCTTGTAAAGAAGCCAAACCTGCTCAAAGGCGGAATGGAAAAATAGAATGAAATTTACTGATGATATGGTTCAGGCACTAAATCATATCCTTACCCAAATCTGGACTTTCAGTTCTGAGGAAAAATACTCCTACTTTATTGTTTATCTAGTTTTAGTTGAGTTCTCTCTATTTGCAACTAAGTGGCATTCT
Organism: Leopardus geoffroyi; assembly: GCF_018350155.1. Taxonomy (NCBI): domain Eukaryota; kingdom Metazoa; phylum Chordata; class Mammalia; order Carnivora; family Felidae; genus Leopardus; species Leopardus geoffroyi. Next base: position 147,403,013 of record NC_059326.1, read on the forward strand.
GCACAACTGTAACCTGTTCTGTTGTTCCCATTTAAAATACATTAGAAGAGATAGGGAATTAACTACCTCTGAGGCAGTGAGATGGAAAGTACATACAGTCTTGGGTGGTGCTTTCAGAGGGCAGCTGGGCTCTCAGCACCAAATGGTTCCACAGAGCTCACCGCCCCATTTTTTGATATGATAAACCTACTCTAATTTTGAAGTTGGTCTCTGTTTTTTCAGGATGGTTTGGCAGTGTACATGCTCATGAACTGGGTTAGTACTTGGGAGAAGAAGGCAACCTGTGTACTTCCTTCTTTCCTCCCTTCTTCCCTCCTTTTGTCCTTTGTTCCACAGGACCCAATGTCAAGGACAATAACTACCCAAACCCGACAGGCTGTGTATTACCCTGATACGCATATGATATCAAAACACACATACTTCTTCACTGGATAGGCTTTAGTCTCTCTACATGGTATCAACATTCTTATGTCTCCTGTTTTTTGTTGGCCTTATCCTTGAGTGTCATTAATTAATTAATTAATTAATTAATTAATTTAGAGAGACAGAGTGGGAGCAGGGGAGGAGCAGAGAGAGAGGGAGATGAAGAATCTGAAGCAGGCTCCAGGCTCTGAGCTGTCAGCATAGAGCCCGAGGCAGGGCTTGAACTCACAGACCAAGAGTCATGGCTTAAGCCAAAGTAGGACGCTTAACTGACTGAGCCACCCGGGCGTCCCTTATCTTTGGGTGTTTTAAGTAAACTTTTATAACATGGAATTTCCATCCATTCAAAAATAATTCTTTTTTAAATTTAATTAATTAATTTAATTTCTTTTTTTTTTCCTTTTTTTTATTTTGAGAGAGGGTGAGCAAGCATGAGAGATGCGCAGCAAGGGAGGGAAGAATTCCAAGCAGTCTCTACACCATCAGCACAGAGCTTAATGTGGGGCTTGATCTCACAAATGACGAGATCATGACCTGAGCCGAAACCAAGAATTAGATACTTAACCAACTGAGCCACCCAGGTGCCCCCAGAAACAATTCTATACCCAGTGTGGCTCAACCCTCAAATACAAATAGCTCATTATGAAAGAAATAAAATACAATTCTTAGCATATTATAATCTATTTTGTATATGGATATTACTTAATTCATATTGACTTATGGATCATTTTGTTTGCTATATGATAAATCTCATTAATTATGTACCAAATATGTTCTTCAAGTTTGCAATTATCACTGTAATTCATTATTTCCATAATCAAAGAAATAAGAAATATATATTCTTACACTCTGACAATGTTTTAGATTCTATTCAACTGCACTGATGTAAAAATAACAACTATATTTATGTATGATTATTCATGCTTGCTCAGATGTTTAATGCTATAAATGTGAATGTGTGTGTGTATGCATGATTATTAATGCAAAGAAGAGTAAATTATCATTTCAAATCTATGAACTCAATCATTTAAATAGGTTGTAGAGTTGTTTCTGGAAGTATTCAGAGATGTTTTCAGAGATAGGTTTTGGTTTATATGTTTTTTCTTTTATTCTTTATTTATTATTATTTTATTTATTTATTTATTTATTTATTTATTTATTTGCCTATGGCCCAATGAGAACATGCCTCAGGACTTACAGGTTGCCATTATCAACTTCTGTGTGAAAATACGAAGAGGAATGTTATTCTCTCCTGGCCAAAAACTTCAGACAGCAAATGATTTGGTTGTTTCTACACTCTCAGAACTGCAGAATATTTCAGTCACAATGAGAAACAACAGACAATGTGTTTGTGTTTGCATTGAAAGTGTTCAGAGAATTACAAAGTCTTCTCTATTCTATCAGTCTTTCATGTGCAATTTGATTTCGATGCTAAATTTGGAGAACGGCATCTATTGAGTATAGTTAATAATATAGAGTACATAGAAGTATGTATACATGCAGTTAGTATGTAAGTATATATTTATATATTTATATGTTTATTAGTCTCTTCCATTAGACTAGGAGTTTCATGAGGTCAGGGATGTGACTGTTTTGCTTACCATTAACTGTAGTTTTCAAATAGCGTCTACAATGTTGTAAGTTCAAGAAATATTTGTCAAAAGAAAGAAAACATGGATAAATATTTAATATACTCCTCTGTGTTGCTCAATAAAATTCAGATGTTTCATTAAGCTACCTTACTAGACTTACAAAGAGAAAGCCTTACATCTTCATTTGTGTTTTAGTTATATAGATCTATATATACTAACTTATATAGTTATATACAGTTAAATAAATCAGATTTACTTTCTTGGGGCAGGAGAGAAAAAGAATAATAATTAAAAAGACAATGGTTACTGTAATGACCATCTGATCATCTCATGAAAAAACAAATCTGTGATTTTAAACTAACTCAAAAAAGCATCAAACTACAGCTTATTAATTAAATAGATTCATTAAAATACCATCACGAAATGCACTTTCTATGTTTAGTAGTAATATAGCTCACATGGGTTTCACAAGCTACTTATACAGTTTATCATGTTAATAGCAATTAGCAGTGCATTTGCAATTTTCTCATTTTAGAAAGAGGTACAAATGGGAAAAATAATAAAAAAATGAATGGAAGCTTTAGTTTCATTTTTTCACCACTGAGTTAAAAAAGTACACAATTTATAAAACTAAACCAGAGTATTGGGAAACTGGGAAGTAATATGACTCATCTCCCAATGTGTACTAAAGAGACGTTGGGGACATAATTAGGATACATGGTCCTACTTAAAGGAAGTACTAAAGATCTTTAGGTGATTCGACATTACAAAGGAATATAATTCACTATCTCCTGTATCTATTCAATTGTCCTCAAATATCCTTTGTTTATTCCATTTATCCTCCCTCCCTAACCAAATTCATCTCATCCCTGTAGACTCAATTCACATCTCACCATCCTTAATTCTTTAGTATTTATTTTAGTCTCCATATTTGTGTAGTTGTCCCCTTTCATGCCTCACTGACTTTTAAACTATAACCTAAAGCTGGCTTGAAACAAAATGGCAATATTTTACAGTCTTGTTCGCAAGCTGGACATTATCTACTATACTTCTTTTAGGCCAACAGTTATGTTTTAATTTTGTATAGTGCACATAATTGGTACTGAGCAAATATTTTTGGAAAGCTATCTAAGTTTAGAGATGAGAAACTTAAGTCCAGTAAGTGAATATAACGGCTGTTTTTACAGTATTCTGAGTCACGTAAAGTAAGGGTTGGTAATTAAATCTAAGGTATCCTAAGAAAATTCATGGATAAATGGAGAGAAGAAACTTGAAAGGGATCAATTAGATTAGCAGTTAATATGTATATGATTGCTCAGATTTATCAACTTCCAATAAAATTAATTCATAACCTTTTTGAAAGTTTAATATAGGAGAGAGAAAATGATTCTGCAATGAGAATGCTCTGTAATGTGACTAGGAAAGCCATGCAGTGAAGGTTACCTGCACATCATATGTGACATTCAGATGGTCACAGCACCCATACTATTTTGCTTCACAGCAACTGACAGAAAGAAGCTGAAACCATCAGGCTCATGTTCTATGGATTTCTGTTTTATTTATGTGTGGGAAACTGCTCACTTCAACCTCAAGTCATTTCCATAAGTCTGGACAAATGCGCTAATCCAAAAAGCAAATCTGTTAAAACCAAAAGAACAAAAAACTAAAAGGTCCCGGATAGACCAGCAATATTGACACAAATCTTAGTGACAGCATCCACTTAAGGAAACCACAGAATCATTGCACATAAAATGTTAATGTCAGAAGAGATTTTCTGATTAGGGGGTTGGCAAAAAAACAAAACAAAACAGAACAAAACAAACAAAAAAAACCTTGTCCAAATGGGTTAAGGTTTGAATTAGGAATTAGAAGTATATTTATTAAATCATCTAAATTACCAATTAAAAACTCACCATAAACTGAATTTTTAAGCAAAATTCATATACATATGAATACATATATTTATTTATAATATAAATAAAAAGAGGATTATAAAACACGTGCTGTTCTACAACTTGCTTTTTACACTAGTATTTGCACGTAGTTTTCTATGTCAATATACTCAGTGACTATAGACAGTATTTAATAATGTTTTACTTTAAGGATATATCATAATTTATTTAACTCTACTGAATGATATTTCAATGGATTAAGGGGTATCTCTCTCACAAATAATATTGCAATGAATAATCAGACTCCATTTGAATAGTGATAGAAACATGAAACAAAATAAATGACCACATTTCATTAAATAAATAGGAGCTCATAATACTATGCACAATATAAAATACTCACTTTTTATAAATAAGGCTTTTAAATAATCCTTTTTTATGCCATCAGCCTATCTACAGTGACATGCTTCTTAAATATATTGGATAGTATGATATTTGTGCCTTTTTTTTTAAATTGTTAATGTTTATTTTTTGGGAAAGAGAGACAGAGTGTGGGTGGGGGAGGGGCAGGAAGAGGGAGGCACAGAATGTGAAGCAGGCTCCAGGCTCTAAGCTATCAGCACAGAGCCTGACGTGGGGCTAGAACTCAGACCATGAAGTCGTGACCTGAGGTGAAGTTGGAGGCTTAACTGACAGAGCCACCAGAAGGCCCCAGATATTTGTGCCTTCTTCCTGTGAGAGTTACTCTCACAATAGAGTTACCATTAACGATGACCACGTAGATCTTTCAGGGTCCCTTATCAAAGTAGTACAAGGCAGAGAGACAAAGAAATGGCTGAGCTCTGTGCTTGGACAGATTCAGCCTTAGGGTTGAGCATTGAGTATTATAGTCTTATATTAAGTAATATAAAAACTCAATGTTTTAAGAAAAATAAATGGTGGCCATTTGAAGACAGACTTGTAACTATTATATTACAAAATCCTGGCATATGATTTGTCTTTGTGTGTGCACAAGAAAATATTTAATATGTTACATCTATTTCAAAAATGACATTTTACTACTTTAGAAATTTGTGAAACCTTTTAACAAAATATCATTCCTTTTTCACTGCCTATATTACAAAGAGGAATTCAGAAATTTTATGATGGCTTTGAAATGAGTTCTCAAAATATAGTTCCACATACTTGGCTTAATTAAAATATCTTTTGAAAAGATATCAAAAGATGAAGGCGGGGGAACAGTGGGCAGGTCTAATTTGAAGAGAGCTCAGATATCTCTGGCAGATTTATGTTTCTCTTTGGTCTAGGGGAATTATTGTTTTCATGTAGTGTGAACTCATCCCAAGGACACTAACTTTAAGAGATAAAGCACGGCTTCGGCTTGGCTATATAGAACTCAACTAACCTATGTGCCACTGACATTCTGTAGTCAGTTAATGACTGCTTAAGAGGATTGTGTTTCCTCTTGCCTGTTACAAAAGAAGGTAAAATTAAATGCTTTCTTTTCAGAATCATTAGGACCTTCTTTAAAGAAAAAGGGTCAGTATATCGCATTCAGGCATTAATCAAATGACATTGACAATGTGATTTCCCTATCTGCAAAACTGGTCTCCCTAGGCCAAATTGTTCCTTAATTGAAATGTCTTTAAATAACTCAACTGAGAAAAAAAGTCGACAGGTCTAACTTTAAGAAAAGGAAATTGAATAAAGGTACAGGGCTATTTAGGGAGGGCCCAAGCCCCACTCTTCCTATCTTTGAGGTTATTTTCAAGTTGTGAATGCATACTATTAATTTTTACTCTACCAAATGGAAAAAAAAAACAAAAACAAAAAACAGCCAAGGAGATAGGCTATTCACCAGACAAAATATACGCAACTTTGAAAAAACAAAATTTTACATCCAAACCAAACTAAAAAGTCACTTAGTCAAAGCTGCCAACTAAAAATCTAACTATTCCTTCAAAACTTCTAGTGGCAGGGAATTTATAACCTCACAAAGAAATATGTCACATCGCTCTCCCAGAGCTAGCCTCCGGGAAACAATGGAATAATGTGGCACTTTCTCTGACATAACAGCCATTCAAATATCTGAAGACAGCTATCATATCCCCCATAATTCTCTTCTTAACTGAGATAAACATCTCTACTTAATTTCATATATCATGGCCTACACCTTGGTCATCATTTTTTTAACCTTCTTCTGATAAATTCAGATTTGTCAAGGTATTTTGAAATACAGCAACAAGAATTAGATCTCCAGATGACATCTGACTAGGACAAAATACAATGGCCTTATTACCTGCTTTCTTTAGGCTGCTATGTTACAACTAATAACACAACATTGTATTAGCTACTAAAAGAGTAAAGAATTAATTTCCTGTCCCTTCTTCTTTCAGCCCCACCTTATACCAATTACCAGAATATTAGGGACTACTAATCTTATCTTCTTCCTGTGTAAGAGAAAGACTGGGCAGAAAAAAAAAAAAAAAAGGCAGGGGGCAGGAAGACATAAAATAAAGGGAGTCATATTTCAGGAAGGGATCAAGGGAGAATATGACTGGCTTAGCATCAATGTTAAATGTATTTTAGCAATAGGAAAAAAATTACAAAATTTTGAATTAGACTTAAAGGTATTCTTCCAATCTCTTATTTCTTTCTAACAAAGAATCTCATTTGCATGTATTTCATATATAGTTGATTAAGTCCACAGCCAAGAAAACCAAACACTTGTCTTTATTGAAATAGTTTCCTTAGAGACTGTTAAAAACTGAGAACAAACTGAGGGTTGATGGGGGGTGGGAGGGAGGGGAGGGTGGGTGATGGGTATTGAGGAGGGCACCTTTTGGGATGAGCACTGGGTGTTGTATGGAAACAAATTTGACAATAAATTTCATATATTAAAAAAAATAATAAAAAAAATTAAAAAAAAAGAAATAGTTTCCTTGTATCTGGCACTAGGTATTCATCCAGATGAATATAAATATTTTGTGGTTTCTCACTGTATTTTCCACAAATCAGCTGACATTTATAGTCACAGAAGTACTCTTCTGGAAACTGTCTTTAGACCTTTATAGTGTGTTTCCTCCAGCAATTAATTTCTGGTGATAAATTCTAGGTTAGATATTAGCACTAATTTCAGTAAATAAGCTACACTCAGCATTTTCCAAATCAACTATCTACCAGACCCAGTCTAACTGAAAACAATCACAATAATTAATGAAATGAAAAAAAAAAAAAAAGACCTTGGAAGTAGAATAAAAATGTAATAGTAAAAAGTAGTACAATTTAATCCATAAAAGAAAAGCCTGAGGTAGTAGTTAAAAATTACCTCAAATACTGTTCAGTAAAGTGTTTTGTGTTGGTGTGTGTGTGTGTGTATGTATGTTGTATGTTTCAATAATATATTATCAAAAGAGACCATAGAATCATATTCCTGGCATAATTTTGTTAATAACATTGAAAATTATATAATGAGAATAGTTTGAGAGGATGTCTAGAGGTCCTACATAATAATATAGGTCCGAACTGCCTTCTTGGTCTGGCTCCCAAACATCCCTAAAATCACCAAATAATCTGGGCAACAACTAATTCTAATTCTTCCAAAATGTTCTCAAGTTTCTCATCTTTGTGTTTATCATCTTGCATTTTGCTTAAAATGTTCTCATCTAATAACATTGCTGATGAACTACACTTCCATACCAGCCCATTTTAAAAGCTATTTTAGCTGTCAAATCTGATCCCTGGGACTCGAAGTAACCTTTCCTTCTCTTGATATCTATTGCACTTCGTCCTCATCTTATGATGATTATTTACTGCATTATGTAATAGCTACTGGTGTGTGTGTTTTATAATCCTTTCCCAAACTTAAGTATCTCGAGAGCAAGTTCTTTATTTAGGGATCACAGACAAAGGGGAGATTAGCCTCGGGAGGTCAGGAAGAGCTTTTAAAAGATGCTCAATTATATTTGTTAAATGAAAGATACTAGTGGTTTTTTCTACTCTGTGATTCAATCTTTATGCAAAGCCAAAAAGAGCTTACTGTTGATCTATCACATCTAAGAACCTAATATTAATATGGTACCATAAATTTCATCTTGGTATTTATTATGTCCTTACAGATGCCTATTTTGTACTCTTATAAAGAAAAATCAATTCATAAGTTATTTGCTATGAGCATAAGGAAAGCTATAGTCCTAAAAGGCTGATTCCTAATTATGCAAGCATTACTTACATTACTCATAATTTTCAAATAATAAAACATTGGGTTCTCTTTTCCCCATTCCAAGTGAGGTGATTTGTCAAATTATATCTTGAAGGAAAGAAATTTTTGAAAAATTAAAAGCTGACAGGTAAATTGCCACCAGTTTGCATATTCAAGCACAAGCAGAAAAAAAATCCTGACATAAAAATAATAGATCAGGATTTATTGGACATTTAAATAATGTTATTAATGACTAAAATGATGGAAGAATATTCAGGAACTTAGAAGTCTGATTTCTGCATATAGCTTCTGAAATGTCTATATATATATTTATTTATTTTATAACTCCTCGTATACCTCTTCTTATAAGCTAGGCACTGTTCCAAGACCCTTCCATATATTAACTCATATGATTTGAACAAAACCCTTCAAAGTTTGTCCTATTATTACCCCAATTTTACAGATAAGAAACTAAGGTATCGAGAGGTTAAGCAACTTGCCCAAAGTAACAGAGATAGTAAATAGAAGAGCCAGGATTGAATTCAGTTTTTAACCACTGTAGCATGATGCAATCCTTTAAAGAATGTGTTCCTACAACATTCCAAGGAAGCATGCTCAGCCTGTGACAAACACTGTAAGTAAAGGTACTATTATTGTTGTTGTTGTTGTTGTTGTTGTTATTGTTATTATTATTACATCTCCAGTTTCTCTCATTGTTCAAAGCATCCATCCCCATATGTGTAACAGGCACAGTTTAATTTGAATGTAGAGGACTGTGGAGAGTCCATGGGACAAAACTTCAGGTTTAACACCTGTTCTGCCTGCCGTTGAGGAGAAATCTATGACCTTGGTAGAGTCATTACATTTATCACATTATCACTTTCCTATTTAACACTGAGAATGGTATTAGCTCAACTGTTTATTTCAAGGTTATAACAAGAATAATATGTATATTAGCATTTTAATGAATAGAGTATTCTAAAAATAAAAGACATTATTAAAAGGAAGAGGATGAAGAAAAAAAATGTCCTTGGCATTATGGTGATTGGTAAACTGCATAAAAAGACTATCTGCCCACCCCCTTCAATGTTCATGATGTGATGGCCTAATAGCTAGTATGCCTGGTTGGGAGGTGAGCCTTAGCACAGAAGTTTGGGGTCAGGACATCATTGTGAAGAATAATATAGCTTGACTTCCATAATCGAATAATTAATAGATGCTGACCTTAAAGGTCAGAGCATGTTCTATGATGCACCTTGATTTATCCATTTCCTGGGGCAGCCAAAGCCTTTGATTGAAAGAGAACTTAAATGACACAACTGACGTCTATCTTGTTGAAAATGTTTGTGGCTACTACGTCAGTGAGTAACAGTAACAAGTCCTATACCCAATTGCTCTCTATGATTTGGATAAAGCACTTGGCTTCTGATTTCTCAATTAAAATCTTACCAGACAAAGACATTATGGAGATTTACAACATGCCATGAAAAGAAGTTGCCAATTCTTATTTGAAATTTGCTGTCTTTTCCAAGGGTTAGTTCTTAAGAAAATATCCTAAGACTTGCTCTATCTTTTGCTGAGATAGAAACAAAATTGTGTCCTCCCTATTTTATTTCCCAAGCCTTGATTAAAATAAAATAAAGAGAACAATAAATATTGATTGTTGCCCATTTTAAATCATAATTTGGTGAGTTTTATACTTTCAAAGGGAAAAATTTAATATATTCTGAAAAGGATTCTGCCCAAATTCTCACTCATTTTATGACTCATTTAAAAATTATGTGTTGTCACTGTATTTTAGATAATATGCATTATAGAATCTGTCTCCACATGAATACTTTGATTTAGACCAACTGCCTTAAAGTACAAAGTTACCTTCAAGTGTCACCCAACATTCCTATGGCTTCAGGGACTGTGGCCAAATAAATCTTCACAAACAATGACATCTACTTGAAGCTCCTTAAGAAAAGATTTCATGCCTTCTATTTCTTCTAGTAACCACTATGCTTTACTCTAGTAATCCCTCACAACAAATATCATGATTTTAGCACACAGTAGATCTCAGTAAGATTTAGGAGTAGTTAGCTTATCTAATTTACCAGTATTAAATACTACAGGATTTCTAGTAGTTCTAAGAAATAAATTTCAACCTATCAAGACACTTCTTTGCAATGAATATTTAATGCTTCATTTCTTACTCTTCCTTCTATCTTCACCTAATGGTAAGAGGGCAGATGAGAGCAAACACTCTACCATTCAACCAATAGACTTTTCGTTTCCATTAGAGTAATATTAATCATTTCCCCACTTCCTACCTTTATCTAACCCTGTTAGGCTTTTTCTAATCCTGTTATCTTAAGTTAGCTCTGTACTCTACAAGCTCTAGAGCCATTATTGAAGACTTTTCTGCCTATACCCTCTCTTACTGGTCTGAATTTTAGAGAACAGCTCTTTCCTCATAGCTTTTGTCAACCAAATTAGATATTAAGATGTGTTTATAGTGGTTCCTTTTAAAATAATTGGTAGCCTTACATAATAATTGTTTAAGTGGAAAATGAAAGGGAATGCAGTCTTTATATGTTATTTTAAAACTATATTTGATGAGATAATCTCTTTGTTCTCCAAGTATATTTTTCTCCTCTTATATTTTATATATGTAAATATAACATATCTTATATTTTCTCCTCTACTTTCCTCTACAAATCAAATGATCCCAAATCTTCATTATTATGATTAAGTAGATATAAGCCCACTAAGTTTTCTTTTCATTATAAATCCATCATGATAAAGCATTTAGTGTTTCCTACACAATCTTACAACATTAAAATTTTTCTTAAATAACTCCTCCGAACCAAGTTAGTCTCCTTAACTAACTAACTTAGTTAAGTTAGTCTCCTTAACTAAGAATTTAGTCTAAGGAGACAATGGTGAATGTTCACAAAATTTAAGACTGTTTATCAATAGAGCCAATGTTTATAATAGAGCCAATTTGCATACAACTTAAACATCGAAAAATACAGGCTGGTTGAATAAATGATGGTAAATGATGGTATGTTAACCAGATATTTTGTACAATGTCAGGGAATAATTTTTAAAGAAATGGAAAGATATTACATCCTAAGTGAAAAGAAAAACACAAAAGTGATCACTAAAGAATATGAACTATCTATGGATAGTATAAGTTTTATGCATCTATATGTATACACATAAACATGCATGTGCATAGTTGTATAACAGGAGTCAAGTTAAATTGCTATCATTCTTTACAAGGCTGTATATGGCTATAGAAACAAAGGTAAATGATAGAAAAAAAGAATAAGAGTGTATATGACTTAAGATTATAATACTTTTGGTTTCTATTAACTTATATTTCCTAAATTTTCTTCAGTATTTCTTTAATAAAGAAAATTCTATGTAAATTATATGTAAATAATAATTTCTATGTAAATTATGTAAATTATAAATTCTATGTAAATTATAAAATTTCTATTCTATGTAAATTCTATGTAAATTATAAATTCTATGTAAATTATAAATTCTTAAGTATAGATGGCTTTATCCAAGAAAAAAACAGTGTACATGCTGTTTACTTTTCTTCCTGATAATGGCATTCAACAACTCAACCTAGAGATAATTACTTTTTTCATTTTCTTTTCTATTATAATCATAGGAAGAATAATTTTGCTCATTCTCCAGCAACATGTCAACTTCCCTGACATGATAAAATATCAACACCCTGTCATGACTGCCTAAAATCATATTTTTAATGTTATTTTTAAACCAAAAACAGATATGTAATTAATTCAATTAAAAAGAAACAAACAATAGATATAATTGTTAGAATCAAGAGGATTCAGGTTAAAAATTAATGAACAAGAGAAAACGAAGTAACTATATGAAAGATCTTAGAGATTATTGGGCTGGGCACATTTTAACTATTTTATGTCATCTATGAGTCTCCTATAAACCTTTTTTCCATGACAGTAGTCAGGCCGGAAGAGAAAACTTTTCAAGAGGTTAATGCCAAATTTGCCACTTAGCCTATCACTTTAAAATAGCAATTTTCAGGGGCTCCTGGGTGGCTCAGTAGGTTAAGTGTCTGACTCTTGGTTAACCCTCCCACTCCTGGCTTCAACTCAGACTATGATCTCACCACTAGTGAGTTTGAGTCCCACAAGGGGCTCTTTGTGGAGCCTGCTTGGGATTCTCTCTCTCGCTTTCTGCCCTTCCCCCACTTGCACATGCATGCATGCAAGCTCTGTCTCTCAAAAACAAATAAATAATAGCAATTTATCAGTTTCATGAACGTGTAGAATTATACATTTTGGCAATGCCACAACTCATGCCATTCCATTCGGAATCAGAATAAAAGAACAACTTGATGTCACTTTCCATTTTCACATTTCTAATTTTTCAATAGACTTCCTAACATGAACAGAACATAACCAATTTTCCCCTTTTGAAGAGAGCTTTTACTTTTTCCTCCTGTATAAAGAAACAGATTACCTTCATAGCTAGTAACATAAAAATAAGTGTCTACTAAGATGTCAACATGTTCATCACATTTTTGCATTGCCAATGAAAACGAAATTTTTTTTTAATATTTAAAAAGGAAAAGAAAATTAACTAACTAACATTCTGTGGTAGACTACAAAACCAGCCACAAAATTCTTCTTGCAACCTCACTTTTTCAATACAAAGTGGCAGGTCTACCCATCAAAACTGTTATTAGCTAAAGTGACACAAACTGAGATTTGAAAAGAGCTTATAATCTGGGCTTGATTTTTCTTCTGCTCTTCAGACCTTCCCTCCACCACATAAAGAAGCCTGATCTAGCAGAGACAAGCTATCCCAGCTGAGCCAATTTCCACTACCCAGCACCAGTCAAGCAGAAACGTACTTGGCTCTCAGAATTGAGAGACAAATGATAGTTTAAACCCACTAAATTTGTATGATTTGTTAAGCAGAAAAAGCATAATGATACACATCCACTATCACTTCATTCATAAAAGTATTTATACCTAAGCAATAGAAAAGGTATACTCTCAGAAAGAAAAAAAAAGAATAGTTAGAATGGTATACATCAATATTTCTTTTAATGTATTACATTTTTTTCTTACAAATAAAGCTTTATCACAAATTGGCTCTTATCTTTCTTCTAGGTGAGAGGGGATTTCTGTACTTGATATTTTCTAAGGTTCTTTGATGTTCTGGATTTCTTTTCTGAGTTAATATATGATTGTCAGGGCTTGAAATTGCAAGTTAACAAATTCTAATCATTGTAATTAACAATAAAGTAGAAACATTTTAAGATCAAGAACCTAACTGTTTATAAGCTATGTTATAGAAATATTTACATATATAAAACAAAGTTAATTTTCTGTAATATATACAGAATATGGCAAAGATTTACCCTTAAATCTACCATCTTAACTGTACAATTCTATTTGTTTATATGACACATATTTAATCTTTCTTATTATCAGAAAAGTATATAGATATAACTCTGAAAATGAATCCCCTGAGTCTAGTTGACTGGGAAATTTCTTAGCAATCATCCATGGCTAGCAGCTTTTGAGAAACTATTTTAGTCTATGCAGAATAGCTCCCATTATGATAATTTCTAGAAATATGGATTCAATCATGAGCTATCCTTCCTTATTCCAAGAAGTAATCTTAAGGGGAAAAAAAACCTGACAACTACTCATAATTTTACCTAATATATAAATAATTTAACTGAAATTCATCAAATCTCTCATTTTGCAACCAAAGTTTAGAAATCTAAAAATAGCCTTGCTGTACCCAAGAGATCTACTTAAAGCTTGTTAACATTCTGATATTTCATGATCACTAAAAAGAAGTCTTTTAGACAGTGTCTGTCTCTATTACACTACTTGATATTCTGACAGTGATCACCTTCTGTTTTAAAATTTTTCAATATTTATTTATTTTTGAGAGACAGAGAGAGAGAGAGCAGGGGAGGGGCAGAGAGAGAGGGAGACACAGAATCCAAAGCAGGCTCCAGGCTCTGAGCTGTCAGCAGAGAGCCTGATGCAGAGCTCAAACCCATGAACCATGAGATATTGACCTGAGCTGAAGTTGGACACTTATCCTCTTGAGTCACTCAAGCGCCCCAACAGTGATCACCTTCTTAAAGGTAAACATGAATTTACCTATTCATGGGGGCAAGATGTACAGTGAAAATTGTTGGGCTTTGTTAAAAAAATTATGAGACTTTATTTATCCTGGGTAAATGTAACTGGTTTCTTATAATGAAATGGAAGCAGGACAGACCAGCAGTGTTGAGATCTGAGGGCCACAAATTTAAAAGAACCTGAATCCACGTTGGAAAAGGAATACCAATTCCCAAAGGAAATGAGTTTGGATGGAATATGATAGAAGAGGACGGGAGAAGACAGAACAGGATGAATAAAGCACCTTCATGTTTATTAATTTTTCTAAATGAGAAAACCTGGTCAGAAGCCAATGTAACTACAGAGAGGATAAAGAGGAAGAGCTATAAGTGAAATGATATGCTGCCTTTGTTATCCCATACTGCACTACTCTCATAACACAGGTACTTGGAATTTTTTTCTAAAAGTGATGATGGATTTTAAGTTGCTACCAAATTCCAATGTTTATGTCTTTTGTTTTCAGACTGATAGCTAAATGTATGCCAAATAATACTGAAATATCTATATGAGTCATCTAACACAGTTTATTCTTAGTAAAACACAAGCTTAGTTTTATGTCATATTTCTGAATCATAATGATACTGCAATCCCATCTTAAAGTAAAAACCTCCCTTAGTCCAAACTCCCCTTTCACATTACTGTCCTCTCTCTCCATCCATACACAGTGAATCTGTCTCAGTTCGACTCTCTGTTCAAACACAAACTTCTAAGTCTTTCCTAATCATCTTTCCTAAAAATATACCTCTTCTTATTCTACTTCACAGTTGTCTTTATTTTTCTTTGTAGAACTTCCCATGGTAAGTATGATGGTTTACTGCCTAATTCCCCATTTGACTAGAAGATCTATAAGGGCAAAGCCTATTTTTAGTGGTTATATCCTTAGTGCCAAGAACAGGGTCTGGCATATAGTATATATTCAATAAATATTTGATGAATGAATAAACAAATAAATGAATAAACTGATAAATGTTACAGCCATTCTTTAAAGACCTTATTTCTGAGAACAGTTTTAAGTTCACAGAAAAATAGAGAAAGGTATAGTGTTTTCCCATATAATCCCTGATTCCACACATGCATAAGCTCTGCAATATCAACATTCCTTACCAGAGTGGTACATTCTTAAAATTGATAAACCCACATTTACATTTAAATCATAATTATCCAAAGTCCATAATTTGCAGAAGAGTTCACTCTGGGTAATATACATTATATGCATTTCGGCAAATGTATAATAGCATGTATCCATCATTATAATATTATGCAGAGTGTTTTCACTGCCCTAAAATCCTCTGTGCTCTGGCTATTGTGTTTTTAATTTCAAATTCCACTTGTTCATTACTGGTTTACAGAAAAATGATTGGCTTTTGTATATTAACCTTGCATTCTATAATTTTGCTATAATTGCTTATTACTTCCAGGATTTTTTTGTTTATTCTTTAGGATTTCTTTTTGCATAGATGATCATATCATCCATGAAAAGACAGTTTTATTACTTTCTTCCCAGTATGTATGCCTTTTATTTCATTTCCTTGTCTTATTGTATTGACTAGGACTTCCAATATAATGTTGAAAAGAATAGTGAGAGGGAGCATCCTTGTCTTGTTTCTAATCTAAGAGGAAAATCTTCAAGGTTCTTACCATTAAATATTTTATCTGTAGGCTTTTAATAGATATATCTTTTTTACTATTATTATTTTATCAAGTTGAGAAAGCTTCCTTGTTTTCTCAGCCACTTTTTAAAAATCTTATCTCTAATTCTTCCATGTGCCACAATCCAGCTCTTTCTCCACAACTCCAGCAAAACTGATCCTGGCACTATGATCTCTCAGTGACAGATAGTCAACATAAACATTTATCTTGGTCAACTTCTCCATTGTATTTGACACTGCTGATAATACATTCCTTGACACACGATTTGCCTCTCATTTTGGGGGTGCAACATTTTTCTGGTTTCTCTTTTGTCTTTTTGACCACTCCTTCTCAGAGTCCTTTATAGATTTAACTTTTGCTACCTACTGCTCAAATATTGATGAACTTCCATCAGTTTCCAACCTTTGGTCTTTTAAAGAAAAATTAGTCTCCATGTGGCTGACTCATATAGTCCCTGACTGTCAATAACTATCTGTATAATTATAACTTATAAAGCTATGCCTGATTTCTTAGCTAGTAGCTAGCAAATTCCTCCAATTCTAAAAGTACAAATCCTCTGTATGTCTCAGTATAAAGTCCCAATTCCTTAAAACATGCAGAATCTGCCACGTCTCCAAATTTATTGGGCTACAATGTGTCTTCCTTTTAAGCTCTAGCCACACTGAATTTCTTGCAGCTCATGGAATCATAACTTTTCTTACCTCTGATCTTTTCTAAAAATTATTTCCAATGTTTGAATACTTTTGGCTTTCTGCTTGCTAGATTGGAATTAATCTTTATAATCATGTCAAGATTTTATTTTTTTGAGTAGGCATGCATTCCCTGACATCTAGCTTATGATAAGACACCTGCTTTAAATTCTTATGACTCCACATACTTCTGCTATCACAATACCCATCATATTCATCTATTTATTTATTTAAGTGCTTTCCTGGCTAGATGGCAATTTCCGTAAATTTTTTTACTATTGCATTCCATCAGATATGTAACTATTACTTACCAAGTACTCAATAGGTATTTAAGAATATATGAAAACTAAGATTTTTTTTAAGTCAATCGCTTATTTTGTTCTCTTTGGTTGCAGTAATATACTACATATTTGAGTTGTAAATGCTTATACTTGTTATTATTTTACTGGGTTAATTTGATGGTGTATAGAAGAGAATTATGCCATAGAACTTGGACAATGTAATAATTTCCCAAAATTTCACATATGAAATCTAAAATATTCACTGGTAATAGAAATTTCTGCATGAAATAAACTTGTCAACATTTGCCTCCAAATTACACAGTGCCATCCAGGAATGTGAGCAGGTCATTGAGAAGTAATTTGGGGCTTAACCACATGGTGGTCTATCTACAAGTTCCCTGGGGAAAAAGACACCATCTAGCTCACATCTGTGCAAACATTGGCTAACCTGGCTGATGTCTTCACATCTGAGGATGTGAAGGAGTTTTGTGTTTTTGTTTTTGTTTGATTTTTTTGTTTTGTTTTGTTTTTTCTTTCCTTTGATCAGGGAGATGTTTTCCTATTGCCTTTTGCAGCTCTCAGACATGAGTTGTAATAACTCTAAGAGGCTGAGAAGATTGAATTGTGGAGGTATGTCTGTATAGGGAGATGTGTGTGGGAAAGAGAAACAAGGAGAGAGATAGGGAAAGAGAGACAGATAGAGGTAAAAGATGGATACTGGAGTGTATAGACAGACTAAGAATTAAATCTAATAAAAGCAATGTTGTCTAGTGAGTGAAGTTCACAAACCTGAGTGAGTCAGTTTCTCGAAGCCTCCACACATAATATAGGAATGTAAGCGATATGAGGATTGATGGCAAATGCCGTATTTTGTGCTTATCTGACTCTAAATGGTTTGGGAAAGAAGAATAAAAGTACAAAATCGGATAAGAATCTTTTTGAAAATAAGTAGCATCAAGAACTTAAAATAAAGTTGCTACAAAATAATGAGGTTTGAGGTAATATCAAGTAGTGATTTTTATCTCTAAGAATAGTGAATATTTGAAATTCTCCTTTCCAGATGTACTACAATGAAGACAGTATCTGTTTGATTGTAGAATATACAGAGTAAAAATAATTTTTACAATTGGGATCAAAACAAAACCAATACAGAAAAGATTTTCTTTCCTTCGGAAATTAATAATAAAGAGATTTAAAACTTCATATAATCACAAAATGTATATGGCTTAAGTTTAGAAGAAAGCTTGGACACATCTCCATCTTTAGGGGACTAATATGTAAGCTGATGACACCTCAAATCTCTGTCTTTTAATATATTACATCAAAATATCTACAACATTCTTGTGTGTAGGGAGGGAGTGGGTTGTATAAAATTCTAGTATACTCTATGCTTTCTGCACTGATACTGTCTAAAGCTATAGAAACAACAACAGAAATGTCCCACCAAAATAACCAATTTTTTCAAACTAAAAATGCAGGATGGTCTTTAATGATCTAATGTTTCATACGTTTTGTCCCAGTAAGTAGTTTTAAAAATATAAAAAAAAAACCCTAAAGTAGGATAGATATTAAAAGCATGACTAATACATGTTTTTACTTAATACATATTCAGTTTCCCCTTATTATATGCAAGAAAACATGGAGCTGAGAAAGAGGTAATAGAAAGGCATGTGAGGAAATACATGTCTGTTGTAAAGAGGCATCTTACCTGACAACTGTTTGATTTTCCCTTATTTTCTCACATTTTAAAAAATTATTTCAGAATATAACAAAGTTGTATCTAAGAAACTATGGACACTTTTAAACTTTTAGGGCACTTGTTTTCTATTATTTCAATGTTAGACATTAAATTAGAATTGGTGTAATTAATATGCTTTGCTAAATGACAAATCAAATATAAAATAAAAAAATATATTTCTTACAATAGTTCCTAAATACATACCATGGAAGAATGAGGTTGCTTAAAACATAATAAAATCTAGAGCTTAGATAATATACCATAACTACCATATTTCTGAATATCACAAATATTTTAATAATAGAAAGTAATGAATCTGAGCAAAATTTAATTCTATAATCATTTTATTCTCCACAGGCTCACTGAACTACATGGTATATGACAGTGTATCTAGTTTTTAAAGTGCTATTGCCCATAGTCTCATTCTTCTGATAAAATGATAAAAACCGAATTAATTTTAAAATATGGACCAACGAATTAAAGAATTTACTTAAGAAATCTATGAAGATACTGATTTTTAAATTATTTTAAGACATTTGCCTCTTTAATTCCAGATTTCGTTCTTAGAAATAGCAACAAGGGGCGCCTGGTGGCTCAGTTGGTTGAGCTTCCGACATCGGCTCAGGTCAGGATCTCACAGTTTGTGAGTTGGAGCCCCCCTCAGGCCCTGTGCTGACAGCTTGGAGCCTGGAGCCTGCTCCGGATTCTGTGTCTCCCTCTCTCTGCCCCTTTCCTGCTCATGCTGTGTCTCTCTCTGTCTCTCAGAAAATAAATAAACCTTAAAAAAAATTTTTTTGAAAAGAAATAGCAACAAAAACATCACACACTACAGATGTAAGGCACCGTCATTTTCAGGTTAGTGAGCTTAAAATACAACACTAAAGTTTTATTTTATTCATTTATTCCTGTTGGGAATATTTATGACTATAATTTTCTTCAGAGATATAGACTTTCCTGAGGATATGGATCTCATATTAAACCCTGAAACTCACCATACATATTTGGAGACGGGGTCAAAGTGGTTAGTATAGTTTTATTTCTGTGGCACTGTATCAAACCCCTGAAATAGCAATGAGTTAATAAAAGCCTTAGAAGAGAACTAAATTTGAAATGAATTAAATGAACAAAGTACCTTTTTAAAATAATATAATTAATATTTTTATATACCACACAGTGATATTAATACATATAAAAGACAAGAAAAACACATTTAACAAATAAAGCATACTAAAATCCAGTAACTAGTAGTCAAAATGGCAAGCTGACAGTTTCATTTAATGAATCTTTCATTCAATCAATAGTTATTGTGATTTTACTATGCATAAAGGTACTAGGTTAGGTGTATCAGACACAATGATAAGTAACTCAAACTGGTCCCTTACTACAAACACTATTACTTCTCTTCTTCAAAATTATTTTTCAAAGGCCAGCAAAACCTCTGAATTTTCCAAGGTTTATGCAGGTTGACAGAAATTTAACCCAAAACACATTTAGTTTTCTTATGTTAAACAAGATACGGTCTACTTTTTATTTTTCTTGGTACTGATGTGAAAAAATATAGAAAATTTTCAACCTTAATCATGATATCGCCTTTAATCAGAGAGAAAATCTCTACACAAATTTACACAGGGCTAAATTATTTAAAGTACAGCCATTTCCTTAATGGGAACAATTTGGCAATTATGGAAGTGATCCTGAATCCGTAAGTATATATGCCAATGAAGTACTTCACAGATGAAAACAAATTTGAAATATGATCAATGACTAATGAATACTTGCAAAGCAAAGTTTTAGAGAAGACTCTAAGGAACAATGCAGCTGAAATATAATCTCTCATTTATTCAGTCTTGGAAAAGTAATGATTAGAAGAGCTACAAAATACTGACAAATATTATCAGTCACTAAAATAAGTTCTATTTTATTTAGAGAGACTAATTTAAATAAATTGACTGAGGAATTATTTTTCAGTGAGAATAAACTTTTAAATGTATATCAATATTAAAGAGATAAGAAATGTATTATATTCAATTAGTACTTGTAGTGACTTTGAAATATAGTGTTAAGCATGAAAACGTATTTTTAAATGATTTGTGAACACCATTAATAAAAATATAATTTAATTATAAAACATAAATTATAAAATTGAGAGTACTATAGAGGAATAAACAGATCAGCAGCGTATAGCAATCTTGTATAGAATACCCATACTACACCACACCAAATTTGGCAGTCACTCATGCAAACAAAGGGGGTAACTACTGAAATGCTTAAATCTTGCACTTACCAACCTCCACAACACTAGAACAGTTGGGATCTGTGAAGCCATCTGGACATTCACAGGAAAAGGAATTGTCAGACAATCCTGGCAAACAAACACCGCCATTTTCACATGGATTGGGATCACAGATATCACCTGAGAAATAAAGAAACAGAGAATGACTTTTCACTTGCAGTCTTAGGCACTGAGATGTACTATTTCATACTCCATTTTCCTTTAGTAGAGTCACCACACTGTTGAGATTTACAGATAAGGTATGCAAGACCCATTTGAAACCTTGTACTTTTCAAAGACATGGGATGTGACATAAAATGAAATTTTCTATTCAAACACTGCATACCAAATAGCATACGAAAAGCTATTAACTCATTTTGGGGTTCCTCCATGACATGTCAATAAAATATTGTCTGATTTGTTAAAGATTAATTGAAATATGTCTAGTAGAAAGATTTATTAATTACTCCAATAAAAAAAACTTTTTAAATTCATACACTTAACTCTGTAACTTTGCAATTTCTCTCTCCAAAGGGGTGAGGTTTATTTCTGGGCTTGTCCAGGCGACTTGCTTTGGCCAATAGGATGTTAGGAGACTTGAAGCCAGCCAAGGTTTGAAAAAGCACTTGAATCTTTCTACTTCTTCAAACCCTGTCAGGACCATGAGAATAAATTCAGGCTAGTTTGCCTGAGGTGAGAGAAACATGTAACAGTAAGAAAGAAACTGGCACAGAGAAGTAAGTTGTGCCGTAACCAGAACCTATAATATATGGCATTGGCTTTGGTACTGGGTGGAAAGGCATCAAGAAAATGACTAGAGGAGCCTAGACAAAACGTGAGGCTATCCATGTTATGTAGAGAAAATCAGTTGGTAAGGTTGTTACCTGAGAAAAACTTTAGTGACAGAAATATACCTAATGACTTTTTACCTATGAATAATGAGATTTTCAGGCAGAATATTAAAGTGTCAGTTGGTTTTTAATAGCTGCATTGATACAGTACTACAAGAAGAGACATGCTAAATAAAGAAATGATAAGTGTGAAAGTAAAGAAAAGGAATATAGAGAGGAGGATTTGTGATAATTAACTGACCAACCAACCAACCAATAACAACCAAAACTATCTCAATGCCAGCCTCCCAACCAGTGAAAGATCAAACCTGGAGCTCTGTCAGAAAGACATGACCTCAACATAAATATCAAATTAAGGATATGGCTAGAAGGCCCTTGTGAAAATATTTCAAATAATTCAGGTACAGCCTGAAGACTCTCTCAGCTAAATAAAAGGGCTTCCAGAAGTCTTAAGGGTATTATCTCTGAACAGCCTGACACGCCCAGTGTACCACTGATTAAGTCTAGAGTGAAAAGCAGGCTTCAAAGTCAT
The DNA here is from genome assembly GCF_018350155.1 of Leopardus geoffroyi. NCBI lineage: Eukaryota > Metazoa > Chordata > Mammalia > Carnivora > Felidae > Leopardus > Leopardus geoffroyi. The sequence goes on from NC_059326.1 coordinate 147,425,328, forward strand.
GAGTGTGATTTTATTATACAGACAGTATGTAAATCAGATTCAGAGAAACCCATAGAGTTTTAAAGGGAGTTTGAAAGGGGAAAGTACCATCGCCTGATCAAGAGAGGAAGGTTTTTCAAAGTTTACAAAAGCATCTGTGTCCCAACTTCCTACCACTTTCTGTTTCTTGGGAACTTTATTCCCTTATAGGAGCCTTCCCAAGAATTATTTCCTATATTTCCTAGATTAACCACTCTAAGACTTTAGAAAAATAAAAATGGAGGGTAAGATTTTGGTCACATTTATAAAGCAAGTCATTAGCTATATTAAGATGATAGATAAAAATACTAGCACTGGGATGGCCATAAGAAACGAGAGAGTCAAGAAATAAGTGAATAAATAAAAGAATAAATATGTGTTGGAAATACATAGAATTTAGCATGGCTAGACAATGGATTACTTGGTTAGGAATGGCTGAGAAAGTATAAATATGTCAGATTAGTAAAGATTAAAAAGTTAACATGGTAACTTATAAGGTGAAGAGCCAATGAATGCTTTTAGCATTTAAAGTTTTGACATGGTCATATCTATATTTTAAGATGACTATCCTGGCAGCATTTTACAGAGTGAATTTGATTGGGGGGCTGATTACTGAGATATTTCAATAAACTTCCTATGTCTTTATATAACTAGCTAGCCATTCCGCCATTCCTCCATTCATCCTTCCATTTGTCCCTTTATCCCTCACCCCCCTCCCCATTGCTTGACTACCTATTCTATGCAGGCACCAAGGTCAGTGCTGAACATACAGAAGCATACAGAATTAAATAAAGATAGTCTCTACCATTAAGAAGTATAGAGCCTAGTATGGGAGATAAAAAAGCAAGAACAACTACCATACATAGTAAGAGCTGTAATTAGTCTACACAATCCAAAGTGTAGGATCAACAGAAACTTCTAAAAAGATTCAGTGCTGCAAGGTGAAACAACACAGGAGGAGGTACCTGCTCAACATTCTAGGCAAAGAGAATAGCATATACAAAGGAAAAAGATCATGGCTTATTCCAGGAATTTCAAGCAGGCCACAATAATTAGAGCATAGATGTATATGAGAGATAAAATGGAGCTCAGAAAGTAGCATGGTCGTGTAACTAAAGGCCTTATGTGCTGTGACAAAACATTTGAAGATTCTCTCTAAGCACTGGAAAATCAGAAAAGGACTTTGTACATGGGAAAATATATGATCACATTTGTGTTTTGGAATAATGACTCAAACAGCATTGTATTGGATCAAATGGAAGAGTCACAGTTTAGGGCAAAAGAACTAAGCGTTAAACTCTTGAAGTAGTCCTAGCAAAAACTGATTTTCTCAACCCTCTTCAGAGATAGCTATGAACAGGGAAAGCAATGGAAGCATGATTTAATTCCAATTAGTTAATAAATACTAGGTAATAAAACAGGAAATTAAAGTCCCCCCAAATCACTACTATTCCTCCCCCCAGATAATTAATCTAGAAACAAAGGCATTATTGCTGAGATTTTCTATAAAAAGGCAATCACCAGTTTAAAAGCGAGATCATCGCTCTCTGCCCTAGACATGAGCAAAGCAACACAGCTTTGTACAGTCAGACTAACAACACTGCCATCAGCTAACCCTGTACATTCCATGAAGTTGAGTAGTAACACCCAAACATTTTTTTGGATGAGACGTCAGTCATAATCCTGTGTATTGTCAGTACTACAAAAAGGGGAATTCTATATTCCCTAGACCAGGATCTGTTGTTGCAGCAATGTCAACAGATCAAGGCACATTGTAGATGTATATAGATTCATTTGTACTCACAGAAGCAATGTCTACTGTAGAAAGGCAAGGCATGAGTGACATCCCAGAGGTTCTCAAGCATACAGACTACACTGATACACTTTTCTAAAATCAAGTACCTTTCATTATCGCTCTCACTCCTACAACCAAGTTCCTGCAAAATTTATTAACTGATGTGAGCTTAACAGCCCAGATAAACTGAGTGACACATGAGGCTGGAATGTCCGGTCCCTTTGATTATCCCATCATGATGGGAAGTCTTGGTGTCCTAAGAAAATTTTCTTGGCACTTTTGATACCCCTTCTAGGTGATAATAACTTAATCTAACCGGTTTTCTACCATTTGACCAGGTGCGTCTGCCAGCCATATGACGCTTCTGTAATCAAAATCAGACAGGATGATCTGTTCATCTCTCACTAGATCTTGTAGACACCAGCTGTTGTTTAGCTGACCTGTTTATTCTCTCTTGTCCTTGTACATTTTGTTCTTTTTCGCTGATGTCTACTTAATTCTAATAAATTACACTTGTGAAAGTTCATCTTATATTTTTCCCCCTTATTGATATTTACTCAGTGTGTTTTTGAAAGGTAGAAAAGAGGTAATAAATTTGACCAAAATGTATCTTGAGGTAGAATCACAATGTATCTTGAGGTAGAATCAAGATAACAATGTGATCAAACTGATGTAAGGGTTGAGAGAGAGCAAGGAATCTGGGTTGATTTCTAGAGCTTTTATCTGTATGACTGAGTGGTCACCTTCATAAGGAAATATAATGGATTTAGTTTTAAAGAAATTATTGTGTTTGAGAAGTTTGCATATTCCCTCTCTCTTTCTCTCTCTCCCCCTCCCTCCCTCAAAATAAATAAATAAATTTTTAAAAGAAAAAGGGAAATTAGTGCTAGGCCCTTTCCACTTCAGTACAAATATTCAGCTTATTCGCTTAGGGTCTCATATGTCAAGGTCTGTCTGAGATTAATAAAGGTCCCCACAGGTACCTGTGTTAGATGAACAATGTCAACAGAAAACAAAATTTTGGCCTTGGATAAAGTAGAGGATAGACAGCAGAAGCCCATCACACATGATTAGGATTATTACAGACTGTGTTTTAAATCTGCCTCCCCACATCTAATTATTAAATACACCCCTGTGTCAGGTGGGTTCTCCATGAAGTAAATGCTAAGAAAAAGTTAAGAGTGCAAAAAGATGAAGAAGTAATGCCTGTGAAAGAAAAATGAGGAGAAAGCAGAAATGGGCAGGAAAAGCCTTCATCCTGTGATGCAGATCTGACACCTGTGAAAAGAAATGGGGAAGGGGGGTGTGCAGGGATTGAAGAAGAATCAAGCAAGGGAGCCTCAGTCTGTAACGCAAACTTGATGAAGTCTTAGCCAGCCCACTAGGAAGCAAAGATTACCCTTTAGAGGAATCCTCCAAGGGCATAAATGACCAGGCACTGGTGCCCTTGCCATGTCCAATCACCGGCTGGAGGTGGCCTAGGCACAGGGTGGCTCTAAAGCTCCAGTGAGATCCTGGAAGTGCTGCAGAAGATTTGTTGGAGGTTAACTACATTCCTGGCAGCTGGACAGCTTCTTTTCTTGAAGGGATGCTGCAGCAGCACACTTCCCTGGGTGCCACACTCCCCTTTCTCTCTCAGGACAGTCCTAGTTAGGATCGGGTACATAGACACCTCAGTCAAGTATCTGATCATATCTGAGCCTGTTGTTTTCTCTACTGACCCATTATCTCAATGGTTTGTACAGATGAAGCATGATCATTTAAGTAGAAACAAATCCTCAAGCTGAAATTTCAAGTCCAATTAAAATGCACTGTAGGGACTTCTGATTCCTTGTCATTTCAATTAACCTGAGAAAGCATCAGCTCAGGTAAGATTCCTGATTAAAATGCAAGAGATCCCTGGCCTTCAAATCAGCACTTTTTGTCTGTTTGTTTATTTCTCAATGGATGAATTGGTAGAGTTTTTTTTAAAACTAAGATGGCAACCAGTACAAGAAGGCAGGCTCACCATAGGAAAATAGGACAATACACAATTTCATGGTTCTTTATTCCACTGTCAGCAGGCTCCTAAAATATACCTCTGCATATTGTAATCTGTGTGCAGCGTTATACCTTGATGCTTCTTGGCTGTCTGGCCTCACCTGCTTTAGATTAGGACAGATGTGTTTAATTTGAGTCTAACTATGTTTTATGATTCCATCTGCAGTTTATGGCAGACTCAGGCAAATTAAGCTGATGCCGATTTGCCTTTTGGCAATAGAATGAAGCAATTATTTTTCCCAGGGGCAAGAAATCATTGCAGGCTAAATTTAACTTCTTGTTTGCCTGGTCTTTCTCCCACTCTCCAGGGTTCTGCTTGGACTGGGATCATCCTGTCTGAGTCCACTGCCTACCTCATTCTTCTCACTGGCCCACCACCTGTTGCCAGTCACCTGTTCAAGGTGATTTGCAGATTGTCTTATTACAGCTCATTATTAATTTGCAATCCATGATCGTTTAGCCTACATAGCAAAGTGTATAGGCATCTATATCATGTAGCACTGAAGATGATGCAAACCCCCCCCCAAAAAACCTAAAAGCCTATTATCTATCTATACCTTTATGATGGTGATTGTGTTTGTTTGTTTGTTTGTTTGTTTTTTCTTCTGTGAGCTCAGTACATAACTATGCAACTTCTAATGCCAAGTAAAGGAGAAAATTCTATGTTGGCCATACTCAGGGAGTCAGGTGGACCGAAGAGCTAATTTTTCTCATCCATGTTTAATCTCTCAGATGATTTATGCATTTGGTTTTCTTTACATATTAGTGCCCCTCTCCAGTTCACAGATCAGAGAATCACCAATCCATTCATCATGTATTGATATTCCAGGAAACACCGTAGAGGCTGGGAATATAGCCTAGATGAAGACACATAAGGTGCCAGTACTCTCAAAGTTTATATTATAGTGAAGGGAATGCATAATGAAAAACTAAGAAATAAGAAAGCAAGGTATTGGTCACTGTAATAAAAACCATAGGAGGAGACACAGGAGGAGAATAGGCTGGTGGAAAGGGCAGTAAAAAGAACTGGTTACTTAAGATAAACAATCAAGAAAGGCTTCTCGAAGGAGGTGTCACTCGAGCTGAAAACTGAAACATGAACATGTGCCAGTCATGTTAAAACCTAAGGAAGAGTCTTTTAGGCAGGGGAGTAGCGTATGTCTGACCCTACTGAAAGGTAAGAGAGTAATGAACTCAAGAAAGTGAAAGGAGGCTAATGCATTTGGGACACGGTAACAAAATGTCACTAAAAGTTTTTTGTCAGCAATACAATTTTAGTAGGAACCAATTTATAACTTAAAGCCCTACATTTGACTGTCTGTCTTCATGATAACCAAGGGCATTTCTGCTAAGCTTATTCTTAATATTTATCAAACATCTACTGAAAATATATTATTGTATTTACATGCTAACCTTCTTATGAATTTGCATAGTGATCTTTTTTACATATGAATATATCTACATAGTACTACTAATGTATTCATCTATATACATGGCAATGTAAATATAGCAATCATTTATTTGGAGGAACGCATGCCTCCCCATTTTCTCTATTCCTTTAGCAGTGCTAGATGCCACCCTGCCCTCTCTCCATTTCTGCAAAAAAATGTGTACGCTGATGTAAAAATAAAAACAAAATAAAATGGTAACATATCACTCAAACAAGTTACTTCACCAATACAAAATATTATTTAATTTCTTCACTATCTTCCCACACTAAATGTGAACAATATTACCATACATATTTATGTGTGAGAAAGTAAAACACAGTAACCAGTTAAACCCATGTTTCACAACTATGACAATTCTGGTCTGTGTATTACAACCTCATCTTCAGTTTATTGCTCTCCCACTGAACTTGGTAGCTATACTCCTATCATTTGATTTACAAACTGAAAGAAAATAAAAGCTTTGTCTTCAACTGCACAAATTAGAATTATAACCAGTCTGTAAACAGAGTACTTGGCAAAATGAGCCAAGCATAGTACACAAGTAAGCAATAACTCTAGTTAAAATGAGATAAAGTTCACAGGAATTTCCATACTCAACCTGGTAAAATTCCTCACAGAAAATTTTAGTATCCTTATGACTTAGTGCCAGGCGAAATTGTACACAACAAAATAAATGTCACTTTTGAATCAACCATAGGCCTCTCAATTTACTTTGGGGCCTCCTGAGTCTCCTGAGAGACCATTTGTGTTGAATATTGAAATTTCATTGCTGTGTGTTCTAATAAGTTTGATGCACAGATTTTTATTTTAACACCTTCATTCATAAACTAAAGCTTATGAGTGTGGCCAGTTTAAATTTCATAAAAACCTGGTTAAAAAGGTTTGATCTGATTGTTAGCTTCATATGTGCTTTAAAAAATAAATTCTGGGGCGCCTGGGTGGCGCAGTCGGTTGGGCGTCCGACTTCGGCCAGGTCACGATCTCGCGGTCCGTGAGTTCGAGCCCCGCGTCGGGCTCTGGGCTGATGGCTCGGAGCATGGAGCCTGTTTCCGATTCTGTGTCTCCCTCTCTCTCTGCCCCTCCCCCGTTCGTGCTCTGTCTCTCTCTGTCCCAAAGATAAATAAACGTTGAAAAAAAATTTTTTTAAATAAATTCTAGTTGATATTTCAGACCATTACTGCAATTAGGAGGAAGAGAGAAAGAAATAAGAATGCCAATAAGAATAAGTTTATCTACATTGATAGGATCTGCCATTTTACTAGAAAATCACTGGACATAGTTGCGATAAAAGACCACTAATGCTATACCCTGGGGTCTACAGGGTCCCCAAATGACCATACTCAGCTATGGAAGACACCAGTATGACTGAGCAAAGAAACTTCTTAGACTCAGAGCCACACTAAAGCTAACTTAAAGCATATTATCTCTCAGCTGTTAGCCAGTGTTTATCGCACTATTTCTAGAGACATTTTTCTTTTTAGGTAAGGTTTTAAATGCTAAGGGAGTACTGAAGAGAATTATAAGAAAATTAGCAAAAATTGTTGAGTATTGACAATGAGAATTTTGCATCCTTTAACACACAGCTTCAATCAAGGCTAACTGCATGAAAAGACAAAACTATTTCAGGCTCTACATTTTGAAAGAAAATCTTTGGGCATATTTTGTATTTTAAAACACTCTGGAGAGTCTCTTAAAATAAAAAAATCTAGAGTTTTTAGAATTGAAAGGGACATCAGAAATGATCTAATCCAGTGGTTCTCAAAATTTGCTGTATATTATAATCACAGGGGAGCTTTTCAAATTCCGGATGCCCAGTCCAATTAAATCAGAATCACGGAGGGTGGGACCCAGCCCTCCACATTTATTTAAATTCACCCAAAGATGTCAACTTATTAAAGAGAAGGAAAATAAGTTATATAAAGTGAGGAAGGAAAGAAAGAAGGGGAAGAAGGAAAGATGGAAGAAAGAAAGTTCATACTTTTCGGCTTTCAATTGAGAGAAAAGCAAATGAAGAAAAATACTTGACTAGCTTTCTTTGTTAGTATACTCTGAGTTATGAAAAATTCATTTGCAGGAAGCCAGAAATGACAACTGGAAAATAAAGGTATACAGTATGTTAGAGAAATTAGAATGGACACCACTTAACACTAACATACATTGAATTCCTCCCAAATAATTTGTTAAAACTTTGTAAATTACCAGAAAATTCAACTATATGGAATGCTCAAGTACTGTTGACTATATTTCTACCTGTTGACTATATTATTTCTACCTATGAAGAATATCCATTTAGTCATTCAGTCAATATTTACTGAAGGCCATCTATGCTCCATTAAAAGTGATAACTGCTGCACATACTACAGGACCTCTGACAGGCAATTACTTGTTCTCTAGCATTTAAGAAAAGACACAAATAAGTTGGAAGGTAGTTACTACTGCATGTTAGGTCCAGGAACAAGAAAACTGTGTGTGCCAAGGGAGTATGTTGGGGGGATGGAACACCAAACTCAGAACTGTGATTTAGGAAGCCTTCCCCAAATCAAGTGATTCCCAATTCAAGACGAGAGAACTAGTGGAAACCGGATAGGCAATGAGGTGGGACAAGTATGTGAAACCAGGCAGCAGAGCCAGAGCATAGGTTCAAGAAACAGGAAGAAACTCACTTTGGCTACAGAGAAGAGTGAACAGAAATGGCAAGAGGCAAGGCTGAAGAGTACAAAGTGCCCAGGATACCCAGTGTCTTGAAGACACTCATAAGAAGTCTGGCCATTCCTTAGCAAAAAGGACAGCCATTTAAGGGTAGTAAGCAGAAGGGCTGACATGATTTGGATGTCAAGTAGTAGGGAGAATGGATTACAAGGAGGCAAAATTTAAGGGTGGCAGATCAGTTAGAAAGTGGCAGATGTTATTCTGACACACACATTGCTGGCTTGGATTAGAATACCAAACACAGAAATGGAGAGAAATGGATCCCAAAAGATATACTGAGGGACCAAATTTATGGGTCTGATGGTTGAAAGGAAAGAGAACTAAAAATTAAACCACATATCAAAATTCAACAAAAAGTTCTGCCTTTCATTCTGATGGAAAACATGGTCTAGGGAGCAAGTTTGGGGATGGCGGTCAAAGGGGATGATGGATTCCATTTTGGAAATGAGTGGACCTAAGTGCCTACAGACATGCAGTTGGAGATATTCAGTGAGAACTTGGTTTTAGGACTTTGAACCTGGGGAGAAAGGTTTGGACTAGAGATAGGTAAATTAACACGGAGTGGATTTTTTAAATCATGGAGATATAAACAAAAATTCTGAGAAGAGTATTGGAAACTTGGTCTAGAAGCCATATAAACTTGAAAACACTCTATATTGCAAGCTCTCTAAAGTCAGAATCATTTCAACTTAGCAAATTCTCTCCCCTGTGCCAAAGATCAGTACCTGGCATACAGTCAACAGTTTCCAAATAAAAATCAGGTGGAAGACAGGGGTTGGAAATGTATTTAAAATGTCAGAAACCTAACAGTGTTTTGGTGCTAATGAGAAGCAGCTACTATAAAGAAGAGGTTAAAGATACAGTAGAGAAGGAATACTCAGAAGGTTAGGGAGTGTGAAAAAACATGACTGATGAGCCTCAGAAAAAAGATCGACAGAAAACACTGAGGGCTCAGTTGAGTTTGAAAACAAGAATTGATAGCGGCAATAAGTACCCAATGAGATATCTGCTTCTAGGTCAATGCCTGGATGTGCGCTACAGGTAGAGGACCAATCCAGGTTTGTTGTTTTGTCACATAGGTATAGCGATGGCCAACGGGACAAAACAAGTGACACCTGGCTGCTTTTGATTTTTTGAAAAACACATAAGATAACTTACTGAATTTTATACACTACGATAATATTTTTAATTATGCAAAAATTATAGACCCTGTGAATTGTTCTTTCAGATATTTCTGTTGTTCAGTTGACAGCAAAGGACAAACTAAAAGATAGAATTTTGTTGCTGTATGTAAATAACACAGTACATCATGACGGTAACATTTAGCCCATCAATCCTTGTCAAGAACACAAATTCACACCGACTATAAAAACAATCAAGTGATACAAAGAGGATCACATTTAGTGCCATGTCTAACTACGGAAGTTTCACATTGCCTTCTTATCCAGATCTTAAATTGTCAGTTCTGCCTCTTCTTAATGTAAAGCTGCTCAGCCACCATATAAAAATAACTTCCAACGAAAACCAGTCGAAAAGAACCTGGCAAACTTGATCACTTACTGAAAAATGGGGACCAAAAGAAAGAACAGGACATTTGTTAATCACTGGATAACCCATTTTATCACTTTTTTTTTTCAGGCAGAAAGGATGCGTTACAGTAAAATGGCATAAAAAATTTTTAAGTCTAATTTGTGTTTTATTTAGAATCTTGTTTGAAACAGTCACAATTTAAGACAGCAGTAGAATGACAGTTTCCAACTATAGCAGGAAAAGCTGAAGGAATATCTTTCACTGTTTTAAGTACAGCCCCAACTATTTATTGCCAGATGTTTAAAGTAGTCAATCATGTCATTACATAACGTGTTTATAAACTTGCGCTCTAAACCTGACTACATACGTTTATACATTTGGAGGCTGGAATAAAAAAAAAATCACAAAGATTAGTCTTCTTCCAGCTAAAAATAACCAATAGACACTTATCTAATTTATGGAATGGATGTCATATTTTAAAAGTCAGATTTAGATCTTGTTTACTTTTGTATAAAGTGAATGATTTGTATAAAGTGAATATATATTCACTTTTATAGCCATATTTTCACAAGAAAGTAACACTTTATAAAATAGTTGCTGAATGCTCTAGTTCCATATAATGTATACATTTTCAGAATTTAAATCTTTGTATTCACAGCCAACAGTCTTAGGAAGCAGAAACATAAATGACTTGGTTAGGCCACTGTCAGTAGACATGCTTACTAATCAACATGAGAACATATTAGCTCTGTAATTATTTTAACAAACATGGAATATCTTATTCAGATTTAATGACTATATGGCCATTGTGCTTTTCTAATGCAAGGAAGTTCCTGATAAGAAAAGACAGCTGAGCAATTAACTCAGTGGAAATCAGAAATTATGGGTGTTCTTGCTATCTTCTTGGTTTTCAACAGGTATCAGGCTATTGCTGTTAGCACTCCAATTTGCATCTTTATAGGGAACAGCCTGATTGTAATGACAGAAGCAAAGTGCCCTTTCTTTAGGTGTTCCAGCTGCCTTAATGGAACTCCATTCAGAATATTAGTGCTTTTATACTGAAAAGACCAGGGAAATACTTAGGAAGCTGGACTACGTTACTCTTCCAGCCTACCAAATAGAAATGTGACTTGCTAAAAGGTAACTATTTGGCACAGAAATGGACAAATGAGAGAACTTGAACACATTAAAAAGAGAAAAAAAAAAAAAAAAACCTTTGCCTCTATTCTATCAATAGTCTCGATTCTGCATTGGTATCCCTCCTGTCCTTGTTTTTGTGATCATTTGATACACACCAGCTTCTTCCCAATCCCTGATCGAGCCCTGACCTGAAAGTGAGGACTCAGAACCCAGCATCAGTTTATGACTGTTATTAGTGAAGCTCTGACCTTATTTGTCTTTCCTTTTTCTCATTGGTTTAATTACTGTCGATGCAATTTTATTAGTGACTCTCAAACATGGGTCATATAAGTGCAGTTTAGAATAATCTTGGATATGGGTGCCTGGGGGGCTAAGTTGGTTAAGGCATCTGAGTTTGGCTCAGGTCATGGTCTCACGGTTCATGAGTTCAAGCCCCATGTGAGGCTCTGTACTGAGAGCTCAGAGTCTGGACCCTACTTCGGATTCTGTGTCTCCCTCTCTCTCTCTGCCCCTCTCCCTCTCATGCTCTGTCTCTCTCTCTCTCTTGCCCTCTCAAAAATAAATATTTAAAAAATATTCAAAAGCAGAATAACCTTGGATAAAAGGCTTCATACTACATAAACTGTTGGGAAACACCCTGCCCCACATTCCCCATGTAGCTCCCTTTTGACATACCTGTCTTGTAGCATCACTATCCATAGGATAGATCTAAAGAAATCATGCAACCTCTTCCTGAAAAAAATTTTCTGATACAAATTATCTGCTTGCTCAAATTTCCAAATTTCATATACTCTTGGAATCTTCTACTCCATCACTTGGCTGATCTGTTAGGACACTTTATTATTTTTTAGTAATGTTAGTTAATATTTTTGTGGCTTAACTATGTGCCGAACATTATACTAAGCGCTTTATGAGTATTAATCTCATTAAATCCTCATAATACTCCTATCAGAAACTTTGCTGATATTAATAAGAAAACTCATTTTACATATGAAATAATGGAAATTTACTAAAGTTGCAGAATTTACCAAAAGGTATAGAATAACATTGGCAAAGGGAGATTTACACACAGGCAGCATGGCTTCAGAAACAAGAAACTATGCATGTTTGGATGCTTTCCCTTGCCCCTATTCTCCTTCATCTCCTCTCTTCACCTCTTCAAGCTCTTCACCTTCTTCAAGTTCTTTTCGTTCTATGACTGGGGCTCAATCATTTAGTATTGTTGTGCATTGCCCACCTTTCATCCTTCAGATAACTCCAGTCTTTTGGTAGAATCCACCCATCACCTGCATTTCTGATCCTCCTTTGGTTTAAAACGGAACAATTCTGGATTCCAGTCTGCAGTTAACGTAGCTATGTCCCTTACAATGAACTTCTCCCCCATGTGGACAATGCTAACCACAGCTGCAAAGCAATGGCAGGCCTTTGATATCAGGCCAGATGCTAGAATAGACCACGATGCAAAAATATGCTATGTTGATATAATGATTCCTTGATGATATATCTATTCCTTAACATATAAATTATTTTTTAAATTTTTTTTAACGTTTTTTATTTATTTATTTTTGAGACAGAGAGAGACAGAGCATGAACGGGGGAGGGTCAGAGAGAGAGGGAGACACAGAATCGGAAACAGGCTCCAGGCTCTGGGCCATCAGCCCAGAGCCCGACGCGGGGCTCGAACTCACGGACCGCGAGATCGTGACCTGGCTGAAGTCGGACGCTTAACCGACTGCGCCACCCAGGCGCCCCCATATAAATTATTTTTAATTAGATAAGTCTCTAGAGCCTGAGTATTATAAAATAAATTCATCTATTCCTCCCAATCTTATTTGGAAAATTAAAAAGTATTTTAATTAAAAGTATTTGCATCATTGTTTGAGTCAAGGATAGCAAATCCTAGAATAAGCTCTGATCCAGAGTAGACTGATCCGGGGAAAGAGTTTCATACATATATTAAAATGAACTTATATAATACATGCTCTCTTATAAAAAAAAAAAAATTCAATGGTGACAATCACAGGAGCATAAAAAAATACCTGTGACAGAAATACAGCTTTTGGAAGCCTAAGGTAGAACAGCTCAGTAATAATTTGGCTAGAAAGAGTTCACTGTTCCTCCTCTTGAAAGGCAGCTGTAGATTAATAAAGCACTAAACTGGAGATTTAGGAATAACAAACGACTTTTGGACTAAGTGCCTTATTACTGCTTCTTTTCAGTTGTGAAGGATACTTTACGCAACAGAGTAAGATGTGCATTTTCTGTGTGTAACATCAATCCTCTTTGAAGCCATGTTGTGCTTACAAAGATAAGATTATAACCAACTTCCATAAAAGAATAAAATGAGTCACTGCAAACTTTAGTGTAAAAGCGTACAGATTTAAAGTAACATGGTGAGCAATTCAGAAATTGATATCACTATCATCCTAATAATATGGTCTGTATTCCACACAAGGCTACTCAGAACCCAAAGGTTTTGTTTTTTTGTTTCTTTGTTTTTCTCTCTTAGGGTTTATGATAACAATAAATACAAAACTTCTGTTTTACTGAGCATGTACTATGATCCAAGCACTTTTATTTCTAGAAAAAATTAATCACCTATAGTTGAGGAAACTGGATAGCCACATGCAAAAGAATAAAACTGAACTATTTATAACATACACAAAAATCAACTCAAAATGAATTAAGGACTGGAGTGTAATATCTGAGGCCATAAAACTCCTAGGAGAAAACATGGTGGGGGGGGGGGTCAGCTCTTGGCATCAGTCCTGGGATTTTTTTGGGGGGGATTTTATACCAAAAGCAAAGGCCAAAAAGCGAAAATAAACAAGTGGGACTACATCAAATTAAAAAGCTTCTGCATAGGAAAGGAAACCATAAACAAAATGAAAAGGCAACCTACAGAAGCATATTTGTAAGTCATACATATGATTAAAGATTAGTATCAAAATGTATAAAGAACTAACATAATTCAATAGCAAACACATAATCTAATGAAAAACAGGTGGAGGATCTGGGGCACCTGGGTAGCTCAGTCAGTTAGGCATCCAACTCTTGATCTCGGCTCAGGTAATGATCTCATGGTTCATGAGATCAAGACCCCTGTCAGACTCTGCACTAAAAGGGGGGAGCCTGCTCGAGATTCTCTCTCCCTCTCTCTCTGCCCCTCTCCCATGCATCACACAGGCATGTGCTCTTGCTCTTTCTCTCAAAATATATAAACTTAAAAAAATAGGTAGAAGATCTGAATAGACATTTTTCCAAAGAAGACATACAAATGGCCAACAGGAACATAGAAAGATGCTCAATATTCCTAATAGTCAGGGAAATTCAAACAAAACCAAAATGAGATATGACTTCACACCTGTTAGAACGTCTAATGACAAAAGACAAAATATGCCATGTGCTGGTGAGGATGTGGAAAAAATGGAGAACTTTTTATAATGTGGTAGGAATAGTGTTCCAGCCACCACAGAAAACAGTATGGAGGTTCTTCAAAAAATCAAAAATAGAACTACCATATGATGCACCAATTCTACTTCTGGGTATATATCCAAAGGAAATGAAAACAGGATCTCAAAGATATCTGCTCTCCCATGTTCACTGCAGCATAATTCACAAGATCCAAGACATGGGAACAAACCAAATGTCTGTCAATGAATAAATGGATGAAGAATATGTGGTGCATTATATGAAACAGAGGCTTGTTCAACCATGAGAAAGAATATCCTGATTTTTGCAACAACATGAATGTACCTGGAGGGCACTATGCTAAGTGAAATAAGTCAGACAGAGAAAGACAAATACTGTACTTCATCACTTAATATGTGGAATCTTAAAGAGCCGAATGCATAGAAACAGAAACTAGAATGGTGGTTACCAAGGGCTGGGGGTGGGGGGTGGTGGAGGATGTGAGGAGATGTTGGTCAAAGGGCACAAGCTTCCGGTAAAGAGACAAATAAATTCTCAGGATCTAATGTATAGCACTGTGATCCTTGTTAATAACAATGTATTATATACTTCAAAGTTGCTAAGAAAACAAATTTTGAATGTTCTCACCACAAAAAAAGAAATGGTAATTATGTGACATGATGGTTAGCTAAAGCTATGGTGGTATCATTTTGCAATATATAATTGTATCAAATCAACATGCCTTACAGCTTAAATTTACTCAATGTTATATGTCAGTTATATCTCCATAGGGCTGGAAAAGAAAAGTAAAAAGTAAAACGTGTTTATTCATTGTAAACAACTCAGATAACATAGTAGTAAAGCCAAAAGCACATAGTTCTCTACTCCCATCCCTAAGCTATAATCATGACTAATTTTAATACATCCCACAAAACTTCTTCTCTGTTTAGCTCTGCTCATTTTAATCTCATATTTTTTAACTATAAAAGAAATGAGGGCATATTTTTTTTTCAGTTAGAAAATCATTACATGGGTTTAAAATACCCACCTTCTTTGATTCTCATTCTTGAACCCTAGAAGTAGCCACTGTTAGCTCTTTTTTATCATTGCTGAAATTTATAAACACTCTCTCTAATATTTGTTTTGCACAAATTGACAGAAATGGTATGTTTTTCCATACCTCATTTGTACTGCTTTACAACACATTTCAGAGACTGTCAGCATAAAGACACTTCATTCTGCTTAGCAAATCCATGGTATCAAATATATGAGTATGGCATAATTTTATATGCAGTTCCATACCATAGGATATTTAGTAGTTTTCAAATTTTTCCTGTTACAATTACGAATTGATCACTATTGTACCAACACATTTGTGAACTTTTACTTGCACTGGAAATAAAACTTTAGAAATGGGCATATGCTTCAAAAATTTATTAATAATGACTAATAGTCTTCCAAAAATATTATAGCAATTTTGAATACCACTAATTGTATACTGCCTTCATTATGGTTGGGGGCATTTGGCCAGGACTGTTTCCAAATTAACTTACATTATTATAAGCAATATGTAAGCAAAATTCCTTACAGTATTGTAAGCAAAAATACATATGATTTCTGTTCCTCTTTAACGAAAGCAGTTTACAATGTTGGTTCCAACAAGTAAAAAACCTCTCAGTTCTTGTCACCTGGGAAGGAAGATAAAGGATGATCTGCTTAACTCCATAACTAATCCATAAGATATACAAATTTGAAGGCTCTTAAAGCTTAAATTCTCTTCTGAGTGTGGGCCACAATGTTAGTGTGATGGTTGGCAATTTTCCCAGATCTGGAGTTGGGAAACTCAAGAGACATGTCAGTAGACACTAAATCGTCTCCAGAGGACCTGCCTGCCATCCTGTCCCCTTCTCCCAGACCTTGGGAGACTCTTTACTGGAGATCATTAGAATTTGGAAGCATGGAGTCAACACACAGATGCTGCTGGATCGTATCAAAATCCTTTGTTAAATGGAAGAAAAAGAGGACATACTCTACGATCTCTCTCTGCAGTCAAAGAAAGAGGGAGAAAGATCTAGAAATCAACAGTAGCTATCTCTAGATAGGGAGGTTAAGGGAGTATTTAAACAGTCGTCACTGTGTTTATCTTTATTTTGTAATGTTTCCTAGAATTATATACCCTGCTTTTTTGTAATAAGAAAAAACTTAATTAAAAAACTCACAACATTTAAAAATCCAATTAGCAGCGAGGTAGAAACAGAAACGATAACTACCAAGGTTGAATTGAAAGAAACAGAGGTTAGTGAGCATTATGATGGGCCATGAATGTTTAATGTTTACTTAATGCAAGGAATACTAAAAATGCAATTGTAGGAATCCAGCCTGAGCTCATCATATAACACATCACAGCTGTGAACTTTCAAGGTTTATCATAGTTGTTAAACTCATGAGCTTGAGGATATATAGATACTTGTCAGTGTATGCTGATATTGTTTGCTTATTTTATGTGGTGTTCTTTGTCAGTTGGAACATCTCTTTGATAAAATTAATGCATAATTCAAATCTAATTCATTTCTTATTTTGGTTGATATATTTCCTTAAAAAATTTATCTATTGTATTTAATTTTTATTTTATTTATAAATTAATAATAACACCAACAACTATAAAAGCTAATTCTTAAGCCATAATTATATACCAAGAATTGTTCTAGTCACTTTATAGATACTATTTCATATAAACTTCATAGGAACCATATGACATACTATTTTCATTTTGGTGAAAAAAATAGTTAATAAGAAGTAAAGTTATATAACTTGCTCCAGATTCCTCATTTAATGAGTAATGCCATCTATATTCAACTCCGTACAATCTAATTTCTTATTCTCTGACCTAGAATCTGACAGAATGAATGAAGTCATATCTATGGAGTAGGCAGAAATGAAAACATTATAGAAATATAAGTAATGGTCTGGATCACTAACACAGCCCAATCCTGAAGAAAGATCTTACTCATTCACCCAATTCTTGATTCATTTAAAAACAATTTATTGTGCTTCTACCGGATTCAAGGCACAAGGCTAATTAGTGTGAGTTAAACTACAAACTTATGACACAGTTCTGGGGTACCTAACTTATTTCTCAGGTTTCATCTAGACAACTTAAGATTAATCTTTTCTGGGTTTTCCAAAAGAAGAGCAACAGACAAAATTGACTCTATTTGAAGATATCATGTTATTACTGTGAACTTTAATGTGGAGTTAAAATGCCCCCTAAACTGTTCCTTTAAAGAAAAAAAAGACTTAGTTTATTACAGAAAGAAAACTAATGCTGATGTTCAGAGGATCTTTCATGAATGATTTATGCACCTTTGATTTTCCCTATGAAGCCACTAGTTATTGATATGTTGTAAGTTTGTAAGCTACTGAGATTTAGTTTACCTGTTGAGAGAGAATCTATTTTATTATGTTCATTTCAAATCCCTTATCTAGTTTTTCACTTTGATTAATAAAATTATGTCTCATACTTTTTAAAGTAATTACTTAATTACTAAATCAGCTACATTCTAATACTATGGGGAATGGAATTCCATTTTAGTAACTTTATTGGCATGATAAAATCTAGGAGCATTTCCAGGGTCAGTATAAAAACTCTTCAGGCAGGATGACATAATTCACAGCAGTCAAAGGAATTATAGACCAAACCCTCAATTGGAGAAAGATTCAGATTTGCTACCACTATATTCTCTGAATATTTTCTTGGAGCTTTTCTTCTTCTTGGCTTAAATTTTTCAAAATTTTAGTTTTATTCTTTAACCAAAAAAATAAAAAAGAAAATCGAGAACTACTTACAATTCATCTTCTATAAAGGCATGGAATTAAAACTTCAAGAAGCACCCAAGTTTGTGGCAATAACACTTCATGGGGTGGCTTCAGAGAGGGCAGTGGCTGTGCCTCTGTGTCTCTACAGCTCTCCGGGCTTTGCTTGTCTTGAGTGTCTAATGAGCTCTCAAAAGGGTTTCGCATATACTGCCAAAAAGACATCACTTAACCTCTCTGTGCCTGTTACCACATGTGTAAAATGAAGATAATAATGGTAACTATCTGATCAGGCTGTGCTGAGAATTAAATCAGTTAATATTCATAAAATTCTTAGAAAAATATCTAGCACATAATAAGTACTACGTGTTAAATAAATAGACCCATAAAATCTACTTAAAAGGTGAGACACAGCATTGCCACAGTGCCCTGAAAGTTCTCAACCACACACTCTTTGTTTTACAATTACCTACTAATGCAAGTTCCAAGCCTTGCCTTTCTAATGGCTTCCCATGGTAGCAGTCCCACGGCACTGTCTTCTTGCATGCTTCTAGATAGATGTGCCCACCCATCTTCTTGTATTTCTGGATCTTTATCATATGAGAAGAGGTTACGCCACCGTGTTTCATACCTGTACAATTATTCCTTGTTTATAATGTTAATAGTACTTAATATTCTTCCCAGTATGCACAAGTATACTTTAGGTTTAAAAGACGTCCAAGAGCTTGACAAGTAGAGATGAACTAACTTATGTGTCCAGTCTTTGTATGTCTGTTGATTTTGATGCACATCTGCGTTTCCTCAGAATGCTATATTTCTGATTTAAACTGTGCTCTTTGAATTTGAACATCCTAAAATATTTTAGAATCATTTTTACCATCCAACACGTAACCTCTCTATATTCACCATTTTCCAACAATATGCTGGCCCAATTTTCCAACTATTGAGAGATTACTTTCAGTAACATGTGAAGGAATATCTTAAGGATTTATTTTAAAATACACTAGAAAAAATAAAACCAGCATATGAAATCCACTTTATGGATATTATTGCTAACTTCATTTGAGGAAAATGTGAAATGATTTAAAGGAAATATTAAATAATTTTACATTTAATACACATAAAGAGGAAGATCTTCAAGCACGCTAGTCATCAGAGTGGTAATGACAAAGAATTCATTGCATTTTGTAGCAATTTAATTCTCCTAGCACATGCTCACAAATGCATATTTCTTTTCAATCTCACAAAATAATCCTTTGACTTAGTATATAGATCATATCCATAGAATTTCAGACATAAAGAGGACCCCAGAGGCATGTAATCTACCTCCATGTTCTTTAAATGAATTAAGGGAGGTCTAGAGACACACTGACATGCTCAGCTAATGAGTGGCACATTGGGATTGGAATCTTAATCTCCTGAACTCCTAATCAGTGCTTTTTGTTTTCTATTTTTGTTTTTTAACCACACCACACCACCTACTCCACAGTTATAATTCTTTCAAGGGTGGAAAATTGAGTCTCTAGTGCTAATGAACGACTAGAAAACCCAGTTTCAATAAATCAAGCCCCATGCTGTTTCTACTCTCTACTTAGCCACTAAGATAAGAATGTAAGAAAATCCACTTTGCAGGTTTCATTCAGTAGAGCTTTCTTTTGGTCAAATGTGCAAAATAACTGATTGTCACAAAAGTCTTGCACCAGTTTTGATTTCCTACCTTAACCACTCATTTAAAATATAGTCTGTTCATTTAGCAGCACAAGAAAGCAATCAGAGGGATCTACAGAGAATGTATTAACATATTCTTAGCAATCACTCTCAATTATGTATAACTTATAATTTGTTGGTTTCATTTACAAATTGAATTCCCACTGAATGTTTTCTCTCTTATCCCCACCTGAATTGATTTCAGTGTGTAATATCTGTTAGATATTAAAAGAACACTCTTGAAGTTCTTTATTTTTATTCCTAAGGCAATTTAAAGAATTGTAGAGGTGATAATCTAGAATACTTGCAGCTCTAATAAGTGATTAAGGAAGCATCATTATTCAAAGACAGTGGATATGAAAGAATTGCAACAACTAGACAAATATGTTAACTGAGTCCCTAGAGGGAGGTAGTGAATGATTTTGACAAATGCATTTTCAAAACCAGAGATCTGATAGGTACAAAAGTAAAAGTAAACCTTAAGCATCAACATTTTTCTTGTCAAATAGGACTATTAATACTAGCTCAGGGCCTCATTACGGCAAGACTGAACTACTTTTTATTCATTGGATTTATATATTTGCTGCAGGGAGTTTTCCTAGTTAACATTTTTCATGCATGAATATTTGGTAAGTTTTCCCCTTATATTAGTGGGATCTCATTTTCTTACTGCTCTGCATCTTTTAAAGCCAGCCACAACTCATCTGCTGTTTTCCTTTTAAGCACATGTCTAGGCCCCTACAGCCTGGTCCTCTGCCACCTCATCCTACTGTACATCATCTCCTTTGTTGGGTGCTTATTCATATGTGTCTCTGTGCAAAACTTGTCATGTGCATAAAGTTATCCAGGGAATCCCCAAAGAAGAAATATGGCTCCCTAGTTCTAATCCAGTTTTGGAAGACTATAGTGTAAAAGCGTCACTAAAGTTACAGTCAGACAAATTCTAGAAAATATTTACATTCCCTTGCTTATAGATTTTCGACATGAATTCAAGGTATGTCCTCAGAATTCTCAGCTCTGGTTGTTAATTCTCCCCATTTTCTTAATCTCTCACTGTGCTTCAATTACTCTTCTATCATTTTGTAATCCTTTTCCTCATAATCTGCCAACACTAATTTATTTGCTTTTGATCTCTTTATTTTGTTTACTGCTATCTTCATTTCCTCTGTGGCATTATTCTGCTGATACACCTCTTGGCTTTACATAAAAGTCAAGTAAAATTGGTTTTACATAGCACATTCTAAGAATAAAAAAACTGAATCAGGTACCTTTTTAGCCATTTAAATTTTTTACACACAGTACCTATAAAAATTACAACTTTGTTATTCTCTAACCTTGGTCCATTACCACCACTAGTCTTAATCCTATTCTATAAAGTAAACCATTGTGTAAAGTAAGTTTCAAAATTAAAAAGCTCATGTCACTTTTTGCTTAATTAAAATTTTAATTATTTGCTATTTTATCTTAAAGAATCATATTTCTTTATAAAAATGTTACTATGCATTTACCTTCACCTTCAAATACGTAGTGACTAAAGTCATTAAGACTGCAATTTGAAATATCTATATTGTATTTCTTAACATTTCATAAAATATAGTTCAGTATGACTATCACGATTTTTTCATCCATTAATTCATTCAATATGCTGTTCATAAGCACCTACCTGTGCCTCACACAGTGAAATAGCAATTTACAACATCATAGGTGTTTTTTCTACTATTTATA